>NC_085052.1:21585850-22212350 GCF_963662255.1 Cinclus cinclus
TGCTTTGAAACTTAAGCCAGTGCTTCATTTTTAGCAATGTTATTTTTGAAAGCTGAGTATTTTAAAGGATTCGCCATTCAGTAAGTCTATACCTTAATTACTGGGACCAAACAAAGATAGATATAGGATGGTTGTACCATCAACATACAACTAGGGTACTTCAGCTCAGTGCTGTTGCAGATATCTAGACTTAGATTTACTTGGAAGGAGTGGATGAATGTCATGTACTTAAAGCTTCAGTATGTATTTTAAAGCAGTAGGATATATTGGACTGCATTGCAATGTATTGTTTCATCTTTAATTCAGTTTTGTGTGTCTGCTGGCTGTACTTCCTGGCATAGTTGATGAAGTGCACACAGTGGAAAAGTCTAATGATTAAGCTGGTATTTAACGAGTAGTATTTGATTTTCATTGCCTAATGTAATTTTAAAAAGCAGGTTTTATTTATTTATAGCAAAATTAGAACAGTATACTGGAGACATCTAGGAAATACTCTACTTCTTGAAAACTTAAGATTTCTATTTAGGAGCAAATGAGATAATCCTCATTTAGTTTTTCTTGAATATAAAAAAGGTGTTTTTATATTACTTACCTTAGAAGTTAGGTCTGTTCTGTAGCTATCTCTTATGCAAAATGTCCTGGACTAATTAAGCATCTAAAATTGCACAGCAGACAGTGGCATTTCAGTAATCTGTGTTAAACACTGGTGTTGTCTCTCTCGGCTGTGCAGCAGGTCAGTGCGATTGGTGGATCACGGGCAGGATGGCAGGCACTAACCAGCTTTGCATTCGCCGTTGGACTACCAAGAACGTGGCCAAGTGGCTGAAGGAAGAAGGCTTCTGTGAATACGTGGATCTTTTGTGCAACAGACACAGGCTAGATGGAATTACCCTGCTGACACTAACTGAGTATGACTTGCGATCCCCTCCTCTGGAAATCAAAATCTTGGGGGATATCAAGAGGCTGATGCTGTCCATACGCAAACTGCAGAAGCAACACATTGATGTCCTGGAAGAGCTGGGTTTCACCAGTGATGGTCATGCTGCCACAGTTAGTTCAATACTGGGGGCAGATTGGTTTTGTAATGGTGAAGTACCTCGGGACTATGATGGACCAATTAGTGACTTGAATGGTGATCAGTATCAATATGCAAATGGAAAAAACAAACACGCCACACGCAGACTGGACCCAGAGTACTGGAAGACAGTTCTAAGTTGTGTGTATGTCTTCATAGTGTTTGGCTTTACATCATTTGTTATGGTCATAGTACACGAGCGAGTACCTGACATGCAAACGTATCCACCTTTGCCAGACATATTTCTAGATAGGTAAGAAATTTTCTTTCTAAATAAAATAATAATGTGATGGTTAAAATATAGCCTGTCTTTTCTCTGTTTTCAAAGTTTCATGTGTTCTCAAAGAAAGTTTCATATACTTCAGAAGAAAGTTTCATGTGCTCTAGAAGATGCCTCTGCAAAATAGTAATAAAAAATCTAGTAAATTCTTCTGCTAAGATGGAAATGCAGATCAGTTAGATGCAGAGATTTAGTTTTAGGGGAAAATAGATTGAGCTGTTGTTCTACCTAGTTATATTTAGTTTTACATGTTAAACTCATTACAACACAGAAATTGTTTGGTCCATCCTCACATTCTAGTAAAAAGCATAATGGTCAGCTGGCATAGATAGCAGCTGTATGCATTTTCTGAAATCCAGTTCCTGCTATGAAGCTTAACATGTCTTGATATTAAAAAGACTTTGGATGAAAGAATGCTTTGGTCTGTGATTAAGCAAGGAAATTGTCAGGGAACAGCATTGGTACTGTATTGTGATTGTCTTCCCACTGTCAGCTTGCTGAAGATGGTCTAGGGAAACTCTAAAGTAGAATGAAAAGACCAGCATCTCTTTAACCAGGGTATTAAACCACTGTTGTGACTTAAGGAGTACCTGTTCATTTTTAAAAATATTTTACTTCAGGCAAAGAAGAGACACAGTGTCAAAGGTCAAATTCTAGTCACTGACAACAGGTTTAATAGAGGATAAATGTTCCTTTTGAGGAAGTGCACTTGCACCATGGAGAACTTAACTGCCTAGAGAGTTTTAAAAGATGAGCTAAACTATTAAAAAGTTCAGCCTTTGTGATCTTCCTCTTCCTGCCAGTAATTTCCATTTTCATTAATGGCTTTCAAGAAGTCAGTAAGACTCTATTCTTTTGAGTAAGTAAGAATCCCCCATAAATTTAGATATAACTCATCAAGGACAGACCATATCCAGCAGAATGGAAGAGGGGAGAAAGAACAGGAGCTGTGGCATTACTGGATTTTGTTCCAAGGGTGCTGCCGTGGTATTCAGTGCACAGGAGGATGGGGGAGGCCAGAAAGCAGCAGCTCACAAAACAGTGAGAGGGGATTACTACAAACCTCGTGTTTGAGTGATGCTTTGCTACCCCTTTGTATCAGGGGGAGCATAAAACTATGAGGAGCAGCCTCTCTTGACATCTGTTGATCTGCATTTTGGTGACTGAGGAGTGGAAATTGTTACTGGTGGGTTGTGTGTGGAAGAGGGTTTTAGGTCTTTTGACAGGGAAGGCTGAAAGATTTTCATATCGTGATTATCACTGAAGTTTTGAAAGCAATTTTTATTTTGCCTGATATTTTCTTGTGCAATTGTGCTTCATTGCAAGTGTTTAAGGTTTTTGGCCTTGCAGTATTTAATTTATTGCACTGACATACCATTCTTGGCAAGCATAAGCAGCATAATTGACATGATGCAAGTTTTCGTCAGAATGAAAAAGGTTGTTGTGAAACAGTAGAGGAACACATCCTGTTAGTAAAGTCATGTGTAAATCAAGAGAGCATAGTAGAGATTTTCCCTGGTTTAGTGAATTCTGTGTAAACTGGAAGCACATTATTAGGAAGGAGATGACATAATATATTACAAATTCTATTTCATTTAGTCCAACAAAAGTGTTTTTGGCTGTAGTTTATACTATTGTCAGATGAATGCAAATTAATTTTGAGGTTAGAACCTCACATGCCTTTCTTTTCAATACTGAGACTAGGAAAAAAAATTGGCCTTTGTATTAATTTTCTTTTTTCCTTTTTTTTAGCGTCCCTAGGATACCATGGGCTTTTGCTATGACTGAAGTATGTGGTGTAATTCTTTGCTATATTTGGCTCCTGGTTCTTCTGCTTCACAAACACAGGTAGATTTTATAAAATCCAAATTAACTAGTACTTTGATGCAAAGACCATAACAAGAATGTATGATGATTGTTTAAGAATTTCCATTCCGTAAGACTCTTGTCAACTCCTAGCATGTCTGTTAAAATGGATTAGGGAGGATTTAATCAAGAATGATGGCCTGTTAGTCTTTCAAAGGAGTCATCTGATTTTGCTTTTCTACCATATTTATAAGTAATTTCCTTCAGAACATAGGTATTTCAGAGAGTTGTCAGTATATACACTCATGATATAACACTTTTGTATATAAGAAAGTGCTACAAGAGTGAGTTAGCACAGGATGTCTGAGCCAGCCTGGCAGTTTGCTTTCACAGAGGCAGAGAAAATGCTTTTGTGTCCATGTGTATTTTAAGTTACATTTTCACAGGTTCATTGATTTTTATCAGTTTGCCAACAGAAGGTAAGAGTGCTGAAGCTAGCACAAGAGTAGCTGCAGAGCTGGAGCTGTACCTTTTGAAGACAGTAAGCTTGCTACAATGTCTCACCCTGTCATATGGAACCATGTTTTTACAGTACTACTTAATTAAAAAAAAAAAAATTGTTGTGAAACTTGCAGTGATGATGACAGGAGTTAATGGGATTAAGTTGGGGTGAGGTGAAATGTTTTAATCATAACTTCCCTGATCTCAGTTCCTGTGTACTTTTCCCAGATCTATACTTCTGCGCCGGCTGTGCAGCCTCATGGGGACAGTTTTTCTATTACGTTGCATTACAATGTTTGTTACCTCACTCTCGGTGCCAGGGCAGCACTTGCAGTGTACTGGAAAGGTAAAAACTTCAAATGCTTTACATTTTTTTTTCCTGCTTTCTTTTGTAAAAAAATTCTTAAGACATGATTAACGATTGCGACCATAGTGTTAGATGTGTGTTTTTTAAGAGCATCATGTTCTTACACTCTCTACAGAGAAAGTCAAAGAGATGTGTGCACTTAAGCTTTCATGAAGAAAGACTGAAAGGGAAGTAATCACTTCTTTGTCTTGTTGGTTGCATAGTTTTGGAAAAAACACCAACAAACTATTATTATTTCACCCCTTCTCATAAGGGATATTCCTTAGAACACAGGATTTTATGGTTTCATCCTAACTTTTAGTTAGGAGACGTTTGAGCTGAACAGATAGAAAACTTTACAATGACACATTTGGGAGACTGAAATTCAAAAAAAGGTGGCAGGCTCTGTGGGTAAATCACTTGGAACAAAATACTTGCTCTGAATTCCAGTATTCATAAGAAGTATGATGAATACCATTAGTAATTGTTGTTACTAATGTGACTCATTGCCACAGTGAAATCCAAAGATGTGTTAACCTGCATTTTAATAAAAGACACAGCATGATAAATGGCATTAAACATAGTGCAATACAGCTAACTTTAGGGACATACTGTTTGGTCAGTGCGGTTGGGACTCAGTAAAGGTTAATATTACTGTTTTTTCAGTTGTATGGCAATGTTTGGGCAAAACTCCAGCGGGCCTTCGCAATATGGAGTGGCTTTGGAATGACTCTGACTGGTGTACATACATGTGGAGATTATATGTTCAGTGGTCACACTGTTGTCCTGACCATGCTCAACTTCTTTGTCACAGAATGTGAGTACAGAGTGTCAATACTCAAATGTCCTTAAGAGTATGTACAGAGGTGTGAGAGTGTAAACATTTGAATGTCCTTAAGTATTAAGAATATCTGCTCCTTGACCTCCTCAAAAAGTTCAAAGTGTAACATTTAAGCAAACATACAAATTCAGATTGCTGTGCTCTTTCTCAGGTTTGTGACAGTCAAGGCACAGCAAAGAAAGGAACATCCTCTTTGAATGGAGGAATGAATAAAGCACTTTTCAATGAACATGTGAGCCAAGAAATTAGAAAGGCTTTCTGGCTTGCTAATGGGAGAATACTTAGGAAGATACTTAGGATTGTCTGTTACTTTTTCCCTTCTCTAGACGTCTGCCACTGACTCCTGTCAGCCGAAATACCAGGTGACAATTCTGTCCATTCAGTATAATCCATAAAGCCAAACACCAAACCCCATAATGGGTGAGAATATATTCTTCTGTGAACATATTCTTCCCTTCTGTGAACACCAGCAGTGATTTGATACACATTACAACAAGCAAAGATAATTGGTTTGAATTCAACTATGATGTAATGACTGCAATAACAGTAAAGTAGCTTTCGTTACATCTTTCTCCTTATAACATAGAACGGTTATGATTTTCATTACAAGAAGTTGGTTGAACAAAGAATTCTGCTTTGCAGGGTTCTAAACCATTTAAGGATGCTCTTGTTAATCCAGAAATGCATTTGTAAATGAAGTCACGAACTGATAGGCATACATGGTTTGTGTGATTGCTCTTGTTGGATTAACTGGACCTGTGTACAATATTTCTGAATGAAGAGAGTAACTTCATCTCATTTTTGGATGAAAAATCTGTATAAAAACTTGGAATGTCTAGGCCTGCATTTTGAGACAGTCAAGGTTAATCACTTTCTGTTTTCTCCTAGACACACCAAGGAGCTGGAACTTCTTGCACACCTTGTCCTGGGTCCTGAATCTCTTTGGAATCTTCTTCATTTTGGCTGCACATGAACATTATTCTATAGATGTTTTCATTGCCTTTTACATCACTACAAGACTCTTCTTGTATTACCATACATTGGCTAATACTAGAGCATATCAACAGAGTAGGAGGGCAAGGATATGGTTTCCAATGTTTTCTTTTTTTGAATGCAACGTTAATGGTACTGTTCCCAATGAGTATTGCTGGCCCTTTTCAAAACCTGCTATTTTAAAAAGATTAATTGGTTGAAGACTGTGTGGGTCAGTTCAGATTTTTATGAAGCATTATGACTAAGATCCTACAAGGGGGAAGTCAAGTAATATTTTTCACTCCATGATCTCCTTGCCTTGTTTCTTGGATTCTTTTCCATAAAACGGGGTTCCCATACTTTACAGGCATGTGTTTTGTTTTCTCCTTGTGAAAATAGAAGACAATGCAGGAATGGGTAAAGGCTATCAGTGAAGCATGAATACAAACCAGAATACTGTTACCCTTGGTAAGGTTCTGTGTGAATGTTTATGGAATAGTAACCTCAAATATGTATGGAATATAACACACCCTTTACAGGTCCAGATAATCTTTTTACCCGAGTGCCAGCCTTTACATATACTGAGAAAAAATTATAATGTTATAAAGCCTTTCTTTGAAAGCAGTCATAAATGAAATTTTGAAAACAAACTGCATGTATGTAAGGATTGAGGAGGTCTGTGTCATAATGAAGGAAGCAGTATTGTTCCTTGCTGAGAGGGTCTCTTTAACTGTTAAATTATGGGTCTTGACAATATAAATGGTCTGCATACAGGTTGCCAAAAATGAAAGTCTGCCTTGTGGCTGTGCAGTGATGATATTTTCTTTAAATGAGAACTTTAGTCTAGTCTGTCAGTTGTCTGTATGGTTGTTCTAGCACTTGAAAGTTTTCCCTCTTGTGTTTAAATGAGTTCAAGTAAGTGGAATATCCACTGAAAGTAAACTTAGCTTTAGTGAGTTTAAAGCCACAAAGTAACTTTTCTGTGGTCTTAATTGCTTTGTACCCAAAGCCATGCATGCTTTTCAGGGGCAGTTCTTTAACATTGGAAAAACAGAACAGTTGTCTTCGTGTATCTTACTGTCCTGTAAATGGATGGGGAAAATGCATGTAGTAACTCTTTCAGGAATAGTAATAATAGTGAGTATTGGAAATAGTGCTCATGTTGATGTATGTTTTAGCACTCTGGTGTCAACAATATGGTGAATATCTCTGGATATATATATGCACAATCTATTTGGTTATATATATAAACACACAGTATATGTTTTTCTAACAACTATGAAAAGAGACCAGTTCTTAATTTAAGTTGTTCATTCACTACACTGAAAGATACCATAAACAGTTGAGTTTTGCTTGTTGTATAAACCAAACCACAACCCACAACAAAACGTCCCTCAAAACCTTAAACAAACACTCCAAGTCCATAATGCATGAGGAGCAGGGTCACACATGGGTTGGTGATCCTCTTGGGCAGTGGATTGTAAGGGGACAATACTAATGTTGTCTGTAGAGCCTTGAAATTAGATTTGTGCTAAATGAAAACTGATAGGTACAAGGTAAAAAAATCATAAAAATGGCATAGACCTTTTAATTTGATTATTGCAACTTCAGATGTGCAAATGTAGTGTAAGTCAGCCTTAGAAAGTTACACAAAGCATTTCCAGCTTGGTACAAGCTGACTTAATGGGCGTTATGTACTTGTGTATGCATGGAAGTGAATCCATTTGGAATTTGCAAGGTTTTGTGTGTGGAGGCTTGTAACCTGCTGTGGGCTGCTTCTTGCTGTATTGTGTTCCTTTTATAAACCTTGATTGTACTAACTTGACTACCTTACACTCTTCGTAGTGTATTAATTTTGTAACTTAATTTAGCTCTTATTCCACAGAAGAATTATGCATCTTGGAGTATCTCTGCCAACTGTAATGAGCACATGTACACTGTACTATTCCAGAGATTTTTATATTTGCAACATTCCAATTTTTTACCAAAATTACAGGTTTAATACTATATTGTTCGATCTACCATAGCCTGATGGCTTCTGCCATCCAAATTGGGGGAGTATCCTTACACTTAAAAAAAAGGAGAACATATTCTTAAAGATTTGTCATTTGCTGCTTTTAACTTTCTGATTTCAGAAAGGCAATTTGAACATTCCTCTTGAGACTTTATAATAAAAGAGCTCTATTTGTTAACTTATATTTGCCTTTGCAATGCACACAGTTATGAATGCTGTTTTTCTAAAATCTAGGAAACATCTGTTCTCAGGATGTACAGGATTGTAATCTGAGTTATATGGAGAGGTATGCAATTAAACTTGTAAAGTTGTTGATTCTGAAAATAAGCATTTGAATGGTAACTGGCATAACTGCATCTAAACAGAAATACTATTTTACAACTTAGACATGCAGGAGAATTTTCAAGTACAGCCCAGTGTAACAATGTTTACATAAGTAAAGCTATCATTTCAATATTTTTATTTTTTGTGGTGAAGTTCATATACATTGAAACGTAAGGATTCTTTGTTATAATTAAATTTTCAAATTCTGTTAAGTAAATTTTGTTTTAAATCAGCCTTGTCTATAATTGTTTTTTAAAAGAAGCTTGTTCTTTTGTGCTGTTTCTCCTGATGCTAGATATCTAAGTCCAGGATAAGTAATATAAAATGGTTGGTTTTGTTAGAATTGGAGTGGATTAAATCATTGTCAGGGTAATTGTCCTCTGCTATTTTGGAAGTTCATTTTGTCTGTCTGTGAACATACAAGAGGAAAGCTTGAAGTTGATAGAAAAATGTGATCTTGCTTGCAAGAGAGCACAGGTCAGTCTGTAAAGTTGGGAATGTAAGCTTTATTGTTAGTTAGATGGAAACAAGTTTCAGGTGACTGATAGGCTTAACACTTTGTACCTCCTTTTGAGTCAGTGTTTTAAAAGCATTTTGCTGCTGACAAGCACTTTTAAGTCAGCAGAACACCTTGGGCCTTGGATTTAATGCTTAGTATGTTCAGGGATGTCTTCCTTCGTGTTCATATGCCATCACTGCTCTCCTTTAAAATGTGCACTTCTTTTGTTCTAAGTTGTTTTCTGTGGTCTGTGTGAGTGCCCACATAACCTGAATTCAGAATAATGAATTAATTACTGTGTAATGTCAACAAGTGCAAGTGTCTCTACAACAGCAGTACAAAGTGCACAAATGAATAAAGTAGCAAAGTCTGAAATTAGTGACCATGTATACAAAAGAAGGGGAGGGTCACGTTTTTTGCTAGCTTAGCAAATTAAGTAATATTTGAGAGTTGGCAATAGGGTTGAGCTCTTCCTTATTAGTTTATGTGTGCAAATACATGCAAGTGATGGACCCACAGACTCTTCCCTCATCCTTGTTCTTTTTTTGTACCTTATGACACAGGTTCTTATAATAGCTTTCTTTAACTTTTTGCCTTTAGTTTTTCATTTCTGAATGATCCCTTAAGTAGTTTACACCTGCACAGAATTAGACCTTCATAGACTTGTTTTTTAATGAATTCTGATTACACTGATGAAGACTTATGAAAATATCTTTAAGCAAGGTTCTCCAGCTGATCTTGAACAATGCTATAGAAAGCTTCCATATATACAAGTTATCTTCATGTCCTGTGGCAGTCATGATAACACACAAAGTGTTGGCACAGAAATGTAGGTAGGCCTGAAGTATTTAAATATCCAAAGCTAGCAAGAATTGGATCCCGTAAGTGCAGTGCTTGACTTGTATGCTTAACTTCAAGCAAATTACTTAATACTCTTAACTTCAATGAGTGTTACCATTTTAGTTTAAACATTTTTATAAGGTCCACTGCATACTGTGTATGGTACAATGCTACAGTAATGGGAATAGGTAATGTCACCTTCTTTTTGGTTTTCTCTGATGTTTCCCCCCCATCTACTGTAGAAGAAAACATTCCAGTAGAATTTCAAAGAAATTGCCATTTAACTGGGTTCTGAAAGAAGAAATCTGTAAAAAACCAAAAGTCAGAATAAAACCTTGATAATTACCTGCTTTAAGAAGCAAAGGTCAGTTAAATGATTTGGGAAAAAAAAGTTATTTTTTGATGCAAGCATGTTAAATAAGGTCA
The DNA here is from genome assembly GCF_963662255.1 of Cinclus cinclus. Lineage (NCBI taxonomy): Eukaryota > Metazoa > Chordata > Aves > Passeriformes > Cinclidae > Cinclus > Cinclus cinclus. The sequence goes on from NC_085052.1 coordinate 21,595,775, forward strand.
TAAAGAATTACTGAACACCTCCAAGGAGGATAAAAGCACAGGTTCCTATAATCTTATTTTCTGTACAGCTGTATCTTGTATAGTGCCAAAAAGAGAGTAAATGAGGAAAGAATTGAGCTCAGACACCAGTAAAAGCCTTTTGCAGCAATTAATACCTCCTTGTTTTTTAACCATTGCCTGCATGATTAGTGCTATACTTGTCCATTAATGTTTAGCTAGTTTTCTGATCTATAAAAGCCCACTTGGTTTTCAAACATCAGTCATGGAGAAAATAAACCCCGAACAGTAGGTTTTATGGACCTAGAGTGTAACAAAAATACCTTAAAACAACTGTGATAGTTTTCATCCTGTCCATGTAGTTCCTACTGAAGAGTTAGGGAGAATTTGAAGTAATCTACAGACAATACTGATTTTTTTTTTTTAATAACCATGGGTACCTTTTTAGAAATCTGACCTGTAACTTCAAAAACCACCATAGTCTTGTCAAGATGGAAGTATATCTGAAAGGAGTCTTACCAGTGAGACAGCTTACCCTCTGAATTATTTTATACAGGTAGACTCCAACAATAAAGGTTAATTCATAGACTACTGGTTTCTAAAATTATAAAATACAAAATACTTCATCTCTCTTTGACCTTGTCACTATTCTAATTGAAACAGTATTCCTGGAGGAAAAAAGGTCTTTGGAGTGAACCTACTGATGTCTCGTTCATTGTATGAAGAAAACCACAAAAAAACCCTCACAACTCCTCAAACACTACAGTATTGTGAACACTGAACCTTCCATAGAGCAGTATCCTGCAGACTTACCACTTGTATCCTAACAAATTTGCAGTGAGTATTGTGTACATAATTCAGTGACATGCACGTTTTAAAAGCCAGTTTGGAATAAGTGTGTAAGAACTCGAGGTGATCAATGTGGAGCACAATAACCTGACCTATTAGCCCTGACTGTGTAGTTAGAAAGACTAACTTTAACTTAGTTCTGCTCTTTCAATTCAGTTTTGTCAAAAAATGAGAATTTTTGTCAAATTTGACAAACCACGAACTGCATTGTACATGGTACTTAACATAGTAAGGATGTAGAAACATGGCTTTTCACATTGAACAGTTAATTCAGTTTTGTTCTGACTGAGAAAGTAGTGTTATCTAATGGCTAGAAGGTATGCCAGTGAAGTGTAGAGTACTGTAAATAAGTAAATATTGTTTTGATTCTAAACTCAGATTGAATTAATATATTGTTTTATATCTTTGTTGTGTTATATTTAAAAATACTAAAATAAAATATTTGAAAGATGACAAATGCTTGATTTTTTTTATATGCAAAATGATGGCTCATTGTCTCTGTTAGCACTGTGACTGTGAAAGTATTCCTGAGCATAGGTGGGATGGTGTCACGAGGTCTTTCTCCAGTATGGAAGTAAGTATTGCTGCCAAAATATAATAGGCACATCCTGTGGGATTCTGTTACAAGTATGTGCATATACTTCAGATCATTTCTGGAGAGCTAACTGTTCTGGGTGATGCAGGAGTTGCAGGTTTACAGCTCTGGTCTGAAGTTTGCAGCTGCCTGTAAGGGTTTGTTTTTTTCTTTTGGCACTGATCTGTAACAGATTCTGGTAAATTCTTGTTGCTGTCAAAATTGTACCAAAGTTTGATATTAGGATAGGATAGGTATTCACTGAACTGTTAATAGAAATCATTTGGCTTGTGCAAAATATTGACAGCCAATTTGGTAACAGTTTTGGTTTTTTTTCTCACAGCATCATTAGTTTATCAAAAGGGTCTTTTCAAGTTCTAATGCCACAGAATGCAAGATAGATTTGAGAGAGGCAACCCTTCAAACAAGGATTCATCATTTAATTTAAATATAAAAAAACAATTCACTTTTCTCCCCCCCCTCACTCTGCTACATGAAGTCATCAAAACTGAATCTGTGTCTCTTAATTACTTATAGATCCTCAAGTACTCTAATTGGGGGTTAAGAGCCCTAAAAAGAAAGGGGTGGAAAGGAAGAGACAACAGCAGGCAGCAAGTTTGCTTCTCTTACAGTAACACTGAAGAAGGGTCTTTAGGCAATGTAGGGAATAGCAATTCTTAAATACTGTGAAGGAGAGTGGAGAATGAAGCTTGTGTGGAGTGCAGAAGAATATTCAAGAGGTGACTGTCCACTGAAGGATCTCTGATGTGTGAGTGGAAGCACTGGAAAGGGGCTGATAACATTAACCTGCAATTTTGCTGCATTTTGCAACTTCATTAAAAGTCTTATCACAGAGGTCCTTTCCAGAGTTTTTTGATTCAAGTTATTTCATGATGTTAGGGGTTTGTGGGGTATTTTTGGCAAAGTTAAACAGATAAGTCTTTTGTATCCTAATGGCACTTTTAAAAAGATTCCTTGGTGGTTTTTTTTTTCAGTATTGCAGGGAAGTTTGTAATACTGAATCTGTACAGAACAATGACCTGATGTGACTGTTGTTTACATAGGAATGAAACCTGTGACACATCCTAAAAACTGTTCTGTGCATGAGTCTGCCAGAAATACAATGAGTGATGATGTTCCCATCCTCCCCTGCTCCAAGGTAAGAACTAAGCTGCATTTGATGTAAAAGCAGAAAGTAAAGGGAGCATGTCCTGCTGGAGGAGCAGGATTGTGGCAGTGCTCTGCTCCAAAGGGCCTTTCAGTAGCTCACTTGAATTGTTTACTCCAAGTGGCAGTTTCACCTACAAACGAGCCCAAGCTATGGAGAGAGAAGGCAGCAATAAAATCATAAAGCATAAGCTTCATCTTCTGTAAAACCACAAATATTCTTTTGCATCAGGCTCCAGCCAAACTAAATTGAACTCAGTGCCCAGATTAGGCCTGGGTTCTTGCAGTCGTTATTTTGCTTCCCAGTGGGTCCCAGTGTACCTCAGCAAGCTCTGCCTTCTCCCATGAGACACTGACTAGGCTATGGAGGATGCTGCCTTAGTTCAGTTTCTTGATTAATGATTTGAAGGTGTGCTCTCCTGTTCCCACACCAGCAAACAGCTCTGTAGGGCACTGCTCAGCACCAGTGTTCCTCAAGAGGACAGCAAAGTTTGTTAGCAAGTGTTTTAATGAGGGTGCCAAAAAGTGATTGTGAGTAACAGGATTGCAGGGTACTTGGCCAAAGGCTCTACCTCTTGTTTCTGTCCTGCCAATTAAAAATAGCCCCCGGCTAATGCCAGGGGATATAACAGCCCTACATGGGACAGGTGCAAGCTGTCAGTCAGAAGGTTGGAAATACCTAGAAAAGCATCTGCCCTTCTGCAGGGTCCATGAGATGATCAAGAGTAGAGAGCAGAGGGAAAAGGAGAACAGCCCTTGCTGAATTGCCTGTGGTGGCTCTGGAGACAGCTCCTTCCCAAAGGGGCTCTTCTGTTTGGTTGTTGTGGTTTTCTATTAACTGGGCTGTCTCTCCAGGTTCTGGGTTGCTGCAATTGAACACCAGAGCTTTAGTAAAAGGCTGGTGTCCTCTTCTGGCAAGCTGGAACATGGCGCACCACTCAGGTGCTGTCACTTGTCCCACACTGCAGAAATGCTGTGCTGATGATTTGGGCTGGGATTCAGGCTGATGTGAAGGCATGACAAAGTCAGGGCTGTACTGATGTGCACACTGGCCAGGAAGGGGGTTTATATGCCAGAATTCATTTATTATCTTCCAGGAACAGTTTCCTACTGGACAGTTAACCAGTAGCTAACAGCACAGACAGGCTCCTTCTTGGGCATTATCTCTACCACATTCAAAATGCACTGGAGTTAATTTCAAACCTGTACTAGGTGGTGTGGTTCACAGCCTAGGTAATTTTCACTATGGCTTTCCAGGGGGAAGTGGACTTCATCATCTGATGACTGTTGATTTGCCCTTGGTTTTCCACATACTATTTATAAGTACAAATCCCTGCTCTGCTTTTCCTATGGCATAGGAGAACTGGCTGTGAATGACAGAATAGCCCAGACCACTGCAGCACCACAGGAAACCACAGGATCTTCCCTGCCAGCACATGGTGTGGTGAGCATGTCATCCAGAGGAAGACCATAGCCTGAGCTTACCTTTATTCACATTTTGCCTAGATGTTCAAAACTCAGTTCCAGCTAATCCAATGCTACCATGTCAGATGTAGGAGGAATTTATACCTAGAGCTGCACGAGGATGAATGACCTGTCTATCCTTTTTGAGTTCTTTCTTAAGAAACCCCCCACATAAGGCTAAATGCATATATCATTATCATTATAATTGTCATTGTCATTCTTGTTTCAGCTCTTAAGAGGTACTGGCCACCAGTCCCAGCTGTGCAAGATGTGGGAATTTAAACCCATTTGGATCCTGGGGCAGTAGGTGGTTGGGATGCAGGTCCCTGGTATTAACTCCTGGTATCTCAAATGCCAGTCTGACCACTGAAGAACTGTGGGCATTCATTTTCAGACAGGTAAGAAAGCTGGCTTAGAATGGAGGATTGCTTACTTCCCTTTGTAAGAAATGGGGAAACTTAACTGAGGGTGGACCGACATATATCAATTCATCAGTGTTTCTGGAGACATTTATCAGGAGTAAAATAAAGGTATTTTGTGCTCTTTAATCAAGAGTCCTGACTTAAAGATTTTATCTTAATGGATAGTAATACAGGGTGTTCTTGAAAGGCTTTTTCTGTTTTAAGTCACCAAGAGGGGTTTAGTTTTCGCTAAAGATTTTTACACATTAATGTTCCAAAGTGCAGAAAAGAAAAGGCTGAAGTTGACTTGGATTCAGATCCACATTTTCTTGATTCCCTTTCCTCCTTTTCTTCCCTCAATCACACAAGGAAAAGCTTGTATGGCATTATCCATCGTCTAATTATCATTCCTGGGATATTGTCCTGCCAGATCTGTGCTAGGCATGAATTGAAATAACTTGTCAGCTTGCTACAGATGCAGGCAGGGTAACTGAGGACTACCACCCTATTTAGATAAAGAAACCTAAAATGGGGTGTGGCTGACAAGATTGCTGGATCTTCTGGGACAGACCTGTGGGGAATCTCATGGCAAAAACCTCAGAATCGTGCTCTCAGGCTGAGGATCCCGTCTGGCACAAACCTTGTGTGCTGCTACATCCTTTTTGTTGTCTGAGTATAGGCCAAAGGTGAAAGAATTTTGGAAGGCCTTTTCTTCTGCCAGAGGTGATTAATGGAAAGCAGACGGCCAGCAGATCAGAATAACAGCTTGAGTGCCAGTATCCTGCCATAAGAAGTATCCTTATGAATTAGGATTACTGAGCACTGGCTTTTGTCACTTGAACATCTGTATCCTGCTCTGAGGATTTCAAAGCACATCTGAGATTCATCCTCTTGGAAAATTAAAGCATAGTAGTCCCAGGCATGCCAAAAATTGCAGTGGGCTTAATCAGACAAGGCTATTATATTGCCCTGGCTTCTCAGAGAGCTTACTTAAAACAGTGGAGTATCTTCAAACCAGTCTCCTATATATAAATTCCCTGAGCCGAAAGAAATCAGAACTACAATAAAAGAAAATAAACCCATTACTAATAAATCTGTCTGTGTCTGCAATGAAGAGCTGAGTAAAACTAAAAAAAAAAACAAACAAAAAAACCCCACAAACAAAAACCCCAAAACCCAACCTCCTCACCCCCTACCCCCCAAAAAAACAAAAGCTAGAGAAAAACAATATGTATGCAATTGTTCTTGGTCCCACGCATGGTGCGGTCTAAGCCAGCTCACAGAAGCCTGATGAGCTGTGAGCTGCTGGCAGTGCCAGCTCTAGAGGCATGGAGAAGACAAGGCATGGATTCATTGGCAGGTTGGATACTGCAGAGAAAGGCCAGGGAGGCAGATGTATTAGAAAGCATCCACAGCAACCCTTCACACTACTTTCCCTGCAACTTGTATCAGAAGAAAGCTGCCAAGTATATTGAAAATGGTGCTGGAGGCATGCAATCCTGGAACAGAATGTCCCCCTCCTGGGAACGACCACAGCTCAGCTGACATACCCCAGGATGAAGTCCTACACACTATGACTCATGTTATATTTGGCACTCGGTGCAGCTAATCTTATGCTATAGTACTGAACAAATGCTAACAGCCATATAATGATGCAAAGTTCAGAAGTTCACTGTATCTCTGAATCAGTCCTCCTGGACTGGGCTTGTGGATATACAGCCTCGAACTGCATTTGACTAATGGAAAAGCCATCTTTATTTTAGGGATTTTATTTTTTTTTTGTTACTTCTTTTTCATAACCTGAGATACTGTAAAAATTATTGGATATCACAGGGTTTGATTTTCAAAGGGTAGATTCTTCAGCCCTTCCTGGCTTAAAGGTGTTTGAAAAACCCCACTTTGTTCACACTTGCAAAGTGTAGCTATATCCATTTACTGCTGCTGGGTGAATTTTCAGTGATGGCAGGACCCTGGATGATGATGCCATCAAGCTGAGGCATGTTAGACTGCAGCTTGATGAGCTGTTTCCTGTGTCTAAACAGAGCTGAAATCTTCATACAAAGCATCTTGTAAGCTTTATCTTTGTCATTCTCTAGCTTCTATTTTAGTGTTCTGTATAATAAATCTTAGATTATTATCTTCTGATCTCATAACAACCTTCTCCTATGAATATCTAATCTTGGTGGATGAATCTAGAGCATTGAAGGATGACTTTTGGGTAGCTGCTGATTTAATTATACTGGAAATGCAGGATTGCTAACACCAACCACGAGACTCTCTGCACAGCTCAATCTCTATTACTTCTATTACTTGCAGCCTTAGTACAGCATAATATTTTTTTTTCCTCTGAAAGAGTTAATATATCTAGGTTATTCTATTTAGTAACTTTCTATTACAGTCATAAAAAGTTATAAATTTCGTCCCTCTTATTGGGCGACATATGGAGAAGCTGTCCTAATAGAGAAAGCACAGCAGTTGAAACCTGACTCAGAATTATAATTACTGTGGCTTGGTTGAATCTCCAAGCCTGTCTGCAAGAAGAATAGGACTATTGAAGTAAAATAAGATTTTTTTTTTAATCCTTTCCACAGGGATACCTGAGGTGGGGTAACTTAAAGCAGTTTGGCACATGGGACTGAAGACCTGAGGAGTCAGATTTAGTGTAAAGACAATAGAAAGGAAAGTTTCTGAGTTTCTCAGCTCCTGAAATGCACAAAGTCAAATATCCATTAACTGAAGCATACCAAAACCATTTCTATTTCTCAGTTTCATGGGCCCTGTCAGACAAAAGTGCATGGATTCACACAAGGAGACCCTTGGACGTGCTGGATGACTTGTAATATGCCAATGTCAGTGTCACTTAGGAAGAATTACTAAGTTGTTGATGTTCACCTGGATAATACATTTGCAAACAACCGCTACAGAACAGCAGGGTTTATAATATGTTAAATAATTTCCTAAAATTTGGGAAACTATTTAAGAGAAAATGTTCAACTTGTTTCAAAATGCATATTTTCTTACTACATTCATGAACTTAAATATGCAGTGTGTACCTAAGTTTTGATCAAAATGCAGTTGGAAATGTGAAGTTAGAATGTGTATAATAATTTATTGAATTGAATTGTAGTTCTTATTATATTCTATTTCTTAAGGTTATATTTTCTGTTTGAATCATGTGAGTTGCCTGGAAATTTTCATCCTGTATCTGAAAACATCCTACCAGAATACCTTATCTCTACATGACAAAAATGGAGCAAAGGGTCACTTCTCTCTCTGAAAATACTCCTTGCTTGTGATCTTGTGATCACTCCTTATGATCAATGAACCACGTGTTATTTCTCTATAGATGACCTGGCTAGCCTCTTAATGTTTATTACTTCCTTAATCTGTTGCTGAGTTAATTGAATCATTGGCCCATGTCTTGCTGTGAATCAAGAGACAGAGGTCTGTTTGGTTGACAGCCCTCAGTGACATTTTTGAGAAATATGTATTTTGTGGGTCATTACTTGCAGATCTTTGTCCTAAAGATCTGTCTCGGGCTCTGTTTGTAAGTGACACAGATGAAGTGAGAGACACTGAAATTTTCCTCAACCTGCACCTGTGAGCCCATCTGCAACAACACACTATCCATTTTCCCCAGCACAGGATTTTCAAGTCTCTGCAGCATATTGTATCTGAAAGCCAGCAATTTTTAGCAATAACTTCTTCTACTAGTAGGCAGTAGTGTCAGACAAATGTCTCTCCAAATCATAGCATAGTAGAATTTTTTTAAATGCCTGAATTCCAAAAATGTGGTGAACGTGTTCTCAGGGTATGAAATAGGTGTGCCTAAACACATCTTCCAAACAGAAAAGGGATAGCTAGGAAGTAGTTTAGTTTTATTTTAGAATGGTGCATGATTTCTCCTGGTGGTTTGGTTCTGTACAAATAATGCATCCTCTTTAGACTGTGATATGTCATATTCTTGTACCTGTCTTTTTATCTTTGAATGTGGAGGATCTTAGTGTGTGTAGATCTTTAAGCAATATCTTATCTGTCTTTCTATTATGTGCTGTGTTAGTTTTACACCTGGGTATGCAAGTTTTTCAATGTGACATTAAAAAATAAAAGTTGTAGTTATGTAAGAGTTGGAAAGCAGGACAATTTTTTCAATGTTCACTTTTTGCTGGGCTGTACAAAAGAGGTCAATGTCATTACTCCCTTTTTGCAGGAGGACAGAGTATTAAAGAGAAGTGAAATTAATTGCTAGAGGTAAACCTGTAGTAAAGCCCTGGTTTCTTCATTCTTGTCAGCAGACACCTTTGCCCTCATTCCTGTCACAGTTCATTATCCCCTTGTATTTGTACATACTCGTGCTTCTGTCTGTCTGCCTTTGGTTTTTACACCCTTTTCTCTTTGCTCCTGACCACAGAAGATGTTTAGGGTTCTTGTGCTCCTGAATGGTAGAGACTTTCTGTTCTGCTCAGAACCACGGCCAAATTTACAGTACAGGGTTAAATGGTAGAAATCTTATTTCACTGTTTCAGCTGTGGGATGCTGTATGCACAGGTGCTCCAGGGAGATGGCTTAGCCCAGTTACATTAAGTGCAGAGATTAGGCTTGTGCCTCCATCAGTACACCCTTAACAGAAATCAATTGCTAGACTGTACCAGGGGAGTTCCTTCTGAAGTTTATAGGTTGAGTGGGTGAGTTTTACATAAACAGCAAAAGGGCAATTCTTTCATGTGATGTCTGAAATACCCACCTCCACATGAAATGCACAGAGCCCTCTCAAATCATTGTAAGAACTATTTCAATTGGACAAGCAGCATTTTTCCCTTATAAAGCACTGAACATTTTAATCAAAACTTCTGAAAAAATGTTTTCACTTACACAACTTTCTGGACTAGAACCTCCAATGTGAGTAAATAAAAACGAACCAATGAAATAAGGTACTAAAATAGGACATTTTACTGGTGGATCTAATTATAAGAACCACTACCATCAGCTCTGCTGTGCTGGGTCCAGCAATGAGCACCTGGACATGAACCACAACATGATTGTGCATATACACAGTCAAATTTCTGTGAAAGAGGAAAAATCCTTTTGATTTTTGCTTGTGTGAATGTCAGGGTGTGTGTTCTATTATCTTATATTCAAATGAAAATGCAACCCTTGAAGAACTGGATGAGTCACAATTGCTGGCAGAGTTTGCTTACTTTCCACATGTGGTGGAAGGGTGTGGACCATACAGTTTTTAAAGGAAATCATGCAAGCAAAAAAAGTAATTAATTCACGACTTTTTTGTTTTGTTTTGGTTGGTGGGGTTTTTTTTTGTTGTTTGTTTGTTTGTTTTGTTTTGTTAGCATGATTGCGGTCAGAATAGAGCTGTAGCTAAATGACTTCTTGTGGGTTTGTCCTATCAAGACAAGCCTCTCCTCCCTCCCAGGTAACCATCTGTGTCAGCTGGCTCGGGTTAAACTCCGGCTGATCACAGACCAGTCAGTTTCGGTCAGCTCCATCCATCGGTGCTGTCCGCTTCCCCACGGGATGCGCTGCCGGCTGTGCGGGAGCACTCGGAGCCCCCGGCACGTCAGTGTGTTTGCAGAAGGACGGTGCCGAGAGCCTGAGCTCCTTCTCTGCCGCCGTCTCCCTTTCCAAAGCCGGGGCAGTTTCAGCTCTCCCAGCTCCGCCGGGAAAGCCTGCCCTCCGCTGCCGGCGCTCCCGCAAGGCAGCTCCTGGGGAATGACTGACTGACAGGGAATGACAGGGAATGACAGGGAATGACAGGGAATGAGCCGCTCGGAGAAGGGCCGGGGCTGCAGCACAGAGAGCCCGTGCTCGGCCGTCACTTCACCCTTCATCCCCGTGTGCCCGTAGGATAAAACCAGGAGTTTTATGAACTCCCAGTTAAGGTGTGCGGCAGCTGGTCCTGCCCGCTCAGGGGTCCCGGCATCGCACCCAGAAGCCAAAGGCGACACCGCGGGACCTGCTGGCCAGCTCAGCCTCGTCCTGTCCCACAGCACCCCCATCCTTCCCACAGCACATCTGCTTCCCGGAAACTCCTGCTTTCCCCATGTTTAATGATCCATCAATCTCCCTCTTATTATTTATTCCACCTCCCTCTTATTATTTATTTGGGAATAAGGTGTTTTAGTGTTGAACATGTACCAGAGGAGTGTGCAGTGTCTCCACAGGCCATAATAAGGACTGGATTTTTAGTGTGCTTTGCTTGTAGAACTATGGGAAATCACCTTTTATTAGTTATGTAGCTGTAAGATGCTTTGTGTCTCCATTAGTCTTAGTAGAGACTGCAAACAAGTTGGTTTCCTTGTTGATTTTCTCAAATTTGGTTTCTGTTTACTTTCTCAGCCCTAAAATCACTGGTTAATATTAGCTGGTGTTCCTCTGAGCTAAGGTATTATCTCTATTGGATTATTTAAATGTGTTAGCTACATGTGGACCTGTTTTAAGTGTGTCTTAGAATCCGGTTTAAGTTATACTTCTTCCTAGTAGTTTAAGTTGAAATGAAAGAAGGTTGCTTAAAACTGCTTAGGAAAAAAATGGAAAGGCATTAAGTCTGTCAGCCTAAAGGATCCTGGCAGTATGGGCCTCTGCTGGTAGCCCTCTTAGGGCTTTCCAGAGTCCTGGTTTGCATAAGGGCAGTTGTAGGGTATCAAACAAAAGGTGTAGACAATCTAATATCCCTGCCTCTGGGATGATGAAGTGAGCAATGATTTAGGCAACACATACCTATAAGAAATAGTGTAAGAATAGAAAAAACTTAAATGATACCTCCATTTGCAACTCAGGGATTTTCTGACTCCAAACAGGTTATATGGCCATATGTAATTCTTGAGTGGTTTACTAATTAGTAATCCTTGCTGGACTTCTCTTTCACAACCCTGTCTAGTTTCCCCTGGAGCCCATATAGACATTTAGCTTCTTGTGTCAGGTAATTCCACTGGATTGTACTCCTTTGTAGAAAAACCCTTGGCTTTGTTTGTTCTGAATTTGTTTCTTGATAGCTTCAAGTATTTTCCGCCCTTTCCCTGCTGGTTACACTTTAATAATTTCTGCTGTATCCTCTAAATCAGCTTGTTTCAGAATGAAGAGTCCTGGATCACTTAGCTGTTCGTTCCTTGACCTTTTTTAAGGCTTCTCCACTGAATCTTCAACTGAAGGTCGGCATCCAGGGGAGAGAGCAAACAGTGACTTCAGGCTCGTGTCAGAAGGGAACGTAAGTTATCTAAACCATTTGGTGCACACTGGTAAGTACTGTAGCCACTTGCTCTCTTTTTGTTGTTCACCTGCACTACTAAAGTAATAGTGATTATAAATTGTGGAGAGAGAAGCAGAATTTGTGTTCAAATGGCAGTAAACTTATGAGTTTACAACCTGTGGGTTGTTTTTCTCAAGTGGCGCCAGTAAAACACATGACTCTGATGTCAGCTATACATAAATATGGCAGCATTCATACAAAATGCTAACAGTTCAACTGCAATGGCCCCAAAACCAGAGAGCTGCTGAATTTCAATAGAAAACCAGCCCATTCAGAGGAAGTGCACTTACATAGGAGGTGTGTGCACTAAATGGTATGGAGCTATTACTGAGAAGAAAGGTCCAGTGTAATTCACAAGGATTGCTGTTGCAGGCCTGAAGCTGTGCCTTTTTGGTTCTCTGAGCTTTAGCAGATATGCTGAGAGAAATAAGGCATGGTTGTATGAGGCAGGGGTGGGGCAAGAGTGAGTAAAAAACACTGGCAGGCAGAGGCTGTAATGCAGAGGAGTTGGTGTGCTGTTGTCTGTCTCAGATTATTGCTTCTGCCTTGTCTCACCAAGCAAGTGATTCATTGCCATTTTTATTTTTCCTTAGGGCGGGGTAGTAATTGCTTTCCTAGATTGCTCAAAATAAAACCAAGGCATTACTAAAATATTATCTTTAAAGGAAAAAAAAAGGCAGAATGCTGATGTCTCCTATAAGCAACTGAACTTTTATTCAGAATGGATTTATAGGACTGGTATGAATAATAAATGCATGTCTTTAAATAATGAGCAACCTATTCCACAACCTATTTTTGCTTAATCAGATCTCTCTTTATTCCTAATTTATGTTTCCATGTGTAATAAAACATACTGGGTTTCTTTTCCTACTGTTATTTATTTTCTCAGTATGTGGCTTTACTTCTTGATTCATCAACACATATCTATCTGTGCAATGCCAAACTGTCTTATTTAAAACTGTCAAAAAGAAACATCTCTTGGGTCTTTTGATGTGAAAGCATTGGACTTGCACATACACAAAAAAAGTCTGTTGCTTATTTTTTGATATAACAAGCAGGTGCTGACTGGCATGATATTGGGCCTTGCTGCTAATCTGCTGTCTCCTTAATATCCTGGGAAATTACTGTTGCACCATATGTTCTAGAAAACGAATTGTGCTATTACGTATTTTTCAGATTACAAAAATATATTTTTATTTGTAGATGAATTTTACTTTCCTGAGGAATGTGAGATAATGCCATAATACAAGCAAGGAGAGAAGAACATGAATTCTAGAAAGGGCTATCGTGCAGTTCCTTGGCCTTGCAATGGTCTGCATTGGTGACTCTGCAATTCCTCCTGCAGAGCTGTGCAGTGGCTGCTGCGCCACAGTCGTGTGACTCTGTTCCCCAGCTGTGATTTATGGTCAGACAGCACTATCTAGGAAAGGCTCCTGAGGGTTATTGCTTTTCTTGGCCTGAGAGACGCTGCGCTTCTATGGGGGAAGTCTGTGGGTGGTGACTGAAAGACGTAAAAAAGGATCTTAGGCAATTGGAAAATCTGTGGTAATTTGTTCGCTGGAGGCACCAAACTTTGTTGGGTGGACTACAACTGCCAGACCAGCAACGGGACAGCCAGCCATCCTGGGGGGTGTCCCTGTGTCCGTGCATGTGGGGTGTGATGTGTTCAGCGGCAGTGCACGGCAAAGGCGAGCAGCCCCAGTACTCCGCGGGCGCTTCTCCCTGTAGAAGGGGAAGGGCTTCCTGGGGCTGTAAGGAGCAGGGGCTGCGCCCGGCAAGCGCCATGGGCACAAAGGCTCCCCGGTTTCCGCGGCCGGCCCCAGCTGAAGAGCCCCACAGTCGGTGTGCCGGGGCCGGAGGCGGCTGGGCCCTGAGAAGGTGACCAGCAGTTTCTGGGGAAGGGCAGCGGCGCCTGCATCGTGCCGTACGGACAGCCGAGGGCCGCCCACCCCCAAGGAGACAACACCGCCCGGCCGGCCCCAGGGCCGACGGCTCCCGGCCGTGCCCGCCGCCGAACCGCTCCCGCCTCGCGGGCGGCCCCAGCCGCTCCGCCCGCCCTGCGCACAGAAGCCTCGCCCCCTCGCGGGCCCCGCCCTCTCGCAGGCCCCCGCCGCCGCCGGGGCTGCCCTCCCGAGTGCCTGCCGGGCCGCGGCGCCGCCGTCCGGCTCTTGGCCCGGGGCCGCGGCGCCGCCCGCCGCTGCCGAGCTCTGGGCCGCGGGTGCCGGCGCCTCCCGAGGGGCGGGCGGTGGTGTAGCGCGGCCGGCGGGGCAGGCGGCGGGCGGGGCGGCCCCGGCGCGCTGGGGTCCTGCGCGGCGGCGGCGGCGGGCGGGCGGATCGGTGTCTCCTTCACTTCGCCCTCCAGTGCCCGCGGCTGCAGCAGCGCGGCTTCCGCACGGCCCCACCCGCCAGCAACCGGCCCCGGCTCCGCTCCGCCGCCCACTCACGACACGCAGGTGCCGGCCCCGGCCGCGACCGGCCTCGCGGGGCGAGGAGGGGCGGGTGGGGCTCGACCGGGGGTGAACGGGTGTGGGGCCGCGTGGGCCGGGGGTAGCGGGGCCGCGGGCGCGTCCCAGCGCTGCCGGGCTCGGCGGGGTAGCCGGGGGGGCTCTCCGTGCGCGCTGCCTCCGCGGCCCCGGGGCCGGGCTCGGTTGCGCGAGGCGAGGCGGGGCGGGAGGGTCAGGCCGGGATGCCCAAGATGGCCGCGCCGAGCGGGTCGGTTCACCTTGCGGCGAGCGGGCGGCGCGCCTGGCGCCGGGCCTGGGGCCGCCGCTCGGCCCGGCCCTGCCCGGGCTGCGGCCGCATCGCCGCTCTCCCTTCGCTGCCCTTCCCCTCTGGGAGGCGCTGCTTTTTTACCCCCGCCTTCGCTTCCTGAGCCCGTAGTCCATTTTCAGACTTCGTCCTTAAAGAAGTTTCTGCATTGGCCTGGCCGGTATTCGGGTTGCGTGTCCGCCTCCGGTCTGTGAATAGGGAGGGGGCTAATGCAAGCGAGGTGGCCTTTCTTTTTTTTTAAGCTCTGTGTATTATCAATGTAAGCCTGAAGGTCACCGTGTCTCCGAAGTATTTAAAAAAAATAATTTTAAATATAATTTTTAAATAGCTTTTTATTGGGATACTGGGATAATTTTGGCATAGTTAATGCTTTTTGAAATTCTGTGAATACAGCTTTTTAAAAATCTATTATAGGCTGATACGGTTTGTAGTTTGATCTTGAGTATCTTGAGATCTTAAAGTTCTTAGAAATCCTAATAGAGATCTGCGGCGTTACTTAATTGTGGGGCGTGAGAGTTTCGAAATACTACCTCCAAGGAGAACTGTGATGCAGTAATTCCAATAGCGTTAATAGATTTTTCTGTTCTTGGGCTGATTGTTTTTTTTAATTCTTATCGCAGAAGAAAACATGATTGTGGCTCTCAAGTAACAGACTAATTAAACTTTTTTCATCACAGTGGCATGAAACAAAGATTAGGGTGGAGCTTTCACTTGGTTCAAGTACATTCTGTACATCAAGTCAATTATTTTACAGTTTTTGCAACAAACCTCTAGGTGCTAAGTGATGGTTATTGTTTAGTGACTTCTAATTAGTTTTGAAGTGAAAGTTGCTTCAAAATTGGGTTGAAAAAAATTACTTATGATTATAAGAATTTGCAAACCTAGCTAACATTAGAGCACCCAGGACTGATTTTTTTATTGTCTTGTTTTTATTTAATGAGCGTTCCGATGATGGCACTGGTTTATCAGGTATTTCAGAATATCCGAAATTAACTCTTGGTTTCCTCTTTTATTCTCAGCCATCCCTGTCAGTATTATAGTGTTAGAACAGCAGCGTGACAGTTGTATTCTCTTTTAACATTTTGTTACAAAACTTGCATCTGTAGGCCAGGATGTCTGACAAATACTGGCTGGTTTCCCCTAAGTGGTAAGGATGTGTTGACAGGATACTTAACTAGACCAGATAAAAGGGAAACATCATTTTTACTGTAATAATCCTGAATTTTGACACAGATACAAGTTTCTTAACTTCTCAGGACATTTCTGCTTAGCATAATTCTCTCGTCTGTACTGGTTATCTAGTCAGAGTGGAAACATTGAAAACAAAAGGGAAAAAATAATTTACATTGTAAAAGCATGTCTGTGCTAAAGGTTAATATAAAACTACACAACTAGAAATAATTATTTTTCTGGTGAAACTAGTTAGAGGTGAGATCTATTCATTAGAGGAAACATGTAGCTAAACCTATTCTGTGGTATGTTAAACTGCTGAAGGATTGTATGGTTGCTGTACAACAGAACTCTACAGGCCAGTGTTCTCACACTCCCTTGTAATTTGGTCTATGAGCTACCTCTTTTATGGAACAAATAATAGGAATCATTCAATGGCTTGTCACTGGGATTAGGGTCTGTTCTTCTATAGACTTGAACTTGGGCTAAGCTTCTTTAAACTTCAGATGCTTTAAGCCATTTTTCATATCTCTTAAAGAAAAAAGTTTAGTTTAAACTCCATGGAAAACGAGACTTGTTCTTGAGCAAGTGATGGATGTCTTGATACAGTGACTTGGTTGTTGAGTTTAAACATCCTTGCTAAAGAAGTTTTTCTGAATTTGTGTGTATGTGAAACTGAGTGTAAATATTGTTTCTCAGGAAAGGTTGACATTATCCCCTTAGGGCAGTAGGGAGCTGAAGTAGGGTACTCTGGAAAACTGCATTATAAATTGTACGAAAATGAGAAACAGTCTTCTGCCTTCCCTTTGATTGCTAAAGTAGGTTTGTTTTTTTAATAGTAGTAGTTCATTCAATTTGGCTGTATATGGCAGGTGTAATTAGGGTTTGGAAGTTAATATGTGAAGACACTGCCCTTGTTATTTTTCTAGTTCTAAAGATAGTTTTTTTTTCATTTACTTAAGAAAAGAAAAAAAAATCAATCCACTACACAAAGGGAAGATAAAAAGTCAGTTATGTTAATCTGACTTTCTCAGCTAAACAAATGTGAGCAATCAGTTTGAGAAAAGATTTTTGTTTGCATGTGTTTAGCCTTTTTATGGCCTTGTCTAGTTAGTTTCATTTTCCCCGTCCTTTTCCCCCTCTTTCACAGCAAGGGGGGAGTTATTAATAGGCTCTGTTTTTCTGTGTTTCACAACTTTAAAATACAGGGGCTCTGTTACAGCAGCATGTTGCTATTGAAATCATGGGAAAACAGTCTTTCAAGGAGGTACAGATAAGAGTGTATCTTCTCATGGAGGAGGATGATAAGGGGCCTGGGTGAGACCTTAGCCTGGTGTCTGTCCATGGGCCAGAGAGCTGGGCCATAGCTCATCTGCAGTGACAGGTTCTTCAACAGCGAGGTTTCCAGGGACTCCCTGTCTGTGAAAAGCACTTGTCAAGAGATTTCTCCTCACAGACCCCACACTCCTCCTCCTTGAATGTTTTAAACTACCACCACAACTTCTGAAACTTAAACTCTCATTTGTTATCAAATTGATTGCTGATTAATGACATTAGATCATCTTTTTTAAATTGTATGTCTGCCGTGTAAAACATAGGACAAAAACAACGTTGGAAAGCAGATATGTTCTCTTTTTACATTTTCAAAACTAAAACCTTGTGGGTACTTTCTGGTAGTTTCATAAGCATGTGTCAACTTTGACTTGGTAGAATTTCAGGGAATAACTGTCTGCATGACAGGTTTTTAGATTTCTAGTGTCCAGGTTTTTGGTAGTAACTGTGCCAACTCTGGAAGTGTGAGTTATTAGTTAATTTCTGGTAATGAAAGACCTATGGAGAGGTCTACCTGAAAAATTAAGTGCTGGGTGGTCTTGTAATGCCTTTTTTCTGTATAAACTCAGAAAACATCTCATGTTCACAGTGACCTTCACTGAAAATCTGTGTGTTTCACAGAATACTGTAGTAACATATCTGTTAATTTTAAATATATAGCTATATCCATTGTATCTATTAATTGCCTTTTCGTAGATGAATATGCCTTAAAGATTGTCTTGAAAGAATTGTTATAGCATTTTTTTCATGTGTGAAGTGGCAAAAGGTTCATTATTAATTAGCCCTTTATCTTTCAGCTCCAATGGCGATTCCTCCATCATACGTAGACCTTGGCAAACCTGCCAGAGATATCTTCAATAAAGGATATGGTAAGAACAATACCTTTTATATGATGTTTGAGGTGCAACAATGAATTGCCTTTTTAAGTCTGTATGGAAAATCGAATGATGAAATGCCAGTGTTTCTGGGGAGGAGGAAGGTGTGCTGTGCTTATATCTTTACCACCAACCAACAGGTTGTTGAAGGCTTTTTGTGGGCTGTTTTGATGTGAAAGCTGTTAAGTCTTACTGCTCCAGCCACATAAATGTCAGAGGTGTACAAGTATGCAAGAATGTAAGCAGCACGTGTAGTTTAACTTAGGAACACACTCTGTTTACTGGTCTGTCTGTGCCACAACATTTGTTGATATAGAAAGGGTTATATACCAGTGTGATGTTGTAGCCTTTTTTGGACTAGAAAGAGGAATGGCTACTGGGATGAAGAATCCTTCCACATCTTAAAATGCTTTAATACCAGACAGCTGCATATTTAAATCATTCTTTGTCACAGTGCTATTTCTTTCTGGTCTTGCAAAATGTGGGGCTTTTTTACTAAGACTGTTGCTCACCTGTGGATTACAATGTGAATTGACACTCTCACAAAACCTGCTTATATTACAGGTCCAGTAGTTGTGTATTTCCCAGTGACTTAGCTTTTACAGTTTTTTACTTTGAGATTTTTTTATCTTGGTGCATTGGAATAGCTCTTTATGCACTCTATTCTTTTATGCATTGGAATAGCTCTTTATGCACTCTATTCTTTTATGCGTTGGAATAGCTCTTAAAAAAAATCATTGACTACAAAAATTGTTCCATTCCAGGAACAGAAAATAATGTCTTTCCTTTTGGAAGCATCATTTGGTAGTTAAAAATACTCATGTAGAACTGAGAGGCATTTCCCTGCCTTGTTTTGGAGGGGCCTCCTTTACCTGATATCATATCTGAAAGTTGAACATTGCTGAAGTCTGTCTCCAGCTGTTTATACATATATGTGGTACATTGCTGAGACTGCCTGAAAGACCAGCTTATTGAAAAATGTGCAGGTTCTTATTTAAGGCCTAATCATGTGACTTTGACTTCTGTTTGTTAAGGGTTTGGGCTGGTGAAACTGGATGTGAAAACAAAATCTGCGAGCGGAGTGGTGAGTTTAAGTCACTTTTATTAATTATATTTTTCTAGCTCTGATACTTAGTTAAAAGGGGCGCATTTCAGATCCTGTTAAGTATTTTATAGGTTATATGAATGATAAATATCTGGTGTTAGATAATTTCAGAAGCCCCCAAAGTTCTGAATGTATCAGGAATATTGCCTTGTTCAGTAATCTTTGTATAGTAAGAAAGCTTATTACTTGTCCCTGGCCTTACATGTGAAGGTGAGTAAAGTACTTTAATATACCAGTTATAGTACACAGATTTTATTTCTGAAGTACGATGGAAATTTCTGGCATCTTGATTCTTGTATGAAGTAGTTGGCATTGAATTGAATAAGCATGTTGAATCTTTGGCTCCTCTAGGTACTAAAGTGTTGCAGTAGTGTTCTATGCAAGATGTCTTGGTCATGCTAGCAGTGCCCCCTGTAGTTTTATCTATCTCTAGGTTGCAAGATATAAAGGTAGATTTTTTTTTTCTCCCCATAACCAGAGGCTGAGCACTGTAGCTTGCTGTTAGAAACAAGGTTTGTCGGTTATATGCTCTGTTTTTTCTAGAAGTCTGTATGCCAACTGAAGCATAGTTTGCAAGAGCCCTATTACAGATGTAGTTGTTCTTACTGTAGCTTGTTCCTTTGGAGGACTACCAGTTATGCTGGTAAAACTCTGAAAAATCCAAGCCCTAATGTAAATCCTGTCAGTTATAAGCCATCCTCCCCAGGAGGAGAAACTGCTGGCATATATGTACTACAGCTGTTTTAAAGCAGAGATAAGAGGTAATATAATAATTTACTTCTCCTGAAATGATTATCCCAATGGTTACAGTCATATAGACACTGTGCAGTAGGAATAGCACAAAGCAAGTAGTTAAAGCTGAAGGTATTTGTGTAGTTCCCATCCCTTGCCAAGAAATAAACCTACTAGAATTATGCAACTGCACGTGGTGTAGTGTGTAGCCAACATAATGCAAGTAAATGTCTTGGTCGTGGTCAGATTTGGTCAGCCACCATTAAAGAACAGTCTCTCAGCCATGTTTGTTTTGTGCTCTTGGGCCTTTTGCTGTAAGAGTGCCCAAGGACTTGCAGTTTCAGATCTGTGTATTCTTCTGGGAAAAGTGAGTGTGAGAAGTCTGTTTGAAGATAATGTTGCGTGTGGAGGCAGACAGAGATCAAAAACATTTGTTTATATGTTTTAAAAAGTTGAAATAGTGGACTTCTTAAATCACAAGGCCAATAATACTACACTGGATAGAGCTCTTTAAAAGGTGTTTGCAAACCAGGCTTCCACTTCTAATTACCTTCAGTTTTTGAATAGTGGTACGCAGAAACGATTCATTCTGTTCTTTGTGAGAATCCAAATAGTGAGAGACATAAGTGATTACTTCCTTTCATGAAGAAATGTGAGTGATACTGTTGACTTCTCACTTAACTTCAAGAGTTCCAGGTCAGATCATACCATACTATAAACCCAGGCTGTTTGCTTAGCTCCCACTTCAAACATGAGTGTTATTTCTGTGTGTCATTGAGCCAAAGTGCCAGGACAACAGGAGTTTTATTGGTGTCAGTAAAAGGTGTGCCTATGGCTGGTTTGAAAGGCTAGTACATTGGGCAGACTCTTTAAAAAATAGTTAAAACCCTAACCCAAACACAAAACCAAACCACCCACCCCACCCCCAATTTCAAAAATGATGCTGTTCTGTTATGTTTTACAGTTGCACACTATCTTCAGGGATGGTTGTCAAGTGAAATGAAAATACATATGTGATTCTTAAAGAATTTTACTGGGGATGGAGTATGTGCCTAATAGTGTTTTTGGCGCTTGGTTTGATTTTTAAGTTACTCATTGGGAGTATCAAACTGAACCTTGCATTTCAAGAACTTGTTGCTGCTTTAGAGGAGAATCCTTATGGTGGCTACTGTCTTGCTTTGGAGTTAATTTGCCACCCTGTGCATGTTGTAATAGTGGCAGGAACGCTGCAGTTGAGAGGAGGATTGTGGGGAGGCCTCCATGTGGGCATGAGTTATTCATTCTCTTTGGCTGTGCTATTCTCCTTTCTCCCCTCAGGTCATCTGGTGATTTTAAATTTTTTTCCATATAATAACAAGTTCTTAGAACACTAGGAAGATGCTAAAGGAAATGCTGTGTAATGCTTTCAGGATCACATGTGTCCTCTACGCTTTTTCAGGAATTCACAACATCTGGTTCATCGAACACAGACACTGGAAAAGTGAACGGGAGCTTGGAGACCAAATACAAGTGGGCTGAGTACGGTCTGACTTTCACAGAGAAATGGAACACAGACAACACCCTGGGAACAGAAATTGCAATTGAAGATCAGGTAATAGATTAGGACAATATTTATCTGTTTTACCTCTGTGTAAGAACTGAATTTATAACTTTATCTTATCTTCTCCCTCCTTCAATTAGATTGCCAAAGGCTTGAAGTTGACATTTGATACAACCTTCTCACCAAATACAGGGTAAGAATTGTTAGCATTTTTACCTTACTTGGGGAGTAACAGCACCCATAGTCCATTGATCTGGTCTGTGATATTGACAGAGCAGTTTGTGTGCTTTGCTGTTGATCCAGCATAGCAAATCCCAATGCTAAAGGCTTCTGCTCTTTACCCTGACATCATTATGGGGTTAGTAATGCACATTTCATGGCTTATTTTCTAAGATAGAAATACTTGGAAAATTGCAGGGAACATGAAACTGCTGCTACATTCACTGAAATTACCTGTTTGCTATAGCCCTGAGTGCTCTGGGTGGGCTGACTGCAGTTTTGGCTGGTCCATGTGCATGTGCAAGGCATTTAGATACATTGTGTAGAGTCATAGGGCTTGAATTGGCAGGTCATTGAGGAAGATCGTGTATGCTTGTCTTACATTAACTCTTTTCTCTGTTTCAGAAAGAAAAGTGGTAAAATCAAGTCAGCTTATAAACGTGACTGCATAAACCTGGGTTGTGATGTTGACTTCGATTTTGCTGGGCCTGCAATCCATGGTTCAGCTGTCTTTGGCTATGAAGGCTGGCTTGCTGGTTATCAGATGACTTTTGATAGTGCCAAATCAAAATTGACAAGAAATAATTTCTCTGTGGGTTACAGGACTGGAGACTTCCAACTGCACACTAATGTGTAAGTACTGAAAACTCCTCCAGCTTTCCAGAAGCAGGCTTTATTTACCTTTCCTTCTAGTCAAAATATAAATGCTTGAAATATCAGGAAGTGCTTAGAAGGCCACTAATGGAGTGCATTTTTCAGTAGGAAACTCTAAATAAGTGTAAATTATACTTGTATCTCTTTTTTTCAAAACAGTAGACACCTGTGACTGATTAGCACTTGCAGCATATGTGATACAGCTTACCAAATACTGAAGTACGTGCTAATTGGAAGTGTAGTACTTCAGTTATGCAGAACTGATAATAATGCTTTTCCTTGCTATCCCATTACATTGAACTGTATCAGATCACAATTTAAGGGCAGTAGATTTGTTAGAGGTAGTAATTATTGTTGCACTAATACTGTAATAGTTTCTAGAGCAAGACTAGAGCTTTGTTTCTGGACTTTTTGTGGAGGTTCATCTTCTTGCCTGTCAGGAATTAAGAGTGCATGAAATAGTGTAAACAAGTCTAAGACATCTTTCTTCAGACTTCGTGCCTTTAGATCTTACTTCAGAGCAATCTCATCAAAAGGAATCAAAGGAATATAGGAGAAAACTATTCAATACTTTAGAATCCAGACTGTAAGAATTCAATTTCAATTTACTAATGTAAAACATTGTGACAGATTTTTGAAGGGTCATCCAGTTCTCTAGGAGTTTCATGTATTCAATAATCATGTAATTCAGAAGGCCCATTTTGTAACCATTAACACATATGGGGCAGTTTTGTGAGGATGTGTTCTGGAATTTTGTTCAAGGACTTTGTTTGACAGTTGACATGAGAATTAGCTGTAGCGCTCTGAAATACCTTTTTATTTCCATGAATTACTGCCATTGGATTTTTGCTTGGAAACCTTTGGTCACCTCTCCTTCTCCTGTCAAAAAATGTGAAACTACTCAAATGTTTGAAATTGTTATTTGAATAAAAATCTGAAGTAGTAAAAAAAAGAGGGAAAAAAGGAGTGGATTATACAAATAGGAAACTGACTTTTCTCTTAATTTGTGCAGCAACGATGGTTCTGAATTTGGTGGGTCAATTTACCAAAAAGTGAGTGACTGTCTTGAAACTGCCGTAAACCTGGCTTGGACAGCAGGTAGCAACAGCACTCGCTTTGGCCTTGCAGCTAAATACAAGTTGGATCCCACTGCTTCTGTTTCAGTAAGTATGGCTGTGAGCTGGAGGGTTGTGCAAAGTACAGTGTATTTTCAGTTGCTATGAATCTGTGTGTTGTTAGTGTAAAATAGGCTGGGAGGCCTTGTAGGAATTACTCTTACAGTCTAGGCAATTCTCATTAAACCAGCAGTATTTCAATTCTGTAATGTTGCTTACAGCAAAGTCTCGTAGAATCTGACTGTCAGATGTGGTTATGTTAGAGATCCTACTGTATTTATTAAAAGGTAAAAATATTGATGTCTGGTTCTGTAAGTTTACAGTATTTTTTTAAAACCAGTTTTTGGGAGCTCTGTCACATTCTCATGGTAAGAACTCTGGCAATACTGGTTAAAAGCTGATAAGCAGCAAAGTTTCCTGTATGTTGTGAAGTTGGAATAATTCTGTTGAGGAAGTGATGCAAAGTGAGATAAACAATTTTGTACGTATTGTTTATGATGATATTACAAAATGTTTGCTGCATGACTGATTGGACTTGCAAGATACTATTTCCTGTGTCATAATAGGAACATGGAAGTGTTTTCTGATGTGGCATTTTTTGGGAGACTGGTGCTAAATGGCTCTGGCCTTCTGAGAAAGGGGAAGTGGTGAAGTTCACCTGTGAAACCATGTTCCAATAACAGTTCTCCCTGCCCTTACGTTCCCCCTGCTCTTAAATATGTTAGTGCTTCAAAATATGTTACTGCTTCAGCTCTAAGGGGAGAATTCAGGAAATACATGTGTAGTGAAAGGACAGGTAAAATTTGGTTAAAATGATAACAGCGATGTTGCCATAGTTATTCTAGGTTCTGAATGGTAACAACTAATTAGTTACAACATTTCAGTTGTATTTTTTTTTTTTTTAGGCCAAAGTGAACAATTCTAGTCTAGTTGGAGTGGGTTACACTCAGACCCTGAGGCCAGGTAAGAGCTATCATGTGAATTATGTCACATATATGTCTTCTGTGCAGTCTGAAGAAAATAATTGAGATCTCTGCATTTATTTGCAATTTTTTTTCCTTCAGGGTATTTCTTTATTTGAAGGCCAAGTAGATATTTTACAGTAGCTTCAGTCATACATCAAACCTTTATCTAAACAAGACAAACTCTATTTTATCTAATGGTATTAATGTATTATATTCTTCACTGATCTGTGCAGGAGTGGACTGTATTATGTTTGACAGCTTAGCTTTAGGCAAGACTAAGCATGTCTTTTTTGGCACTGCTTTGTCCAATCATACCATGCTGAATGACAGCACATCTTCAAATTATGATTGATTGTCAAAACCCCACACTTCCTGCTCTTCATGTTTAGTACAAAAACCCTTCAGAACTTAGTTTGTTCTGCTTAAGTATGAAAGCGCGTTTTAATGGCTGTGTTACCATTGGTTAGTTCCTTATTTGAAAAATCTAGTTTCATTCCATGCCTGTGTATGTAGGAGTGTCTGTCTGTGAGGTTTTCCTCCTCCTTTGCATTTGTTAATGCAGGAAAGGGGAACTCTTGTGTATTTTGCAGTTAGAAACTTTGTATATTGACTTTATAACTGTTTACAAAAATGATACAGCTTTCATGGGTAAATGTATTCTTCTCTGAAAATCTTTAGAGGAAAGTAATTGTATAAAAAAAGATCTGCAACTGGGGTTTGTAATGACAGAGATTAAGTTGCTTGAAAGCTACCATGTGTGTTGTAAACATGCTGCTTAAAAATCTTACAGGTGTGAAGCTTACACTGTCTGCCCTGATAGATGGAAAGAGCATCAATGCTGGTGGCCATAAACTTGGTCTTGGCCTGGAACTGGAGGCTTAAAAAGGTGAAGACACTGCTGCAGAGAAGGGATATCAGAAGAATTTGGCCTTAAAATAAAATGTATTTCCAATGTGACCAGCAGGCTTTATTTCCAGGAAGGATGATCTAGAACAAGAGCTGTATTTGAAGTATTTAGACAGTTACTTGTTAGCTGGTTTCTAGTTAAACTGGTTACCCATCTAGTTAAAATTCTGCATTAGTGCAGTCACTTAAACATTATTTAAATGTATTTAACTGTTTAATGCGCTACCCACAAATAATGAAATAGACATCTATGAATACTGTACGATTGTGTGCATGTTCGTTTTTATGTTCCTTTTAACATTCAATATTTCCATTGAATGAAAAATGGATCACTGGATGCTTTGAAATGAGGTCAACAATTTTGTTGAATGACCTGAACTAGAAATACGTTTGGTATCCCAAGACAAATTATGAATAAAACAAGTACACACACATACTTGTGCCTCAGATATTTTAAGAGTAAAGATAGGAGGGTAGTGCTCAGTTAAGTTTTAAGTAATCCAAGAAGTAGTGCTCTGTACCTTTGTGCAATTAAGGACCCCCCCACCCATGACAATACTGAATACAGGTGAACAGTTGGATTCCTCAAGCAAATGGTATATACATTTCTGTCAGGTAAGGTTTGTCACAACACAATGGTTTAATTCCCTCTGTGATCCACAGGTGAGATGTACGGTGTTCCTAGTTGGCCTCCTGATGCAAAAAGTGCAGATCTATGTACTTGGCACACTGAGACAATTAAGAAATGTTCCTTGAGAAAGCTCGCCACAAACACACCTTTTGCTTATATTTGTATGAAGTGAGATGTATCTCTGCAATTGAATGTAACAGTGTAATGGTATAACAGCCTGCTTATCCCAACTGCTGTGAGAGGTTTCTGCTTAAAATGACTGAAATAAAGACAATTTTAAATGGAGCTGGAGGAAAATGCATCTGATCTTGCTTTCCCTTTATCTAGTAAATCTTGGCAGATAACCATTTTAAGTCCAGAAACTTGCAGAATAATGGAAAAACTCTCATGTTTTTCCAGAATAGTAATGAGAGAATAGGAGTAATATTTAGTCTGTGAACCTGGCATCTCTGAAGGTTGAACTAGCTTTTAAAGTGGAATATATTAAATACATGTAGTTGCGCTGCTTACATTTAAGAGTTGGAATTTACTGAGCTTGAGGGAATGCCTGGAGCCCAATTCTTAAGACACTCATAGCTAAGAAAGGTGTCTTGATACTTAGTCTTGTAGTCAGTGATTCACAGCAGCTCCCTTCATAGTGCGGGTGGCTGGCTCATGATCAGGAAGCTTGCTCTGGTTTGAAAGTATTATCAGTTGGTACTGGATTAAAATTAATGCCCTTAAAAGTATCAGTGATTTGCTTGAGGTCTTGTTCCATCCTGCACTGTTGCCCTCAGACTGAATTTCTCACGTGAAGCACTCTGTTATGAACTGCCTGTGTTTAGGCTTTAGCTGTGGAGTAGCTGAGCCACCTACTTTGTAGAAGCCAGAGTAGAGCTTAAAAGCCTCCAGGTAAGGCTCTTGAGCAGCCTTACTAGTGTGTTTGACTAGTTTTCTTAGATGATGGTAGAGCATTTATGGAGTACCTTTACTGCTGTTGTCACTAAATGCCCTTGTCTGAGTTGGATTTCTACCATTTAGGGTGGAAGCAGCATGTAAGGTGCAATTTGTTGCTGTCGTTGCATGTTAAAGTCCATAGTGCATATTTTTAGTTATAGGTGGTTTTGTATGCTAGAATACTTTAAAAGCTAGAGAACATGCAGCCAGACATTGAATTTTTGTAGGTGTCTTCTTCTCAGTGTGACCATGTTTGGTGCCTCACAAAGAAAGGGCTCCTGATACTAAAACCACAAAAAGAAAAAACCTAAAGCTTAAAAAACCAAACCAAAAACAAACCACCCAAAAAATCCCCAGAACAACCTACCTAAAACTGAAAAAATTCCCTGAAATATGTGCCTGTATGCATTGTCCAGCTGCAGCACCCAGACAAATAATGGTTTGTGTCTTTTGGTTATGAATGATGCCTTTTTTTCTATCCTTAAACCAGCAACACTGATGTTTCTCACCTTTTGATAGGGCTGTAATTTACTTTTTTTGGTGGTGATGGTGGTGGTTTGTGGGTTTTGGTTTTTTTTTTATTTTAGAAGCAAACACTAGAACCTTTTTCTTCACTACCTGCTCCTCTAGATATTTTTTTTTTCTGAGGTCACAAAATGGCTAAGTGAAATAAAAGCACATGTTGCTGAGTTTCTCTTCAACTCTAAAAATTAGCTATGGAAAACTTGAATCTATTCATTTTACTCTTTGTAAATGTGCATGACTTTACTAGTCCTCAGCCTTTAAACCTTAAGTAGTTATATTTGTTATAGTGCTGATAGGCAACTGGGGAAGTAAAAGGGCTCTGCAGTAGTTAAAAGAACTGTGAAAACGTGAGTTTTTCTAAAATATTCTGTCATAAATCACTACTTTGAACATGAAAAGGAAGTTCAGTGTCTTTTTCGTAATATCTCTCAAGTAAGGCTTATCAAAAATGGCTTTCAGACTTGTCAACTGTTACAGAGGCTTGTGGTGTAATTGTTGTGGTAAGGAATGCTGATAGTTTATATAGCTCCGTTTTATTAAAATATGTAAAAAGCCTTAACGATAACTTTCAGTGCCAGACAGCCTTTCCTCAGGTGTCCTGAATAAAACCCCCTCACCACTTTGAGATCACCACTGACCAGAGCATCGTTCTGCATCTTGTTTGTGTGAACTGTAGCATTGCATTCCTGCCTGGTACAGCTGGACTAAGGGGTGTCTGTGTATACTGCACGGAGACTTAATCACGCTTTCGTAAATAAAAATCCTTTCACGTGAGATTGACGCCCTGGATTTCACTAGTCACTAAGTGTCCTGAACGTTTATGCTCTTCCTGTGCTGTAGAAATTCTCCAGGTTTGTTTACTTAACCTTGCACTCTTCACGTGGTTCAGCTGGGTGTGGTATATTCCTAGATTCAGCTGGGTGTGGTATATTCCTAAATCTACCTTTTGCACGCTGCAGTTGTTCCAAAGCAGGAAACGGAACTGTTTTGGAATGGGCAGGGGAACCTTTCGCCCCCAAGCGTTGGGACAGGGGTTTTTACCTTTCCCTTGGCGCTGGATAAAGCGAGGCAGCAGTAAGGGTGCTTGCTGCCCTCTAATGTCCTGTTCTGGTGTTTGGCTCATCGCTGCAACCGGCTGTCGGCCGGGCACGAATACACGTTTAATTCGTGTTGGCTGCTCTCCTAAGGGAAGTAGAACTGGGCAAACAAGAGACAGCTCTCATGCACGGATGATTCAGCCCTACTTGTACCAAAGGTCCTTGTTTCCTTATCAAACCAGTGAGCAAAGACAAGCAATTCTATGCAAGGTGAGTCAGTAATGATAAAACTGGCTCACACCTGTAGCAGTAGTGTCTTAGTCGCAGGTAGAAATGCTTTCCTGGGAACCAACTGGCAGGAAGGGAAACCCGAATTAAAAACCGTTTGGGTTGTTACATGGCATGAAAAGGTTACATTTATTGTGTTTTTATTGTGTTTCTTAGCTTCCCTTTGCAGTGGAATGTTCTGTTCCCAATCGGGACTAGGAATAAAAAATAGATTATATCCATTAGTGTAGTTTGCATTCATTGTATTTAGTGGTATTTCCTTTCTGGGCCTGCCTTTTAGTTGTGCTTTGGATCCTTCTTTCCACAAGCTGCTGGGTCAAATGGGAAACAATAAACAACATTTTTTCTCAGCATAATGTGCAGTATCTTTTACTTCAGATGCAAATTTGATACAAATGCTTGTGTGAAAAGGGGAAAACTTTTTTTTTCCTTTTGCAAAGTGATTTCTGAGAAAAAGTCATTAAAGCTTATGAAAATGCTCTCAGATAAAATGTGAGGTGTTACATACTGAAATTTGGTTCATATCTACCCTCATGTATCTGGTGTTGAGAAAAGTGCTGACAGGCCTTTAAAGATGGCAAGCATGGACTGTTTCAGCTCCAAATATTTGACCTTTACTTCACTATCTTTTTAAAATGAGGATTTTCTGCTGAGCCAAATACCACGGCAGTACTTGCAGTACACTTGCTGGTTAACAGTAGTGCACATACCAGAAATGTTTTGAGGGTTTGTGTTTTTTTTTCATGAGATGTTATTTGTCCTGGAGCCATGGGAGAAGATCCTCATGCTAAAGCAATGATGCCGTTTATGGGTTTGGCATTCTGAGCACTTAATAAGTAGGTTTTTTTGGGTTTTTTGTTTTTTGTTTGTTTTTTGTTTTTTGTTTTTTTTTTTTTTTTACTTTGCCTGTGTTCCTATGAGCATTGAAAACTAAACATCAATTAAAGAAAATGTCCTTTATCTCTCGCTGTGCTTCATCGCTTCGGCCTGAGCCTGAGAGCCGGCACGGAGGGGAGAGCTGAGGTGGGTGATCACAAGATGCTACTGAGCTTTGCCCTCGGATTCTTAGCGGTCTATGGTGGCATTATTAAAAACACACTTTAAATGGCTCTTCAGTATGCACACGTAGTTCCTTCGTTTAAGAAATGCGAAGCGCTTTGGTTGGGGTTTCGCTGAGGCACAGATTCTCTCCTGCACAGTCCGGGATGTTTTCCTGGCAGCTTCCGAGCGAGCATTGCTGCCAACTTGTTCCTCGTGATCCACGGCGGTGAGGGGACCATCCCCCGAGCCGGCCGGGCCCGCTCCGAGGCGGTGATGGTGAGGGGACCATCCCCCGAGCCGGCCGGGCCCGCTCCGAGGCGGTGATGGTGAGGGGACCATCCCCCGAGCCGGCCGGGCCCGCTCCGAGGCGGTGATGGTGAGGGGACCATCCCCCGAGCCGGCCGGGCCCGCTCCGAGGCGGTGATGGTGAGGGGACCATCCCCCGAGCCGGCCGAGCCCTCTCCGCCATGGAGGGCGCCGAGCCCCCGCTCCTAATCCGCCGCGGGCGCCACCTGGCGGCCGGCGGTGCCCCCCTCAGGCAGCCGTAGCGCCCTCAGGCGGAGCCGCTGCTGCGGGCACCGTCCCCGACCCGCCGACCGAGGGAGGTAGTGGGAAATGATAATGGCAGCGAGCCCGAGCTCATTCTGAGACAAAGAAATGGAATTAATGGAGGAAACGCCCCGCGTACGCCGGCACTCGGGGTGCTCTGTCCCTGCGACTGAGAGCCGGGCAGCGCCCGTCGGCTCTGAGGGAGCAGCCAGCGCTGTTCTCACGGTCTGCGGCAGCTGGCTCCTGGGAGCATCCAGTGCCCCGTCTAAAAAGAATTAATGAACGCAACAAGTTGTCTTCTCGACTGCTGCTCTGCTCCTGACGTGACAATACTTTTCTAGAAGAAATCCTCAAATGGCTTGCGATACCTTGATTTCTAAAGAGGTGTTTATCTCTTGGCTATAAGAAACACCTGCCGCCAAAACCCAGCAGGCAAAGGGAAAGGATTCGACAAGTTGCTGACTGGTGATATTGCCACGTGTGGTGGCATCAGGTAGTGTGGTGGCCACAGGACATGTTAGAAGTGGGGGCGCATGGCCGCAGCCCAAGGACCTCACACTGCTATGATGTGGGTGGCTCACAAACTCTTCCCCCGTGTTTGCAGCTCATTGTAATTTAAGTGTCAATCAACCCACTGGAGCATGGAGACAGAGATGAGAGCCCATCAAGTCTGCTAAGGGTCTGTGCCATGTGGATGTGGCCAGCAGTGTGGCCAAGGTGATCAAGAAGGCCAGTGGCATCCTTGTATGAGAAATGACGTGATCAGCACAACTAGGGAAGTGATTGTTCCTTTGGGCACTGGGGAGGCCACACCTTGAGCACTGCATGCAGTTCTGGGCCCCTCAGTTAAGGAAGAGCATTGAGGTGCTGGAGTGTGTCTGGAGAAGGGCAGCAGAGCTGGTGAAAGGTCTACAGGGTAAGTCCTATGAGGAGCAGCTGAGGGAGCTGGGGTTCTCTAGCCTGGGGAAAAGGAGGCTCAGAGGTGACCTTATCACTGTCTACAACCACCTGAAAGGAGGGTGTAGCCAGGCTGGGGTCAACCTCTTCTCCATGGCAACTGGTGACAGGATGAGGACATAGCCTTAAGCTGCACTAGGGGATGTTTATCTTAGACATTAGGAGGAATTTCTTCACAGAAAAGGTAATTAAGTATCAGAGTGGACTGCCCAGGAAGGCTCTGTCCTAGGAGGCATTTAAGAAAAGACTGGACATGGCACTCAGTGCCATGGTCTAGTTGACAAAGGGGTGTTTGGTCACAGGTTGGACTCAATGATCTCTGATTTCTTTTCCAGCCTAATTGACTCGGTGATTCTGTGATGCTGTGGTGAAACATTAGTCTTTGCTGTTTGAGCTGCTGGTGCCATGGGGCAGAAGTGGTTAGCACTGCTGTGAGGAATGACTGGACCAGCCTCCCCTTCACACAGAAGGGCTGTTAGAAGGTTGCTGTGCAGAATATTTCAGCTGAGGATGGGGAGCAGAGACAACTTTTGTTTGGGCTCTTTTGTTCATGAACATTCAAAATTTGTTTTTCCTGGACAAAATCAGACTAGTGCATCCATGGTGCTGTGTAGCCACTTCTGCCCCAAGCTCCCCATGGCCCCTTCCTGGATGCCGCCTCACCTTGACTTCTTTGGGGACCCTTGTTGGTCTTTGGGGCTTTGTTTTCCTTCCAAGCAGAGCATGCAAACACTTCTTTATCAGTTGTGTTGAACCCTTCAGCTCCTGGGGAGTCAGAGAAGTGGCTGTATTGCCAGCTGCCCTGGTGCAGGGGGCTGAGCCTGGGCCCAGGCCAAATTGACAACTATGGTGAATTTTTTTCCTGGGTACGTTGTAGAGTGGATTGGGTGGGTTGTAACTGTTCACAGGAAACACCTGGTGTCATTTTCATTTCTCTAATTATTAGCATGTGCTTTGGGGAGTAGGGAAGGGAGTATTTTTGTTTTCTCTTGGTGATGGTGTGCACTGTGTGTCCTTTAGCCCTGACAGAAGCCTGCCCATTGTGATGGAGTGTGTAGCAGCTCTTGCTGTCATAGCTGGGAGGTTCATTTGTTGGGCTGAACAGAACCAGCTTTGACAGACATTCCCTGGATGTGGCAAGCAGAGGTGGTGGACCTCTATGCTGTCAGCTGCAGAATTTGCCCTGAGAGACGTGGCACTAGGTAAGTGTGAGTGTGTGTCTGTGTTTCAGGAGTCAATGTTTTACGGAATGTTTTTAAAAGAACAGCAATTCAGAAATAGTTCTTCATGGTGCTGTAATTTACTGTGGATTTAGGCTAATGCTGCTGTCTTAGAAGACTGATTTTCTTCCACGGTGTTTAAGAAAGCATTTTACTTTTGTATTACTCTTTTGAAGTAGCTTAGGAAATCTGCTACAGCATTCAGTGCTGGTGCAAGACTGGTAGGCTTTTGGGTGAGCTTTAGTGCTTTGTAGCACAGGTCCTCTCTGCATTTAGAGTATGTGAGCTTGTGTTGAAATTGTTTGCAGTTAACTTAAATAGCCTGAAGCTCCCCTGATTTATCATGCCCATGATAAGGTGATTTCATGAGTGAGCACTGGTGTAGCAGTTTTGATAGCCTCTCTGCCAAGACAGCACAACCTAACTAAAACACTTTCTCTTTTTCAAAACAATCTGGTTTGGAGTTCCATTTTCTAACATCTCTTTTTCTGTGTGGGCAGCTGTAGCAGAGATGTACGTGGAGTCCCAGCACAGTCATTAGTAGCAGCTTTTCCTGGGCACAGCTCCTCCTAACTCACGGCACAGCCCAGTGCCAGAGGAGTGCATGCAAGGTGGTTGTCCTTGGCTCCTCTCTGGGTTTGGCAAAGCATAAGTCACTGGTGAGCAGGGACAGCAGGGCTTGTAGAAAGCATGAACCCACTGCCTTACAAACCTTTTGTGTTAAGCTGATTACGTTTCTTGTTCGTGAAATGAGATTGCCCTCACATTTCTGTCTGGGATTTCCTGAATTAGAAACATGGTGTGCCACATGTGCTGGTCTGGTGGGGCTGGGGCGCCCGGTGGCCACACCGTGGAGTGTGGCTGTGCTGGCCTTGCGTGGGAGTGGGTACTGAGCTGCCTGCACAGCAGCTGGTGGGTACCTGAGGTCAGGGTTATAGGCACAAGGACCTCGGCCTGCATAGCAGCAAGGGAGAGAACAGCTGAGGAGCAAAAAAACATGCAAAATGTGAACTTTATGGAAGAAGAAAGGCTCTAATTTTAATACTTTCCTTTACAGGTTAAATGTGGAAAACCTGCTGTCACTTCTCCCCTGTTTTTCTTTCCTTTGACTTACAGCCTTTAATCCCTTGGAAATTATTTGAAATGACTCTGTGTTGCTGTAGCTGTCATAGTCCAATTTTCTTTTATGAAATAAGATAAACCCAAAGCAGAAAGTAAAATAATTAAACACAGAAAAGGCAGTTGTAACTTCTGCTGGTGATTCCCTGATTTTGTCTGTTTCTTTTGCTAGAGAATTGTGACCACAGCAGAAAGCTGCTTGGCCCTTCTGAGATCTAGGAATCATCCACTGGCACAGACTGCTGAAATCCAGCTATTTTCCTGTTTATAGGTTCTCAGTTTATTAGCCTGAAGGCAAAAAAAAAGTAGTATGAAACTCAATAAGGTTAGGAAGGGCCATGTCAAAGGTCAAATGCAGAAATGTTTGATCATAAAATTAAAATTTATAAGGCTTACGTGTAATAGGGGCTTTCAAAACCAATTGCTTGTGTAAGTTTGATTAGTCTTTCACAACACTGTCAGTGCTTAGCTTTGCAGCCTTAATCATGTATCTTTAGGGTACTTTGTAGAGATGACCATAAAATGGTTCCTAAGGTCAACAGGCAGACAGACCCTATCTGCATGTCTAAAGTGTTCATTAAGGGTTTACCATAGACCGTGTCTGGAAGTTTAAAAATACACTTGAACTTAAACTTGAGCTAAAGGGTGACTCAATATATGATGAGTGACAACAATGAAAATCAAGAAAGGAAAACTTGGTAGCAGCCATCAAAGTAACCAAAGCTGCATGAGAGAGGGGCATGAGATGAGCTTGATGGTACCTGAGACACCTTCTGTAATGACAGAAGGAATTTAAGTGCTGTGTCCCTGGGTGTTGATTAAATGTGTCTATGCTTTAGCCTCCTTCAAGCTAGTCTTCTGTGGTATCTTGGATCAGTCTCAGAACTGTGAGGATAGGTCTGATCCCATGCAGCAGTCCTTGATAGGGGCCAAGGGAGCTAAGCTTTGGTACTGTGGCACAGGTGCTCTGCAGGATACCTGACAGGATCTTGATGGTCCTCCTGACCTGAGGAGAGGGGCTACTGCCTGTTGGTGGGAATGGCTCCCGAGAAATGACTGTGCCTA
This sequence comes from Cinclus cinclus, assembly GCF_963662255.1. Taxonomy (NCBI): domain Eukaryota; kingdom Metazoa; phylum Chordata; class Aves; order Passeriformes; family Cinclidae; genus Cinclus; species Cinclus cinclus. The sequence continues at coordinate 21,630,238 of NC_085052.1, forward strand.
AAAGCCACAACAGCTGTGGGAAGACCCAGAGGTGGTGATATAGAAGCTGGCCCTAAACTTATGTGGAGAAACTCCAGAATTTTGTACAGGGATCATTTTGTCAGAAGTTTGACATAGTGTTCGTTGTTTTGTAATTGTACTTTGATAGTGAATTAATGCTCCTCTTCACTGGGGGTGTCTTTGAGGCTCACTGGAACATAACCTTGCTCTGCTGCTTAAAGGAAACCAAAGAAGGCTCTGCTTTTTCATTCAGGTTGTGCTAATCTCTTTGATATAATACATGATGGCACAGTAGTTGAACAGTTAACTGTGTCTTTCTGCTTTGGAATGACCCCACTAATTACACTATATAGAAAAGATGGATTAAGTGTCTTGGGAGAGCGTTTTATGCACTGACATTTAGATGTCTGGAGGATGTTGAAGGTGACACTGGAAATGACATGCCAAAACTCTGCTGATGTGCCCAGGAAGCTGAGGAGATTCTGGTAGAAGCCAGTGGAGGCACCTGAGGGACCCTTTCTCACCTCTGTTTGTGGAGCTGAACATTACCAGAGGTGGTGAGAGATGTGCATCCCTCCACACAGAGCAGCAGGGAGATTTCATTGCCCACTCCCTCCCTTACCCCATGTAGTCTTTACAGCTCTGCCTGAACCCAAAGGTGTCCATTGTTTTCTGACAAAACTTTCCAGTTTTGCTCATTGCAGCTGTTCCTGCTCCTCAGCTTTCCGGGTTTTGATTTGTAGCAGATATCAGCAGCATTGACTTCTGGTAGGCAGACAGAAAAATACATACATTATGAAGTAAATATTGAGAGTTGTGAGCCACAGCCTGTGTGAATTTCGCTGTTGGGAGCAAAAGGGTTGGACGTGCAATGCAGGGCAAAAATAATGATCAAAATCAGCATTTTTGAGCTCAGTATTGTAGGTTGTTTTGGGTCTTTTCTGGTTGGTTGCTTTTTTTGTTTGTTTTTGGGTTTTTTTTTTGCTAGTCCAAGGAGTTACATGCTTTGCTTACCTTTAAATGTAAAATCCTAATATTTGCTTCTTAAAACCCCACACAACAAAAGATGCAAGGTGACATCATGGATAAGCATGAGGTTCCTTACAAATAAGCCTAAATTTTACCTGCAGCTGTTACTTCTTTTTGAATTTGCATGCATCCATTTCCCTTCTTGTGAAGGTTTCTTTGTACACTTTTTAAAAATGCATTTGTCTCTTTTAGATTTGTTTATTTTTTTGTTGTTGTGGCTTGTTAGTTTTTCTTTTCATGCTGGAAGAATCCCTTTTTTCTGTTGCTCAGTGTACAGGACAGTGACATCTGGGCCATAACCCTATGAACTTCTCTGGCCATGCCACATGACATGACAGCCTGGTGTCCTGCGAACCAGTCCTCTCTGAGAGTGGACTTCTTCTGTTGATGTTTTTTATATTTGTGGATATGATTAAAATTCTTGATGTTGTGAATGTACAGTAAGGCTTTATCTTGGGTAATGAATGCTGTGGTGCTGTGTCGGTGTGCAGTATTTAGGTATTGCATTTACTTGTGACAGCAGCAATAATACTTTCTCATTAACTATCTTCTGAAATCTAATTTCATGATGTCAAAAAGTTACTACTTTCATCTCACCAATATAACCCAAGTCCTACCCCAGCGTAACTCAAAATGTTGCTGGAAAAATGCAGTCTCTTGGCTTTTTAGTAGGTGAATAGGAATAAAATTATGAGCCTTTAAACTAAATAATAATTTTTTCCTTGTAGCCTGAGATCTGTTCAATCAATAAACTTTCTGCTAACTCTGGGGAGAATTTTAGTTGCCTCCATAAAATGTTTTAATTATTTAAAATCATAAAATATAAGTAGGCACAATTTGCTTAGAACTCATTAGGGAAATATATGAATAAGAAGAAAAGATAATGTTTGCTTCTGCATTAATTTAAAGCAGTCTCTAAAATATGAAATCTAATCCTGGAAAGCAGTGACTTATCAGCAATGTTTATTTTTCTTATAATAGGAGTAAATATTAAAGCAGCTAGTTATGTGCTTATCCCTACAGTATTGCACTGAGCCAGAAAGGAAAATAAATAACTTGTCTGAAATCCCACATTAATTTCCCTTTTTTGCAGGTTTTATGTTTGTTCATTTCCTTTTGCAAAACATTGCTTTAAAAATTATTATAAAACAGGTGACTTAGAAACCATGAGTAGCTGCAAATGCATGAGACCAATTTTGTGTGATTAGAATTATGCAGAGGTAATGCCTTTTACTTGTGCAGAGCCTTTTCATCTAGTGCAAATCACTGGCACAATATGCAGCAGCAGAGAAATGCCACAGCCCTGGGAACAGGCTTGGCAGACAAGAGAGCAGAGCAACTGATGAGTTAGGAAACAGAAGAATTTCTTTAAGCTTGTCTGAAGAAACTTCAGTGCTCACTGTGGCAGGAAATGCTCATTTGCAGTTCTTAGGTGCACACAGAGGGAAAAATCAGCTTTGTCATTCTCTCACTCAGTACTTGTTTGGGATGTCATCAGCAATCCATCCTTGAAAGACCCTTCTTGTTGTATTTGTGATTTCCACATTTTCATTCTGGAAAGGCCATGATGGTGCTGCCTCTCCAATTAAAGTGGAATGAACAATAAAATCAAATGTGCTGCAGTCTGCTCAGAGATGGGCCCAGATGATTTGTGCATGGGGTGCTTTAGGTTATTCAGCTGTGTTGGTCTGGCTGTTCTTTGGAAGAAGGGATGGAGCCACTCAGCACAGTCACCTTCCTCAAGGTAGTGCACAGGTAAGGCCACGATGGAGGAGACCTGTGTGCTTTCGGTAGATGGGACAGATAAAACCAAGCTGTACTAATCTCAGCTAGTAGGGTGTTGTGGTTTAACATTAACTAGAAACTAAGCCCCACACAGCTGCTCCCTCACTACCTCTAGTGCAATGAAGGAGAGAATTGGAAGGGAAAGTGAGAAAACTTGTAAGCTGAGATAAAGGCAGTTTAATAAACAAAGCAGAAGCTGTAAAAGCAAGGAATTCATTTGCCACTTCCCATATGCAGGTGGGAAAGCCATCCCCAGGAAAGCAGGGCTCCATCACACATAACTTGGGAAGACAAACACCATAACTCTGTCTCCCTTTCCTCCTTCTTCCCCCCATTTTACATGCTGAGCATGATGCCATGTGGTATCCCTTTGGTCAGTTTGAGTCAGCTGGCCTGGCTCTCCCTCCTCCCAGTTTGTCATGCATCCCCAGCCTGTTCCTTGGTGCAGTGGAGTGAGGGGAACATCAACACTGTTTCCAGCACAAACCCAAACTATAGCCCTGTACTAGCTGCTATGAAAAAAACCTACCTCTTCCTCCAGCCCAACCCAGCACAGGAGAAAAATCTCTTAAAACAATACTTATCTCTTAGCTTTTTTACTCCCATTGTGATAATTTAGGATTGATTTCTTCTAGTGATAAACAGAACATAAGCAGGGGTATAACCAACTGTGTGCATCACAGTACATCATCAAAAAGGAGCCAGTTATGGCACTTGCTGCTATTGCCACTCCAGTATCAAGACTGCAGTGCTTGAGATATGGCATATCCCTCAGATCTGAGCTGCAAAGTTTTCTGGGGGCTCATGCCTCAAAGGAAGGAGCTGGGATGAAGTTTACATTAATGTTCCTTTCTCTGTATCCTAAGGGTTTTGTCACAAGTTTGCTAATTGTCTTCCATGAGCTGCAATTCACAGAAAGTGCTGTCTGTGTGTAACGTGACTGAATTTAAGTAGATTAAAAACACTTGAGTCTGTTAAAAGAGTGGCAGCAGTGTCAGAGGTTCAACAAATGCCTGTAAGTTATGTTACACTCAATAACCCAGTTTTTCTTTAGGCCATTAGTTTCTTTAGTAACATGAGAGACTGAGGATACTCCCTGCTTCATCCCCCAGTGTCCCAGGATTAAAAGCTGCAGCACTGAAAATGCAGAACTCAGTCTTGAGCCCTGTGTCTACCCTTGGACAGTGACCTGTTTTTTTGTGGCAGCCTTCTCTCTAGGTTTCTGAGAATCCTGCTCATTTAATTAGCTAGTAGAGATGCAAAGCCTACTTTAAAAAAGTCTTCTGTTCCCTTCCCTGTCACCCATATAAATGCCATGCCATGCCATGCAATTTTGAATGTGACATCTTTGGTGTAGGGACTCAGATACCTAACCAACAGTTAGGATTACATCATGGTGGCTTCTGGGAGTTACCACATTAGGGAGAATTCTTTTTTCATTGTTGTTGTCTTTGTTTGTTGTTTAATGACCCATCCTCCAGCCCCATTTGCTTCTGAGCAAGTCCCAGCTGTACATTTGTCACCTGTGTTGGCCCCTCTGGGGTCCTCCCTTCCAAGCAGAAGAGATGTCAGTGTTGCAGGAACAGCTGGCTGGGAGGGTTTGCGCAACAGCTGTGCCTGGGTCAGCTCCTCTCCAGGAGCAGAAAATCCTGAGCCTCTATAGTGCGAGCAGTAGCACAGGCAGGTGTATTACCTGAGAGGGGTGAGCATCCCCAGCAGACCCGTGAGCTTCCATTCATGGCATCTCCGTTAGAGAGAGACAAAGACTCGCACTGTGTTCTTGGGTGGTCCATTCTCATCAGCTAATGGAAGTCTAAATTCCCATTGTCCCCACAAATTCCCCATAGCTGATTCACCACTTGAATTAAACCATAATTATATATTATCAGCAGTCATTTCATAGTAGGGTTGAAGGATTAAATGCAGTTAGTGGTGATGAATTCCAGATGTGCAGGACAGAAGCCTGAAGAGAAAGCCAGTTTGTGAGTAGCTACAAGATAGAGTAATGTATTCTAAATATTTGATTCAATTAAGCTTCCTTCTGCTCTTTGTTTCTGCTTACAGATGGCTCATCAATCTATAGTTTAGGGACACATTGCTATTCTTTCTAATGGTAATTAGGTGATCAGGATGGAGACAGGTTTGATGAAATACTCACATTATGATCTGCATATTTAAAATGGAACAGAGTCCAAAGTAGAGGCAAAATGCTAGCTGGCTGCTGCACATGGCTTCAGCCTCAGGCACTTGGTAGGTCTTCCTCTAGCACAGGTAACGGGGACTTTGCCAGTTCCTACCACAGAAAGAATAAGTTGTTTTTGAATTCATCAACTATGAGTGCTTGAACCTGGTTTTGAATGTTGCTAAACTCTTACTTGACAGTTTCTTGCAAAAATACTCATGATGCATGCCCATTTTTGGCTCAGCTTCACTGAGAGGGTTCTTGCAACTTGGAAAATAGTAGTAAAACAGTTGTGATTGATCTTCCAATGACTTCTCCATGTTTGGGAAAGGCCATCATGGTACTTTTTAGGCTGTTATTCTTAACAGTTCTATCAGCCTCTAGCCTCTGAAAGCAGGAATATTTGAGAAGATGCCCCTGCTGTTGAAGTGTCACATTTTGTGTTTTTAACCCTTACGATTCTTTTGGTATCTACTGACAAAGTAAAATTGTAAAGTAGAACATAGCCAGAAGCTTTGCAGGGAAATGTGTAATGGTCCTGTACACTCTTTTAGCCACTCCATCTGAGAGTTGTTATAGCCACAAAGAATTTAATAAGGTGTTATTTGTTTTATGCAGAGAAGAAATTTGAGGAGTGTAGAGGTTTGAAGCTCTGAGGGTAAATCTGTACTCAGAAAAATAAATTGGGCAAACTTTATGTCGGACCTAAATTCTCATTTAAGGGCAACATGCAGCTTGTCCTGGCCTTCTCCCAGACATGGATTTTGCAGTCAGTCCTCAATTCAGCAAAGTACTTAAGCACATCCTGATATGCTTTGCTGAATCAGGGTTTTAAGTGGAAGTGACAGAAATAGAATTGAGATCTCCTCAGCCATAACCCTACCCTGAAGCCATCAGGCAATGCTTCCTTTCTTCACTGCTCTCCACTGCAGGACACTATGGCAAGTGTCTGCGACAGGTAAAAGCCATGCTCTGAACTTCTGCCCCTACCAGAAGCCAAGCCACCCAGCTGAAATTGCAGGAATTGAGCCAAACAGCCAGTTTTAAACATTCTGAGACTTGAAATCTTTGTCCCCCAGTGCCTCGAGTTATTCAAGTGCATTCTTTAAGCAAATGGATTCTCTTAGATTCAGATTCTGATTCTTAGATTCAGAATCTGTATCAGATTCTCTCTGATGCAGCTTCCCTTCATGACGTCAACAAAACTGCAGATCTTTCTTCTATACATATGATACCCTTGCAGTGTTATCAGTCCCCCAGACCAGTTCCCAGTGAGGCTTTTGTCTGAAAATCCTACTTTCAGTTTCTTATTTAATCGATTTTTATCTGTAATAAAGAATTGCAGGCTGAAATTTACTTAGATGCTGCCTAGTAAAGGGACTCTCTGCTTCCAATAATGATTTTAAATGCTAGTTAACAGCTGTTGCATCTGCATACAATCATAATCCTTCTGGCTTGCCACCAATACTCTGTGCTTGCAACTTCTTAGGAAACAAGCAGCCAGCAAGTTGCTTCTTTAAGGGGCCAAGGGGGAGTGACACAGGAAAGATGGAGAATTGTTGTGGTTTACTTTTTGCCCATTTACTTTTCCTCATTCTGACTTAAAAAAAAAATCCACCCGCACTGTTACCTAGTTTAAAGAAATCCAGTCCTTGTGCACAAAGGTTTTAGAGAATACAGTTACTGTACTGTGAATATTGTTTGTCCTTCGGCAAGCTTTTAAAAAGAATATTTTTTTTTCAGATGATGTCTTTTTGAGGCTTGTTCTGTAGTACCCTTCAAAGGTAAGGAATGACTTACAACATTTTTAGTCTGAGAAGGCTAGCAATCTCCTTGATGTAATTTCCTTAAAAACCCATTTTTTTATTATGGCTATAAACATTAGTAAAATGCACATTTTTTTCCTTTTGATGGTACTGACTAGTTATTTTGCTGCTCAAGAGGCTCTTCCAGGACAGAAAATTACTTTGTTGTATTGAGTCACTTGGACAATCTATAGAGGGGGAGTTTTTCAACCACTGTATTACATGAACAATTTAATATAAATTTACTTACTTTATTACAATTAAAGTAAGAAAACATAGTAGATCTCATAATACATCTCTCTTCCCTACTTTGCTGCCCTTAGGATCCTTCTGCTCCTAAAATCTACTTTCCCGGGCTATGCTATCCAGTGGAGATATAGGTTAAATGAAATTTTTCATACTGTTCCACTTTCATTTTTCCTGATGATTTGATGCTAATTGCTATTTCCCATCTGCTGGGCTTCCTTGAGTTACAACTTGAATGCTAATGTGACTCCATCCCCCACTGGGAGCATGCTGATATTGACCCGTGCATCTCTGAGAAGCTTCTCATTGAGGCGGTGGATACTCTGCGTTGCCAAGTCATTCTTCCTTGGTTTTAGCACCTTTCCATTCCAAAAGACCTATTGAAAAAAGAAATATGATACACCTCCTTTCTTCCAGTATGGTCCTTGGACCACAAAGGAAGCTTTGGAAAAGTTCCTGTATATTTTTTAGAGATTAATATTATATGTTGTATTTCAGACATCTAACGGTCTCTGACATGAAACTCTCATAACAAGTGGGAGTGAGTGTCCACAGAACTTGCTAAGTATACTTCTACTGTAGATTTGAAACTAAAATAAAAGATGTCTTGAAATACAAGTTTTTTAAGAGCCCCTACAACATAACCCTGAAGGTACCTGAAGTTTAACATCTTTGTTTCTTATAAAAGTAATTAATCGATAACTTATTAATAGTTACTGATTAAAAGTACTACTTTTGATCTTGTGTAAGTACTGTACATAGTATAAATGTACTACACGACAAACCAGAATAATACAGAGCATTCTCTGTAACGAATAACAAAAAAAATGTGTATGTTTTCTATTAGTGTTTTCTATAACTTACTTAAAGAGTTTATGTTGAATTTTCTTTTTGTTTGTGTTATGTGGAATAAACATATCACAACTAGCAACCTAACTGCAGGTCAGAAGTCACATTACTAGAATTCCACCATGACTTTTTTTTCTTTTCCCACAGCCAGGAGCAGTAACTGCCTGTTACCATCAGAACTGCAGTACTTACATTATCAATAGCAATTAATCCCCCTTTCTTTATGAGGCGCAAGCATTTTTCATAGTACTCATTGTAGTTTTCTTTATCGGCATCAATGAAAGCAAAGTCAAAGGTTTCTGCTTCTCCATTGGCCAACAGTTCATCTAGATGAGCAACAAAGTGAGTTGTTATACCCTGGTTAGCGCTGTGCAGGAGGAAGTAATCCATTTGTGTCAAAGTTCTCATAAAATGTTTTCTGCTGCCTTGACCAGGCAGCCTCTTCCTCCACAGGTAATTACTAGAAAGGCTTATCCCACAGAAACCAATCTAGACATTATGTATGCCATAAAACATGCAGTGACTGAGTTCTGCATGCTTAGGAGTTTGTGGAGCAGCTCCAGACCTGAAGGATACAGTTGGGACTGCTGAAAGGTACAGTAAAAACAAGTCAAGCACTTTGAAACTGGATACACTCTACACCTTCAGCTTTCTTTAGAGCTGAGAACTGTTTTCTTGAATGGATTAGAATTTTTCTCCTAGGTCATGAACGAACCCTGTCAGAGATACTTACAGCAAAAAAGTGCTGAAAGTAGTCCCTCTCTGGGCCAAGGCAAGCTAGAATTCACTTTTAAGTTCTTCTAAAAAGACTCATTGACTGATCCCAAATTGCCAGTTGCAGAGGAGGTGACTGCTGTCTCCTAAGGACCTCTGCCACCACTCTAACCTGCACTTAGCTTCTGCCAGCAGATCTTTTTGTCTGAAGCACTGTCTGGATAAAGCAGTTTGACAGACTTCAAGGAATGCACATACCAGCAAGCTGCTTATATCTGCCTCTTTAGAAAGGATGGATTTGAAAGTAATACAAGGTTATCAATGGATCTGTTAAACACCTTTGCTGGAAACCTTCTGCATCAAACAATCCTAGAAAATTTCTTGCATTTTCAGTACATTTATTAGTATTTTCTCTGCCCCACATTTTCTCTTTCCTTGAATGAGAAAAGTCATTGCCTCACAGAAGCCTTGCATGCTTTTGGCACAGCCTAAATTTGAACTTCTCTGAACACAATTCAGCCTAAGTTATATATTGACTTCTGAATTTTTTCTGCACCTCAGCCCTTTCAGGGAACTCCTCCTCTCTTAACAAAGGAATACTTGCTTAGAATGGACAATGGATAAGAGAAATTTGGCTTTGTCTAATTAATCTGTTTTAATCAGCTTTCCCAGAAGCAGCTGACAATAGTACCTGATAGATTAAACAAAGTGATGGACAGGACAGGTATGTGAACAGTACAGCCCACTACATAGGACAAGCATTTTCTCCCTCTTTACTACTAGGCAGGAAAACTGAACTCCTAAAGATTTTTACTTTTTAATATAAGAGAAACTGCCTCCCTATTTGCAAAAGGGATCACATTCACAACCATATCTGGTCTTAAATTTCATCACTATTGTACCCCTCTTCTGTTTCTAGGGAAAGGGAAACAATCTGTTATTTCAGGATACTTACCAAGTGTTTGAATTGCTGGCTTAATTCGCAGGTCAATTTTATGCTCTACTCCTGCCTAAGATGCAAAAGAACAGTGTTGATAAAAGTGGTCAAGAAATAACCTATTAGTAGGCTGTACTGAGGGAGTGACTGGGTTCATATACTTTTCCTTTTATTTCTAGGTTCCAAACACCACATATTTTTCTTCCCAAACTGAACTCTATCAGCCTACTTTAATGCTAAGAATACTTCTGTGTGAATGTGCAAGTCTAAAATACCAAAATCTCTTCACATGTAAAGGCAGATGTCCCCAATGTGTACAGGAGATGCTGCTTACCTCCTTCCACAGTGGCCTTCCAATTTTGGCATAGTCCTCATTTACATCACAAGCAATAACTCGGCCATTATCTGGCAGGACAAGTGCCATATTCAAGGCATTATAACCTGTGAAAACACCTAGGAATATCACAAGAGACATCAACACTTACTACATTGTGAAAAGAGTACTACAGGGCTCTCTTCAGGAATAAAATCCCCAAAGGAATCAAGGATGGCAATTTGTTAATAGACAGTAAAGATTTTTCATTTTTCCTTCCATTTTAATGTAATGGTAGGTTGAGAGGAATTTTTTTTTTTTAAATCAATCTTTTAGCAAACTTCAGTGTTCAATGAGCTAAAAGGCTCATGGACAGACACAGCAGTCTGGTCTTGCATGTGTAACCCAGAGAGGTTGGGTGAGCAGCAAAATACCAGGGAATTGTAACAGCCAGGCCAAGAATGAAGATGGTGGGAACCCATACCTGGCTGCTCAGCATCAGTCTATCTTTTAGGACATCCTGGTGATATAGGTGCACCAAGCAAAGTGGATTTGATACAGGGTCTGTGCAGAAAAATTGTCTTCTTCTGGCAAGAAACTGATACAGGAAGGACAGAATATACCCTGTCCTGTAACTGCTGAAGACTCAAGAGATCTATTTAGCTCAGTTTTTCAGATTGCCTCAGAACTGATGAGCCATCCATGCTGATGCCAGAACTACTGAAAGCACAGTTAGACAAAGTGGCAACCATGTGTAAATGAGACACACCTTTTCATGCTGCAGTTTGCCCACCTGGTTGCTGACAGGTATGCAGTGCCTTCCTGCATTTGGATATTTTATGTTAAACATGGCTTTATTTTTAGAATGATAGTCTTTATTTTACTACAAAGTGACACTCACCTATTTCAATAACTTTCTTGGCTTTAATGAGTTTGACTAAATTTGCCATAAGCTGAGCCTGCTCACAGGACACCATCATTCTGCCCCAGGGATGATCAGCAGTGAGCTAGAAAAGGGGAAAAATAAAACAACACATCACATCAAACAAAAAACAAATCTACCAAACCAATTTCCTAAATAAAAAAATTCCAGTGAAACTCCCAGAAAAACAGATACCTCTGTCTTCTCATTTTAGATCACTTTGTGCTCCATCAATGAGCCAGAAATTGGTTTGAATTTAACTATAAATAAGGAGGATGTTATGTGCATCATAAGCAGTGGATATTCAAAGCAGTAGTACGCTCCAAAGTTACCATGGCTATGGCAAACTCAGCATTATTTGTAACTAATGAAGAATCATAGAGGAACTTTGACTGTGAAAGTCCTTGATTTCTGTCAATTTACACAAACACATGTAATTCCTTCAAGATGTGTAGAACGATTAAATGAACTGCTAGATTCATGTCTGCCAAAGGTCAGACCCCATAGTCCTGGCTACGCAGTGCAAACCTGGAGAAGCTGTGCCCATCCCAGGCTGGAAGGGCTCTTGGCACTGAGGAATGGGCAATGGGAGAAGGAGGGCTGTGCCATGACAGCTGAAGGGAAAGTATGTCCAATTTCCTTTCTTTTGCTAGGGATCATTCCAACCAATCTGTTCCAGCAATTAGCACTTAATTTCTTTTATACAAGAACAGTTTGTCTCACCTGAAATGACTCAAACCTGAGTCAAGATGTCTGGTTTCATCTCTGACACTGGAGCCTGATGGAGGCCATCGCCCCTCTGAGCTACAGATTCCTTATATCCCAACCAAAATGAACAGAAGTCATCTGTTCAAATCAAGTGCAGACCTAACACATGTGAGCCAAGGATAGAAAGGCATGTCTAAAATGTATGCCCATACTATCAAATAGTCATATAGGTAGCCCTGAACATTGAAGAGTCTGAATATTACCAGATGAAAGACCCCTCTAGTGGGTATGCAAAGGAGATGGAGGAAGGAAATGCGAGCAGGACCCCAGCAGTTCAGGACGAGGTGTCATACTGACCAGACGCAGCTTCTTTAGAATGGGATGTTCCCGCAAAGAGTGATCCAGCATGTATTGCCGGAGAGGACTGTTTTTCCCCATCATACCACTCGGTGTCCCAAAAACTAAAGATGGGTATCTTCTACCTACAGAAAAATAAGTAATACCTTTTATACTTTTCAGTTATTGCTGCTTTAAATAAAGTAAGTATTGAAGTATAACTAAAGGTTAAAAAGTTCTCTGCTCTAAAATAGCCGTAGAAATGAAATCTATCTGGACAACCAGATATCTTTTTTTTAACCCTTCTCCTTTTTAGACTCTAAAATGTCCAGCCCAGGCCTTCCAAGGCTGATGGGGAAAAGCTTCAGTACTGTGTTGTTCAGTGACCAGTGTGATGGTTACAAATTGCCATAATCTCACAGGAGAAGTAACCCCATCGAAACTCAAAAGGGCAAGTTTAAAGAGAGAAACAGGAATGAGGTGCACAATTTTCTTAGTCTGTGGCCCTTGTTTTCCAGATGAATAGAGGCTGCCGGGTTTTAGGCCCATCAGCTGATGTGTCTTCTCAAACCCTGTGCTCCCCTCATGACACTGCCTGCCCTCTAGCCAGGGGAAATGTGGTATTGCTCAATGGCTTGTTTAGCATGAAGCCAGTATGCAGACAAAGTAGGTGCTCAAAGTTGAAGTTTAAGGATTAGTACATGTCTAGTCAAATACAGAACTAACTGCAGCTTTCATGCCCAATGTTTCTTTTACCAAAATGGATCAACTGTTTTGAAGAAATAAGAACAGTTTCATTTCCATATCTCCTGGTGGTCATTTGTTACTACAGAACACTTTTATTTCAAGGGGCTTATTTTTTGTTAATGGTTCTGTTTTACAGAAGATCGCGCTGAGATGTAGGTTATTTCAACAACTTGCCTTAAGTCAAACTGTAAGTAACTAAGTTCCCGCGTTACCACCCCAACACCAGTCTCCTTCCTTTCCTGGATGGTGGGCTCGTTCTTCCACTGCCCCCGGGGAATGAAAGCGAAACTGCTTCCAGAAAACAATGCTGTGCGCAAGGACCACTTCCCGGCCTTTCCGGGCTGGCCAAACAAATGCAGGCAGGGGTCCGGGCGGGGAGCGCGTCCTCGCCTTCGCTGGGACCTTGGCCCGGCCCCACACTGCGGTAGCTGGATTATAGGGAGCGGCTTGGGGCTCTAAGAACATCAGTGTATTTACTGCCGCAGCTCAGCAAAATAAATCCCTGCCCGCAGGGCAGCCCCGAGGGGTCTGCTGCCCCGACGGCCGCCGGGCAGGACCCGCAGCGGGGACTCCTGCCCGCCCTGGGAGGGACCCGCCCGGGCGCAGCGGTTCCCGCCCCGGCCCCGGTGGGGACACGAGGAAGGCGCAGCCTTTAGGTCTCCGTGTATGGGGCAGGGCCTGGGGGGCGCCGCTTACCTGCAAGCATGCCCGTGGCAAAGGCGACCCCCAGCATCGCCGTCCCGACGGCCACTTCTTTGGGCACGCTGAGAAGCGGCATTTTGGAGTCGGGAGCGGGCGGCGCGGCAGTACGGAGCGGAGCTGCCCGGCCGGTTCCACGGGGCGCGCTCCGCCCGCCCCGGGAGGGCGGGGCCGCACTGGCCTTGGGTGGTGGCCCGGCGGCGCTTGGGCTCGTCTCGGCGTCTCTTACGGTCCCCGCGCCCCGCCGTGCCCAGTGATGGGCTCGGCTGGGGTGGCGAGCGGGTGGGTCACCCGCGGGAGGTTGTGTGCGCCTTCCTCTCGGTGACATACTCGGTTGTGGTGCGTAGAGTGACAAAGACAGCGCCTGAGATCTGCTACCACCTCATCAGAGGCTGGTTCTGGTATAGCTTCACTGCAGTCTTCATTTTACAACACACACGTGTCGTGTGAGCTCGTAATGGGCTCTGCTGGAGGAGCTTTTCACAGAAATATGCTTGTAAGAGTTTTGGTACTCCAACTAGCCCAACTAGTCCAACTAGAAGCGAGCCCTCTCCTTCTCCTAGAACACATTTCTTCTCAGCTGAGGTGTGAGCAATTACTCTTTGAAAAACATGTAAGATTTTTGGAATTTCAGTCCTGTGAGTTTCCAGGTGAAAGAGTCAAGGAAAATTGTCCAGCCCTCTTCTGCAGTCCCTTCCAGTCGAGGTGGAGCAGTATCCTTGCCACTCCTTAACAACCTTACTGAGGAAGCTCTTCCCTCAACAAGAATCCCTGGATCTGTTGCTGAGGGAGTTGGTTTATAAGTCAACAGTGATTGTGTAATCTTCTTTATGTCAGCCTAAAACCGACTTTTTTGTGCTTCTGTACCTTTTGGAGTTGGGCTGGGAATTTGGTTTTCATTTTGTGAAGTATTGGTAATATTTGGCTTTTGGAAAACACAAGCAAAATATGGAGAGCTATCATTTTGACATTCTATGGGAGATGAAATTAGTGCCATTGCACACAGACCAGGAATGCATAGGAGTGATTGGATTGCAACTCCGCAGCTGTAGGATGAAAGCAGGTAAAAATTCCCTTTTGGCACATAGTCTGTCTCCAGAAATCCAGATGAATTGTGTGTTGGTAGGTTTGGATGAAAACATTTCAACTATTTCCCTATGCTAGTGAAACAAATGTCAGTGCAGTTAGAAGAAAAATATTCTTTTTAAGTACATCTTAAGTGTGGGATTAAGTATATAGCCAGGGTATTTATGGGAAATGTGTTTGCCTATCACTGCATTTTTAGTGTGTTAGAACTTATTTACAAAGACTTGCCCCCAGAGCTCTTGTATTTCTTTTGCAGCAACTGATCATGCCACTCACTAGGGAGTCTGCTGTGATTTCTGATCTTCAGACCAAAGTAAGACATATGATCTGTCTTGGCAGATAAAATAACTTTCAGTTCACTCCTAGAATTGATTTGATTTTGAAAGCTGTGAGTGTTGTTGGTTTCTTGGTGGCTTTTTTTCTTTTTCATTCAGTATCTTGTCACTTTCTCTGTGTACATTTTGCGTTTGTAAATGCGAGCATTTCATCTCGTCTTTCAGAAGATGAGTTATCAGCACGTGCTGCAATGTGTCAGTTTTAGGCCAAACAACTGTAGCAAGAACTCTTGCAGCGGCCATAAATCAGATTTGTGACGGTGCGGCTCCATCTAGTGATTCTTCTCTACAACTGCAACACAAGGGATAGAGGGACTGTGGGTTACTCAGTTCAATGAAACGCACTAAGCGTGCAAGATTCCAGCGTTGTTTGACCTGTCGACTCGACGAGATGCCCCATTGGACATCTCTGGGAATGTCAAGTTGCTGAAAGCTCCAAGAGAATTTGTGAACTGAATTTCTGACATACTTAGATGTGTTTCTGAAATTCCTGCCGCCCCCAAGCTGTTAATCAGTAATAGTTTACCTTTGCTATCAGTGTAAGGTGTTTCACTATATCGCTGTACTGGGCAACATGTTGATTCCTTTAGATACGGAAGTTGATTTTCAGATATCTAAGCTAGGATGAAACACTTTCAAAGGGGGTGGGGGGGGGGTGGGGTGGGGGTGGTCAAAAGAGTTTAAATGTTCCAGCTAGATAGAATGGAGCCATCACCTTTTCTTTGAGCCATTTCCATTTTCAGTTTACTTAACTCTGTGATATATACTGAACAGAAAACTTTGATTAACAGATTTATTAGACATGTGTTTGCAGTGTCCTGTGACTACCTGAGCATTTTAACATTTTGGTAGATTTCCTACTTGTGCTAAGTAAGGCGAAGGCTACCTAGAGATTAAAAACTGCGTGTAATATAGGCTTGGATATAAATCCCACTGGCCCCTGATTCTGTAAGGTCAGTCCAGTTGCACAGATTTCATGGGAGATCAGGATTGCTCCCAGTGCTGTAGTCAGTAGGCATACTTGCTATGCCTGAAAGTTCCTTCTCTCTGGAACTGCATTCTTGAAAGTGTAGGAGGGTTTTGGCAGCATATTCAGGCTGAAGCCAGGACATGATTGCACTTGTAAAACACATGGAGTAGGACAGGCAGGATAGTGGCTGACCTCAAGGTGTACAAATACTCTCTTTATTCATATTGATTCAAGGTTTTACAGACACTGGATAGTCTGTTCTTCTCCTGGAACCTTCCGTCTAGGAGTGTTTTTCTATGTGAGAATGTTGCACACCATCTACCTCGGTGTCATCTGTGTAGATTTATTGTAGACATGGGACTGGCAGAGAGTTCGCCTACTGATAAAGCTGTCATCTCACTTCTGGGTTTCTGCCTTTAATTTGCAACTATTTTTACATGGAGCAGTTGTGCCTAGTAAGTGAAGCACCACTGTAATATGCTAAATGATTTGCCTTGAGTACAGAAAGCTTTTCCTTTCATTGTCCTTCCAATTTACATTTTTTTCTGTTGCTGTTTTTCTTTTTATTTCCCTCTTCACTCTTCCATGTGTCAACTACCTGAACTCAGCCTATTCTGGCAGGCTATGCCTTCCAGGTCATTGGTGATGTTCTGTGGCCTGCTCCAAGGTGGTGGTAAAGAGTAGTTTAGGATCATCTTGATTGTCTTACTGCTGCACTAAAATGAAGTAAAATCTGTGAGTGTTTCAGCCTCTGTCCCGTGTGAACAGCCTGGCTACAGATGTGGACCAGAGTGGGTATAGATGACTCTTTCTAAAATCATACTTACTCTGTAGTGGAAAATCACTGTGTAACAGTGTAACAGCCCAAAGGAGGTGTGTACAGGCATGTTTGAGCAGTACAACTCACTGGAAATAAGCCCTACATGTGTTGTTGCTCTACACATTTGTTGAAAGTATATTGGCCTATGACCTTGGAAAGCATTCAGTGGAGTTGCGTGTTGTGATTGCTTCATTCAGGTTACAATGTTGCTGGTGTGTCTTCAAGCATAATGTAAAGGTTTCTTACTTAAAATCTTACCTGCACATTGTTGTCCTCTGTTTATAATGAGGATAGCAGTCACACAGTCCTCTAAAACATATCAAAATGTTGAAAAGCAAGTGTATATGCTACAAGTATTTAACTTAGCGAGTAAAGTGGAAAATTTTTTGGTGCTTGTGTACAGCTGAAAGAGAAGACAGCTGTCTTTGTCCCCAAAAGCTTACAGTGTATATATAAAACCATGGTCATGGGCAAGAAGTGTAGGGAATTGGATTGTATTGAGCAGTCTGCTTGGCAGTAGCCTAACTCAATTTTCATAGGACAAATCAGAGCAAAGTTTTAAGGAGTGATCAAGAGGAAGGAAAATGAAGTCTGGAGATGTTTAAAAGTTTACCTCAAGTATGAGTGCAGAATGAGTAAAAGCCCAAATGCAAGGAGAAACCAAAGAAGAATGCATTCATGCATTCCTATGGTCAGATTAATTGCTGAAAATGCTGATTGGGTTGAAATTCTGGGAGCATGGGACTTCAGTGAGATGAGAGCTGGGGAAAGAAGTTGTAATAAGATAGGTAAGGAGACCTTAGACAAACCTTTTAATTGTGAAGATGGACATACAATCTTGAAAATATGTCAAAATATTTCTGCTTGGTATTGCATAGCTGAATGTGATGGTTTGGGGTGAAATGTGAGTTGATAATGAAGAGTTAGAGGTTGAGTGATAGGCAAAAAAAGTAATTTTTATCTATATCGCTGGAGCAAAAAGTTTGTGGAGCTGAGGCTGACATGATTTTGGCCATCCTCAGAGAAATGTTTGATACAGATTGGAATTTTGATCTGGTTCAAGAAGATAGGAGGGAAGAGGCATATTTACAAGTTGTCTGCACTGACAGTGTGGATGAATGTGTGCATAGATTGGGTCAGATACTCAGAAAAGAAATCAGGCCATGAATTCCTTACATTTTAAGATACTCACAAATAAGCAAACCCATAAGCATTCAACTGTATTTTTAATAGGTTTTAGTAATATCTTTGCTTACAATTGAAACAGAACTTATTTACCTTATTTATGTGTTCATTCTTCTGTCTTGGGTGTTGTAGATGAAAAATGTGTATATTTCATGATTTTACACTCTTCAGTGTATATCCCCTTTCAAGACCTAGGTAAATCACTTGATGGTGTATTTTAGAGGACTGTATATGAAATTATTATTTTATTCATGATTGAGATGTCTTATTTCTTCTGGTTTTACTGTGTATTTGTCTGTTCCATCCCTGTTATCTTTCTAGTATTATGCTTAACATTTCGTTCTGCAGTTCTGTAAAGCAGGGCATGCCATTTACCAGCATAACCTCCTTGACCTTAGAGATACTCATTCCACATATATGTTATATCAATTTTTAATTTTTTTCCCCATAAATATTCATTTGTATTCTCAGCTGAAAATCTCAGAATTTTAGAATTTTAAGAATGGTACTTTTTTTTTTAATTTGTGATAAATGGAATTGATCTCCTTTTTTTTTTAGGTTGAATTCAGTAATTTGAAATAAGACTAATGGTTTCCCAAATACTCATCATTGCTTCTGAAGTCATCTGGATTTTTTATCAGATGAACTGTAAGTAGCAAAGCTTCCTTTAATATGATTCATTGTCCAGCTGGAGGGCAATCACTGAAATGGAACACAGACATGAACAATGACTTTAACTAAGTTGGTTCAGTTACTTTTATCCTGCTCAGCTACTTCAATTGCATTCAGTCTTTTGTGGGAGCTTTTAAAGTATGTCTTTCAATAACAGCTTGTAAAGGCTCTGGTACCTTCACATCTATTTCAAGGCTAAGATATCAACATTTCAAATGCTGCTGCTAAGAAAGCTGGTGATTCATGAGCCCATAAGCCTTAAGCCATTAAACTTGCAAACAGTGAATGGTTTAGGAACGGTTTTCAGCTAGAAGCATTTTGACATATTGGTAAATATTTTCAGGTCTTACTGGCTTACAGGCCAACATTTTGAATATATATGACTACTTTTTGCAATCTCATTACAAAACTAGGTTGAGCTTTGGACATGCAGGTATCGTGAGGAGAGATAGCCCCTGCCAAGCAGCATAATTCCCAGTGCAAAGTACACTAATGGCTTCCATGACAATATCCTAAAAGTATCAAGGACTGTAAAACTCAAATTGAGCTTGACTGGGGGAGACCCAGTGAATTGGCTTGTTCAGTGGTTCAGCTTGGCAGATCAAATGATAGAAGCAGTTCTCCTGACAAAGAGAGTTTGCAGTCCAAGTACATGGATCAGAGGCATATTGAATTCCTCAAAACAGGTGTCAGACTTTTCTGAATGATCTCCTTCCAGGTCACAGTCCCATCTCACACTTGGAACAAGTGCATGGACAGTGGTACAATGGGTGTTTATTACTGAGGAGTAAAGCTTAGCATTGATTTGCCCCTACAAATAATCCCCATGTGATTGAAATAGACCCAACTTGAGCGGAGCATTCTGCTTCACTTGCAAAGCCTGCTCTAAGTGTCAAGATGCTGTTCCACTTACACCTTAAACTGTACAGTGCATAAACAAAATGTGAGAAATGTTGCTCTTTATCACTCTGATACACATAATAAAATTAAAGAAGCAATGAACAAATCAACCACAACTGTGACACCTCATTAACCAGGATCTCCCATGCTTATATATTTTGCCTCTCTTTTTTGACACCTGAAAAAAATCTATGTCAAAGCCTAGCAGGTTACATTTCTTTCATACCAGCCATGTGAATGGATACCAAAAATAAAGAGTACTTTTGGGTGTGAGTGCTTTTTCCCTTCCCTTAAGGGCATTTGTCTGAGAGTGCACAAAAGCAACAGCAGTATGATGGCAGAAGAAGTGCAGGACTAGGTTGTTATTAGATAGCCTACCCCAAGCATATTAAAGAATGATGAATGGTCATTTCACTAGGCCTGATTTCTAGAGAGCTCTAGGTCAGATTTAATTTCACAAGTAAGAATTTGTCACAAGCATGTAAAAACTGTGCTTGGCTGTTATTTTTGGGACTTAAAAGCAAGAATTCTTAGTAAACAATTTGTCGGTTGGAAAAAACAGAAAAGGGTCCATCTGTGTTAATCAGCTCTGGTTTGCTAATATGATGCAGTTGGGAAGAAGGCAGTACTGACTTTAGCAGGTAGAAAACATCTGCTGAAGGGAGAGCCCAATTAGTGTCATCACCTGAAACTCCATGAGCAGTGCATTACCCCCTGCAGGCTGAAAAGCTGTGGTGGGAGGATGGCTCAGATATCCCAAAGAATTAGGAGAGTGAGGTGTACGGGGATTGTTGTCTGAGATTGTAAAGGACAGGCTGCTTCTAGGAGGAAACAGAGGGAAGGTAAGAAGGAAATTTTAGTTGTGTGCAATGCTCCCTTTATTTCCAGGGTGGTTTTTTTTTTGTTTTTTTTTGGGGGGTTTTTTTGTTTGTTTGTTTTTTGTATTTTTAAGATGCACTGTTTGTAATAGCTTTGAGCTGAACTCACTTTTTTCTCTTAACATATAGATGTTTGTTGTAATTTTGTGAGGTTTTGCTCTTTAGTATTACAATTTTTTATTTCTTTACTGTTGTCTTCTTTGAGTATAAATGTTAATAAAGGGCTATATGGACTTTTATCTTCTTATCCTGTTATGGCTTCATTTTTTATATGTACACGTGTAAATAGCTCCAGTTTCTTTTACTATAAGCAGTGGGGATATTTCTAGTAAAATTTGCAAGACTTTTTTAAAAGAATGCCTAACAGGTGAACTGTGAGTCTTCAGTGCCACTCATCCATTTGATAAAAATAAGGCTTTCTTAGTATAGTGTTTTAAAGTTATGCTTTTACTCCCCTTTTTTTTTTTAGTGTTTTAAAGATCAGAAGATCCCTCTGCTTTAGTATACTTGAATCATATTTTCACCTTTTAATCGAACTTTCTATCCATTTTGTTTTTTAGAAGGCCTTTTCTTTCCATTCCTTTATAGCCTGAGCTTGACTTCATAAGAATCTCTAACTGAACCATAAACTACCTTTATAAATATCATTTTTCCTTGAAAGCTATATCTTACTGAAATGACCAAAGTTTTGTCATGTGTTAGATTAAGATGTCTGCCAAAAATCAATAATGCTGAGGTAACAACATTGGTTTCTGCTGGGCTCTCAATTACTTTCTCAGTTGTTTGTCATAGGAAGAATATATGATCAGTTGTTTCCCCTGCAGGCTATAAACCCAGTCTGTTCTCTTTTGATCACTTCTGCATACTTCACTTTTACTCTCCTAAGTGTAACACAGATTTTTAGAGCTTTGGACCTGTGAAGTAGCAAAATGATTCTTCTGTAGTCCATTCCAAGGGATAATAGCCTCCCTGTATAAAGCATCATAAATATCTCTGGACAACAGTTAGCTCTTCTGGGTTACATTGCCCAATTGCTATGGAATCTGTTCCGGAATTTGCCATGCTCTTTGAAGAAATATCTGGGAGAAATTTACTGTACAGTCTTTCCTTTGCACCTAATGTTCTCTATAGTCCTTTTCACCCTGCATTCCTTTTGTGGGTAGTCCCTTATTCCAAATACAGCTGTAGAGCTGCTAGTCTTTTAGTACTTCTTTTTCTTTCTCCCTCTCCTCCCTCTACCTTGGTGTTTTTTTAAATGATTGTTTCTGGTGCCATTTTGTTCTTGAAGTTGCTACATTTTGCCACAGAGGGGAAACACAGTCATGCTCTTTGAGAGCTTTACTTTGTTTCTCCCTTCAGCTTATTGTGAAATAAATTACACTGTGCCTAGTTGATGTCAGTGAAGACTCTGCTAGGTAGAGGAATACTTCAAATATAGTCTCTTGTGAAAATGGGAGCAACTGTAATTGGGCAATTAGATTAAATTAAAGCTGTAACAAGGGCAGCTCCTTATTATTGTAAGTGCTCTTTCCTTAAAAAGAGACAAGTGGTTTTCTGAATGAGGCTTCAGAGGGAACAGGTAACTTGCAGAAGGTATATTGAAGTTCTGGTCATATCATATCACTGAATAGAAACTGCTTTTATTTGCCTCTGGATTTTCATGTGTCCTGCTTTATAAGGGTAGAAGCAAATGATGCAGAACAGTAAACATGATTTTGATTTGAAATAAATAAAAAAAAAAACACGAAAAAAACCCCCAACCAACAACAACAACAACAAAAAACCCTCCTCAACTAAATAGAAATTTAGAAATTAATCTAACCAGCTTCAGCTTCCTATCCAGGAAGTGTATGTGAGAGGTTAGTCAGACTTGGTGGCACAAACATTTGGATTTCAAGGATGTGCAGAATACTTAATGTGGCTGTATCCTGGCGAAGCTCTGCTGACGTATTTCAAAGAACAGAGCAGTTTGGAGCTGTTGTGTTTCCTAACAGGCTAGCTATAGCATGTTATAAATAGTTACGGTTGTAAGTGAATCCTGTTTAGGCTGTGGTCCTTAAAACATGAAGTGCTACCCAACTGCCAGAAACCTTAATGCAGCTTGTCTTTGTCTTCAGTCATATTCATGCAGGCAGCAGGGGGAAATGCCAGAGTACTTGGGAGCTAGGCCAGGAGGAGGATAGGTATGCAGCTGGTCATCTGTCTCGACACTTTGGAGAACATGGGTAATTGCTGTGTGCCATACACCTTCCTGATGAAATGCCTTTTGGAAAATCAAAGTTCTTTGTCTCATTCCAGGGCAGAGGCAATTTCTGTGATCAAATGGGGTTTAGTAACTCTTCCAGCCCTGTTGCAGTCTCTTTCATGGACTGTTTAGCTTTTTGATGTTTATGCACCTGCAGATTTTTTGTATACATAAAATAAGGCATGAAATGTGGACTTGGTATTTATTGTGCAATCAGCTCGGCCTTAAAGAGGGCAAATGGAATAATGGACCAAGTGTTGTATGTCCCATAACATTTCTAGTAAATGAGGCTGACTACTCTTCCCCAGTTCTTTACCTTTTCCATTTTGTATTGGTACATCCTTAGAGGAAGTAGTGGGTCCTCTGGTGCTGAAATAAACTTGAAGACCCAAATATTCACCATGCTTTAAATCCTGGCTCTGTTATATTGGATCAGACCTATTTCCTGTCTTAAAGCTCAAAAGTGACTACAGGTGTGTTCTTAAAACCTGATGAAGTAAAGAAAATAAAAAAAGAAGAGCAATCTCAATGCTTTGAAAGCAATACCTTCTGAGACCATGCATGTAACATCATCATAGAACGATCTGAGGTGGAAGGGACCTTAAAGGTCACCTAGTTTCAACCCCTAGCTAATGACAGGGAGTCTTCCACCAGAGGCAGGGAGTCATTCACTAGAAGATGGTTTCTCCTTCACTGAGTTGGAGGAGAAAGCTACAAAGCTATAAGATGTGCAGACATTGAAGGACTCTTCTTGTCACCACACAGAGTCTCATGCAATGTGAGAATCCAGGACTGCCTGGGGGTTCCCTGGAGCCCTGGAAGCTTTGGCCTCACATGGACAATTCCAAGAGCTTTTGTTAGGCACTAATAGCTGTAAAATATTTGACTGTGTACATATTGCGTCCTCCTGAGTCTCTGGCAAAGAATATTACTTTCTGGTGTTGCAGGCTGATGCCATATATTTTTCTGTTTTTTTCACTAATGTACATCAAACTGGCTGAGCAGCTCTTTCCCAGTGTTTGGTATTGTAGTACTACAGCAAATTATCTTGCATTTCTGTTTTCCTTGATGTAACACATTTTTAGATCGTTGAACACAGGAGGTAGCAAAATGATCCTTCTCGAATCTGTTTCTAAAGGACAGTGGTCTCTGAGTGAAGTATTGTAAAGTACAAACCAAAACCTGAGCAATACAAATGGTAATTGTACGAAGACAGAAGAGAAAAATCCTGCTTCCTATCACTACTTTTTGCCATCATAAAGGAGTTTAAGTCAGTGTACAGCATTAGCATTGTTCAGTTCCTCCTAGATATTTATAAAAACAAAATGTTAACTTTCATCATGAGTTGGTTATGATTGTGTTCAACAGAACTGTTGGTTGTTGGGGTTGCTTTGCCCTCCCTCATCTCCACATCACCTCCATTCCTTTTGAGACTGTGGAAGCCCTTTAGACCATGGAGCTTGTTTCCCCTTTGTCTATTCTAATGTAACACAGTGGCTGGTGGGTGAGGAAAATCTTGGACCTGATGCAGGATCATCAGGAATGAATCATTCAGAAGATACTGTCTCAGGTAAAGAAAGGGCTACTGGTGTTTTCAAGCCTGCATTATGCAAACAGATACTGAAGCAGTGAACTGTATTTGATCATCGGATCAAACTTAGAGGAGAGCCTGAAAATGAGGACTGGGGGCTGTACTTGTTTATGAGAAATGCAAGAAAATTTGTGTGCAGGACAGCAAAAGGATATCCTTGATTTTGGCTCTGAGGTGGGCTGAGAAACTGCAACCCTGAGGAGTTGGAAAGTTAGTATGAGGCTTTTAAATACTGTTTACAGGTGTACTTCTGGCACCATTCAAGAAATTATGAACTTTGTATCTTTGCTTCACCTACTGTTTCTCTGACTAAGCACCCTGTAAATCTGAATTTAAAGGGTTCTGGTTAATACCTTTAGCCACATGCATCTGACCAGACTTCTGTATATCATTGGTGCAGAGAAACAGGTATTTCTGGATGCACAACATGGTGAGGTAGGTAGCCAAGAATCTCTGAAGATGAATTGTGTTCTGTAGATGCCTGTTGCTCTCTGACTCTGCATTACTAGATCAAGTGTAGGTGTCAGAGTTCTAAGTTTCTCATATTGCATGGGGTGAATGACTGAAGCATTCGAGAATTTTGGAAGCTTGAAGAAAGGACAGACATTAATTACTGAAGTATTGTTAAGACAAACAATTTTGGGAACTGGAATGTTTTTTGAGTTGTCCTACTGTGTAGACATGGCAGGCAGAGAAACCAGTGGCAGAAGAGATGGAAAGCTATTAATCTTCATCTCTGAAGGGAGAAATGCTTGTCTTTCTCTTTGATCAGTGTAACACATCATCTAGTTCCTCCTTGATTTCTGCGTGTACATGTAACTGTGACACATTATCACCTTGCACCTTCCCTGGGCTGGAAGGGGAAATGGAATATAGTGAGAATATTGTAAATTCACTTCACGAGTACTTGGGAAATCACATAGATATGTATGTGTAATTGAGAGAACACAATAACAATTGTATAGCAATTGAGATACTGCAATTGCTTGAGGCTCTTCGTTGAGACAGTTGGTTCCTAGTCTTTGCCTTGGTCCCTTGGCATTTCCAGCTGGAGGTGTTGGTGGTGCTTTTGTAGATGGAAGTGTGTTCTTATAGTGGTGTTGCCATCTGATCTTTATTACTGTATTGTGGACTTGCTAAGGTGAAATTCAATCATTTCCTGGCACTACCAGGATAACAGAAGAACTTTTTTTTCTTTAAAAGAGTTGTGACTAAGTGGAGCATGTTGTTAAAGTTCTTATTATTCTGATTGGATAGACTGTGTTAAAACATTGGACATTCAAATTAACCTCTTTGAATATGCCCCTTATAGCCTGAATTTAAAAATAGGAGTTTGGTCTCAGTAAATTCCCTTGAACAGGGAAGGAGAGGTTCTCTGATAGGGTTATGAATTACTGTATTAAGTAAGAAATGTGCTTGGGTTAACTGTTTTAATAAGCTTATTAATAGCACATACAATTTACCTATATTTTATTAACTAAATATGCTGCTAAGAATTGCTCTGTAAATAAACCCTCCTTTTAATAACTTCAGTGTTCCAGTGGCTTTAAATGCAGTTTCTGATTTGAAAATATGATGACTAATTAAATGGGTAGCTTTAAAAAAAATCTTATCACCCATGGATTTATCCAATCAGCTTGCTTAGAATTATATGTACTACTGGAGTTCTTCCTAACAGGCAGATGTAAAAATCTTAGCTTTTTTTTAAAGCTCAAACTGAGTATTTTTGGCTTGTCAGTTTTTTGGTGGAGTTCCTAGAAGATGGTAAGCATATCAAGGAGCAAGGATCCTTTCCCTTTCAGAATGGTAACTCTGTGAAGGCTCTCTGCACCTCTGCTCACATCTCTGCTGTCTCTGTTCTGCATGAAATCTAGCTGCTGCAGTTAACTCCCTCTTTTGGCTATTCTATAGTGTGGTAGGATTGGACAAATATTTATTGTTGTGTTAAGCAGCAAGATTGCTTTTTTGTCATATCTTTATTTAGAGGAATATCTTCTGAGGGTAGAATTGTTACATCAGGTTTCTAGCTGGCCTGTTTGCACCTGATTTTTCCCCAGCACTGATTCAAGTGGAGTCACCAAGCCTAACTCCTTTCATCTTCCTTTCTCCTTCTGTTTTTATGGTTGCAGTTGTTTCCTTCCATGCTGCACAGCAAGCTGAAGCAACCTCTCTCTTCCCAGTACTTACATGATAGTTGAATTTAACAAACAGTGCCTCCAGATATGGAATACCCCATTACATGTTTTAGTACTTCAAAAGACAGTGAGTAAGCAGGGCATTTATAAGAGAAAATGGAGAGACTTCCTTATGGGCTTATCTTTCTGTGGTGTCTCAGTTCCATGTGCTCAGTATTCTCATCTGCTGGTCAGCATTCCTCTTAATCCTGTCAGCACAAGTCCTTGCTGCTGTTGATAACTCCCTCCTTTTTTTGTATAATCTGAATGTCCTCAGCTCCATAGGTTTTCTTATTACAAGAGATAAATATTAAGGGGATTATTTTTTCTTGACAAATTTCTGGTGGGGGGGAAAAACCCCATGAGGTAGGAATAGTGCCATAAAGCAAAACTCTGAGAAAAGCAGTTAGTTTTGCTCATCTCTGTTCTTTTCTGGAGCTGCTTTTGCTGTCCTTGAGGAGGTCAGAGAAGGGAAAGGCTGCCCATTTCACATCTGCTGCACTGACAAGCAACCAAATGTACCTTTTGGCTAGTGGCTGGCATTTTGGCAGTGCAAAGCTTCCAACTCCCACCCTTTTAGAATCAGATGGGATGAATAGCAGAGCTGTGCTATATTGGCAGTTGGCATACAGGCTAAGTACATGGGCTGCATATGAGTCTATTCATCTCAGATCACTGATATCCTTTCAGATGACTGCTTAGTTTTCTAGCATAATCTTCTTGGGAAAGAGCTTGGCACATGCGTTCTCTTTTCTCCTGGCACATGGTGGCTTTGTTTTTTCTTTCTCCCCCCCCCCCCCCCCGCAGTAATTTCCTGGTGTGCAATAGTTATCCTAAGCACCAGTACTGGTATCTGAAAATGAATGGGCACATTGCAATCTGGAGAAATGTCATGTCCTTCTGCTGTGGATTCTGAGTGATACAAGCTGTGGAGGGGTTTGTGTAGTAGGCATGCTATAAATTAAACATTCTCTTTGCTTCAGGCAGGGATAAAAGAAGAGAACTCCCACACTTTCTCATTCTTTCCCATCATTTTTAGGCATCTGAGGATGGAATAAACCAGCCATAAAAAGCAGGTCCAGGTCAGGGTAGATAAGTACCTTCCCCTGTTGTAAAATTCCGAGCAGCATTTAAATCCCTGCCTCCCCTAACATACCTCTAGAGAATCACCCAATCACTTTTAATTACTTGCTAAAAAGAGCATGGGAACAGCTGAATTTTCCTGCATTAAGGTAGCTCTTTGTTGTATTTCTGCCCTTTTCTGGACAAAAAAAATGCATCAAACTCCAATTCATGGTTTTAGTCTTTATGATGTGTTGGTTGTGGGCAGCTAAGCTCTCTAAAAACCAGGAGGGGGAGTAGAGTCAGTCAAAGGTTCTGTTCCTATAATAGCTTTTCCATCCTTTTACCTTGCCCTCTGTATTTGGTTCATCCCCCTCATTTCACCTTGTTTTAAATTATGACTTCTTTTGGGAGCAGGAGCTGTTTCTTGACTCTAGGTGGGCTGCATTTGACATCATGGATTCCTCCTCTGGTTGGAACCATTACCTGCCACAGTAGTACAAACACGGATTTGCTTGGAGGGCAGGATGCAGATGCAGAAATGCATCCTGTAAGGCAGAGAGGGCTGCAAATTTATGTAATTTCAGCAGCATCTTAGAATATAGGAGCACATCTTCGGTGCTAATGGAGTAGACAAAAGGCTTATAGCTTCCCTTGGTTCTTTCTTTGTCTCCCCCTTGGATCATCCATGAGTGGAAATTATGCTCCAACAGGAGGAAAATGATCAAACAGAAAACATCCCACCAAAACACTGATTACAGCCTGGGGCTTGAGATTGTGTAGAGGTTCCTGCTGAAGGCTTAGTAAAACAAATTTCAGGAGAAGGAAAATTGCTGTTGGATTGTCTGGTCTGAATGTGTGCTGTGGGTCTGGTGTTTGGTCTTCACCTCTACTGCACCATTCCACATCTATAATGAAGCCATTTCAGAGTCTGGGACCAGCATTAGGAGCATTAGCATCAGAGTTTGATTGAGAGTTTTGAGACTTTCCCACTGATTTTTTTTTTTTTTTTTTTTCTTCTTAGAGGCTCCTTTTGGGCTGGTGGAGTTCTTGTACATGACTGGCCCCTTATTCCCTAGTCTGGTGCTGATCTGTGTCACAGGGGACACAAATCCTAGTTTTTGCTTTGTGACCTTAGTCATTTAGTCACTTAGTCACTATATTAATGGGTTGTAGAAACAGAAATACTGCTTTTCTGGCATGTCTCCTGTGTTGGGACTTTACCCTGATCCAGGGTCTTAATGTGTATAGGTATTATACCGGAAATGGTGTTGATCAAGGTCTTCTGTAATAAAAATAGCAGCAGAAATTACAGAGCTTCAGTGGGCTTTTTTCTCCCTCACATCTGTTTCTACCAATGGCTAAATTGACTGTGGCAGCTGTTGCTTTGGCTGCAGGCTTTTCCATTTCTTACTGAAGACTGACACATGTGGTGAGGTTGCTTATCTGTTGAGGGGTGGGTGGGCGATAGGACAGGGCAGTTTCTCAGTAAATGGTGATGTGTGTGTAGGACTGACAGCTTTGATGTGTTTCCCTGTGGGGTAGAGTGCTGCCATGGAGGATGAAAGCCCAATATCTTTGGCATTTGGCTAAAAGCAAAGCTGCTCAAAGGTATGCAAAAGAACAAGAGGAAAGAGCAGAGAGGCATTCTCCATGGACTATTGTCTTGTTCCTAAAGCAGCTGGAACGTGAAGACTGTATGTAAATGTAATAGGCTGCATATTTCATACTGGAGCCTGTAGAAATGTGTCCTTGTGTTGTGGTTTAAGCCCAGCCAGCAAGCAAGTACCATGCAGCTGCTCACTCACTTTCCCACCTGTGGGATCAGGGAGAGGAAGCGGGGACATGTTTAGAGTGATGGTCTTTGTCTTTTTCTTCCCAAGTAACTGTTACATGTGATGGGGCCCTGCCCTCCTGGGGATGGCTGAGCACTGGCCTGCCCATGGGAAGCATTAGTTCATTCCTTGTGTTTGCTTGTATGTGTGGCTTTTGCTTTCCCTATTAAACTGTCTTTATCTCAATTTACATATTTTTAGCTTTTACCCTTTTGATTCTCTCCTTGGTCCTGGTGGTGGGAGAGTGAATGAATGGCTATGTGGGGTTAGGTTGCTGCCTGTTTTTAAACCATGCCACCTTGGTCCAGAGCAAGGATCCAGTCTGACAGGGTATTCACAGTACCTACTGACAGTATGGAACAGTCTGTCATAGCATGAAGCCTCCCTGTACCTCCCCTCTGAAAGCTGCACTCAGGTTGTGGTTGACAGGATCTTGAGGATACTCAGGTGAATTCAGAATGCAGAAGCCTTAAATGCTGCAGA
This sequence comes from Cinclus cinclus, assembly GCF_963662255.1. Taxonomy (NCBI): domain Eukaryota; kingdom Metazoa; phylum Chordata; class Aves; order Passeriformes; family Cinclidae; genus Cinclus; species Cinclus cinclus. Next base: position 21,659,746 of record NC_085052.1, read on the forward strand.
AGATGGGGTGATGATTTGTTAGGTGACTTGGGTGACTTGTTCTTTATTTTAACTGGTGGAGTTCCTTCTAGGTGAGTTTCTAAGGCAAAGACTTAAGTGGCCAATAACAAGAGGTTATTCTCATCACTTTGTGCAGCCAGGATTATCTCCAGTCCTTGGCTCTTTTTCAGCTATAGACTGTTTCCTTAGTTCACCTAACTTTTTTGGTTTCCGTTGTCCTATCTACAGTGTGGAGTTACATTTTTGCTGTTAAATGTCTTCTGTGTTTTGCTTTGGAGGAGACTGCATTCCCGTGGTTATGCTGGAAGGAAAGAAGTTGTTCTTGTGCTTGATTTACCTGTCAGTTAAAAGCTGTGAAGGGCTTTGTTTGTCTGTAGAATGTCATGACGCTCCATTATAGGCATCCTGTCTTCCTTGACAGAGGTGCGAAGTTTGCAGTATGAGTTATTTTTATTCCCTGTCCACACAGCTGAACTGGGCAGGTAGTGTATGATGACACTGTTTTTGTGAGTGTTGGATGGGGTTTGTTTGGTTTATTTTAAATGCCGGCAGATTGCTCTATCTGAAGCATCGGTTATGGTCTCTGGTTGTGTTTGCACCCCTGGATCAACTTGCTGCCCTCCCATGTTTGCTCTGGGACTATGTACTAAGATGTGATACCTGTGGCTGAAACACTGCTGCCTGCTTAATGTTGTTTTTCTACATCCTTTCCAAGGAGATGAAATATTTTTTTTTTCTATCATATCCCAGTTCTTTGCTTTTCATCAGATTATGATGATCCCCTGCCAAAAATCACGTGGTACTTCAGCAGCAAAGCCATTTTCTAGCTCTTTGGTAAGAGGAAAGGTTGATGGAATTAAGAGTCAGGATTGTTTTTGGAGATGAAAACAGTTTATGCAAAGTTGTGCTATTTCAGCCTGGTCTCTGGTGTGCATTTTTCCTTTCTTTTTAACAGTTCCATGATTTTACTTCCTTGAGCATCAGGCAAGGTGCAACCTAAAATGTGTAGAAAAATTGGATTCCACTTTGCACTGAGTATCAGCAAAAGATAGTAAAATGAGAGTTCCGAGTTCCCATTTTTCTTCTGTAGAAAAGATGAAAAATTAGGCTGACAGATAGTTTTACATAATGTAGATGTGGCAAGATGTGCCTGTTCTCAGGAGAGCTGAGGTTTGTGGGTTTCAGCAGGTGAAAGAGCTGTTAACACAACAGCTTGTTCTGTACCACCCAGTCTTTCCTTTTAATGTGGTCCAACTTCCTCAACTTTCAGGAACACTTTTGTCCATGGCTAGTATAATTAGTGCTTACAGGAGAGCCTGTATGCTGGGTGTCAACAAGAGTTATACTGGGGAATTTGGTCAGTGCTGAGTGCTCTGGTAGTCTCATCCAGGTACGTGCACTCTTGAATGACTGGGGAGCAGAGCTAGAATTAGTCACTGCAGACTAAACTGCCATGTGTTTAATATTGATCTACCTGCACCTGCAAAACCAATAGCTCAAGCCTTTGCTGACAAAGCATTTCAAGGCAGGGAGAGGGAAGATGGATGCAACACAGAGGCTGTGGCTGATTTATAAGTGCTGATTTATTGAGCTACGTGTATAATAGGAATTCATAAGGTGCAAAACACAATGTGTATCTTACTGGATGAGGAGCTAGCCTGAAGATGGGGGGGAAATGTGCCCAGTATGTAGTGTTTTAAACCCTTGTATGTGCAAATTGGTATGGTACCATGTCAAATGTTACTGATCTCAGTATCAGGAATGAGACTACAGTTAATTTAGCTTTAAACTTGAAAATTAGGCATCTGAGTTATTTTGAATCATTACTTGTGAAGCAGTGACAAATTGCAAAGAGTGACCAACTGAAGCAAATACTAACAAACACAAATATGTAGAAGTTTAAATTAAGTGGCATACTGTGATCCTGTTGAGCCTGCAGGTGATGTAGAGAGGTGTGGATGCCGATAAAGAGCTGAAATATTCTAGTACAATATTAAACCACACAAAGTAGTAAGTCTCATTAAAGAGGTCATGGGGAAGTTATGTCAAATATAGGAACTTCTTGCTGTTTTTTGTTGTTCCTTGGTTTGCATTATAAAGTACTCTGCCCTGTCAAAAAGAAAAGGTTGGTGTTGGTTATAAGTTCTCTTCAGGTTTTGATTGCTTGCAAGCCATAAGAGACCTCACTTACAGTGCCATGGAAGCATAAGGCATTACTAATCTTTTGATTCCAGGATCTCTAATCTTTCTAGAGCTGCGATAGCTAGTTTTGGCTATTAAATATAAAACCAAGAAAGGGAAAAGGAATTGTGAAAGTTGAACAATCTACTACAGTACCTCTTTCTCCTTGCAAAGTACTGGAATGGTGGTACTCCTTTACTGCTGTCCTCATGGATATTCATAGAAACTGAACTTGGTATAATTTCCTGTGCAAGGCAATTGTTGTCAGGGAACTGTTGTTATCCTAATGTGGAATAAAGATGTCCACGGTACAGAAACGACTTAGCCATGGACCAGGTGATTCCCTGAAACTTCCTTGGTCTTTGTTCAAATGCAGTTATAACCCTTCTCTTTCAGGAGACCGACAGAAATGCTTACTGCAGTGTGTGACAGGATTTATAAACTGTGACACAGAATCAATATTCTAAAGTCTCAGTCTTCATATCTGCTTAAAGTTTTCCACAGATTTATGTTGCAAACATAACTTGAGCCAGGCCTTTTTATTTCTTACAGACCTTGGGTAAAAGGTGATCTAGTAAGAAGAAAGTGATTGTTCTTTAAGTAAAAAAGAGCAACAGTGAGAAAAATCTGAGCTGTAGAAAGCACGTGTAATCCTTGCCAGAAATATTGCAGTCTCTAATTGAGAAGCAGCTAGTCTGCAGCCAAGCTGGCTCTGGAGGAAAGATGAAAGTGTTTGATCTCAGCTGTGTTACCACCTGTATCATGCCAGGGAAGTTAAATGCACTGAAAGAGCTCCACTTACCATTGATTTTATTTCTCCAAATGAAGAATGTGTTGATAAATGGCTGATGAAATGAGGTAGCAGTGGGTAAATGGGCACCTTACCACAATCTTTTTTTTTCTGTTGGAGCAATAACCCTGGCACCATTAAGAAAGGCTTCTTTGCAGTAATGGCAAAGCTATGAAAGTGAGTGGTGGGCCAGTGCATGCCATTTGAGATAATGTGATGAAAATCTGAGATACAATAAAATTATTTAGAACCAGGAGAAAAATATATTGCTTTAAGAGCTCCAGTACTTACTATTATGTTCCTTCTCATCCTCGTGCCAGTGTTAAAATCCGAGAGCCCTCCTTAGATAAAAGGGTTTAGAATGGGAAATATGGTTGTGTTGCACTGGCACAGAAAAGCAGGAAAAAGCTTTGTGCATACAGGCCACTGTGAAAAGAGGATGTGTAATGCTTCCAGCCTTCCCAAAGTAGCTTGAAAAGGGATCAAAATTCCAAGAGAGGCACAAGAGCAGGCTGCTGTAAGAGTCTAGGGAATAAGTCATATGAGGAAGGGGGCTGAGGAGGGAGACTGGGATTGTTTAGTCTGGAGATGGCACAGTGATGATCTTATCATTATTTACAACTACCTGAAAGGGGGATGCAGCAAGATGGGGGTTGGCCTCTTCTCCCAAGCAGCCAGTGACAGGACATGAGGATGTAGCCTAAAGCTGTGCCAGGGGAGGTTCTGGTTGGATATTGGGAAGAATTTTTTTTTTTTTACTGAAAGGGTGGCTAAGCTTTGGAATGGACTTTCCAGGGTGGTTGTGGAGTCACCATCCCTGGAAGTGTTCAACAAATGACTGGATGTGACACTTACTGCTATGATTTAGTTGGCATGGTGGTATTTGGTCAAAGGTTGGACTCTTAGAGGTCTTTTCCAAAGCTGATGGCTCTGTGGTTTTTGTCTGCTGCTGTTGAACATGGAGACAGTATCCCAGTGTGTCCTGGCTATCCATCCTGCCAGTTATCTGTTGCCTAGGGTCTTGGGAGTGCCCCACATTGGAGGAGTGTTTATTAAAGCAGCAGCACCTTCATTCAGATAGGGACTATTTGAAGGCTTCTTTAATGGCGAGACTGTTTTATTGATGCTTGCTGCTCTTGAATTGGTTCCCTGAAGTCTTTGACTCCAAATACTGTATAGAGTAACCTGATGGTTAACCTGACAGGGAAGAAAAGACAACTGAGGAGACAGAAATCCAGCTGACCTAGCATGTGGAAGTTAGGAGCTCAAAGTAATGAATGAGTGGCATTGAAATAAATTGAATTAATCACATTGGGTTGTTCAATGGGATATTAAAATCTATAAGAATCAATAACCTCAGAACTGTGGTATATCAGCTTAGATGTATGATGACTGACAAATTTGTTTAATCTGTTATTGTCTAAGGTGTTTGGTATCAAGATAAAAGGAAATAAATAGAATGTTAAATGAGAGGAATAATATATCCCAATCCATACCTCTTGTGGGATGTTCCTGATAGAAACTGTTGTGTCCTTGCTATATGAGGTGGCTCAACAGGATGTCCATGGAGATAGCATGTATGGATGTTCAAAGTGTCTTCTCTGTGTGGTTTGGGAGGACTGGGAAAACTCTGGAAACAGGCTGGTTAAAAACATCATGTCAAGTGGTGGTATGCTAGAAAATGACCTTCTCTATTAAATGTAGTTCTCCATTAAAAATGCAGTTGTGTAATACTATAGAATTCAGTGTAAAGCCCACTGCAGGAGGAGGGGAGAATGAGGCCAAGTCTAAAATGACTTTGAAATGCAGGAAGAATGTAATACTAACCAAGACCTTTCCTGTAGCTTGTGTCTTGCATTGCTATCGATTCCACTAGCACCTGGATTCAGTGGGGACAATTTTGTCATTGCAAACATCTTAGATTGTTATTTCTGAAGTATTTCTGTGAGTACTAAGGAACCAGCTCCTTTGAATTTAATTATTATACCTTTTTGGAAAGTCAGACTAGGTCTTTAGGTGGCTTTTGCTCTTTCCTCACAGGCATCTTTAAGATATTTGAATTATTTTTGTGATGTAGACCCAGAAAGACTATATATAAATATTAGTAATTACTATTATTTTTCCTGTATAATTCTGAATTTGGTATGGTTAATTTTTACCTTTTTTTTTTTTTTTTTTTTTTGTTCAGGCTGAATTGGTTTGAGTCATGTGGTGAATGATGCCTTAGCTAGTACAGGCAACTTGCTGTGCACAATAGTGCTTTGTTTTATACATCTATCAAAAAAATAACTGGGGTGTTGGAAATGACACATAGATTTCTCTCTGGCAATAAAGTACCTGACTGGCTGTGTTATATTATAGTGATGGTTGCAGTATAACAACCTTGATAGATAAAACAGTAGCTAACCTTTGGGCTGGGACGTCTAGGTCAGCAGTTTAAAATTGGAGGCCATCCATATCAGCTTACATTTCCATCCTTGTCATCTGGCACTTGGCTGTTGTTGTTCCATGTGCCTGAATGTCTACATGCTACAAAAGTTCCTAGTTGCCTATTTAATGTACAAATGACATGGTATTTTCTCTGATTTGCCACAATTACTTTATACTTTTACTTACACTAGTCTTCTTCTCTGTGAGTCCATATTTAACATTAAGTGCAGTGCAGATCAAATTCATCTCTGTGAAGATGAGCATTTGAACTTGATGGTGAGTGAATGATTGACAAGGTGCAAGTATTTTTATGTCAAGGCTGTGACATGTCATTTGTTGAAAAAGCTATTCAGCCGAATGCTGTACTCATCTGAAAGCTGGGAGTGAAGAATGTGCCAGATTCTCAAAAGGATGCTGCTTGATGCCTAGTGGCACTATTAGTGACATTTTGATGTTAATGAATAAAGGAGCACTTTCTGCTCTGGAAATTATGCTTTTTAAGGTTAGAAGAGGATGCTTTATGAACTCTGTGCTACACTGTTGCAATCAATGTAGCCATCACTTTTGCAGTGGATAATGATGTTCCAGTTTGTGGATTACTGTGGTCTGTAGTGTTTGCTGATCACATGGTTAAATCTGTATGAATGACAGCTGAAACAGTTTAAATGTCTCTCTGCTAGTTCTTTGCTGCATAAGCACTTCCTGAGGATGTCACGGGGATGGTAGAAGTTTGCTAATGGGAAAAGGGAAAGTGTTGGGGAAGTTGTGCTTCTATTAAATTGTGATCTGCAACATGAAGGAAATCTGTAGAATTGAGGAGATGGCTTGACCCAAGTTAATGCTGTATTCCCTAGTGTGGAAACCTAAAATGTTGCCAATATTGGGTGTAACTACTCAGCTCTCAGAAACACTACTGTTATTTAGCATCTGTTTCCCTGTTTTGTGAAAATATAGGCTGCAAATGAGCAAATTGCCTTCCTGATGCATAGAGCATCTCTTGGATTTTACTTCAGAATGAATCAGCTAGATCAATTGACTCTTCACTAGTGTTGCTTTAGTAGGAGATGACAAATACTTCATACTACAGGATTTGTAGGGTTTTTTTCTTATAAGTCTAATATGGCCTAAAGTATTTTAAAATGGATCCTTTGCTCAGGTGTGCTACATCTCCTCTTTGGACTTGTATTTACTAATATTGTATAGGAATGACCACAGAAGTCATAAACAAAATTGATTTAAGAACATATAAAAATTGTGATAACTTTTAAGTTACTCTGCAAGGAGTAGTGTTGTTTCTTCACATGACAATAAAAAGTTTTGGGTGTTTCCTCCCCTCCCCCTTAATGCCTAACAGACTTTCTGAAAAATAAATGGATTTTATTTGGGTGGAGGAGAGGAGGAGAGGTCCTCTAGAGACCAATCTTTACCAGGAGCTGAAGTCTGCTACCCTGTGGCTCTGGCTGTGGATTTAGTCTCACCCATTTCTTACAGATACTGATGAATTGCTGCATCTCTCCCTCTTTGATATTCTAGAGCCACAAGTGGTCTGAGTAACAATAACACAACTGCCTGAACGATCAGAGAATGGAGTGTATACAGTCATGGCTATTGTTCCATTTGATAAATGCACTGAACGCTGGTTGCTTTGCTTTGACTTTTTTGGGGAACAAAATTCATTGAAATCGCTTCACTGCTCTTTTCCCTAAACAAGGCTGAGGAGGGAGGTAGAGGAACATCCTGGCACTATACTGTCTCTATTAAATTGCTGCCGCAGATGCTGTCTTGGCTGCTGGTAACAGTGTCAGAAATGGCAGCCTTCTGCAAAAGCAGTTTAAAAATAGACCTATTTGGGTATGCTTGTCCCCTTAAAGGGACATTGTCAGTTTGATTTAGTCCCAACATTTTAACTTGGTTGCTGTCAGCTATGCCATCTCTTCTGAGTTGCCAGCCAATTTGGCCAAGTCTGCAATGGGTTTGGTACTGTTTTACATAGAGGTAAATATGCTTTGAACATAGCAAATAAAGTTTTACTGAACCTTGTAAATTAATGATACTAATTTTTTTTTTTTTTTTGCTTGTGTCTGTTGCCATGAAAGTGAGGCACAGGTAACATTCCCTTGCCGGTGTTGTAACCCTTGCAGTTGAAGGCCTTGTGCAGTCAGGTTACAGTTAGTTATCCATATCCTTTTAAAATATACCCCTCTTCTGTTTATTTTTTTGCCATAGTGCATCACTGCCATCAGCATCCTGCTTTTTTCTGAGACAAAGATGTTATTCCTTCATTATGTCTCTTTCACCAAAATTAATTTGGGCAGTGCAGTGGGATAAGGTTGGAAATGCACAACCCCCATCTTCAATCTGTCTTGAAAGCCCAAGGTTACTTTTAATGGTGAGAATGGTTCTTTGAAATGGTGTGGTTTCTTGGGTTGGTGACTTCCCCTCTTCAGAGCAGTGCAACACCATGCTGCCTGTGTCATGAGGCAAATAAGAAGCTTGACCTACAGCACATCCACCAATAAGCCTTTTGTTGTCTACCTTCTTTGTCAGCACCAGCGTTCTGGTTCTGCCCAGTGTTAACATAGGTTGTGTTACAGCCCTGGAGAGCAGAGCAGCTACAGTCACATGACTGGGAAGGAGGTCCAGGTTTCCATCCTGAAAGCTGTTTCATTTTCTTGCTGCCTGTAATATTTGTTCCCCTCTGTGCAGTGGGATGGCACTTGACAGCATGGAGCAGAGGCTGTGACAGCTGACTGAAGCAGGCTGGGAGGGGACAGTTGAAACATGCTTTCAGGCAATTACATCTGGCTTTGCAGCGGTACCATTGATTTAATATCTTTCTCCTCCACCATCCTTTCCACGTTAACTGCTTCTTTCTCATCTCCTGCCTTATTGCCCTTCTGCAATGTTTCTTACTCTTTGACATGTCCCTATCTCTTGCATCAACTATCACTTGCATCTAGGCCCTTGAGCCCCTTCATAGCCTGGTTTCCACTTGTCTAATCTTTTTTTCATTAAGAGTTAGATTTTGCTGACATCTCAAAGTCAGGAGATACAGAAGTTTCGAGAGTTCAGCATTGATTTCAATTAGAGCCCATGCCTAGAAGGCTTCAGCAAACAGTGTCTCCTCTCATGGTAATGAGTTGTTAGCACACTCCCAAGTGTGCTCACTTGTGCATAGTTCAACACTTGCTCTGATTTGTGGACTTTGATCAAACCATGCAAAGCAGGGCAGCATTTCAGGGATCTTCTCCCTGCTTCTATTGGATGGACAGGTCAGGAGGCAGCTGCGGAGGGCTTTCCTCTCAAAGGAGTTCAGAAATGCTATTGTGGTAATTTGAGGCCTTCAAAGTGTGCTAGATTGAGGCACCTGCCATGTAGCATTTTAACTTGTCCTTTCTTGGTGTTTGCTCCTGGCTTAGTTGTGCTTCAGTGAGATATGTGTTGCACATCCTGTGACAGGTATGTGGGTGCTGGAGCCAATTGACTCTGTGCAGCCATAAGCAGTTTTTAAAATGATGGCATGTGTGTCTCTCTGTGATACTGATGGTGAAGTTCATTCTTGGATTTGTTGTGAGGTTCCAGAAGCCTGGAAGAAACCTAATGTTGTGCCAATGCACAAAAAGGGAAAACAAGACAAATCTGGTAATTATAGCCCTGTCAACTTGATGTTTATCCTGGGCAAAATAATGAAATGGTTGATTAAAGGATTTGAGTAGCAAAGAGTTAAAAAGAGTAATATAATTAATGTCAGTCAAGTTGGATTTATGGAAAAATGATCCTGTCAAACTAACTTGATATCTTTTTTGATAAATTTAGTTGATTAAAGGAAATTCTCTAGACATCTCTAAAGCAGTTGACTTGCTACCACAGGGCATTTTGGAAAAAAGTGGTAGAGAACTAGCATAGCACACACTGACATTACCTACTGGCCAGCTGTGACAGGTCTCTAAACATGATGGTTAACAAAGAATCATTGCTGAGCATGTGTTTCTAGTAAGGCTCTGCAGCATTTGATTCCCAGATCTGTTTAATGCTTTTTAATTACATGAATGTGGAATAACCCCCCCCATCATTTGTGATTAAAGTCTGCAGTTATGCTCCCCTAAGTCTTCTGCCAACAAGGAAGGTTGTATTCTGCAATACCACATTTCCAAGCCTGTAGTACCACATAGGAAAATATAAGCAAGCAAATGTGGCACTTCTGAGTAGGGCTAAAAGTTAAATTTGGCATCTAGGAACTGAAGAGATTGTGGTTCTAGAGTGGGAGACCCTTTTGGAAAGGGGTAGACTTTGAGAGGGACTTGAGGCATCTGCTGAATAACCAGTTCCTAAATTACCACAAGGATTAATGAGGTCTTTGGGTGTGAAAACGAGGGATTTTTAAATTAGAAGCTAGAGGTATTTCCTTTGTCACTGGTGCAATTGCTTTTGTAATAGTGTGCCTGGCTCTCATTTCAACAGTGCTAGAAGGATGCTGATAAATTGGAGGAGGATCAGAGGCAATGTCAGAATGATTAAAAGGTCTGAAAAATGTCCTTTAGTGACACACTCTGAGAACACCATCTGCTTTAGCTTATTTTGCAAAGGTTTAAAGGTGGCTTGACCAGCCTATAAGTACCTATGTAAAGACCAGAAATGTTCTGTCTAGCTGACAAGTGTGCTGTGATTGCTGCTGGTTGGAAGTTGCAACTGGACAAGTTTAGATGAGAAGAAAGAGCTGTGTTTAAAAAGAATGGGGTTAACCACTGGAGTGTTTTACTAGGGGTTGTCATGGGTTTTTCTCTGTTGGCAATTTCAGTTTTCCTTGACAGCATGCTCTAGTCAAACCAGGAACTTAATTTATGGACTGGTATGATCTGTGTTTTACAGGAGGTCAGAAAGTGTGTTTGGTTTGGTGTCTTCTAGCTGTAGGATCTGAGAATCCATTGCAGTAGTTCTTGGCGGTGCTGGGTAGTTTGCTCCCACAAACAGGAGAAAGTAGAGCTCTCTTGTTTTAACTCGTGTAAAATGGATGCAATTTAAGGAAATTAGACATTAGTTCACATAATGAATAACCTTGATTTTATCACTTTGAAGTTCTATTTTTCTGCAATTTGACAAGTTTAAATGGCATTCAGGTAGCTTTTCATGTAAGGTGTCACTCTGTTTCCTTACTAATGCCTGAGCAAGTACCTTACCTTTTGTCAGATTGTTAATTCTCTGTTATTAAGTACTCAGGTGCTTCTTCATGGAAAGGACTGTCAGTTGTCAATGTGGATCATTTAGATTAAGAACCCAGCCTGTCAGATGCTCCTCTGCTTTTACAGACTAGCATCCAACAGCATGAGTGTAGTCTTTCTGGAATTGAGACTTTTTTTAGTATTCCCCCCTGGAAAAAAAAAAACAAACCACAAAACCAAACCCTACAAGTAATCACTAGAAAGGAATCCACCACATTCTACTTGTGTGCAGCACCTACAGATATATGTGTGCATAAAAGTCCTTATGGCTTTGTTTAGTAGTAATACAGAGGGAGGAAATTCCTTGTTTTTGAGTTGAGATTTGATTTTGCTCTGATTATGACATTGGCTGTCTAGTTTGGAACTCAACAGGCTTTAGGTGATTGTCTGACCTTCTCTCTTGGAAAAGAAGCACTGTTCCAGGACTTGGGACTGATATCCTCTATTGAACCTGCCAAAGGACTCTGGTGTGACCAAAACTTTGCTTTTGTGCCTGTTTGCTGTTAACAGGAGTATGAATAGCAACTTTTACATGTCTTGCCTTGATATATTTAAGGACTTCATGGCAGGAGATGCATTTCCTGAGGGTCTTTTATGTATAGCATAGCAGAAGGACTTAAGAAACCTGTATTCTTCACTTCCCAGCTTGCGGAGAATCCTGTAACTGGTTAATGAACACATTCAGGGTCTGGGTACTTTGAGATCTGGAGACCAGGCTGTGTGGGAGTGTTTGTTTAGCATATGTATTATATATGGGTACCTCAGAAGAGTTCTCTGCAGCCTGGGCCCCTTGTGCCATCCCTTGTTCCTGTAGCTGCACAGGTTTGACCTTGCCTGTGCTGTGGCTAGGTAACAGGATGGCTGGTGTTAGATCAGTGGCTATTGTATATGCAGAGGAAAATGCAGTGGTTTTATAATACCTATCTAGCTACCTGTATCTTCCCTGTGATGTTTTGATCAGAGGCTGAGAAGGATCTGTGTTTCTGGAATAACTGAATGCTAACCTAGTCTAAGGAGAGTATTTGTAGGGGAGGAGACTCCTAAGAGTAGTTACAGAGTAGTTGCACTGGCAGAATCCAACTGGGGCTTGTACAAGTGGAGCTGTATATCTGGTTGGTTTTCATGAAGCCTTATCTGACACAGCCAGTGTTGAGCCATACCTGCCTCACTGAAGTCAGGGTGTTCTTGAGATTATCTGATTCTAGCGCCTTTAGTTTCTAACTCAGGCAGCTTTCACCAAGAGAAATGCCATAAAGCCTATCTCCAGTCTGGAGTACCATATCTCTCTTAGCAGATGCAAGAAATTGACACCTTTTAATTTAATTTTTCCCCTGTTAGTTTGCCCACTGTCATCTGGGAGCAGCACATTCCTTATGCTCTATTTGGTTTTGTCTTTTACCTTTATCAAAACTGTCTCTGTCTCTGTAAAGTGAAGGCTCCCTGCCTGAACATGAAATAGAGGTAGGTGAGAATCAACAGTTAAATGTGCACTGCAGTGTCATTCAAGTATACTTGCATAATATTTAATTAAAGTGGTTATATTCTGTTCTCTCTGATTCTTTATTTCAGACTGTGTCTAGCTTCATGGTTTCCTCTAGTAGATCTTCAAAGCAGTTGTGACAATAAGTCAATACTCTCTTCTGTGGCTCACAGAGAAGGCTTCCAGACTTCTCTCTCCATAGTAGTCATACAACTTGACTAACTCCTGATTTTAGTTTTAATGTGTATAGTTTAATACAGAGGCCTGTATAATATAACCTCCCTGAATTTTTATTCAAATAAGTCTTATGTGGGGTGATTGTAATATTAAAGTCTGTTCCTCCTCTCCTGCTAAGAGAGCAATGAAAGCTACCCTGACAACATCAACTGTCATTAGTTTTTTTGAGGTAGATTAAGTATATGCTCCAACCTTTAGTCTTTGAAAAGAAGTTGACTAATATTTAAAACCAAAGGTAAATTTGCCCTTGGAAGTTTGATCCATCATTTTCCATCTGATTTTCTGAGAAAAGAGAGACAAGGAAGGTTGGCTTGGATAGTTACATAATGCAGGAAGTCTTATGAGATTACAGAGAAGTTGGCAAGAAAATAATAAAAGCAAAGCAAATAATAATTTTTCTTTATTTCTTCTGGAGTAGAAGTGAACTGATTACAAAGCCTGGGTGAAATTGTTCTCAATTTTAGAAAGTCTGGTTCTGAATGCAATGCTTATGTCTTAATTCTATTTATGATAAGCTTCTTTTCAGACCAGTGGCTTGATGAAGGTCCTGATCTGTATTCTGTCTGGCAGGAAATGTGAACATTATCATTAAGCAGCAGATAGCTTGGGCAGCAATTAGAATTTTGTAATGTGGCTTATTTCTTTTAAGCATTTTTCTATTGGAGACTGTTTGGAGTACAGTCTGATCACCAGTTAAAGTTCTGTGCTGTGTGCTGGCATGGAACTGTTGTTTGTTCTTGTTGCTCCTCAAAACCTTAACCTTTTGGGAAGAAAGCAGAGATTTAGAGAAAAATGAATACAGAGAGAATATTTTCAGTTTCTTACTCCGGCAGAATGAAATGCTTCTTTGAGTTTGTTTGAGGTAGCTTGTAAAGGTGGTTGCCTAATGGTGGATTTATGAATTTGGTCTTTGCAGTGTTAGGAAACTGCTATCTCAGGTCTGGGTTTCTGCTGAAAAGAATTCTTAGATTTTGAGTGTGAGAAACATTTTTGGAGTATTGATTATTGATTTACTTAACTCACTTAAAAATAAACAAATTAAAAAAGAAAGATTTGTTCTTCCTTGAAATTCTGTCAAGTATTGCTACTGGTAAGCAGCAAATAGTTGATCAATGTTTCCTTGCCTTTTTATTTTGAAGCATGAGACATAGCAAACCTGGAACATACACTAAAGCTGGTATCAGTTCAAAATGGTACTAGGAGAACTGACCATTTATGGTTGCACAAATCTCAAAGTATGTTGTTCTCTTCCACAAAGGACAGGGCTCTATTTTGAAATGAAAAGTGTGATCTAGGTTTATCAGACTGGCAGATCCTTGTGATTTATGTGAAGGTGTGGTGCTATGAGTACGGTATGTTGCTATTTGTGTTTACTTTTTACTAAGGTGTGTCGGCTTCTGAAAAATTGGGTGCTAAGGCTGAACAGTAATGTGAGAAGGAACCTACTAATTTTGGACTTAAACTCCAACATAGTCTACAAACTTATTTGATGAATGGCTTAATATAGAGACTGATTTTGTATTCTTACTTTGTAAAACTCTCCCTGTCTTGATTCATTAAAAGTAGGAAAATACACAAGATGAAAATGATTTTTTTTTTCTGCACTCTCTTGACTCTGACTTTTCTTTTCTGTAACTTGTGAATTTATTTCCTAGTTGGTGTCCTAGCATAATTATGAACCTGGTGTATAGTTTTAATACACTCTTATTCTGTCCCTCCAGCACTGCCTAAAAGACCTGTTCAGAAAGCATGGTGTCACTGGAAAACCTGCAAAACCTGGATAATCTTATTTTATTCCTTATGTTTTGAGTAGCCTAATTATTGCCATGTTGACATTCAGCACTGCAGCAGTGGAATGAAAGGAGGCACCTGACTAAGTGTAATGCACAGGACAGATCAAGGTGGAATTCTGAAAAGCCATTACTGACTTCCTAAAGTTGACTTTACTGACAGGCATACAAAATTGTGTCCTAGTAGAGGATGGTTACTTTCAGAGGTCCTCCAAGGTTGGCTCCATCCCTGGTGAAGTTGTTCTGCTGAGAAGGTAGCTTGGATTCTGGTTGGTCACATGTCTTGTGGTTGAGTGGTTAGAGATGACCTGCATTCTGTCCTGATCATGTCTCTGCTTTGTTGGGTAGCTTCAGGTAAACCATTCCCATTTCTTCTGTCCAGTTCTGTATCTGGTGAGCAGGGTTGAGGATTCTGGTTTTGTTTAAGATGCAAAGCAAAATATACCAAGTTTTCTCAGTGAGCATTACCAATGTAGGAAGAGACTTGTCCTGGTACTCTTGAACTTCTGCTGAAAAGTGCAATTGAAAGTCTTAGGTGCTGTTTCTTCTAACACTTTGTGTTGTCGATCTTTTAAGCAAGCTTCAACTCAGATTAAAGCTTTAGTTTCAAATTTCAAATGAAGCAGGAAGGAGGACTTTTCTGTCAATGAGATAAAAATTGGTGGGAAGAAAACCCCTTATTAGCGCATCTCTATTTTTTTTAAATCAGGTTTTGAGTTGGTAATATTTTAAATTAGTTGTGAAGTAATGGCCTTGTGAAACTTTGTTGCTTTGTTGTTCACAGTATTTAAGAAAAGCAAGTATTTAGAAAATTATTTACTCTGTGTGTCAGCAAAGATTACCTGAAGCTGCCTAGTTTCTATTTTGTGCATATTTGTAAACCTTATTCTAATATGTAAAATGCCAGTAGGTGGCAATCAAGAATATACAGGCTGATGCCTCTGTGTTTTGTAGGACCAAAAAGCTTCTTGTGTATGACAAAATATCAGCTTTCAACAAGGATACAAAACTGGAGTGCCTGGAATGAGTGGAAACTTCAGCAAGGATGACTTCAGTCTCTTAGTATGTAGTTAATCATGTTTTCCCCAAGGAACAGATAGGGGTTAGATGTTCTTTAAGAACTTGCAGCTTTGGTTCTGAATGTTTTACCTTCCAGCTTGCTCCAACTAAACTTTGACCTTTTGGGCTGTTGAGAGCAGCCCAAGTGTATGTTGGGAGTCAGAGTATGTCCTTGGATTGCAGGGGGCTGTATCCTCAGGCCAGCTGTGCTTGATGCAGAACAGATGTCTCTGAAGGGTGACATAAGGAGCCTGCATCAGTGCAGCCAAAAGAGAAGCTGTGTGTATGTGTGACTTAACAGTGTTACTCTTCTCAGAGCTTATTTTGCTATTGCAGGTTTCCATGATTGAGTGTTACTTTCAAAGTCAATCCACTACAGTGACCTGGGAACTCGCTCTGGGCACATGAAGAGTTGTGAATTGTAAACAATTTTGCTGTAACTGCACTCAAGTCAGGTGGGAGTAGGATTTTTCTATCTTCCTTTCCCTCTGTGGGATGGGAAAAAATTTCTGTTCACTAATGAAGTTAACAGCTGATAATTTGCTGGTAATTGGATGGACAGATTTATTTTTGGTGCAGCAGGGAAATCTTACTGCTATACATAAAACTTCCAATGAAACAGTTTGTAAGATTAAATTGCAACTGACAGTGCAGCATTTGCCTCTACCATTTACCAGCATAGCAAATGACTTTTTCCCACATCTGCCCTCAGGTTGATCTTTTCTTATGATAGGAGACTGCAATGAAAAGAAGAAAGGTGCAAGGCTTTTACTTTGTGCAGGCCTTTTTTGCAAAAGAAATAGCTGTGGCAGGAGGTCATTTGAAACATTGACTGCTTTGTATTGGTATTGTTAAAACATTGTGACCTACATTGCTTAGGCAATGTGATCTGCTCCAATTAATGGATCTGTCAGCTTAGATTAATTATAAAACTGACAACCACTTCTAGATGTAGTGGGTGCTGGTGACCTCTCATCATGAGAGGAAGATGTTGGCTTCTGTTTTGTGTGTGTAATAATGTAATTTGTATGACTCTGCTCTGTGGAAACTGTGATTTTTAAATACCAAATCCCGTGTGCCACATTTGAATTATTTTTACCAGATTTTAGTTTCTTAATACACTAGAAGTCTCTAATGCCAAATTGATTTGCATCTTGGAAATTTGCTTCTAGTCCTGTATTTTGCTTTACTTCAAAAGAAATCAGTGTAATCATCATTGCATTCTGTCGTGTACTTCATTAGTGAACCTCCCCTGATCTTAGGCAGCTACTTTTCATTCATTGAATGAAAAAGGCACTGGAAGTAAAAGGTATTGCTTGAGCCCCCTTTATGTGCCTTTGTGTAGTGGCAGAGAGCAAACCTACTTTATAACAGACAAAAATAATGTTTCTAGCTCCTGTGCAGCCTCTTCTTGATTCCACTCATCTTCCTAGCTCTGCTTTCAGTTATCTTGGTCTCTTCCCTGTGTTTCCAGAGGGAATATTGAGCTTGATATTTCAGATAACAGTTTGATTTCGAGGTTTCCTATCTCTGTGTGGATAGTTTCTAAGCTTTGCTAAACAGAGCCAAGAAAGAGGGAACCTGTCTGCTTTAGTAACTCTTCTGAGTGGGAAGAAAATAGGCAGCTTTACTGTGATTTTTCAGGTAAACTCCTCTGCCTTTATATTCCTCTGGAAGACCTCCCTTTGTATTAGCAACTCAACAGTGTACAAGAGAAGTTAAGATTGTTTTACCAGTGTATATTAGTCTGAACTTATGCAAGTTAAATACCATCTGACAGTGTGTTCCTTGGTCCCTCAAAATGTTCCAGTACAACTCTAGTGTCTCAGGTTTCATAGCTCACATCAACAGAAACAATTTACTTTTGCCAGAAAACTTGTCCTATTCCACATCTACTTCTCTTGTGTTAGACAAAGGTTCAGGAAACAACAGACTCTCAAAACCAGGCCATGGCTTCTCTAAAGGCCCAGGCAGCAGGCAGTTATTGGAAAATAATAGAGCGAGAACATTAATGTCATGTCACTTAACTGTGGGATGTTTCTGTAGGGGAGAGGAATGTTCATAGTGATGTGTTCTCTTTTGATGGCTGATCTTTAATATTTCATGAAATCAAACTAGTTCAGAAACATAAAGAAGCCTTTTACTAAAATGATTTTCTGGAGCAGACTTGGCATAATACACATAGGCTAAGTCTAGCCAGAGAACTGTCAAGCTTCTTCCTCCATTTTCCCTTCTCTAATAAGCTGAGACACGTTGCTCTTATGCTCCAAGGCATCCCAGAAAGCTGGAGATCCCATGCTTCTGAACTGGTACAACTACAGACATATTCTCTAGGATTTATCTACCGAGTCTTTGTACTGGTCTAGAGAAAAATTTCCTGTGCTTCAGTGCATAGTAAAGAAATTGTCCAACGCTGTTTAGAAATATCCATGCACTAAAATATTTTATTTAAATATTTGGACAGGACTGAAATTGTACTATGATCTAGTATGAAGCATGAGCATATTGTAAGCAACTTTTATTCCCCACAGTAGGTAACATAAAACATTTTCTGGAGTGTGTCTTTTATATCTTCCTTTTAAGAAAATTTTCCTAATTCATGTGGCTGCTAGGCACAAGCTGTCTTTTTTTTTCTTTTTTATTTTTATTTTCTCAGTCATGAGAGTAAGTTTTTAGGTATACAAGTTGTTGCCTTGTAAGCACTCTCTTTGACACCTTCGCTGTGTTTTCAGCTTCCTTATAATACAGATGTTCTGTTTCCTCATGCTTGAAGTTATAGACTGCTGAAACTTCATCATATGAAAACTTTTGTCTCATGCATTAGCTACCACAACTAGAGCTATACACATCAACACCTTAAAAATGGCAATGAAAATCTGATCCTTTTGTATATAGACTCAGAATGGCAATGTTCAAAAACAAATAAAGCTTCATGGGTCCAGATGAAGCAGAAATCCTGGTCCCTTTTTACCTTACCCTATTGCCCTGAAGAGTTTAGATAGCTCATTTTTGATACCCTCCCCCAAGACTTGTATTGCATGTCAGCATGCATTACAACTTTTAGCACTGCACGAAGTACAACATCCCCTCCAGCAAAAAACTCTGATTGCAGCTTTCTACTTTGGCTAGGATTAATCATAAATGGTAATTGCAGCATTGTTAAAACAAACTGAAAATATTTGTTGAACCAAAGTGGTGATGGAGAGAAAGAGCAAAACTAGAAAAAGGAGGGCATGGGCATAACACATTCTTGAATTTACTGCTGTCCCCTCTTATCCCCTTCCTTTATAGAGTATGGACCATGGAGCTGAAGGTCAAGTTAACGTCCATGATGGCAATGGTAATGTGGAGAAAGGTGTTGACTCTGCAAGGGTCAGTTCAGTCTGTTTCTTCTGCTCTGTCAGGATTTTTCACTGATCGCCTGTAGAACTGAGCAAGGGTTTTGGCTGCATCCTGTAAAGAAAGGTTGGGTGCTTTGCCTTTTTGATAGCACAACACGAGTTAGTTGAAAGGACTTGTATATTTCACAGCTGGAATTGGTCTTGGTGGTTTAGATGTGTATGTGTTTGTTTCTTTTGGGTGAAAACTTCTTGGACCAAATAATTCCTCCAAGCAGAGAATGACTGAGTATTATTCTTTTCTACAGCTCTAAATACAAGTCCTGTAGTCCTGACTGCCTACATGGTGCTCTGAACCTGTTATATGTGGCTTCCTTCTCTCTAGGAAGCATTACATCTTAATCTTCAGCCCTGTCAGTTTGTCAAGAGATGGGAGGTCCTGACAGAAATGGTTCTTGACAGAAAGGAACAATAGAGTGTGAGGAGAATGAGAAGACCACAGGGACACAGGAGACACAGGACTTTGAGCAACCTCATTTAGGGTTCTGCTGGCAGACACTGGACAGAGCTGAAAAGGAGCACATTAAGGAATTGTGTAGTACCCTTAGCTATGGACTATTGCAGTAAAAACTCACTTCATTACATCTGAAGTGAACAGAAAGCTATGTTGTCTGCCCAAAATGTATATCCCTTTTATTTAAAAAAATAAATCCTAAACCAGAACAAAACACCCACCCCCCCCCTCCAAAAATCCAGGTGACACACCAGAAAGACCCCCTTTCCCTCAAAAAAAAAACAAACCCCTATGAACAAAAAATTAATTAAGGGTCCTTCTCTTCATGAACACTTATGTAAATATTCTCATCATTGGCTTTGTATCTAGCCACTTGGTTAGCAGAATACATGAATGATTCATGGTAGCCCTATACATAATGCATAATTAAATCACAGACTGATGGAGTGGAATTTATTAATTGTGAAGACACATGTGTTACCATGATACTAATTTATTTCTTTCAATTTTATTGGCATATTGCTCGCTCATCTGTGATTGCCTGCTTTGTTGCATTACCCAAGAACAGTAACATGTTGTTAAAACAAATTATCTGGATGTTTGGATAGGCTGTTTGTTCACTGATGGGAACAATATGTATTTAGCAAAAAGATTTAATGTAAATTATTATACATGGGGTATTATCTTAGCACAGAACCATCACACCAAAGCTGCTCTGAGCCATATTAATTTCTGGTATGGGTAAAAAAAAGTTAGAAAAATAACTGCAGGGACTCTGGCATGAAGAAAAAGTAGAATTTCACAGAAAATTATCTTGACAAAAGTATGTAGTAACTTTTTATATATTTTTATGAATCCTTTCAATATTAGACTGTAAAATTTAACAGCTATTTTAGCTCACTTTTTGAATTTGCGTGCCTGCCTCAGGCTTTTGTCTGTGATTCCTATCATGTCTTGATGGCATCTTTGGAAAGAGATTTTTTGTTTGTGTTAATAAGAATTTAATACCTTACCAATGGAATTTGATTTCTAGTGTGGATGTATTGTGATATTTTTTTTTTGAATGCTAGTATTTGAATGAAAATTAGGGAAACTCTTTTAAGGAGACTTTGAACACCTTCCTTTTCTGTGTCTCTGTACATTTGCCAGATCAACTAGAAATTGAAGTTGCGGCATTGAAAACTCAAGTAACTGTTTTGCTATGAATTTGATGAAAGAAGTCAAGTGTCTCACTTGGAAAAGAGGCCATATTTTTATATATGTCACATTTTTAGCCTTTCTGTTCGTCAGATGACTCTAATCACAGTGCTGAAAGGCAAGGGCTTCTTCTCTTGAAAAACTGAGGGTCCAAGGCACAGTAAGAAGTGGAAACGAAATATATAAACTCTCTTAGGAAGATTTGACTAGAACAGATTTCTAGTTGTCTTCAGGAAATATTGGTTAAATAGATACTTAGTGGAATATCTCAGGTATGCCTGAGCCCTTAAATCAAGCTGCTGTCAGGAGCAATCGACAACAAGCCCATGTGATTGTAATTCCACTGCTGTGTGGTGGAGAGCAGCAGTGCCTATAGGAAATTCTGTGTCTTTGTACCGGAAGCTGATATTAGGCTAAATATCATTAACTATATTATTTCTTTTGCATTCTAAGCTGGGAAATAAAGCCAGAAGAGACACTTAACACAGCTCATTTTACCTGTTGTGTGCTCCAGGCTGTTTCGTAATTTTGCCATGGTGGCCAGTAGCAAGGGTAGGGTATGAATCACTGGAGGATCTTCTAACTCTGGCATACCTTGATCACTTTCTGTGTTGTCAAGCTGTACTGGGCGTAGAAAATACATCCTGCTTTGGTGCAGAAGACTCAGGTTAGGTCATCTTTTAAAATCACTCAAAATTTTTGGTCCTGAACTTGCTTCAGTGCTGCAGCTGTTTTTGTGCTTCATTCTTCTGGATCACGGATCGTGACTCCTCTGCTGAGCAGAATTTCCTCCACTGGATACAGACAACTGGCTTTGCCCTGCCAGTGGAGGTGGAGTAGAGCTTGATGGTTAATGCATGAAGCCCTCCCTTTGTTTTGCTGTAAGATTAGCTGCCTTCTTTTACTTAAAATGATGCTGGAAGATACTGGAGGAAAAAAAATGCATCTGGCAAGAAAATTGTAACACATAATCAAGCAGCATCTTAGAGTTTCTTATGATTGTGGAAGGTAAGGAAGTTGGGGTGTTTTGTTTGGTTTAGCCAACTGCCAAGACCTCAGCATGGTAGGCGCTGTATTGACACATTAAGAATTGGTCCTTGCTCAAAAAGTTTGCAATCTGGTGAGACAAGCAAAAGCAAGATGTGATAAGTACTATCACTGCTCTTCAGAGACAGAGCAATCGAGTTGACAGATACAGAAGTAATTGAGACCCTAGCTTAAAAAAGGTTAAATGACTGACAGAGGCCCTCCAGGAATTAAACTGCAGAGCTGAGAAATTAATCCAGGTACTAGTGTAGGCTCCTGGCCATAAAACAGAAGGAAAAATGTATAAGCTGAAGAAGATAAAAGAACTGAAAGAACCCATTTCTCAATACTGTCATCTTTAATTTTAAATAGACATGTAGCTTAAGAAAATTATATGATGCAACTATTGTTTCTTCACATATCAAAGTTCTAATTCTGACTCTGATTTGTGTGTTTTGAAACCACATTGTGTCAGCAAGAATATTGATAAAATTTCAACCTATTGCAAACTAGCTAATACATAAGATTCCTGTATAGAGTTTTTTAAGAGATGCCTCTGTGAGTAAGCTGATTTCTGGTTTGCTGGAGCTTTAGAACAAGACCATCTCAAAGTTTATCAGCATGCACCTCTTCACTAATACTACAAGGAGTAGCTCTCACTGTACTGAATTTGTATCCATCAGATAAAATATCGTATCTGTAGTATATTAGTCATACTGAACAACAGAGGAAAAGTTACTATTACAGAACTATGAGAAGATAAATATTTTCTGGTATGAAATTAATCAAGTAGTTTTCTCTCAAGTTTATCTTTGGCCTTTCGGTTTTCTTGCAGCAGTGTCATTGGTCTCTCTGTATCTTATTCATGACAAATTACACTCGAATTAACTTAAAGAATTTAATTTTCCCTGCTCTCATGCCCAGGGCTAAGGACCAGATCCTTGACTCCTGCAAGCGGGTCTTGTTCCCATTGAATGTGTCTGTTCTATTAAGTGTGCACTTCAGTGTTTTCAGAAAACTACTTAATTTAGGAATGTTGAGCTGAAATTTTGAGCTGTTAAACTGAGGCTTTTTCCAGCATCATGTTTCCAGGTTTCCTGATCAGGTGAATCAAAATATTGGTGTTCTTAGCGGAGATGCTGGGGGAAGTCCTCAGCTAAAGACAGCTGGGTGCTGAAATAGAATACTCAGCTTGTAGAAACAGTACCAATGGAGGTTTTCTGGGTTGGGTTTGTTTCTGTAAATTATTTTTGTTCTTTACCAATTTTTACACAACAGGCGCTGTAACAAGAGGGCATGTAGGTGTAAACACTCTGTTCTGGGAGCATCCTGAGGTCACTTGCAGTGTTTTTACCTGATACCATGCAGACTGTTAATATAGTGATTTTTCTCATCAAACCTATGAAATTTTGGGCTGGTTGGCTTCTGCCCTTGCATGCTTCATAAAGTTGATGGGTATTGGAGAAGGTTCTAAAAGCAATTTAGGCCTCCCTTGTCTGAACACGTAGCCCTAGAGTGTAGCATGATAAAAAGGAAAATCTCCCCCTGTTCCTAAAGACTTGCCCTGAGAAGTACCAGAGCAGAAGTGGGGCTGTTAGGAATAAATTCTGAGTAAAGGGTTAAATATATTTCCACCTTCCTGTTGCAGCAATGTGAATGTCAGAGTACTGTTTCTGTGTGAGCAAGAAACCACTGAATTTGAAATGGACCAAGTGGGGAAAAAACAGCTAAGTCTTCAGTCAATACCAGCTTCCAGCACCACATCCAGAAAGAAAGCTGTGGAACCTGCTTGGGTCAGGCCTGGGCCTGTCTGACTTTTAGTCTGTGTGTGACTTCCTTGAAGTGCACAGGGTGATGCTATGGTAAAGATGCATGATTAGTGGTGCTCTCTTCTGAACGCAACTTAGGAATGTTCCATCTGTTTGCCTACAGAGCTGCTATGTTATCTCTATTTTGTAACAGGTTGAGAAATATTGATGTGCTGAACAGTAGTACTTGGGTCATTGAAAGGCAGCACAGTGTCCTCTCATGTTGGATGCAATATTATCTATAGTTGTGGAAAGGACTTTGCCACATCCACAGTTACCTTTAAATCCAAATGGCTAAAGGGTAAGCTTTGATTGTGACCTTACTCTATTTGTTCTGATTATCCTATGGTTGGACTGGGATCTCTATTCCAAAGATCTTTGAACTTGAGCCTGTTTGTATTATCCCTGCTTTTTTTGAGGCCCCAATTTCTATATAATATTTCTAAATAATGCCAGAAGTTAATATAAAAAAATTAAAATCTAAATTTGTTTCTTTCTAACCTGTTTTTTGAGATGGGAGCACAAAAGTCTTGCGTGAACCTCATCCAAAATGGTTGACTCTAGTTTGTCTTTTATGCAGTTAGCCATAGCAGCTGCTGGAGGTATGTGAATGCAACACATCTTTAATAAATGAGATGGTACTTGCTTTGACTGCTAGTACAGGAGATGGTTTAGCCTGAGGCAAACCTACAGGCTATAGATATTTCAGCTGGCCATGTACGGTTTTTGCTCTAACTTGAAGCCATGCAAATAATAGATCATAGTCTTTAAATAGATATTCAGGGACAAGGCTGGAAAGAAAAGTCTAGACAATGTGTTACATTCATAATAGTTGATTAAATCACTGAGAGGAGGAAGGGGGGATTGTCTACCATGTCTTTAGAATCTATAAAGAAGCCAATTGAATAATGTAGTTTTTTGGGGGGCAAGATGTTCATACCAGGCTATTTAATTGCAAAGTTATGGAAGATGCATAAAACCCAGCCTCAGATTGCACAGCCATGGAAATACTATTACAGGAAGTAGAGTAATAGAAGGGGACTAATGAAA
Source organism: Cinclus cinclus (assembly GCF_963662255.1). Lineage (NCBI taxonomy): Eukaryota > Metazoa > Chordata > Aves > Passeriformes > Cinclidae > Cinclus > Cinclus cinclus. The sequence goes on from NC_085052.1 coordinate 21,683,865, forward strand.
GTATGGGGTAATTAAAGCAGATGGTGCAGATTTGATGTATGAACACTGTTGAAGCTAGGTGTTGCAGTTATTGAGAAGGACTAAAAGCAGCAGATTTTAGCCTCACCTGAAATGAACTCTTAGCAGGATTCCCAGCAGATTTCTGCCCTGGAACTGAAGAGGAATTGTTGAATGAGAGAGGAGAGACCAACTAATTATGCTTTAAAAGCAGATAGGAGGGGAAAATTAAAAAAGGAAAAAGCCAGCAAATTAAAACACATTTACTTTTTTATCTCCTTTTGTGCAATACGGACAGGGTTGGATTTTGTTCTTGTTTTATTCTTGTTTTTTTCTTTCCCCATCTCTATAGTCTCGCTTAAGAGGATGAAGATTGTATGGCATGGTGTCTTTTAATGTGGAACTGTAATTAAACTGTTGGATAACCCTAAGTTTTCTAAGGGGAAAAGATCTGATTAGAGAGAGCCTTAATGTTCCAATTTTCATATAAGGCAAAGTAATGGAATGCAGTTTTCTAAAAAGCAATGTATATAGCGCAGTTAACATCTCAACAAATGTGGAGAATTAGGCATTTATTGTGCAAGCTTTTGAGCAATTGTACCTTGTTTTCTGTGGTTCAGAGAGTTGTGCTTTTTCACATTAATAAGAATTAGTGCAAAGTTTGAAACTTCCTGTTTGTAGACTAGGTGGGATTTTTTTTCTGAGGTGTATAGTTTGTGATATGCTGCACTCATTCCTATCTCACTGTCCCTGTATTTTAGGATTGCCAAAATTGGGTCATTTATCATCCTGGCAGCCAGCATCTGTTCTGCCATATAACCTGTAAAAGAGGACATTGCTCATGCGTTTGCAGGCAGTATTGCAGCTTATGGGGTGGAGCACATAGAGGTGAGAGGCTGAGTGCTGGTGCCCGTCTCTGTATGGGTTAGGAGGGTTTCAGCCACACGTACTGCCTCCCACAGCACTATGAGGGGTTTGGCAGTCAGCATGAAACTGGGTAGCGTCTGGACAGCACTAACCATCTCTAGACTAGTGCAAAAATTTAAATTAAGCTCAGATCTAGCTCTTAACACCTCTTGATGACTGTTTCACTCAGTGTTGAGAGCTTGGTATCTCTGGTGCGGATATCCACAACTTTGAATCTACCTGCTACCTTTTGGCATATGGGACTGGTGGCAGACACACAACATAATCTTTCTTTCACTGTGATCTTGCAGCCCAATGTGGGTAAGGTTGCATAAACTTATTTCTGAAGTGCAGATAGCCTAGGGAGTGCTCAGGAGAAAAACTTTTTGCACATGTAGAGTAACTCTTACCCAACTGTGCGTGTTACCCAAGAAAATATATATGGGCAGACACAATCACTCATAAAAGTACCACATAAAGTCCTCTGTGTATGTCCGTGTTATGTTTATACAATACCAAGTTTAGTGGCAGTGCTGGTTTATTGGATTTTCAGCCCCATGTCACTTATTCTGCTGCACTCATGATTCAGCGCCACCGTAGCTGTAGGGCCACTTGAGCTGGATTAGTAGACCCAGCTGAGAAACACTGACTCTGAGCCCAGGGTAGGGCTGATAGTTGAGCTTCCTTTCCAGGCTGCTGAGTGGACAATATATAATAAATAGATATCTATACATAAAAATAAATAAATATAAGTAACATATATATTATATAGTGTCCAATATAAATAATATTGTATATATTATTATAGTATATATAAATACAATATATAAATAATGGTTAAAATCAGTTGGCTTAGAAGAACATGCTTAACCCAGGCAAATAACTTTGTTTGAAGTTGTTTAAGGAAATGATTTCACAAGCAATTACATTAGCACATCTGAGAGAATGTATCTGTGAGGACAGGTATGGGTTGGTGACAAATAGCTGGGATGACCCGGAAGTGGCAAACCCCTGAACAGGACCTCTGACTGCTTTATTGCAGGGAAAGAGAGCAGCTTAAGGGAGAGAAATTCCAAAGGCCCTTTAAGGAAATCAAAACTTTATGTTTGTAGGGAAGTTTCCTGTAATGTGAGATGCTATCATCTATTTGAAATTCAGGATCAAATCTGTTGCATCTCTGAGTAGTACTGAGTTACCAAGTGGAGTGTGTCTCCCTTTGGGATTTCTTCACCAATTTAGGCTTCAACTGGTGCAATCTCAAAAGAAAAGCCTTGTTTCCCCTTATAAACTGTTCTCACCAGATGTCTTGTAAATGTTTCCCTTTATTCCTTTGAAATGACTGGGCTCTGACCTTAGCTTTCCTAATGTTATTTAGTCCACATGGAATATCTAAAAAAATAAGAGCTGCAGACTCTGTTAAGAAAAGCTCATATGACCTCTGCTTGTAATAACAGAATGCAATTAATGTCAGGCTTGTTTTGATGATAAACTGGGGGGGGATAACAAATGGCTTGTGCTTTTTAAAGCACACTAGTATGAAGGGAAAAAGGAAAAGGAACTTTAAGCTACTTACTGAAATTTTAAAAGACCTCTTCTTCCCCATCCCAAACCTGAATCAATCAATGTAACTAAATATTTAGCAGATTTGCACATTCAAAACATGAAATCCTCCCAACAAATAAACAAGCAAAAAAAAAAAAAAAAGCTTTATCTAGGCAATTTTAAATGAAGGGTTGTAATTGTTATTGGGGATGTGTTATAAACTAGGAACAAGTTCCACTTGTGAAGTTGCTTAGTAATTGTGGCTGTTGTAGCAGTTCCATGGGGATGTGAAGATCCTGTTGGTCCAGAGGTCTTCAGAGGCACATTAGAGCAGTTGCACCAGCTAGCATTTAAATGCCATGGCTTCTCTATGTTTATCCACAAAAGTACCATCAGCCACTAGGTCAGAAAGCCTTGCTCTTCAGTTTAAGCTGCAGGTGCTTACATTCTCAAAAGGAAATAGCTCTGTTTCACTTCAAGGTAGTTATTTGTTAATAAAGTGTTTCAGAGGATCAAGATGATCTAGGTGAGTTTAAAACAAGTGGCAGGTTTGGCAAAGAGCAGGTGGAAAAGCCCAAGGGAAAATGAAGTGATTGGATCACAGCTGTAGAAGAATGCAGTTGTCTAGGCTGACTGGATATAGCGCCTTTCTTTCAGCTGATCCCTCCTTTCTCCCATGCTTTGAGTCTATATAGGGAAGCCTTCTTTATGAAATTTTGATACGGTTACTTAAGATTGGTTACCAGTGTTGGGGGGTTTTCATCTCTGATTTCCCTGCTCTAAGTACTAGCCTTTTCCTCCTCCTGTCTCACGGCTGGGAGACCATGGATAATAACTCTCTGGTGTAGGTCACCAGAGGTTTTTATAAGGGCTGTGTATTCTCTCATCCAAGGGGCAGATGGCACTGGAATGCATTCAGAGCAGGTGGTTGCTTACAGCATTTGTTTCCTAGTTTGCTTAGGGCAGAAAATTCCTAGAACTAGTTCACGTACAGTTAAAAGAAACGGGGAGAACATTTAATTTCAGTATGTGGTGTTCAGCACAGCAACCTAATTTCAAATGATCTGTGGTAAAGCATAGAGGAAACCACGAAGAGAAAGACAGATTACTTGTGCACCAACTGCATAGATGGAGTAATTTGTCTTTTTCTTGTCATTCAACCCCCCCCAGAAACCAAAATAACAAAACCCCTCCCAACCCCACCACCAACTTAAAAATGGTGCTGTAATAGTCTGCAGCTATGCCAATTATTGTTTTAAGTGATGTGTGTCTTGAAAGGGAACATAGAGTACTATGGTCAGCTACTACAGCTATCATGGAACAATTTTTCTTGTATGAGAGAGTTTGACAATACACTTGTCCTGCTGACAGGAATGAGTCCCTGTGCATAGCTTTTACACCCAGGATTTACTCTAGGGACAACATTTTGGTCTGAAATATTGCTCATCCAGGAGCTGGCATCAAAAGCATTAAGATGTGGTCCAGTGTCAGAACACTTTTGCCAGAACACTGGACGCTGTGAGGAGATTTATTGGGTTTGTGTGGCACAGTTTGGATAGCGCATGTCAGGGGCCTGGTGTCTGTGAGAAGGTATTACAAGCTTCCCCTGTGTCTGATGGATCCAATGCCAGCTACTGGCCAAGGCTGATGGTGGTAACACCTCTGGGATAAAGTAGTTAAGAAGAGGGAAAAGTTGTTCTGTGCAGCAGCAGTCGCAGCCAGTGAGAGGAGTGAGGAGATGTGAGAGGAACAGCTCTGTAGACATCAGGGGGTCCATGCACAAGGAGGGGCAGGAGGTGCTCCAGCTACCGGGGCAGAGATTCCCCTGAAGCCCCAGGTGAAGACCATGCTGAGGCAGCTGTCCCCCTACAGCCCACGGAGGTCATGGGAGCAGACATCCACCGGCAGCCCTGGAGAACCCCAGGGTGCAGCAGGTGGATGTGTCCAAAGGAGGCTGTGGCCCCAAGGGAAGCCTGTGCTGGAGCAGGCTCCTGGCAGGGCCTGGGGACCCCTGGGAAGGAGCCCACGCTGGAGCAGCTCTGCTGGGAGGACTTGGGACCCCATAGGGAACCCCTCTGCTCCTGGAGGACTGCACTCTCTGGAAGGGAGCCACGCTGGAGCAGTTCATGACCTACAGCCTGTGGGAAGGATTCACATTGAACAAGTTTGTAGAGGACTGTCTCAAGTGAGGGAACCCCACGCTGGAGCAGGGGAAGAGTGTGAGGAGTCCTCCCCATGAGGAGGAAGGAGTATCAGAGATGTGTGATGCACTGACTGCAACCCCCATTCCTGTTCCCTTGTGCTGCTGGGAGGAAGAGTGTGGAGGGGGGCGTTTGTATACAGAAATTAGGAGTAAAATTAAACCTGAGAGAAAGGAGGGGGGGGGTGGTGGTGAAGGTGCTTTTGAGATTTTTTTACTTTTCATTATCCCACTCTAATTTGATTGGCAATAAGTTAAATTTATTATTTGACAAACGGAATATGTTTTGCCCGTGACAGTAATGGCTGAGTGATCTCTGTGTCTTTATCTTCACCCTTTTAAAAAATATTTTCTTCCCTCTATCCAGCAGAAGGGGGTAGTGATACAGGAGCTTTAGCTGGATGCCAGGTGACCACCAAGGTCAACCCACCAAGAAAGTGACATTTTTCCCTATCATTCTTATGAAAGTTTGGTGCAGGAATGCAGTGGGATATGCTGGATGAAAGTGATTTCCCTCTCAGACTACTGTTTAGCTTACTGTTTTGTATTTATGCCAACCTCACTGAAGAAAGAAATTGCTTTGACTTTTTTCTGGTCTTGGAAATGGTTTTCAAACCTGTAACAAAGTCACATGGAAAAAGAGCAGAGAGACTACAATTCTATTAGTGTTTAAAAGAAACTAAAGTATGGGAGGTTATTAAGGAAAGGAAGATTTCTCTTTCTGTATGATGAATGTGAAGTAGGTGTGACTGTATTTTGGAACATGGAGCTTCATTGTATTTTAGACCACTGCTGCCACCATGTGGAATAGCTTCCTGTAACTCTTCACGAGGTCTTAACCTTGCACTTGCCTTCAATCACCTGCTAGTTCGTGGAAGGGAAATGGGCTCAATTTTAAAATTGTCCTAATAATAAAAAGAGCTGTTGAATGCACCTCAGAGCGGTTGTCTTAAGGTTAATGTCATTGATGCCTGATGTGCAGCTTGTCTAAATATCTAAGCAGTCACATGGTGTGAAGTGGGTCAGAGAAAATGCTTACTCTGTGCATGACAGAATTGGGAGCAAAAGGAAAATAAGGGAGTCCTTCAGTAATGCCACATAAGCCTTAAGAAGAAGCATCAGCAATTTGCTAAGTTTAACATGAGGGATTTGCACGTACAAAATAATGTACTTGGGTTAATGTAGCTGTTTTAATTGCTTGTAGTTTTTCAGTTGCTTCTCTTTGACTAGTTCCTGTAGGTGACTTTAATCCTTTGCTTTATAAAGAGCCCCATGTCAAAAAGGTGGCCACTTCATCACATCAACAGCTGATGAAAGCTTCCTTGCTGAAGGTGTGTAATAATGGAGGGCAGCATCTGTACACAGAAGTGTGGTGTGGCACTTGGGAGGAATGATTTGTTTATCCTTAAGAGTGCTTGGTTGGTTAGCTGACTGATTGTCAATGTGAGGGGGTTCCTTCAGTAGACAGTGACACTCTTGCTGTCTCACACAGCCTGTGTCGCTGTGTTCACAGGGGGGTGATTCACAGACTTGTGGATCAAAAGGGGTGTCATCAATAGACTGTAGCTGGCAGCATTCAAATAGAATTTCTATTTTCATAAAGCACATTTCAGCTGGCAACCAGACAATATTACAATATTGTTTTTTTTTTGTTTTGTTTTGGTTTTTTTTTTTTTATTTGTGAACATAGTTGGCAACAATGTCTGAACTCACATTTCCAGGCAGAAACTTCTCAATAACAGTTTTGGAAAAAGTTCATTTTCTCTTGACTTTGAAATGGAACATGTCAGTGATACTGAGCAGTGTAGCCATCTGAAAGAGTAATTTATCAGCCTGCTCATGAGGGTGTGCTACTTGAGTATTTCCTTTATGACGAGTCTTGGCTCCATAAGAGTATGAAATAATAGAGAGGTTGAGAAGTTCTAGGTCTTTTTGTGTGGCATTCCCAACCCCCCACCCCCCCGGTGCTCCCTAATTTCAGTTGTTTGGCAAATGATAGTGACCACATGTACCACTGCACCTCATTCGAATGTATTCCTGAAATGTATTTTTGCACTTGTGTTAGCCACTGAACTCACTGGGTACTGGTTTCAACAAAAGTGTGGAGAATGCCTTTAATTTTCTCAGCTGACAAAATTGTAATGTGCTGCTTTGAAACTGCTGGCTTGCAACATGTTCTGCCTGCAAGTCCCTTTCTTCCCTTATGCTCTTAGTACAAATTTTGTTCTGGAGTAAGGTGCTCAAGACCGAAATCCTCTCTAGGCACAGAATAGATCCAAATCCTTCTCGGTACTTCAGACCATCCCTGGAAAGAAGTAGAATGTAGTTTCATTTCCAGTTCTGCTTCTGGATTTTATCATTAAGGCATGGAGATAGTGCTGTGTTTTGTCTGTGGATGCCCATGCATCAGGATCTAGCAAGTTAATGCCATAAAACCACTCTTTGTGGATGTATGTAGCTGACAAATAAGGTTGCTGTCCCTGAGGGTAGCTATAATGTTTTGAAAGAACATTTTTTTTTTTTTTCCTTCTCTCATTGGGTACAAGATTAAACATGGCATGAAAAGTCAGGAACACTTCATTTTAGAGATGTCAGAATGCTTTTATCTTGGAACGCTTTAGCATCACATAAGATTATATATGCTGGTATTTTAATAAAACGCAATACAAAATTAAAAGTCAGAGTGAAATACAGTCTAACAGACAAAACTAAGAAGTTAACTATTCCATCATGGAAATAAATATTCCAGAAGGTTTTGTTGACAAAATTATATTTGTCATCTGAAAAGTCATTTAGCTGTCTAGTTGAAGTCTTCATTTAACAGGGTCTGGTTGTGAATTGCTAGATTTTGTGTTCAGGAATATGTATGCATTTAAAGGAAAGCATTGAAAAGCCCCTTAGATTATGATGAGTCCTCATCAGGAGCGTAGTGGATTTGATTTGATATACTCATCTAGAGAACTGCTTTTTGTCCAGCATCATATTTCTATCTTAAATATTCTTTGGGTCACATTGTATTTATCACCAAGACAGGTAAGTATCATCTTCTTCAGGCTAGAATTTGTGTACAATTGTTTCACATTTGATAGGTTTGCTTAGGCAGTGGGCAAACCACAACAGTGGAAGAAGCAGAGGTTTTCCCTGCTTGCAACACAAGAACAAGAAGTCACAGAATTGCGGCACTAGACTGAGGCCTGTCAGCTACTGTCTTCAGGCAACATTCAAGCTTTTTTTCTACTTTGTTCCTTGTGCACAGCTTTAAGGGTTTCTTTATGCTGCTTGCTATAAAAAGGCCCTACTAATGGCAATTTGAGATTCTTTTCTTCTTGATGTAAAACTTATAATGCATTCCTTTTTTAATGTAGTAAATTACCTGAGTTGTTCTGAAATATCAGGAGCAACTTGAAATTTCAGATACGTCACACCTGAAATTACTTCATAAGCCATAAACAGAACAGAATTGAATAAAGGACAGTTACTGTCGATGCAATGGCAAGTTTTAGGTAGGAGTCAGAATAACTGTTCACTACAATTAATATTGCAAGTTCCTTCCATTTATTTGAGAGTGGGTCCTACTTTATTCAGCTTGGAAACAGTCAGTTAAATGTCTTTGAGAATTTAGAATAACAGATGTGGAAAACAGGCGAGGAATCTTTTGCATTACCTATTCCTCACTCCTACTTGTTTCATGTTGGAGAAATTCTTGCCAGTTTTTAAGGGTCCCAGAGGAGCCCTGCCAATGTTTAAAACTCCAAGTACATGTAAAAGGTGTCAGAAGAAGGATATAATATAAAAATAGTACCAGGTTCTGCTAATAAGACTGGATACCTGTAATTTTTTCTGAAGAATTAGTCAGAAATTTGGCACCTTGGAAAACTAAAAGTTGTCAAATCAAAGTTACTTTTCTATCTAGTGTGGATCATGAGTTCCGAGTTTCTCCAGAGTCAATGTGTGTCATGTTTGGAGTCCTGTCTAGGCCATTTTTTGCTTAATGTATTACATTTCAAAGTCAGTACAATGGACTTGCATATCCAACTTCAATTACTTCTACTATTTTGGAAATCCTCTGCCAATGTTCTTAGAAATTTTCATTTGTTTTCTCTGCTCATTCTCTTCACGGTAACATGGTGTGGTTTCTTCCTGCAGTCTTTGCTCAGGCCTGGTTTCCACTGAAGTCAAGTAGACCATTCAGTAGGTGGCTGGTTTGGTTCTTTATGTGAGGGTTTGGAGATTGTTTTTAATAACTGTTGCAAAAATAATGCTAGTGACACTTGCCAAAACTTTTTGCTTACCTGCACATGGGCTGATGGACGTTACTCTAGATCACAGAAACCTATGTCAATGTTCCAGTCATTATAGTGTAGCTGATTATTTTGATACTTTTCAGTTCACTGGATAGTGTAAGGCATCTTTCTTTCAACTAGATTTTGGTTGATTTGGTTGGAACTCCCAGTGATGACATGGCTTTTAACCAAAAGTAATGTTTTTTCTGGGTCTCAGTTCTGAATCATATCCACTTAGATGACTGGTTTCATTAGAATCTTCCAATGCAAATAGTAGATTTGGGCTTCATTCAAAAAGTCATGTCCTGAAGTAGAATTTATTATAGGACCAGCCTTCTGTACAAAGTCAACCCCAAGAGTGAAAATATTTATGCTTGGCAAGAATACCAAAGTTTGTTTGTGTTACCTTGTCCTGTAGAGTTAGGTCAGGCAGGACCCATCTATTTTACAGTTTTGCACCAGTGTGTATTGTTTAAATGAAAGAAAACAATCAGGCTCCTAGGAACAGTGAGAAATATTGGCTTCTTGCCTTGAGAAAGTGAATGATGACCTACTAGTAATGAATATCTTACTGAACTATCTTGTGTAATGACACACAATTTTCTGCACATCTTAAATACTACCTTAGAAAGAGACTTATATTAGCATCTGTGCAAGAGCAGCAGCTTGTGTTGTTAAATTCTGTAGCAGTCCCTGTTACAGTGAAATTGGTAGTCTGGTTGGATGTCAGGTTGTCTCGCATAATTAGTCCGGGGAATCTGTGCTTAGCACTTGATTGCTGTATCTCATTTACAGATATTTTGGATAAGAAACAACAATGTTTGGCTGCTGAGAGATATTTACACTCATAAACTAGAAAACCACCTCCTCCTTTCTTGTTTGAAGTTTCTCATTGAAATTTCTGATTCTGTGTCATTCTCATTGCCACACATTATACTGTATGCTCCATTGCTCAACTGTTCATGTTAATATCATGCAAGTAAAGACCTGTTTGACTGAATGTCTTTCTGATATTTGAGAGTATTTCATTCCCTCATCAATGTTAGCTGTAATATCACACTACTGAGCAGCTGTAAGATGGATCTAATCAGACAGAGCTATAAGGCAAGTCCCTCTGTCTAATCTTATAAATAAATTGCCAGACTGAAGAGGATTATAAAGTCATGGGGTGAGCAGGAAAGTTTTTAACTAACTTTTGATTCAGGAAAAAATTTTCTCACTAGTGAATCAGCCCACGTCATATAAGCTATCTACTTTCATACTATTTTTCCATGCTTTCATCTTTTTGTTCTCATTTATCATATTGACCGTACTTCCCAGGAGTAATGAGTTGTTTTTTGAGATGTTAAACCTGAATGGCTAACTAAGTTTTAAAAAATAAATTTGAACACATAGCATTGTCTCTGACACTGCTTCTTAATCCTTTAAGAGCTTTCCTCTACAGGAACCCAGGGAATTCTACGTGTTTTAAGATTGAGTAGAACTGTGTCAAAGTAAGCAATCACTTTCAGATTTTTATACTCTGCAGCTCATAGTCCGATTCATAACTTTTTATCTTGTAACAGAAGTTATAAGTCAAGTTATATTCGTAATGTACTGCCCTCAACAGCATTATTGCTGGATGACCTTTTATTTAAAATTAGAGGATTTTTTTTTTTTTTCCTCGTAAGATTTCCTTCTCCTTCAAGGAGCAGTTCCTTGTTTGTTATAAATTGTACTGCTCAGGAAAATTTTGTCTCAGGACAGTTCATGTACCACAGAAATAAATAAAGATAAGTACAGAAATATTGCTTCATCTGGATTCAAGTAGAATATACCATTTGGTAGCAGCAAAAAATATCCTCCTCTCTCATCTGAAAACTCAGTAAAAAATTATTCTTTACTCAATTTCAGTGTCATCAAAAGACACAAAAAGCTCTTGGAAAAGTCAGTCTGGTATACTACTCCAACTGGCAAGTAAAGCAATTGTTTCTCAGTGGCATCCATTGAAGTATTTTTGACTAAAGGGGTGGAGGGGAGGTGGTAGCTCGACTGGGTTTGTCACGTGCCTCTGTTGAATAGTGCAGTGTGTTCCTGCTGTGGATCTTTTGCACCTGTGTTAGCCCAGAGGGGACAATGGGCATGTACTGAAACTTTACTGTAGAGACCTTAAGTTGGAATTATTAGTGATTAGGGGGGTTTAGGATTCTGGAAGAGCAAACTCAGCTTGGGATGAGTTTTCAGAGTTGGTGGCTGGGAGAGAAAATATTTTTCCTCTCTTTATAAATTCATTATATTGGATCTGAAGTTACTGAAAGACATGAACTATGGAACCTCACATCAGTGTTTTCACAGTAACTTGGCAGAGGAGACCAACATGGCAGATCATGAAAGGAGGCAATGTGGTTCATAGCCTGCACAGGGCTTTAAAAATACATCCATGGTTCTAAGGGCTGCTCCGTGGTTTCCTGAAGATAAATATTTTGCAGTTCAAGTAGATTTATGCCTGAACAGCCAATATACTGAAGGGTGGATTCTAATCTAAGTTTCATCTACTGCAAATCCAGAGTAACCCAGAAGTCACTGCATTTTTTTCCCTGTCTATTGAGATGTCTATTTTATCTTTACCTGATTATTAAATCATACATTTATGTTGTTGTGGCCCTTTTGAAGGGGAATTTAATGACTGATTTCTTTTACACTCGTTAGTTTTGGGGTTTAAATTGATTAGGATTATCCTAACTTGCAGTCTTGAATTGCCTGACAGTTTAATTTCTTTCTGTGACTTGTCATCCTCTAAATGTGGGATTTTGGGTGGGGATTTAGGTGTGTTTTAAAAACAATTTTAGTTGCTAAAAAGGATATAGTTACTATTCCCTAGTCTCATATGAAACATTCTACTCCCTTCCATTTTCTTTTTCCACTTCTATCACTTAGAACACTTCTCCTGCATGTATGTTTTATGGTTTATCTTTTTGCTGGCTACTTGTGATTTTCTTATTAACTCTGGGTATTTTTGACGATTCAAGGAGCCTCTTATTTAGTGTTATCTTTATATTTATCTGTAATCTTTAAGAAAAAATTACTTTTGGAAGTTCAGTGGAATTAATTTGTTTTGCTACATGCTTTGTGTTAATCTGCATTCAGTCTGTAATAATTTCACTCTTTGTAGTAAAACATGTGAAACTGATATTTATATCAGTTATTTTCCTTTTATGGTTTTTGTTTCTCTGGATAGAGTAGAAGGTGTGGAGAGCTGGGCAAATGGAAAAGTAAAAAATTTAATTGTGGTCATGGAATATGTATGCCTTTCAAAAGTGAAATTCAATTAAATTGGGTTCTTTACATCCTGGAAGTAAGACCCTCCTATTGAACCACTGATGACAGAGCTCAGAATCATCCTCTGGAGAAATTTTGCTCTTGTGATGGACAGCAGCAGACTAAAAATGTGAGTGGCTGGCTGCTGTCATTGGCAGCTATTTTTCTATAAATACATACATAATATTTATAGCAGCTCAACAGTATGTTTTTAATAGTTACCTTGACTTTCTTTTCTAAATCTATATAATGGATCCAGATTGCTTTGTTAAATGGTCTAATGATCAGATATTAATTCAATTGTGAAGTTCTTTAGTAAAATAGTTCTCTTTTTATACCAAAGCAAAACAAGTCAAGTTGTATCATGACTTTCTTCTACACCCTGAACCCTCTCATCCCTGTCTGTCTTGTACACTGAATTCTTTGGTTACCTCCAGGAAGCTGCTGTCATATTTCGGACATGGTGAGAGTCACTGAAGAAATTCCAAATTGTGAATTCCTTGATTTGATGAATGCAATCCATCGTCATGTTTGGCTCTGATGTCAGGAAATTTGGCTTGGTGTAGTGTGCATATTTAGCAGTTTTGCTTTTCATCCAGTTCTTCCTGGAGAAAAGAGAAAATTAAGTGACTTTCTTGAGATCATTCATTTAGGGCTTGTCAATTGGAAAGCATGTTACTTACACACTCTTTGCTTTAATAATTTCCAGGAGTGGTGTTTCTAACAGGTTACAGATAAGGATGACAGCAGTGCTGAATGTGACGTAATTGGAGTGTTTAGAACCTCAGAATAAATTGTTATATGATTCTTAATTAAACAGTGACAGAACAGTTCTGATGTAGCTCATATGGAACATTTGGAGAACTGTCCAAAACCTGACAACCACCCATTTCCAGAGCAATGTTCAAAACACCCCAAATTCTTTATTTTTTTAGAGCACAATGTTAAATTTAGAACTAGGGATTCTCACTGTTTAGTCAAGAATCTGAATGAACTATGGAAATATGCTACCTATTTTTGACTTTTATTTTTTCAACAGCACTTGTTTCAGTATGTTGTGCAATTTACCTTGTCACTTGTGAGGAATGTTTTCTGGATTCCTGAAACTTACTGGATGATAGAATTTTTATTTGTTGACCTACAGTCTTAATTTATTTACTGGTATTCTTTGATACCCAATTTAGTGTTTCAGGTTCAGCAGGCTCCATCCTGCTAGTCTCGTACTCCCATCTTTTTTTGTGAAATTTTTTGTTTAATTTGTTTTTATTAAAAATTGTGGATTTTTTTTCAGTTAACATTTAAAATAGAACTTCTTAGACGTTTACCTTAATAGTCATCTTCAAGTCTCTCTTCCATCTACTTTATCATATTGCTTTAAAACAGATTATTGGTTATCTTCAGGGTCACTTTTGGTAGTTTAATTTAGATTTTTTTTCCTGTGATTTCACCTACCTGTGACATTCACTTTCAGGCTGAAGGTAGTTTCCTTCCACTCTGACTGAATTTTTTTTTTTTCTTTATAAGCCTTTTGTGGTACTCTAGTATGAATCTTTTGGATTATTTTTAACTTGCATTAGTATCCTTTCACTCAAATTCATTGAAGGGAAATAATTATGAGCGAATTTGGCTGTTAACATCCAGACTGGAGTTCAGATTAGCTTCTATGCTGCTTCATGCTACTGCTACAGCTTTTCTGAAAGCCTCACTTCGGTTGCTGGAGTTACTGGGATTCCTCACGAGGTTCTGGTGTTCAGTGAAGAAAGGATGGCAGTTCAGTTTATGGCCCCTAAGACATAAGGTTTGTGCCTTCATGTTCTCCACCTGCCTGATGCTAATCCCACACAACTGGACAGTTGTCCTAGTTTGAAAGGCAGGTGTTTGCTAAGGAAAACAGGAGGACAGTTCCTGTTCTGAATTTGGTGAACTCAGAAATCAATTGGATGCTAATGTAAAAACAAACAAACAACCCCCCATCCCCAGAACCAAAGAAGAAACACAAAAAATGGTGATCCTCAAACTTGTCATTGCTGCAGAGTAGAATGTGGTAGGATTTTGCAGCAAGTCTACTCCACGCTTCTCTAGTTGCACTGAATCATCTGTCTTTGGAGTCCATATCAGCATGCTGTGAGTCCTGTCATGGAGGATTAGGAAAAAGCCCTTCCAGGAGGGATTACATGCATTCCTGAGCCACTGCACAGAGAAGTTAATTAGAGTTGGGGGGAGGAAGGCAGGAATGAGACAAAGACTGTATTAGCCATCAGTTTGGAAGAAAACTGTTCTATCAAATCATGATTATTACAATCATTGCGCCCTTGATGAACCTTCAGTAAGAGATGAGTATTCATCAGACTGCATAAATTAGAGAGAAAAAAAAAATTTGTATGAGGTCATGTAATCTGTCCCCTGAGGCCAGTCCCCTGGAGTACAGCTTCTAATGCTTGTCCAATCTGTTTCTAAACACCTCACATGATGAAGCTTACTTCTCCATGGGTAGCTCGCAGGGGGATAATATAGGAGTGACTGGGTAAAAAATGAAGCACTGTAGCATTCTTATAACAGTGGCTTCGAGTGCCTGTGTTGAGTGTTTAAGCTTGCCTAGTGTAGACCAGGACAGACTGAGGAAAGTGCTTTATATCCTGCTATGGAGTTTACTCTGAGCCCAGCCCCCGCTTTGCTGTGTGAGTTACAAGAGTTACACCTACCATGGCCTTCCAGCAGCCAGTCAGTTCTCACTCTGTCCTCATCCTATTTCTTTCCAAATAATTTGAATTCATTCTTTTGAATGCTGTGTTGCCCTTTAGGTAATATGCGTGTTGTGATTAGAGTGCTGAGTCAGTATGTTGTGTTGTGTGAAAACAGATTTTTTTTTTCTGTGGTTCTAGTAGGGATAGCACCAAGGTAATGCTGCACAGAAATGATGGATTGCTGATCTACAGCAGCTGAGTTGAAACAGCTTCCTTCTATTACTACTGGAGCCAAAAGAGACTATAAGGTGTGCAAGACATTTACATAGTGTTTTGTTAGATATGGTATAAATGGCTAAATAATGATGTGGACTTGTTCTGTTTCAAGCAAACATTTTAATTTCAATCACTTTCACCTTTTGATTCACATTCTTTTGGAAGCTCTTCCAGCAAAACCACAGATGCATTTGAGCAGAAGACTAGAAATCAGAGCTGTCATTTTGCCCACATGATTGTCAGTTCTTTGTAATTGGGAATATTTTATCAACAGAAGCTCTGGGCAAATATTGCTATTGCAGAGACTGGTGCAGTTCTTGGCACCTTTCTGGAGGCTGTTGCACATCAAGATTAAGTGGTGGGAGTGGAGAATGGCAGTCAAAGGCATCTTGAGAATGTAAAGAAATAGTGGCAGCCTAGCAAAGGCTCAAAGGACAATGGATTAGTCACAAGTTGTCTATTAAATCATCAAGTTTATTGGCTCATGCAGCCAAAATATTTTTTTCATAAGTGATGTAGTTACACTACTCCATCTCTTCCTACAATGAGCTAGTCAGAATAAGGTCCCGTGCTGCATTTTTGGCTTCTTTTGCCTGTGCCATCTGTTATTTTGGTGTATCATTGAAAGGTTGGTGTTGCTATTGCACATGTGAGAGTAAAACAGAGAGACAGGGCATGCTGCGTCAGTGCGAAATGCCAAAACATGGGCCGCATTTTAAATTAATTTTCAGTAGGTTGAAGCTAATGCTTTCTATAAGGTTTCTGGATTTAAACAGTGTCAAAATGACCCCTAATGGTTGACTTTTTGGGTGGAGATGACTTCAGAGAACCATTCAGCTATTGGAACACTTGCTTTTGTTAGTTTTCTTTCTCTCCTCATGTCAGTCCAGCATTTGTCATGGAGCTGAGCTCTCTTACCTCATGTTTTCATTCAGTGCCCTTAGGTTGAGCTAGAAATAACACCTTTCTCCTATTTTTTGTTTGTCTTTTCTCCCCACCTTCCCCCCCACCCCCCCCACCCCAAACTCCCTGCTTCCCTCTCTAGTCATGGGATTTTGAGGTTCCTCCATTCTACAGGCTGAATTTGAATGCCCAGAACATCAGCACTTTGGAACATCCAGGCTTATGAAGTGTCTTTTCATGTAGTATGTACAGTTGGCCTTTCTGCATAATCCATGTGAGATGGGTTTCTTCACTGTTTTTTTGACTGTTGTCTGTTATCCCAACAGGTTGGGGTTCTCTGTTCACTGCTATTCTCTTTTTCACTGATATGCAAAACCTGACTTCTTGCCTGCTTTGCTTTCATGCTCAACTACTCTTTGTTCTTCTATTTGCCTATCAGAAGAATTAATGATGGCACATCAAATGAGTGTGACTTTGAATGTTAAAAATACAGAGGCATTACACAGAAGTAGGCATGTGGTGAGAACGGACTGCTTTTTGATGCAGCAGGATATCTGTCTAGAATATGCAAAGCAATTTCCAGTTTCCTGATTGTCTGGGGAATGCTGAAAATGATTCCTTATTGTTAATAGACCAAAGGTTAAAGTATATGTCTTCATACGCTAAAAGATACTGAAGAAATATGATTTGTTGCCTGTTTGTGATCCTGTGAGGCTATCAGAGCAGAGAACTGATTTATTAAATGTATCATTTTGAGAGAAGCTGAGTGACGTCTTGACAAGAGAGACTTAGATTTTTTTTCCCTCTTTCCCCTCTCTTACCCCAACATATATATGTTAATGTTCGGCTGCATTCATGGCTGGACCCTGTACTGAATATCATAGTGAAAGTAGTCATCCTTATGATACCTACATACTGAATTATTCACAGAAACCCCAAGTAGTTGAGGTTGAAAAGGATCTCCCTGCTCAAACCATGGTCAGCTACAGTAGGCTGCTCAGGTTCATGTCCAGTCAGGTTAAGCAGAACTCCAAGGGTGAAGAGTTCAAAGCATCTTTTCTCAGCCTATTGCAGAGTTTAATCATCCTTACAGTAAAAAGATGTTTGTTTTTTTTTCTTTTAAGTGGATAAATGGAATGTGCAGTATGTCAGCTTGTACCAGCTGTCTTGTCCTTTCACTGACTGCTACAGTACCTGGATCTGTTATCTTTACTTGCTTCTATTGTTTATTTATAGGCATGAATAAGATCCCCTGTGAGCCTCCTCTTCTCTAGGCAGAGCAGTCCCACCCAGTTCTCTCAACTTTTCCTTGGATAACAAATGCTCCAGTCCTGTGACCATCTATGTGGCCATTTGCTGGATTTGGTCTAGTCTGCTGGTGTCTGTTTCTTCCCTCCTGGGGAGCTCCACAGTGAGCACAGCACTCCAAATGTGTCGAACTTGATGCAATTCTTACTGACCAATTTCTTCAGCATGTCAAGGCACCTCTGAGTGGCAGCATTGTGGTCCCATGTGTCAACCCCTCCTGTCAATTGATCATCTACAAACTTTCTGAGGGTGCATTCTGTCCCATCATCCAGGTCATTAATGGAGGTGTTAAGACAGCACTGATGCAAGCACTGACCTCTGAGGTTACAGTATTAGTGACTGGCCTCCATCTGGATTTCATGCCCTGGTCGCAACTGTGTGAGCCAGGCAGTTTAGCCAGGTTTTGGTCTACATTCCTGCCTTTTTATTTAGCCCCCTTCAGTTTTTCTATAAGGGGCACACAGTGTCAGAAACCTTGCAAAAGTCAAGAAACAAAATCCACTGCTCTTCCTGCATCTCATGAGGTAGTCATCTTGTAGAAGGCTTTCAGGCTAGTTAAACATTATTTTATTGTCTTTTTCTCTTGCAAATTTGTTATAATATTCTACTTTTTATATCTTATTTGATATCTTACTATGAACATATACATTACTTTGAGGACTCTTATATTAAAAAAATAATCTTGATAGCACCAGGAGTGTCTTAAAACTGAAAGATTGCCTGAACTTTCAAACTCATTTTTTTTCTTTTTTTTTTTTTTTTTTTTTTAATGTTAACAGGTGTCAGGTTATCATCTGTATATAATATAGTAAGTCCTGTGGATATAACAAGGCTTAAACACTTAGCGTTTAGCTGAACAGAATAAAAGACAACTGGAAAGTATTTTCTCTCTTGGCAATTTTTAGGATGTGTTACTTTTCTGTTAAAATAAAGGGACTACAAGAAACAATGGTGTATGTTTAATATCCATTTTGAGTTGTAGATACTGGCTGTTTGTGTCTCTGTTATTGCTAATCAGAGTTGCATGGTTAATTTCCCCATAAGTCACAATGAATATTTACACTGGAATGTGTCATTGTCCTAAATGAATTTAAGGCTGCTGTCTCTTGCCAGCAGGACATGTTTCAAGAGACATCTGTTTATCCTCAGAGTCTGGACAGTAGGAAAAAAAGAGCCAAGGGAACCATTCTGCACTTTCTTTTGGATGTTGTATATAAGTTAGATGGTTTTTAAAAGAATGTTCTCCCAGTCACTATCACCGGTGCAACTTCAGTAGTAGCAGAGGCGTGAGGAGGCTGGCATGGGTTTACAGCCACAGTCTCCCAAGCTTTATTCACTTCAGGGCTGGGTATCTGCTGTTTAAATCTACTGGCCTGGGTTGCAGTGCTGCAAATATTTGACTCTAAATAATGCTGCACAGCTGTAAAACAGTCTTCAAAACTGTCAGTGTGTTGTGTAGACAAAGTCATGCTGTGTCAAGCAGAGCTGGACAATTGTGCAATAGGTTGACATTTTAAGGTTTTTTTTTCAAATTTTTAAATAAATTAGTTTGTTATATTGAGGCCCCCTCTATGATAGCTCTGTTCATGCTTTGTTTTTCTTAAAACAGCCAGTAGTGGTGTATTGGAAGCTTTTAAAATTTGACAACATTTCTTTTTTTTGGTGTCTTTCCAACTGCTTATGCTTGTCTTGTTAGGATTGAAAAGTAAACTGAATGAGCAGGGAGGCACAGCTTGTTCTGAGTATTCAGCACTTGTGGGGGACAACTTGCAGTGATGGTAGTGCAAATAATTTTGAGCCATTAACATTTATGGAAGTAATATTCGGTTCAATGTGGTCATTACCCTTTATGAACACAGAAATGTTTTAATGTATTTATTTTAAGTTAGTTTTTAAAGTTCTGGTTTTACCTCTTGGCTGGTGAGGCCACATTTAGGATGTGAGCATGGGAGCTAATTCTCCATGGCCTGTTCATTACACGATGCCTCCCATGAAGCAGCATAAGGGTAGCGAAGATGAGAACCACAGTGCTACAGGCTGTACAACTACTCCAGAAATATGTCTGCCTGAATTTCCCCTGAAATTTTGGTCACGTGTGCTCTTGTCTTCCATATTCTAGCTGTTGTAGACTACGATGATGTTACATGGAATGGGTGCTGTGTTCAAACATAGTCAAGGGTGCATTCTCACTACACATGGCTTTTGTAGTCACAAAAGTGCATCTTGGGACCCATTCTGATGAGAGGAATTTGATAATGGAAGATTATGATGATAAAACATAGTTATCTTGCATTAAAATTACTAAAGCATGTTTTCAAACATTGAGAGGTAGTAGAGAGCTAGGACAGATCACTTCATTATGGGGGTGTGTAGAGGGAGATTCTTGCCGCAGATATAATTATTTTGGATTAGCTCAGTGGAGGTAAGTTTTTACCCTTTGTTGTCATTGAGTGTGGATGTGCTTGCGTGCATAAATATAATGGAATACACTTGTAGGAAAAGTGTGTTAGATAAACTAACCACAGAAGGTAGAGCCCTGCTGTCATAATGTTTTAAAAGAAAAGTGATGTACAGAAAATTGCTAATGCCTGTTTCAGGAAGCTTTTCGTACCCTCTCCTGTGCTTGGAATATATTTCCTAAATGGAGCTACTCTTTCTTTTGACCTGCAAATCCTATCTCAAAGTATTAGGCCTTACTTTCTTGCTTTCTCACTCCTTCTTCCTTTCTTTCATTTACATCCACATGAACGTATTATTTATCCTTTTGAAGGATTCATGAAAAGAATGCATCCATGCCCATTTATTCTGCCTTGAAGGAAAAAGCAATGAATGCATAAATGATGTTACTTTACATGGAGGAACTGTGAAGAAGTGAAAAACATCTTATCAAATGAGTGTGCTGGAATTTGATTGGAAAAAATATCTGTAAAATAAAAATGGAATTAGCCAAAGGTGTAAAGTCTTAATTCAATCTGATCTTAGACATGTCATGTTCACCTGGGGAGGCTGTTTTTCCTCTTTGCTGATAGGTCTGAAACCTCAAATGGACCATAATGAGTGCACCCAGGGCAAACAGGATGGCAGTGATTTTAGCCACCTACAGGAAAGTTTTGAGCCAGTAGCCTTTGATAAACATATTGCTCTTTTCAGTGGAGCAGTGTTAGAGTGATTTTACATAAAAAGACACTCCTTAGAAAACATGAAAGTGATTTCTGAACAATGTAAAAAGAGGGTTTTCTGTGCCTTTTTTTCCAATAAACCACGTGAGAGTAAGTGTAGAAGTAGGCTTTGGAAGGGTTTTTACATAATTTTAAAAAGAAAGATCTTTGGTAGGTGAAGAAAGAAGGACGTGACTCCTCAGTTTTCATTTAATGGGAAAGTTTTTTTTCTGAAATGTGATTTGAGTTGGATTAGGGGGTAAAGCTCAGCCACAAATAGGAAGAGATTTTTGTGTAAATAAACCAGTGTCAAATAATCTTCATATGTTTCTCTGACTCTGAGACTGACCACATGCTTTGGATGACTGGTGCCCAGCAAGAATTCATCCACCTTGTGAGTCTAAGTAGCGTGTGAGAGTCTGTAGTGTGCTTTTTTGGCTCCTTAAAAGGGCCACTAGGAAGACTGATGAAGCATTCACCAGGAGAATAGGTTCTGAGGGATGTCATGGATATTTAATGGGAAAAATAAAAAAGTCCTGTAATCTCTGAAACTCTATAGGACTAAAGAATGCAAAACATGGCAGCATGAAGACAGTCTCTTTGCAAGTCACTTTTTTTTGTGGGAAAAGGAAAGGTAGAATTCAATGTAGACAAGGAGTGGGAATCCACTTTCAAAGCCTGGTGATATATCCTGAAGAACAGATTGTCTTTTCAAACAGCTTTGGGCCAAGCTTGCTTTGGGGACCTGCTATTTTGTCTTAATCCCAGCATTTTAATTCCTTTTTCATGAGCGGTATCTGGGATATGAACTTTGAACATGTTTTGCCTGATTACTGTAGGACAGGTGTACAGATAGGACTGAATAAATGCCGTGAAAATGTTGTAGTCACAAAACAGCTATAGATGTCCTAATTCCAGACACTCAGCATTATATATTAGACAGCAGCTCTGCTCAAACAGTAAAAGAACACGTCACTATATATCCCTGTCAGATTAAAAAACTAATTTGAAAAGATTAATGTATTCCATTCCTGTTAGCCTGAATCAGATACCGCTGTGCCTACAGCAGCACTGCCTCTTGATTATTGAATTTTTATGGCCTTGTAATTAATTGCAGATTCCCTGTTTTGTTCTATTTCTTTTTCTCTGACATTTTAATTTCAACAAAAAGCAGCGGTCTCCATGCAGCCTCTCTCAGGAGATCTTAATGGCCTATAAAACAAAATGACTTATAGATATGGCACCCACTTCAGTTGGCTAGCGATTGTTTGAAACCTTGCTGATCACGCGGAATTTAATTTTTTCTCTTCCTCTACTGTACTTATTTCTTGTCTATTAAATTGCAGCTCCAGTGTCCTGACTAACAAATGGATGGTAACAAAGTGCCACCCTTCTGTAATACATTACTGTTGCCACATGCAAATTTTTTTCTTTAAAAATTGCAGTTCATTTTATCTAATTATAAATGACTAAGTGACTCTTGCACATGAATAGAATATTCAGTCTTTGACTCTGCATGTGAGAATTTTATGTTCTGGTAAATCATTTAGATTTATTATAGTTTTAAAGAATCAAATGTGTTTTAGATTCATTTTGCGTTTTCTGTTTCCTCCTTCTCCCCAAAATACTGGAATGTGCAAAAATGATTTATTTCTGTGCTGTAGAAAGGCATGTTAGCATGACTTGCCATCTCCCAGTGAAACTCCTGAAGTTACTGAAGGCTAGGAGGAGTGAATTATTGTTATTTATGTTACACTAGTGCCTTGAGATCAGGACTCCATTTTTCTGGGCACTGTACCAACACATAATAAAAGATCATCTTTGCCCAAAAGAGTTTATAATCAAATGAAAGCCTCTTCAAAGGGAGGGCTGCAGGTAGGTTATATCTTGTAAGGGAGGAAAGAGGGGTGGGGATTGGCAGTCCCAGCGCACTGGGGGATATCAGGTAAGGCTGTTGTGGTGCCAGGGATGCTCCAGGCCAGGAAAGGGCTGACTGTGTGGGGAGCAGGGATGATGAGATGACAAAAGCCTGGGATTGTCATAATGAATTCTGCAGAAGTGTCACAGACTGGTGTAAGTGTCATTTCTGCTCTCTGCTCTGTCCGCACCTTCCCTGGGTGAAGCTGGCTCAGTGGATCTTCATGTTACACCCGTTGGGCTGAGATGTTGTTTCATTCGCACATTCCTTCACTGTGTTCCCAGGAGATCCTGGGCAATGTCCCCTCTCAGTGGTGAAGTACTTGTCAAAGCAGTGGGGTGTGAGGTGGCTACTGGTGTAGCAGGGCTGTCTGAGAGCTGCTGATGAAGAGCCTGCATGAACTGATTTCAAAGCAGCCAGCTGAAATGTTTGTAATCTGACTGCAGCAGCACTAAGCTTGGCATTGGATGTGAAACCTGCTTGGAAAACAGAGTGAATCAGCTTCCATGCTACTAAAACAACTCTATTCTTAGATTAGCTTAAGTCTGGTTTTCCCCAGGCATACCTGTCTCATAACAATGTTTGAATTGTGATGGTGTGGTGACCGCAGTGTGCGCTCAGCTGTGCGTACCCTGTTCCAGAGAAAGGGTTCTTGTCTCCGTGCTAAGCTTGTAGCCTTCTTCTCAGGCTTGGAAATTACATGTCAAGGCATGTGTGGGTGAGTGGAGTGACAAGAAGCTACTGATCCAATTCAGCATGTATTATCTTTTAAGAATGGTAGCACTTAGGGGGATAGTCAATACTGACTGTAAATTCCTGCTGTTCCCACACTAGAAATCTCTACAATAATAAAAAAGATGGTTTTGCTGGATTGGAGTCTTGCATGCTGCTGCTTTCAGGTCCCTAACTGAAAACTGAAATTATCTCTGTTTTAAAAGGGGTTTTCCAGACTATCTAAGGAGATTTTGAGTTGTTTTGATTTATCCTTCTCTGATTCTTTGCTTTGCGAAGAATTTTGGTGTTGGCTGTATAGTGGAAAAAAACAAGAAGAATCCTTGTTAGGAGGAACTGTGGTGTTCTTTGATTTGGCTCTTCTTTCACCAGGGTGGTTTGTCCTTTTCTAACATGTAAGGAGAAAAGTGCTCTAAACCCCATTTTTTTCATGGGGGATTTGTTGTATTTTTCAGTTTCAAATAGTTTAGCATATGTCTTATGAAAGTAAGAAATCCCAGTGCTCTTTCTGCATTAAAGGTGCTATTAAGTTCAGATGTGACAAAGCAAAGGTTAAAAAATGTAAGGGGAGAGAGCAGTTAGGGGAGAATGAACATAACTGTTGACTTAATTATTGATATCTAAACCAAAATGTCTCCCTTAAACTCAGGGGCTTTGGATTAGCTTTTCTGATAACATCTGTGTTCTGATGGTTTTGTCACAGAGTCTTAACTCTCCTACAAGAAAACACTAACCCCACCTGAGTCATTAAAACTGTGGGTTTTCCCAGGACACAAAACAGAAACCGTAGTGGTATATGCATTACAAGACTAGGCTGTATAAAAAGAGAGAGCAGTTATGAGGAGGACAGAGGCATCTGACCTAACATTGGACTTGCTATTCTAAAAAAAAAAAAAAAAAAAAAAAAAAAAAAAAAAAAAAGAAGTTTGTATTACAAAGACTGGGAGAATGTTTTCAAAATATATTCTTTCAAATGCTGTAATTGAAGGATGTTAATGCTAATCAGTTGACATAAGAAGAGTGAATTTTTAATTGCTGGTAATAAATAAGTATATTATGTAAGTTCTTTTTGTGCAGGAGTTAATTATGTGTAGTGGAGATGAGCTATGGTGTTAGAAATGGGATTTCAATGTACGCATGCTAGAGTCTAGAGCTAGTTAAAGCTTGAGCAAGTGTTTCTTTCCTTAGAACAGATTATGCTGTAACTTCAATCTGTGCAAGACTAAAAGAATAACTTTCAGCCTCTTGCTGTTGTCTTAGTGTAAGTGAAAGAAATATTTGGCCCCACTTGCAAGAGTTGTTCTTTGTTTTCAGCTCACTTGACCTGCCTTTGCATCATGTTTTCTGCACATGTAGAGTTAAAACTGGGTTTAGTTTATAGTGGGGATTAATGAATTTGAAAAAGGCTGAATTTACCTGATTTGAAAATGTTATCATAACACTTTATATAAAGCCTTTAATCTGACTGATTTTATTTCTCTATAAATTCTGGATGGTATTATTTTTCCTAGTGTAAAGGGTATGCAAGTAAATTAAAAAAGATAAATGAGCCTTTGCTTTCCAATATAATTTCTCTACAATCCTATCTCTAATTTATACATTCAGAAAAAAGACAAAATGGTGATGTTTTGGCTTGCAGAGCTTTCTGAATGTATAAATAACATGTATTATTGCATATAAATTATATTGAAGTGCAGAAGCTCATTCATCTTTTGAAATTTATCTACATAGTTTAGTGTTCCCATCCAAAATGCTTGAAAGCAACCTGGCACCCACAGGAAGTGGTACGTTTCTGTGTTCAAAAAACGGCACTAAGGGAAACGCCACTCAGCACTTGACTGTAACATATAGTCTGTTTGCTGCCACACCCACAAATGCAAATTTCTCTAACTGAAGGGACTGAAGTTTTTGTCCTCTAATTATTGTGATGTAGCTGTGTTCCAGGTTGTCAGGTCCAGAGCTGTTGAATTCTGTGAATACCTTTGCAGCTATAGCCACATAAATTAGGATGTGTACAGCCAATTAGAAACTAGTTGCTTTCTTGGTGCCATTTTCTTCTCCTTTTGCTAGTTCTCAGTAAATAATTTTTCTACTTGTATGACCAGTTCCTGCAGACGAACTGGAATCCTTAGGCAAGGTTTACCCCAGGAGCCATGTGAGGTTAAAAATGATCTGTGCATCTGAAATAAAACATGTTAATGTTATTCTTTCAGAAATACAGCCAAGAAGAACAAAATACTGCAAGATAGGTAGAGAGAGTGAATAAGGATAGAGGTATTGGGAAGTGTCTTCTGCAAGGGATTAGAGAAAGTGCGAGACCTGAATTTGGAGATGCTCTTTTGTAAGAAGCTGAAGCTTGTGGGAGGAGCCAGACACAACTGCAGGGGCATTTCAGCAGTCTGCCTTGTTACCTGGGTAGAGACAGACTGATGTGGCTTTTCCTTAACTCTCTGCCCTAATAACCCTGGTACCCTAGTTACTTATTTCACCCATCGAAATGTCTTTAGGTAGAATATGCAAAAATCTTCCATGCTCCGTCGTGGCTGCTGGTGTAGAAATTTGTGAACAGTGGCAGATTCTGCCACTTTCATGTTGCTCAGGTTTGTTGAAAGGCTCTCACAAAAGGAGTTGGAAGCCTGCAAAAGGCATGAATACATCTTGCTGACTTGTGTCTGCTTTGCCAAGGAGAGAAGGATTGGATGCGAATGGTGAGTGCAGGAGCGTATGGTTCTTTGGTAGGAAACATGATGGTGGGCAGCCCAACAGGAGGGGCAGGTGAGGATCTCTGAAGTGGTGATGGTGTGGAGTTCCTGGTACCCACAAGCTTCAGAAAGGACCAAATCTGGGTTTATCAGAATAGGTGGAACACAGATATAAGAAGATCCCTGCAGGTGGCGAAAGGGAAGTTTGGTGCGGTGTTGAAACCCTGAAGCCTGGCGGTTTTGAACTTTCTCTGCTGTCAGGCACTGATCCCCAGAGGAGCGCTGCTTTTGACTTGAAGCCTTGAAGAAGGCCTCAAAATTGAGTGATGTAACTAGAATCACTGGTGTGAAGACTGAATAGAAGTAATATCTCATGGTGAAGGGTTTGGAATTTGGGGTTTTAGAGTATGATAATAGGTATGGGATAAGATGGAGGTTTTTGGCCGTTGCTTTTCCTTCCTTGTTCTTCTTCTTGGCTTCATGTTCACTGTTCATGGTTCAAAAAATGTGGAAATTGGGAAAATTCAGAGCTAGACAGAGTATTGTGTTTTGGGCACTGTTCTCTCCACTTAAACACTTGTGTATCTATGCAGCCTTTGCAGGCTGTCTAGGAATTAGGTTCTGCACCCACTCAGGTCTTATGTTAGACTTGCTTGAAATATTACTACCTCTTAGAACTTGTCAAACTAATTGCAGCTTCAGTTTGTGGTGTAGCTACTTGTATTTTGTGAGCCAGGAGAACTTTAAGGTGATTGAAATTGAGAACTCCTATGGGAGTCCCATGACATACCATCTTTAGGCAGTCAAATGCTCTTTAAAATTGTCCCATAGCATATAAATGATGTGGGACAGAACTTCCAGTTTTATCATTTTTCAACCTCTAGATTATATTGCTTCTGAATTTTTTATTTTCACCATCATGTTCCAATGATACCCTATATCCACACCCATGACCTGCTTCCTGCCCGAGGCAGAATGAAGAAATTACTGAGGAAACACATTGCTCTGAAGAAACCCTGTAGACTGTGTATGCACTACCTTATTTTTAAATACTCTAAATGCAGATGTAAGAGTGTTTTATCGATTCTTAATCCCTCCCCAGCACACTGCTCTATTAATAACAAATTCCACAATATGTTGTAAATACTCAGAACACCAATGTGTTAGCATAAAACCAGCAATAAATTCCCATCCTTTGCATAAAGTGAAAATCCCTAATAGCGTGCTCTGCAATTTACTCACACTAAGAGCAATCAAGAACCCGACATAATATAAAGGTGCTGCTGCGAGTAGCCAAAACATATAACACAATTTCATTTTGTGTTCAGAAAAGCTGATCTTTGAAAAGGTCCCTAAAGAAATTCTGCTTGGCTGGGAGTAACCTAAAAGAACCTGCTACAGTTTAGTATTGCACCTTGGATGTAATGGTGTGTTTCTGAGTATGAACCAATAGTTATGACTATGTTAATAGGTTTATACTTTTTCCGTCTTAAGCTAAGATATGGAATTTATCCCCTACCCACATAAAGAAATTCTGTTAAATGAAAACAGACAAATGGAGTAGCACCAAACAATAAAATTTCTCATTTTAAATAAGGATGACATGGTTAAATTTAAGAGTGTAATTTGTGTAAGTGGCTGATCTTGGTCAGTTGAAAGTGGGAACAATGAAATTCAGTGTAATGTAATGATGCAATGGCAAACAGATTTGGGGGTTTTACATTCCTTTGTCTATCTAGAGCATAATGTCATTTGTTTCCCAGTTGAAAATGCTCAGCTATTCACACCTTCCTGCTTTTGGCTGAGACCTTCTTTATGCTTGGCTGTTACACTGCTCTCACTTACAACTGCACTACAGCAGATCGGTTTCTCTGTGAGTTCAATTAATTAATCCAGAGTGGGAGCAGTGTAAGAACTGAGTCAGCTGAATGCAACTCCTACACTTTGCACTGTCTTTCTCAGTATCTGATTCTCTGGGCTGCCCATTGGTGGTCTGGTTGGTGTGCTGTGACTGTAGCCTATTACTGTGGTCCCAGTCATGTTTCTGAAGTGACTCTTTCTGAGGTACCATGCTTTCCAGTACCATGCTTTACTGGGGTCACTGCATCACAGAATGGGTCAGCTTGGGAGGAGCCACAGTGGGTGAATCTGGTCCCACCTCCTTGCTTAAGCATGGTCATTCTAGAGCCCATGGCACAGGAATGTGTCCACACAGTTCTTGAATATCTCCAGTGAGAGAGATTCCACACCTGCTTTGGGCAATCTGTTACACCTGCACACGTAGCAAAGAAATTCTTCCTCACCTTCTGGTGGAACTCATGTGCATCAGTTTCTGCCTGTTGCTTCTTGTCCTATTGCTTGGCTCCACTGAGAAGAAGGCTCCATCTTCTTGACACTCTCCCTTTAGCTATTTATGTACATTAGTAAGATCCCCTCTCAACTGAGCAATTGGTGGCAATGCACTCTTTCTGGCTTTGTATATACCAGAATCCTGGCAGTGTGGTCAAGAGATGGCCATTACAGAAGTAAACAGTATTGTTACCTGTAAGTTCTTTAAATTTGAATGTATTCTTTAATTCCCCTGGAATATTGTAGTATGGGGATGATGACAGTGTTAGAATTTGGTGGCCTAATATCTGATGTGTTCAGTTTGTTACTCTGAATTTATCCCTCTCTGTGGTGCACATGTGCATTCTCCATCTAGATGTGATGTTATCATGATGAAACTTTGGAGCCTTGGCTGTTCTTTAGAAATAGATTAAACCCCTTTTTCATTCTTTGGGTTAATTTCCTTTTTACAGGAAGTGCAAAGCTGTTGTTTATTAAGGGTTTTGTAAATAGATGGTAACATTGCACCTTCAAACCCAGGCCTACTGTTGTTGTGTTGCCATGGCACCTAAAAACACTCAAGAGATGCCCAGCTTAATTCTGCCATTACTGGTTGTGGCACTGGCACTGATGGAGCAGTTTTAATATGAAACTGGAAACAGACCCTTTTCTGTGGTCCTCTAAGCAGTATTCAGGTAGAAGGAGAAGGGAAGCAATTTCCTGCGTTTTGTGAGTTTACTGGACGAGTGGAACAGATAGACTTGAGAGCTGTGGTTGAACCAAATGAGTCAAGGAAGGGCTTTATTACTACTTTGCAGGCAATAGCACTCTATGTCCTTAAAGTTACATGAGTGGAAAACTCATTCCCATGGGCTAGAAATGTTCTCTAAACTATAGTGTGTACCTGAATTGCTGTTGTATAAAAATGCTGCAATAGGCTTACAGGAGCTAAAGATCCCCTGTGTCAGGAATGAAACCCAAGAGGAAATATATAAATACAAATAATTCCAGTTGTAAGCATACTATTTAAATGGAAATCCAGGTTTAGTTTTATTTTGTCTGGCCTCCATTATTACTATAGCAGTTTCTGCAGCTTGAACAGTGTACTTTTAATACAACATGTACTAGTTGTTAGTGGAAGACTTAAAGCACTGTACAATTTTCTCTTCTTTTTGAATAAGTACTTTAATATAGATGTAGATGGATTCATAGTACTGTTAAGCCAATTTCTTTAGGACAAGTGTTAGTGAAAGCAGCTCTGACTCAATTTCTGATGATAGGTGAATGAGAAAGTAGTCTTCTCAAATAGAAACTGTTACATGGTAATCTTTGCAAGATACTGTAGCAAAGGCACAGATATAACCAGACAGTATTGTAGAAGCATTTCTGGACTTACTTGATGTATGCCAGCAATGTTTGGTACTGTATCAGGTCCAGATGTTTCTGAATATCTTTGTTTTGAGAGCTAATGCTCCTCTTAGATTAGCTAAAGGATGCTGACTTAACTTTTAAAAAAACGCTCATAAATCTGAATCCTTAGAAGCCAGCTGGCAACACCCTAAAGCATAGTCTTTTATTGCAAGTAGAATAAGGCTGATGAAATTAATCTGTTTTATTGTTAACTTTCTAGAAATTGCTGGCCTTTAGACTAATAAAATGTGTGAAAATGGATTTTTAGTTAAAATGCACCTGTTAGAAAAGGTGAACTGAAATTTTGCAAAACTCACCAGGAACACAATAGCTTTTGTTGGGTGACTGTTTTTTGTTTCTCATGTGTTATCTACTATTTAGTATGGATGGTAGCCAAGGTTGTGTCTCATATTTCTGCTTATAAATATCCGCCATTTGTAGACTTGACAGTGGTTAGAGAAAGGGAATCCAGGTGTGAAATGACTAAAGGCAGTGATTCACATTTCTGAAATATTGCCTACCTGTAAGTAATTTCAGAATATGTGAATGTAACTGCAAGTTTTTGCAGTGGAGGTAAAAATGTTTTAGGTAGTAGCTGAAAATGCAGTTTATCTTGCTTTTGCCTTCCCAGAGCTTCCTGGACTTTAGGTGTGGTGGTTGATTTTTTTTTTTTTTTTTTTTTTTTTGTTTGGTTAGTTTTGTGTGTGTGTGAGTTTTTTATAATTATTATTTTGTTGGGGTTTTCTGGTGGTTTTTAGTTTTGGGTTTGGTTTTTTTGGGGTGGTGATAGTGGTGGGTTTTTTGTTTGTGGATTTTTGGGGGTTTTTGTTAGTTTGTTTGTCGATGGTGTGGTTGTTTTGACTTAAAATTCTATGTGTTATCTAACTTTTTGCATTGTGTTGACAGTGAACTGCTCTCCTAGGGAGCCTGGGATGCAAATTTTCTGTTGACTTGTTTCAGTGCAGCTGAGAATACAATCTTGTATACAAAGGTCCATCACATGCACAACCCCAGCAGGAATAAAGAGCATCATATGCCACCATGGTGTGTTCATCTTTATGCTCCACCTGGTCCAACTGGCACTGGCAGTTCTGTCCTCTAATTGAATGGGGATGGAACTTGTTCCATGTATCTCTTTATTCTTCACCTTGACTGGTATGAATGAGATAGGCTGCCTTTTCAGTACTGCAAGGTCTTGTTTAGGAAGATTTTGTTGAAAAGTCATTGTGTAATTATTACAGAAATGTCTGAATCTCCACGTCCCACTCATAGGACTGTACCACACTGCCAACATTAGTAAGTTTGTCTCATCCTTTTTCTCTTTATTTCCTGGGTCAGGTGTAAGTGTCTGTCATCTGTCTGGTAATTTGTCTTTTATATTCATGGTAGTTAGAGGAAATATTTCTTTTACCTCCTGATACTCCAAACAATGGATGAGAAAGCAACTCTCTGTCATACTGTCTACGGTCTGTTACCTCTCAGTTCAGTAGCCTCTGATTCTGTATCTGGGCAGATGTGGCATTAATTTTATGCTTCTAAATGAGGTCAGATAGTCTTGGCAGTTTAGTCAAGGGATGTGTAGCAAGTGGCCTGGATTATCAATCTTTAATTTGTTCTTCTCAACTTATTAGTGTGTGTTGGTGATAGTCACTGATGGCTTTGGCAAGCTGGCACCCATTGCTTTTCAGTCTGGTTTTGGCATCCTGGAAAAGCAATACAAGATGTATATTTACTTTGCTCTCTCTATTTCAAGTATCACTGCGAAGCGTACACTACTCTAACCTTTAGACTATCAGATAAACTACTCGTTGCAATTTTTAAGCCCTTTGGGTGTGTAAAAGAGATAGCAAAAAAAGAAATTGAAGCCCAGCAATAATATGTGACAATAGTTATGATGACTTCACAATATAAATACTTTCTTCCTTTAAGGATCCATAAATTGCATCAAGATGATAACTGTATAGTTTCCTAACTCTTTTGCACAGTTCAGATTGAATGCCAAGGAAAAAAAGCAGCACAGGGTTAAAGCTGAAATAGTATTTTTAAAAAATTATCCTTTCCAAATTTGCCTGAGTCTATATTCTATTAATTTAACTATCCTAAAATGTTTTGTGATATGCGCCATGCTTCTAAACTGTGCAAAGGGAGATGCTCCCCCAGGCTTTCATGGAAATCATGTTTATAGTACATGCTCCTGTTTTCTTCTCATTCCCTTAAGCAGAAAGGCCCTCACTGGTACATTTTCATTGGCAAAAATGTATACATCATTTAAGTCATTACAGGTCGACTGCTCATTTGTTACAATAAACTATATCATCCTCGCTAGGACGCCGAAGAGAGCCTGTAGCCATGAATATACATCTTCCCGGGGTAACTCAATTCAAAGCAGCAGCATGCCACAGTAAAGTATTACTTAATTTATACTGCTAATGTTTAACATTGATTCTGTGTGGGAAAATAAAGCCAAACACATTTTGAGAACCTACATCATTAAGGTTTAATAATTTAGACCTAGTTAATGTGATAATGAATTTACTGACAACTGAAGTGCGGTTTCAGTACTTACATTTCTAGAAATACTGACTCTGAAACGAGGTTTTCTAGGCAGAAAATGTATATTATGGGATTGTTTCTCTAATTTACCCGTCCTCAATCGCTTAAACCAAAGCAAAAAATTTATCTCTAGGTATGTTTACTAACTAGTGGAAGGCAATGCTTCTTTCGTTCTGTACATCTAGTAAACTATGCACTACTAAAAGGGTTTAATAGGGTATTAGTGTGTTTAAAAAACTTCTTAATTGATGGAAGCTAATTCATGCTTTTAAAATGTAGCAAAAAGGAACCTGTTATTGTAGTTCCAAGTACAACACTTTGCTGCTGTGAGCTCCAGACCTGCACACAGGGAAAAGCAAACTGCTGCGCATTTGCATCTCCCCACTGCTCAGTCCCAGGCAGGGTTGCCACTGCTCTTAGGGTGGCCTGTACCACCACTGAAACTATTTGACAGAATGATATGTAGGTCATTGCCAAAGCTCTGGTAGGGGAACGGGGTATTTGTTTTTTAAATCTGACTTAGTGCAGCCCCCTACTTCTCCCTCTGACCTTCCTATGTCACTGTGCAGACTGCAGCCATCTTCTACTGCCCCTGTGGGTGCCTTATATCAATCAGACTACCTTTCAAATGGCTAAAATAATGGGTGTCCTCCATGCGTCCGAATGTGTCAAGGCTTCCACGATATAACTTGAAGCAGGAGTCAGGGGCACTCGGCACCTTGTGGGATGTACTTACTCAGCAGCTTGCTGGATTTGGCCTTGTTGCAGGATGTTTCTGAATATCCTTTCCATAGTCACCTTGGTTTTCTTATACAACATTGCTGTAGGGAAGACAAAGGGAAGTTGGGTGTTCTGTAGCAGCGTTTTCCCAAACCTCTTTTCTCTCTATTTTAGTAGAAGTGTCAGCAGAGTGAGTGTGTGTGGTTGGTGTTTGTCCTTGGTGGGGGAGGGGGGTACTGCTCTTGCAAGCTCTTCAGTAAGTCTTGGATATGTGATAGTCCATCACCTACTTGAAGTTTATAGCTTAAAACCTATTATGTATTACCATGATTAGATGGCTATTGCCTGATGGTTTTCTTGGATCAGATTAGCCAGAGCATGAATCCTCACACTGGATTTCACAGGATACCTGTAGTTTTGGGTGCTGGTCAGAGAATTCAGTGTCCATCCTCAAAGAATTTCCAGGGGCTTAAAGCACTGTTATGTTTTCTGGTGTGTTGTAGATATAAAATCAAGTTAATGAGATATTTTGTCCAGGAGAGGGCAGTTCACATTTGTCCTCGACAGACAATTATTTTGTTCCTTAAAAATGTTAGCAATAATAATATTATTAGCAATATTAGAAAAAATGCACATCATTTCCTTGCACAATTTTGCACTTCTTCAGACATATTCCTGATTTCAGATTAGGAACCAAAGGTAGCACAGACATGTACAATTGTTTCCCTGGTGGTTCTTTCAATTTGCACCCTGGACAAGTGATTTTTGTTTCTTGACATGCATTTCATCACCATTTTCTTTCCACTCTTTGTGTAATTGCTATATTAAGGTTTTTATCTCTTGGCTAGGCAGCTGTCCTGTAATGTGTTCAGTATGATACAGTCTGATTCTTGGTTCTTACAGCAATATAAATAATAAGAATGAAATTTGAAAGGAGAGCCTTAGTCTTACAAAACAGTCTTTTCATGGGAGTCTTTTGTCTATAGATTGTGGAGCAAGAGGCCAGATGGATGTACAGACTGTTTAGATAGGTGTGATCACAGTATCATTAAGGTAGGAAAAGATCTTTACGATCAAGTTCAATCATTACCCTAATGCTGTGCAGTCCATTGCTAAACAGTGTTCCTGAATGACAGATTTACAGGTTTTTAAATACCTCTGGTGTTGTTAACCAACCACTTCCATGGGCAACCTTTTCAAATGCATAAGAACCCTCTTATTGAATATATTTTTCCTAATATCCAATCTAAACTTCTCCTGGTGCAACTTGAGGCCATGTCCTCTTGACTTGTCTCTTGCTACCTGGGAAAACCCCATCTCACTACAACCTCTGTTCACCCAGTTGTAGAGAACAATAAGGTCTCCCCTGGACCTCCTCCTCTCCAGACTAAACACCTCCAGTTCCCTCAGCTGCTTCTTGTAAATCTTGTGCTCCGTACCTTCCCCAGCTTTGTTGCTCTTCTCTGGACACCTTCCAGCACCTCAATGGCTTAGAGTGAGGGGCCCAGAACTGGACACAGGATTCAAGATGTGGCCTTGTCAATGCCCGGTACAGGACAATCACCTCCCTGGTCCTGCTGGCCACACTGTTTTTGATACAAGCCAGGATGCCATTGGCTCTCTTGGCCACCTGGGCACACACTGGCTCATATTCAGCTGCTCTTGGCCAGCACTCTCAGGTCCTTTTCCACTGTGACCCTTTCCAGACATTTTGTCCCCAGCCTGTAGCGTTGTCAGGGGGCTGTTGTGACCCAAGGGCAGCACTTGTTGCCTTGTTGTACCTTATATGATTGGCCTTGGTCCATCTATTCTGCTTGTGCAGATCAACATCCTGCCCAACTTCGTGTCATCTGCAGACATTCCAGTCAACTATGACATTCCCAGTTAAGCAGAAGTGCTGAAAAATGATTGAAAGTGCCTGAAACATTGCTTTTTCTGGTTCACCTGTTTTTCTTTTAAAATACTACCTGTAACTGTATTTGAGGGACACTATCTGTCGTTTGCCTGTTGGAATGAAATGCCATCATGGGAAGCAGGTTTTTGATGCTGCTAGATGCCCATCAATGGATTTAGTATATCTGAAATTATTTTCTGAGCTCTTATACGTCATCAGATAGTACAGTCATTTCCATTTAAGTGCTGTGGATCAATGCTGCCTTAATACACTGTACAAAGGATGATTTTTCTAACCAAATCTGATGTGCTTTTCTTTGCTCTCCAAGCTGTGCAAAGTGTCATCATGCAGTATTGTCCTGATCGTGTAGGTTTCTAATGTTATGCTCCCTGCAACCTCTTTCCACTCTGTAAAAGCTCATTTTTTTCTGATTTGTTGCTTCTCCTATGCCATTAGAAGTTTTTATTTCTGGTTGAATCTTTAGTTTTGTAGAGCTTTTATTTCTTATTTTTCTCTCTCCCAATTTATCTTCCTTTTGTAATGCTATTACTTAAGTTTAGTATGTGCCTGGTATCAACATAATGGGAGAGACCCTTATGCGTTGTACTGCTTGTCATGTGCTGAAGCGCTCATTTACCTGCTAGGAGCTAGTGAGAGCTAATGATGCAAGTATGCAAGTAAGCTCTTTTTTTTTTTTTTTTTTTTCTCTCTCTCTCCATGCTACCTTGCAAAGTAATCATATATTTTCTAATTTCAATTCCCTTTTTTTTTTTTTTAAGAGCGGTGAAGTATTTATCTCTCATTTCCAAACACAAACTGGGCAAATTTGGAGTGTCAGCAGTCCATAAGAAGCCTTTTTCTTTTCACACATCCAAAAGACAACATTACTTTGGAGCTGTCTAGAAACTGTTGTGAGTAAGTATTGCTGAATTTCATTGGAGTGGTTAAAAAGGTTACTGCTTATCCCAAGTCTGTAAGGCCTTATTACACAAGGGAGATTGCCATGTGTCTAGCCCTCAGCTGCAGTCAGTCCTGGTCTGGTGGTTACTGTATAACACTAGGTGATAAATTTTGTTGGAAAAGAATAACACAATGTTTGCTTTTCCTATTTGTATGTTTACTCTCTGTAGGATGGGGCTGCTTATTCGATACTTATAATACTGAGTTATGTAGCTAGCTTTTGAAGTTGAAGACCAAATTTATGTTTCTTCTTTTATCACTGTATATTGGAATCTACACCTTTGAAAGCAAGGCAATTCACCTTTGTAAAAGTAGACTAGTGTGGTAGAATGGGGCTGTCAGATTCCTTGGTGGCTCTCTGAGATTGTTCCAGATGTTGCTGATGTGTGGCTAAATGAATTTTACCCTTTTTTCCTGAATTTGCTTCCTGACACTGCTGACAGCTGTTTTGTGACTAGTTGAAAAGTGAGCCTGAGACATCTTGCTAGAACAGATCAAGTATTATTACCATGTACAATATTTCAAAAGGAGAAAAATTATACATTTATTTCAGCTAATTTTATATATGAGATGAATGTGCTTTTCATAATGTTACACAATGTAACCGTAATAACACAGCCAAGATGGTGAATTCATTTTAATTCCACAGAATTCATAATTGGTGACATCACCGGTGGGAGCAATTGATCTCTGCTTTCCATTTGTTCTTGACTGTTTCCACTTCAGTGAATTAAAAGAATGGGGCTGTTGGGACCCCACCCTCTGCATGTTCATACAGCATATTATGCAAGAGCAATAGCCTTCAGAAAATTGCTCGTAATAGACAATGCATGCATTAAATAAAAAAGGCAGTAGTCCCCAGCCTGACTCAATATTTTAATCCTTTTCAGGTTTTTATTATACCTGATGTCTTTTTGCTCTGTGGTAGAGCTAAGGAACAGGTGTAATTCAGTGTAGTCAAATTGCATTATTTGAAATTAATGAGTTCTGTGTTTATTCTTGTAAATTAATACAGTTTCTAATAAATCAGAAGAGAATATGCACTTCTCTGTGTTGGCCTGCATATTACCTCAGTGGGAATAATTAACATCTTGTGACAGAGAAGTCATATGTCAAATCTGAGAACTTATTGCCAGCCTAGTGAAAATTATGTTGCTAGTGACCTATATTGTGACCTTATTGATGCAGTTAAGTTCACTCATTTAAGATGTTCAAATCAAGTCTTGTCACTTCAGTCCTCCCTGTTCTCCATAAAAGGAATAATATTAATGTATCTAAAATAAAAATTAAAAATCAGAAGTAGCTAATGGAGTAGACATCAACATGCAATACCTTTTGAAGTGTGTATAGTTATTACTCTTCCAATTTTCCCCCTGTGGTTTTTTTTTGTTTTGCTTCTTTTTTTTTTTTTAAGAATAACCAAACTATTTGCATTCTTTAGGTCTTTCTGCTATAATTTAGGCCAGGTTAAACCATTTTTATATGAAGGGGAAAAAAAACATGGTTAAGATGTGTTATCAGGAATTCTTGATGGGTAGCACAAGTTGTGTCCAACTCCTTCCTCTTCAAGGAGTGTCACCAAATTGTTTTCAAGTCTCAAGCATTCAGCTGATTATCTTGCCAATAAAAATCACAAAAATTGTGTGTTTTGGGTCAAAAAAAAAGAGAAGATAGTACTCTCTTATGGCTTCTTCATTGTTCCCCTAGTTTCATTAGGAGAGAAAATACTCCTGAATTAGG
This sequence comes from Cinclus cinclus, assembly GCF_963662255.1. Lineage (NCBI taxonomy): Eukaryota > Metazoa > Chordata > Aves > Passeriformes > Cinclidae > Cinclus > Cinclus cinclus. Next base: position 21,721,376 of record NC_085052.1, read on the forward strand.
TGAAGCATTTAAACATTTTTGATAGGAGTAAAAGTTGTAGAAGTCTGTAAATTCATTAAAGTAAGTTTTGGTTTACCTGTTTGAATTTTGCTCTTTGCTGATGCTTATGTTGATCCTAGTTCTGGATGTTGTAGGGCACTGGTGATAGAACATGGATTCTTTCCTCTTTAGAAGTGAGATTAATGAGCAAATACTCTAAGAGTTTCTTCACACAAGAAGACACTAAGTACAAGTAAATAGGTTTCTGGTTGGTAGTGCACATTGTGTTGCAGTGGTCCAAACCTGAAAGAAATGGGAAGTTTTAGGCTTCTGTGAAATAAGACAAAGGTCTTAATGGGGGAAACAAAGCTCAAAAATGTCTTCAGTGGTAGTCAGAAGAGTAGTTAGTCATGCATAGTAGATTCTCATGTGGATAACTTTACATCTCTAGATGTAGACAAAAGTGCCTCTGCTTGAAGTTTCTCCTATACTGAATGTCTCCTTTTTCATAAAGCCGTTTTTAAAAAGTTTCAGTGCCACTCTATTCATATGCATAGTACTGTCTGTTTTCAAGTTGCAGACATTTTATCTTCCTTGTTTTAGATACTGCTGACCTTTAAAAAATATTTAAATATACAGGAAGCCTAAGGGGGTGACCTGATTGTGCTTGGTGCCTCATGCCTGCCAGAGTTTGTGTGTGGTCTCACACAGGAGCCACTAGGTGAGGATGATGTTAGTTTAATACCTTTGAGTACCAACTGAAATAATCATTGCTCTTAGTAACAACTTTGTAACATATTTAAATACTTGTCACAGTACATAGGAATGGAAAAGCATTGTTAATAATTGGAACTGTGCTATTTACTTTAAGTACTGGTAGCCCCAAGGCTGAAAAGATGCAGTCACTTGTATTCACCCAACTGCCGTGACCAACTGTGTCAACTCTAGCTGATGGAAAACTGAGCAAGAAGAGGTCACAGTGAAAGAGCCTGAGCACTAAATAGTGGACGATGTTTTCATAAGGGCTTTGAGTTACATTCCTGTGATGTCTGTTAATTCTATAGTTGGAGATAAAGTACTAGTTAGTTTCCTTTTTTTATCCTCACTTTGATGCCTTGAGTTTTCTTAAAGTTAGGCTCACATGACTGTGCTTGCGGAGCTTTCTAAAATTTTCATTCTGAATAAGACTACACTTTACCATGATGTACATGGAAAAAACACATTTTATTGGTGCAGTATTTCTACTTGCAAAAAAGTCTTCAGATATTGCTTTGTGCTATTTAATGATAGCAGGCCATATTCCAATCTCAGTTATACAAGCTCAAATCTAGAGTAGTGCTACTGAAACCTGTAAATCTTCATTTCCAATTATACAGCTGATAGCTGGGTTCTTTTGGTGTAATATTTTGGGATTTCTATTTTCATAATTTCTTAAGTATCTGCAATCTCTTCTTCTGTGTTTGTGGATGGAAGCAAGTGTATTTTAATTTCTTCCTGACTTCTCTTTCAAAAATATTTTTATAGTGGCATTGGTACACTCATTAGCATGGACATCCATTGACTTCTCTGTCTTTGAAGGCTTAATTTCTTCATGTGAAACAAATACAGTCTGTTGGGTATCATCAGCTTGGCCCTACAAGAACCAGGCTGCAATTAGATCATGATCAAATATCCTAAAGCAGGTGGATTGTGGCCTGGATTCTTAGAAGTGGAAGTCTGCCAGCTTTCATCCTTCAGGTCTCTTCCCAGCTATTTTTGAGATGCAGAAATAATTGGAAAGACTCTTTAGAGAACCTTTGCTTTTCAGAGAAACCATCTCTTAAAGATACCATTACACATATCTTTTAAAGAATCTCAGTCTCACAGTCCTTGGACTGGTGTCCTGACATACAGACTGTGCACCCTTTGTTGTTCTCCAGCTCCTGCTCCTGGACAAAGTGACATTCTTTGTTGGGGAAGTGTAGAGCTTCATGGGCTAAATTTCTTTGGAAATCAGAAATAAGTGTTCCTATGGTTGATCTTGATTTAGGTTTTATCTGATAATGGTAAATTTTTGCTTTTTTCTTAAACATCTTCAAGCTGTTTGCAAACCATCAGTTTTATGATGGTTCTTGCTTTGCCTAGCCCAGCCCTAAAATGATTCAAGATCCCATGTGAAGTCTCACTGACATTAAGGATGTACTTCAGTGACCCCATATTCTCTTGAACCAGGCCCAAAGTGTTTTATCCAAAGTCACTAACTGAGGATAAAACAGAACTCAGAACCTGTGACTCCTAATTGTCATCTGCTCTTCTTTTAGCTGGAACACCACTTTTAGGCATAGTTCCTCTTCACTTCATAACAACTCATCACCTCTAGTTTAACTCCCTGGAAAATAATGTGGAAGTAAAATTTCTTGCCTGCTTTTTCTTCCTTTCCCCATTCTTACAGACTTCACAGTATTACGTCTGCTTTTCAATATGTGAAAATGAAGAGGCTGACAATTTCATCTAAGTTTTTGTTCAATCATTGCTTTTTCTTGGTCCTGCAGCTAGTGTGTTTTGTGGAAATCTTACATTACTTCTAGGCTAAAAAAACACCCCTTTGAGTCACTTTAAGAGTGACAAACTAGCATTTCCTGGCTGAAAAAGACAACTTCTGCAGTTTCAATTAAAGGAATTACTGGGATTAGGAAGACAAAGGCCCACTTCTGAAATCAGCTTTAGCGGCATTTATGAGGATCAAGTGATCACTTCAAGTTTCCTCTTCTTTTCTAACTGGCTGCTTCTCATACTCTGAAAATGTTGTGCTGTGTTTGTACTGAGAATGGAAAAATATGTTCAGGCTGTAGATGGTTGATGAAATGAACGTGATGGACCATATAGATGGGGAAATGTATGTGTATCTTTTCTCCTTTGCAGCTGCATACAATGGTTGTCTTTGAATTTGTGTGAATTTTAAATTAACTTCTGTTTTTTTAATGGTAATTTGATACAGGGAATAACACTTGATTTCAGAGCCAAGGCAACTCTTCCAGTACCTGCATCTCTTGCTGTAACAGCTAGCTTTACTCAATTGGCAGAGTCAGCATCATTCCAGTAGATATTAAGTTAAAGTAGCAAGTCTGTCTGGTTAGCACAGGAGACGGGGAAAATTGATTTCTTGGGCTATGAACTGATTCCTGTAAGGTCAGCTCACATCTTTACTGTGTTAGGAAGCTCTAATGCTGACCTGGATCTTGCATGTGCTTGCCTCTTCAGCACTGTGCAGCCTAATCCTCCTGTTTCTAACAGATTGGATATATGGGATTTAAAAATCATGGCAGATAGGTCTGTTAAGACTTGCAGCTGTGACAAGACTGAACGTGCATAAGAAATAATAAAAACCCCAAAACAAAAACAATCCCACAGCAACAAAAAATCCCAACACCTCATTTTTGTTACACAAGCTAGTAGTGACCACCTGGAGATTTTATAAAGCAAGGATTCTGGCTGACCAGTCTCTACCTCATTTTGCTGCAGTTTAAGATGTTTCCATGTCCGTCTGTCCACCCTGTTTCCCTTGTTAAAGGTTCCTGCTTCTATAGCAGTTTGGGCAGGCTGTCATGTGTACCTGTGTGTTATCTGTTCCATTAGGCAATTGATACAACTGAATTCAAGCACATGGTTGGGCTAAGATAGCAAAATGGAGTTGGCTGAGATATGGGCATTTGCTCCCTGCTGCTGAGAGTTCTCCAGGGCTGGTGACAGGCCATGTGGGCAGCAGCCTGCGACCCTGGAGCAACCAACACCAGGCTGAGTGCAGCTGGAGCTGGGCACGAGCACAGCTTTGACATGGTGTTGGACACTGTAAGATGACAAGGCAGCAGCCAGGGAACCCCAGACCTGCTAACAGGAGAAGTTGAGTAACCTCAGGTGTCTGCTGTCTAGCCATTAGTGTCACACTCACTGCTGTTGTTCCCTGCTATATTCCTAATTCACACCTCTCACTGGCTTAATATTGGATACCACATTTTCTGTCAGTGCCTTCCTTTCAGGGAAGATTGTCCATACAATTGTCCATGTTTGTAAATTTATAGTAGGAAAGGAAATATATATTTTCTTATACATATCACAAAAGTTACTGATGCAAACGATGGTTTAATGTAATGTCTTAGGAGAGCATTTTAAGAGGGGAAGGCAGACTTGTAAGGTAGGAAATGCTGAAGATTTCCAAAAAGGGGTCACATGTGCACTCCTCCCCATGCACATATTTGTGTTTGTCAAACTGGAGTTGTCCTCATTCTTGTATTAATATTCCTGTGTGTGGTTAAAAGAGTAAAAGTACAAGAGCAGAAATACCTTTTTTAAGAAACAGTGATTTGCAACCCCAAGACCTCTTAAACTGCAGGTTGATAGATCTTAATTTAGTGACACTAACATGGCACTCCCAGAGAAACGTGTTGTGTAATGCTTTAATCATTAATTACCATCATTCATCATGTAGCCTTCCTTTTAATGTCCATTAGCATCATATGCCACTCACAAATGCTTGTAAGTGTATAAATATGCTGGTAATCCAGCTGAGTAGGTTTACATTAACTGTAAATTATCTTTCTGGCCAGTTTGTTGGCCTTCCTGGCTGATGGAGTCATCTTATTTGTAGCATTAGCAAGGAGTCTGGGAAATGAGATGCTTAGAAAATATGTGCAGGTCTATCTTAAAAGCCAGGACCAGCTGCTTGGGGATACATTGTGAAGTGTTAGCTTGGTGGTGCCGGCATGCATCAACATCTTTAGAGACAAAAACCTACTGTCTGTGATCCACATGGCAACAATCTTGTAGAAATTGCCTAACATCAGTTTGACTTAGTTTGAGCCAGTCCATTTAACACCACAAAACTGTTTTATAAAAAGCCAAAACGAATGCAAGTGTAGACAAACTGTTTGGAAAAACACCCCAAAACAACAAAATACAAAGAAACAAATGAAAATAGGTGAAGACAAAGAAGCATGAGGGGCCCTTTCCCGCAGCAGTTTGTCAAAGTCAAGCATGTGCCCATGCCCATTCTTTTGTAATTTTCCTTGTATAAGCATTATATGGGCACACTCTGTTTCCAGGAGCATAATGTGGCTTTAGGAACAACATTATGTTCTGTACTGCTGCATTAATGATTCATGTGAAACATGCAAATCAAAATATAACACTTGACTACATGTCATTAGGGAGCAGTTGAGAGAACTATGACAAGCAAATACAGAAGTATCATTTTGTTGTGTATATGAAACATTTCATGTGAGAGGCTGATCACTTCCTATTGACAATCAACTCCTCCTGAATTAGCACTGATGTGATTTTTGTCACACAGTTGAAAACTGGACAGCCTTAAAAATTAACTTTCCACTACATAGAGTAGTCCTTTCATGTAATCATGCAAGATGCATTTGCTGGTTGGAACTGAATTTGACAGCTCACCAGGCAGCAGAAAATTTTCAACACAGTTCTCACCCTACTATCTTTGGTTAGATGGAGCATGTTTACTTGCTCCAGGATCTGCTATGAGATGCAGCTAACCACCAAAGGCTAGATTCTGATTTCTCGTATGAATGCACAAGGCTTTTTTTTATAAGTGAACTTACAGTGCAATTTAAATTATTTTATTGAACATGAATATACCAGGAAAATTGGTTCTTTGTTTCCTTTGAAAGTACTCAGTTCTGGTGATTTCCTTCTGGCATGAGGCTAGATTTTCACCCATCTACAGAGCAGCAGCAATTTTCACTTGACAGAACCTCTAGAAGACAAATTGACAGGTTGTCACCAACACTCACAAATATCTGAGCAGTTTCATGTTTTGCTTACATGCTGAACATCAGGTTTTCTATAGAACCCCTCTAACTAGGGGTCTGTGTCTCTCAGCTAGTGTCAGATCCTGGCCATGCTGAAGCTGATCACAGGACTTAGAGGGAAGAACTGTGTAAGAATATCAGCTCTGTTGAATAAGGTTGGTGAGTTCATCAGAAATTCAAAAGTTGCATCAGCTAGGTTCTAATTTCTAAGCAAAGGTTTTGGGTTTGCAGAGCCCTGTTTTAAAACATGGATAGCATGAGCAGCAGGATCATTCATATTTGACACCTGAGGCACCTGTATCATGACCTGCTTGAAAGAAATTTTTTTTCCTCAGATCAATTCAGAGATCTGAATCTGACTCCACCATTATTTCTGTGCTCTCTGTTGGTGGTGTTTTGTTGTGTGTTTTTTAAAATTATTTTTTATTTTTATTTTTTCTCCTGTGATGTGGTAGTCCAGCTGAGTGCTGGGGAAGATGGAGAACTACTCTTTCACCAGGTGCAGAGAAGAGGTTGTGCAAACTTTTTCTGCCAGAGCAGAAAACTTGTATCTCCTCTTTCATTCATATGGCAACTGTTACTATCATTGGATTCACTGACAGGAGGGAAACGCACACAGGTTGTTGTTTTTTCTTCAGTGCAGAACAACGCCTGCTGACTTCACAGAAGGCAGCAGTCTGTTGGAGGTAGAAATGCTAATTTGTTGTTTTCAGCACAAGTGGGGTACAGGAAAAGACATGCTCTTCCTGAGCAGCTTTGTTTATTCTGGGATTTCTGCCACCTGTCATGCTATGTCCCCACTCTTGTAGATCCCCTGTCATATTATCACTGTATTCAGAGCACAGAACCTAGAGCAGTAGTATGGCTCTAGAAAAGCTGCCGTATGGCCATGGCAAAATTAATTTTTTTCTTAGAAGGGTCCTGTGCAGTCTGTTGAATTGGTGACTTCTGACTCACTGCTACTGATGGTATAAACCCACTCCCTTCCTTGTATGTGGTAGTTATGCTGCACTGAGCCTGGTAAGGGAATTGTTTTCCTTGCTATGGACTATGGAGACTTCCAACTCAACCAAATGCACACTGCCAAGGAGTCCAACCACAGTCCCAGGAGCCGTGTTAATTACTCATTTAATTCAGGGGTAGAAAGGTCCAACTATGAATTATGATGGTATCCGAATTCTAGTTTTCCAGTTGAAAGCGTAAGTGGGACCATGGGACTGTGTCAACAATTACCTTAAGAAAGGAAAAAAACCTGGAGTGTTCAACAGATGTCCTGACTATCCCCTTTTGGGACAGAGCAATCCTTCCGCTTCTCTTTAGCAGGCTCTGACTATTTGTTCATGCTTCTCTGGGGGCTTATTTAGTGGTTCTGGAAATATTTTAAAAGACATTTAAAAGGAGTTGACAAATGTTTGACCTGTTTCAGTGTCCATGAGCTGAGTTAAATTATGATGGTGTCCTTTACGTGCAACCCAGAGGCCTGGAGTTGAAAGCTGAGGAAGACTGTAGGAATGTTAAACCCATTTCAGTGACAGTATCCAACATATGGTTTATCTGGTTGAACCATAGGAGTGAGGAAGTAGTGGAGTTATGCGAAGGCTTTGGGTATGACCAAACCTTTCCAATAAATATGCTGTAGCTGCCACTGAGTTCCTGCTGTTTCAAATGTCATCTTTCCAGTCACCTTGATCTCTCTGCTTGCAGTTTCCAGAAGGGAACACAGAGGCACTATCTCTACAAATAAGGGAAAAACTTGATGCTACTGCATCAGGTACTCTTTTTCTATAATATCTACCCTGCTTGTTAAAACTATATATATATAAAATACCTCAACCAAAATGGGTTACTGATTAGGCTGAGGTCTTTGATGTGCTTTGTCCTTGGCATTCTTGGTTGGAAATCTCTTTCTGTGGCACCATATCTAACTAGTGCCAAACTCTCTTCTCTTGCCTGACAGATTTATCTAACTCTTGACCTGTTCATCTTACTGCTCCTAGACCATCTTTGGGTCTGTGTTACACTGGTTCTTTAAGTTATTTTTTCCTCCTCAGCTATTTTGCCAGGCAACATTATCTACATGTATGTACCTCTGTGTCCAAAATCTTTGCCATTCCTTCTGTGTATACTGTGCTCTGTTTGACTTCATCTCTTGATTTCTCTAGCCAAGAATGTTCCTGAGCCTGTGTCTCCCTTTCCTTTCTATTTTCACACATAACTTCTCTTCAGTTTTAGCTACCATTCACTAATTAACTCAGGGGCATAATGAATAGCAGGGAAGCAGGTCTTATTTGAATTGGTGGGTTTCCACAGGAGATTGTCAGCACTTTGCACAGTGGGTCACCGTTCCTGTCCATCTGAGGTTTCTTAACCTATTTAACTTATTGGAGGAAAAAAAAATCTGGTATATAGTTAAATTAAGCCTATTTTTGCTTGGTTTGTCCTTATTTGCCTTAGTGTCTAAATTTCTTGTGCTTTTTTCTTCATTTCTAAGGATGAACATTGTGTTAGTCAAAGCCTGAGAGATTGCAGTTGCTCCTCATTGGAACCCAAGTTAAACTTGCTCAAATATGACCACCTGCAGTTATTGTAATAAAATTAGACTTAAAAATGTCTAAGTCTCCTGATTTTCTTGGTGATTTGAGCAGTTGCAACTGGAGGTGCAGGAGATGTTACAAAATCATCCCAGGAAATCCAGGCACTTCTATTTAAGCCTCTAAATAAGAACTGGGTTTTTTTATTTTACACTTTCAGGTTTTGTGAACGTTTCCTGCTGTGTCTAGGTTTCAATCTGTGTTAATAGCAGGGGGAAAAAAGTCACCTCTTACAACTATCCTCAGCCCTTTTCAGAACAAAACCATAGAATAATATTTGCCGTGTCTGAATTGTCTCACTGTGTTGTTTCCCTTCTTTGTTTCCTCCCAACAAGAATTGTGGCTGAAAAAAGTGAAATGCCGCAAGATCAACTTTGGCACTAGGCTGCTAATTAATCAGTGTCTAAATTTCACATTGTTTAGGGAGAGGATCAGAAGATTATTATCTGTGACTGACCTAAATTGTCAACTTTGCAGATATGCCCTCAAAATTAAAAGTTCCCTTTCCCTCTTGGAGACGTTGAGTAGTAGCTTTTCTGAGGTGTGCACTTTTCCTCCCTACTACTTGAAATACAGATTTCTAATGTGAAAAATATTTGTCTTTTTTTCTTCCCCCCACTGCTTCAGCTGTAACAACACTGGATGTTTGCTTGGCTTGGGTGGGAAGGTGGAAAATTCTTCTAAAATTTAGAAACGGAGAGCTTTCTGATGTGTGCAGTAATCTTAAGGCAGTAAATTCTTTTTATTTGATTTTAAATGCATAATTTAGTATACAATATAAAAATGTATCCAAGGGGGAAATGAATTTTTTTTAATAACGTGCTTCCCAAGGCGAGTGGCAAAACGTGTGTGTTGATGGAAAAGGGAGGGGATAAATTTATATCCTAAAGGCATGACTTGTGGTTTTGAATAAAATTGAGATTGGTGCTGCTGTTGGTTTAGTTTCTTCTAGGTAGAAGAAACTAAAGGTAGCATGGGTTATGCTATTCACTGAGAATTCAAACACAGGCAAATTGGGTTCACTTACAAGACTTTGATGCAAGGGTTTACTCCACAGTTTACACTACAGAGGTTATTGACTTCTCTGCAGCCCAGAAAGAGAACTTGTACACTGGAGATAACTTTTCTCTCTAAGAAAAAGAAAATTCTTTGTTTCTGTTTTGCCACCTTTGTGCATATGAGGCACCCCTCTACCACCAGTGAGGTTCATGTCATAATTTAGGGTCATATAAGGGTGACAGTTATTTTGTTTTCAGCCTGTTGCTACAAAACTGTTCATTAGACCCTGATTCATATGGTAGTGATAATCGCTTTTCTTTAACATTAAACAGACTTATTAAGAAAAAAAAAAGTATTAGTTTAAAACTGTGCTTGTACAACTCTCTTTGGGAAATGAATTGTTTGTCTTCTGTCTATCTGCCTGCCTGCAAGAGTTTCAAAGAGCACGTTGATTTTCTTTGGGTCAATTAAAACATATGATTACAAGTGTTCGCTTTTATTTTTATAGATACATTTTTTAACTCCTGATGCAAACTGAGATAGTCACATTGATTTCAATTGGAGATTTATTTATGCTCATTTAATCTGAATCAGCAAATGGAATCTTAATTTGAAAGCAAGTTCATAATACATTTGACCTGCATGTCTTCCATTCATAATGGATTAAAAAGAAGTCCATAAAATAGCCTTGACTGCCTGAACTTAAAAGAAAAATCTGAAATCTAGACCTGTCTAGAAAGTGTTTATGCTTCCTTCTATTGTCATTCCTCTTTTTTAGCTTTTCTGATTGTTTCTGTGCGATATAGTTAATTCAGCTTTTTATGAAATACATATAAGCAGTAAGTTTTAAAATTATATATATGAAACAAAAAAGAACTTAAGTTACTTTTTTGTTTCCCTTGTCTTGCGTATGTAAGATATAAAAATTACTGAAGGTGGTTTCCACAGTGCAGTGCACCTTAAATTCAGAGCAGCTTGTGGTCCTGGAGAGGGTGACAATCTGTAACAGACCTTTGTGTGCTGTCTCCAGCATATGCACTAGAGTCAGTGAAAATTGCAGCCTGTGTGGATTTGCTCAGAACAGAATTGTGTAATGGGATGACTCTTTCTAAAATGAGTTGAATTCAGCTGCTTCTGGCATTATGGGTCCTGTTTCAGAATGCAAAATGTAAAATATAATGAACAAATGATGAAGATAAGGCCTGCCTCCAGGGAAATGGTGCTGGAGAGCTAGTGGAACCATGCCTTGTATAAAGGTGATTTCCCCAGCGGTTAAAGCCCACACAGAGTCACAGGAAGAATGAGCTGTGACTCATGCTGCCTTCCAGCTACTCTAGCCTGCTAAATGGTCTCACAGGAGGCCACTGCAACTAGCTCAAGATGTGGCATTGCCTGGGGGACTCCAGCTTGCCTAGGAGACAGCTTCAGTCGGGAGAGGTGCTGGGCAGGTGGAGCTGCTTCCTCCCCTCCAGCTGTCCTTGGCTGGTGTCAAACCCAGCCAACCAACATGGGAATTGCAGCCAGCTGCCCTGCCCTTCCTTGGCCTCCTGCACTCTACTGTGTGCGTGCACGTTCCTCTTAATGTGAATTAATCCATGGAGTGATGTTCTGTAATGCTAGAGCTAACTATTGGTCCATCTGTGAAACATGGGTAAGGTTTGAATTCCTCCCCTTTTGCAGTGTTGGACTTTCGTAGGGGTTTTGCAATATTGCTGCGGTGGTATTACAGACCAAATGCCAGGTGTGTAACTTCAAACTGTGGTGCTTGGGTAGCCTGATATTGCAAATACCAACTTATATGAATTATGTGAAATAACGATTAAATTGTCTGCTGTCTTTATTGGTTTGTGAGATGGCTCTTTTCCAAGCAGTTCTTCTCTTCAAAATAACATATAAAATGTGTCTTGGGCCTAATCCTGTCTGCGTAGGGCTCTCTAAGGTTTCAAAGTCAACCATTGCAGGTGAGGGGGAAGAGGAGCCTTGTGAAACCAGGTGTCTGAATTATTTTATTTATGACACATTGAACGGACCTTTGGTGTTTCATTCTGTGATGTCAGTTTATTGGTTTATGCTGAGCTGTAATGAAATCTTATAACCTAAATGCTCTAAACTGTGCATCACATGATGTGCTTCAGTCAAATAAGTCACCACCAGTCCTGTTCTGCCCCGGTGCATTGAGGCAATCTCATCAGATGCTGCCATGTAAATGCTCCTCACTGATGCCCAGCAGAGGGTGATGGTGGACAGTAGGCTGTAAATCTGTGTTGTAGAACTTCACACAATTATCTGCAGCCATTCCTCAGGTTTTCATCATTTTAATCCACCCTTCAGAGCTATTACTTAAACGGTACAGACATGGGTGATATAATTAGAATGTGCTGTATCTGCTATTAATTTATAACATATGATAGGCTTATAGATGTCATAAAAGTGTATCTTGAGAATGCTGTGAACTCTGTTTAACCCTGATGTTTCAGAAAAATTTGATTTTTATGGCTGAAGTGTTTCATCACTGCAACAAGGTCTTTCTTTCTCCTAGAAAATATGCTTAAAATGAAATTTCAATTTTCTCTGCAAGCTTGATATTCTGGAATTACTGTATGCAAAGAAATACCATGTTGCTACTTCAAGCATCAATTCAAGCATCTATCCTGACCTGGATTTGACTTCCACTAGATCCAGGGACCCTTTAAGTTTAGGGACAGTAAAATAATTGCTAAGATCAAAATTTAAATTTTTGCCTCTTCTCTCATCCATGTTTTCCATAACATTGTCTCTGAAAGCTGTATGTTACATGAAATACTGTCCATTTGTGTTTTTGTCTCCCTCTTGTGGCTAAACAATTTTTTAGGCTTTGTATTTTGAAATAGCTGGTTTTATTCTTTAGCTGAAATTACTGAAGTGTTTTTTCTATACCTACTTGTTTCTCATGGGTATTGTACTCATATACTTTCAAATGATGTGTGCACAAAACTGTCACAGTAGTGGCCATCTTCTTATTTACTGCCTAGATGTTCACATCCTCTAAAACGTAAAATTCTGAGTCAAGAGTTGCAGTTTTTCCGAAGAGAACTGTATTTCTTTTAGAATTTTGCGTGGACCCACTTTCATCTGGTGACCAAAAATGCCAGCTAGTAAGCAGAAAGAATAAACTAGGTACTTCTGTATGTGCTTTGTGAGGAGGGAAGTGCTGAGTTTTCGAAGGGTCAAGAGTTTGGTAGATTGCACTGTTGGGCAAGGATGGCTGCATAAGTACGGCTCTTAAACAGAGTAAAGTAAGTTGGGAGTAAAACAAGTAGTAGTTTGCCATCTCTGCTCCTACAGACTGTATGTAGACTTCTTTCTGAGCTTCCAGAAAAAAAAAAAAAAGTGACATATTTCTAAATTAAAAGGCCAGTAAAGCTGTTAGGTCCTTGGGAATGGAGTCACCTAACCTGAGTGAAGTAGGATTTTTAAAAGATCTTTTCCTGGAGGTTTTCAGTGAAATCGGGCAGAGAAGATGTGATTGCATATCAGACAAAATAATTTTGTCTTGAAAATGCTATGATGTTAATAAAGAACTTTACCAAACCTCAGACAACTGAACACTTCCCTGCTCTTCCCTGGTAAATTCCTGGCAAAGAATTTTCCATTTCATTTAGTGAAATACATCATATCTCTGCAGTTACCATGCTCTGCTGCTAGACTACTCTGGTTTTCCCCTCCACTCCACAGTTCCTTTTAAACTGCAGTATTACTCAAACTCTACAACAGGAAACAAGATATTTAACAAAAAAATCTGGTTTTATTTGTCATCCTATCAAATTCCCCTAAATCAGACTGTGACCAGACACAGAGTGGAAGCACCCTAACTTTATATAGTACTTGCCATGTGAGATAGGGAGGAGGCAAACTCCAGCTCTAAATCTTCCTGGTGCCACCCTTAATGACAGGGAGAACAGGGTGCCAAAGTCTATCATGTGCTGAAAGGCCCCTAAGTGTTATTGTAAAGGGCTTCTGTAAATCCACCATACATTTTCATCTGAAGATTTTTAGGTTTGCCCTGCATGGGAAAAAATTCTGGTGGAGTATTTGTAGTGTGTATCTGCCATATCTTATAGTAAAGCGTTCTTTCTGAGCAGCTCTTTTTTAATTATATCTTGAAATGGTATTAAATGTTGGCTCTCTTCATGCCAATTGCTGTTTGGTTGTAGTCACTGCAAGAGCTCTTGCTTGTTGGTACATCAATTTTCTTTTCATCGATGTTTTGCTTTTATGTTTGGACGGGAATTTGAAAGCATATAGGCTGAAGCAGAAAATATTGCTGAGGCACAGAGAATGATAAATATCCCTTCTGATACAGGAGAGTCTAAGGAGGAATATATGTTTTGTTCCTTTTAAAAAGTTTTCCTTGCTAGATGATGTTTTGAAGCAGGAGGGGGAGAACGAATTTTTACTTTTATGTGGTGAGGAGAGAAGGGTGTATGTGTGGGTTTGTTTTTTCTGCCTCTTAAAGTCTACCTTAAAGTGGATATTTTATTACCTGCTTCTCCTGACTTACGTATATTGGTAATTGAAGGAGAGTGCTAAACTGCTGGCCTAGTGCATTATTTGTGTTTTCTGAGTCTCCGGCATCTTGAAGGAGGTGATTATCCCAACAGCTGCCTCTTGGGAAATGCAAGGGGAGAGGGGAAATTGCCTAGTTGGGTAGATGGGCTCACCTCTGAAAGGTCATGAAGAGAAGGAAATGCTGATGTATTGATACCTTGTGGACCCTTTCTTCCTAGCTTGACACAAAAGGGAGCTTTAAATTGAAAGAAGACTGTGCCACTACAGAAAATAGTTCATGTGTATTTCTGATCTTCTTGCCAGCCAGCCAACATGTGCTTCTATAAATCACTGCCTTTTATTTTTTTTTATGTGACTTCTTTTCATTCTTTCTACAGATGTGCAAGAGGCAATGTCAGTTACTGTAATCAGCTTATCTTGCTTAGCCTTTAAGGATGTTAATTTTGCCATATTAAATCTGAATATTAGGATCATTCTTATTGGTGACCTTTTGCCTGCTTGACTAACGTAGGTATCACAAAAGCTGCAGTGCAGCCCTCTATGATGCCCACAGGGATGATAGCTTCTATTGGGGATTATACAAGAGCTATTAGAGTTCTTGGTATATTTGGTGTTTCTGAGTGTCTTTCACAACATATTCAGCAGTTTGCAGCCCAATATCCTCTGTTTGTTTTTCAGCTTGAATTAGGAACTCATAATATGCATTCAATCACAGAAGCAGCTTGTTGTGTTTTTTTTGTTTTTTTTTTTTAAGGTGTATAATTTAGAGGTTTTCATTTCTTTTTGAGTCTGGACAGCTATGTTTATGCTGAATTTAAGCAGGCTTAGTATGTGCTTTGTAATGAAGTCTGCATCAGGATTTAGGTCTTTTACTTGCAGGTGTCAAATATTTTTTTATTTTAGTCAAGTGTTTTAATTTGCACTCATGTTTTACCCTCTCCCGTCCCACCCAGGTGTGTGCCATGGAGAGTAACCTATAACTTCATTTTGTTCAGATGCTTTGTTCTTTTGCCACCTGCTGTGTTTGATTGCACACAACTACACTTTCAGGCGGAGGTATCACCCCACTTAAGATGCTTCAACAGCCTGGTAGGCAGAACAGTCTCCTTGGACTAAGGTGTGGGTTTGAACCCTGGGCTCTGACTTCCCTGGTGAGTGAATTAGCTACAGGGCCATTGTATTAAGTAGCTCTTTCAGGTGTTTGTGCTCAGGGTGGAAGGAAAGTGATGCTCAAGAGCTTTAGAGGTGAGATGATTTCTCTTCTCCTTGGACCCCTGGCTCATTTAAAACACTTTGGCTTCTGGGCTTCCTGCTGGAGTGCAGTTGCAGGCCATTGTCAGACTCAGGATGTGCGTATTTCACTTTGTGCTTTTGTCCTTACCCTTGAGACTCTGCTCCTCAAAGTCAAATGACAGTCCCTTCAAAACTGAGGGCTCAAAAAAAAAAAAATGCATGGGAAGGAAGGTGAAGGGAGGAAGAGACATGTCTTTTGAAAGGACATGATATTCCTGTTTATTCAGAGAGGCATGCATGTAGTCAAGATATAGAGAAAACAATTTCCATATTATCACAGGGGCAGCCTCTAAAACACAACATTCAGGAATAATTACAAAGTTCAATGTCAGCTGTAGGGAAAACTTATTTTGACAAGCTATGCATTTAAACCGATACAGATTAAACTTTTTTCATCCTCATGTATATTCTATTACTGAAGACATTTAGAAAGGGGGAGTAGGGGTGTGTGAAGTATGGTGGACCATAAAGCATCTTGGGATTTCAGTAATTTATGATGAAACAAATGTGATTGATGGAGTTACATGTCAGCTGTAAGAAAGACCCTACAGCAGCTACTGTAATTTGCTTGGAGACAGCTAGCTACAATGTACCTTGATCACATCTTGATAGCAGGTGGCCAAGAGTGAAGAAAACAGAAAGCTTTTCTTTCCCCCCCTCTTTTTAACAGCCCCCATTTATTCACAAATTTGTGCCTGGAACAGCTTTCATGTAAATAATTTCAGTATTTATTTCAGTTCAGATTGATTAACAAGTTTACTGATTTAAAGGGCACACTTGACATTTAGCTGCGAAAATATGAGAAGCATGTTAAGTGCTGGTTGCTTGTTTCCATTAGCCCTCAGGAACACTATAGGGATCTTGATACTTTTTAGTGAAGTCAGTGTTTAGTGAGGATTATTTCCAACAGAGAATGTTCTGTGGACTCTCAACTGAGCAATTGTGTAAGATAAATTGTTCTGTACAAATTCTAATGGAATCAATGGAGCTGTATATTTTACATTAGTGTAGGATTTGTCCAATTTTCTACCTGCAGTCTCTTCTGCTCATCTTACATAAAAGCAGATAAAAAATTTCCCAGAGTCCAGTAGATTGCTGTGAATCAGCACAGTGGGAAAGATTCTTTGAGGAACAAGGAATCTTATTTTCTCCTTTAAAGACCTCCAAATTAAGAAGACTACATTTTGACCTGTCATAAATGAAACCCAAAATCCTCTTGACTACTACTACACCTTATCTGTGGCAGGTTTTAAATAAGTCATAAAACTTAAAGTTTTCAAGATTTCATCTCTGGTTTCTTGAGACAATTTGCTTAAGGTCACCAAGAATTAGTGCTGCTTACTCAGTGCAATTTGCATTGTAACATTTTTGCAAATAAATTTAATTGTGACAAGTGGAAAGGTTTAAGAGAATTTGTGGGATTATAGTAGAACAGGGAAATCTAAAAAGTATTTGATTAGGATTTGCAAGGGCTTCGGTGTGAAGTCTCTCCTTTGTATTGTTATTTTCCATGTTCTAAATACTTCTCTAAAATAAGTACATTGCAGCTGATGTGTAGAATATTGGACTTGGCTCAAGCTTGCATCAGCAGAGAAGTTTTTTTTTTTTTTTTTTATGTGTTGGCACTTTTTAATGCTTGCACTAGTGTGTGGATTTTTGTGGCCAGCAGCTGAATTTTTCTGGGAGGAAAAACACTTTGTCAAGTAATTAATTAATTTTTCATTTCTGAAATAAAAAGCATATTTGAAAACTGTCATCCCTCTTTTCTCAGCTATGAACTTCCACATAATCTTAGGGTATAGTTAAAGCAGCATCACTGCTTGGGCCTTCTGCAGCCAGGTGCCATTGACACCACACAGCAGCAGAGCAGCAGCAATGCCTGCAGACTGCACTGATCCCTGCACTCAGTGTGTAACTTCACTCATTGGACCAGGAAGCTGTCCCAGCTTCTGGAGTCTGTGCTGCATGTACCTACCACAAAGTAGATGAGCTGTGTGAGGGAGAGGGGCTCCTTTATCTTAATTGTTTCCTTTGTGTGTTGTTAATATGGCAGTACAATCTGTTTACAATTATAAAGTGTCATTTTTCCTTTATAAGATCCCACTTTATATAGTGGGTAGGGGTAAGTGTGCAATATAGTATAATTTCATTTGTAGAAGTAGCTGTAAAACTGGTGTGTCCTGTCTCCAAGTGCTGATATAGAAACCTAAATAATGGTCTCCTGTGCCTTGCTCTGGGTTTTGGATTTTTTTTCATGTTGTGTAAAGGTGTTAGCTATAAATCAGTAGGAACTACGGAAGTCAAAAGTGCTCTACTGATTTACAGATAACTGCTTCCCAGGGCAAACTGGAAAGTAAATAGGCCTCCCAGCCTAAATTGCCACCTCCCAGAAAATTTTGACACCTGTGCAATGTGTCAAAGCAGTTTCCACATGCTGCAACTCTGTTACTAACTCTACCACCAAAACTGCTTTTCTTGTATACAATTAGTATATACACATATGCAACTAATATACAGTTTGTGTACCAAAATATATATATATACACACACACATATACACAAACGGGAAAAAAATATTTATGTCACTATAAAATAATTTACTTAATATTTGAGTACCTATATTAACATACAGTTCATACAGGAATTGATTATATTTCAGGTTGAGAATGGAAACATTCCAAAAAGCTTTCTAACTGTTCTCTCTTTGTTGAAACAAAACTAAACTTCTCACGGATTTGTGATTTAAATATTCCTGAAATTCTGTTGAACTTACTCTAAATTGTGATATATTAGGATTTCCGAGTTTGGTTTAAAAGATTTGGGGGTAAAATGAGCAATGGAGAAGCAACCCTGCCATAGATTTGATGTTTGACTTTCAACTTTTCTGCACTCAAGTATGTGACACAGAACATTGTCCATAGGTGCCCAATGGCTCTGGCATAAAATGTGACAAAGCTGAAGTAGTCTTATCTGCATACTACTTTTTATACACTTACACATTCATTTGCTGAATTGTATTCTTTCTAAACTCAGTATATATACCCTTGGTTTTGATTTTTCTTTGTTTTATTTTGTGGTTTCAGGCTTTGTTTTTATTTGTTACTTTGTATTAACTTTTACTCACTATAAGTAACAGAATGCTAATTCTCATTCCATCCCAAAATGTCTCTGCTCTAGAAAGTCTTTACTACAAAGATACTCTGCAAACTAGGGAAGATTATTTGTAGTGATGGTGGAGTGTAATTGCTGGAGACTCAAACTGATATTTAAGGCACGCCAACATATCAACAGATACAGCTCTAAACTGGTGACTTGGAGCATGAGGCATCAGGAAAGTATGGTGGGCTGTGATTAGTAATGAGCTTTTAATTAGTGGATATTCCAGACAAGCCTGTTGTTATTCCTGTGTGTCTAGCTGCATACATTTTCAGACCATTCCTGCTGGGTCACACCTTTCTTAAGAAATTTAGATGAGTATGTGTCTTTTGCTATTACTCTTTCTAAAGATCTGCCCCGCTCATGACTTTGCTCAAGTGGAGAGTTTCAAGCACTATTTTTGGGGTGCCCTTGTAGATAAGCAGGGAGTCAGGAGGCAGACTTGGTGTGAGATGTGGGCTTGTGTGGCCAGATGAGTCTGGCTCCCAAGTTTGCACCTTAGCCATACAAAAAGTGCCTGCAAGGGGCTGGAAATATATGTCAGGATTATTTAACACAGAGAATGACCACAATGAACACTCAAAAAGCAAGAATGGGATCAAGGCAAATGCAGGGATATTTGGAAAGTGCACAGAGTCTAAAATTGTGTAAAGTATCAAAGTTTCCATCCTGGTTCTGGGACGATAGGGCTGTGTTGCCCTGCCATCCATCAATCTTTTAGTCTTTCCTGCAAAGGAAACTTGCACTTAATCCACCCATGACTAGAAGTAAACTTACAATTCAACCCATGGCTCTGTTGGCATGGCTATGGCACTGTGCATTCTTTCACTGGCCACAGCTAGCTAACTTGTGTTCTGTTGGGATGCTACAGTCCCTCTAGCTGGCTGTGATTTCAGTTTCCTAAATATGAAAGTAAAAATACTAGAGCAGTATGCTCGGAGTATAAAATATTACTTTCACAGTATAAGATCTAGGCTTTCTTAGTGTATGTCTCACATCTGTGCCTGTGTCTGTTCGCAACAATTGTATGTTTTATAGAGTGAATTATTTATCCACAGATTGTGTTTTCAATATAAATATTTCTGTTTCCTATTCAGCTCCACAGTTGTTTGTGGTCTACTGTTCTTTGTGATACCACTTGGCCAAAGATGTTTTGTTCACTATATAACTTCATTTGGAACAGATGAATGGACCACATCTATGACAAGTCAGTTGGTGTTTCTGTGGGAGCACTCATGTAAAGAGAGGCTTTGTACAATAATTGGAAGTAGGAGTAACAGACGTGAGGCCATGTCTCCAGCACGGATGGTATTTAGCTTCCTGCTAAGTTAATAGTCTGTCTGTGCAAGGGACTTGAGCCATTCCTTTTTGTCCTATTGTTTTTCCCTTCTCTGTCATTTCTCTTCCTCTCATTTAGTCACTGAATTAAATTAAGGATTAGCTATCAAAGTCATTTGTGTTTCCCTTCCAGCATCCCTTCTATTAGCATCTCCCATGCCCTACAAATGTAATCTGATGTTGCTTCTTGGTGTGTATTTCCATGCACTCTTTCCCTCTGTGCCTTGTCTTTTTATCCTTTCTATACTTAATGTATCTGCAACATTTGTTTTACCTGGGAAATCCATCTTCCACACTCACTTGTACTCTCAGAGAAAAAGGGACACTGGTCATGCTTGTGTGTCCTTGTAACATTCACTTCCCCTTTCTGTTAAATTCTTCCAGGTGCTGAAGGTACTTTTTATATTGGCAGTATTTAGCTCTCCTACCAGTGTCTCTCTCAAGAATTCCTTTTTAAAAGTTTAATAACGTTCACTTGCAATTGCTGTGTGTATGGCATGTGTCTATCTTGACTTCTCTTGCTCTCTTCTTTGCTGCTTCTTGGTTTCATTCTACAGTTCCCTCCTGGCTCTTACTTCCACCTCTCTCCTAGGTCATACTTCCTTGTCTCTCCCTCTGGATTTCATTTGTATTACAGAGTCACCATAGACAACAGAAATAACTGCTTACTGAGGTTAATAATGCCATAAAAAGGACAAATATCCTGGTGAGTTGGAGGAGGGAGTTGTTTAAAGCTGCCTTCCTATAGGAAAGGCAGCTGGTATAAGAAAATGCAAGTGGTATGTCAGTTCAGTCCTGTGTGATGCTGTAGACTTTAGGTAGTACTTAAGCCCAACACTGCTCCTCTTCTTTTAAGTATCTTATTGTCAGTGCCAGAACAAATTTCTTAGACCAAACAGCAGTTAGCATCTCTGAAATCCTCCTAAACCCCTGCTTAGCTTTCCATAGACAGCATCTCCATACGATTTCTGCAGTTCTGGCACTGAATCAATACTTTTGATGAGTGGTCCCATTCCAGATGGATCCACTGAAGGAAAATGCTTCTTGAGATTTAAGATTATTACTCTTGACTATCAGGTGCTACTCGTACCTGAACAGAAAGGATTGCTCTTTGTTTTCTCATTTACATATAGTTCATTCTGGGGTAGGTTAGTTTATCTCACATTAAAACTATTCAGTGGCATCAATGTGCAGATTCCAAACATCTGTGTCCCTGACAACAGCACACTGGTGTATCTTTCCTTGGATTGATGGCATCCTCAGGGCAGGAGAAAATGATGTTTATGATATAAACTAAACAACAGCCTTTGAAGTGATTGTTCAGAAAGTACTGCAGGAAAAAGAAGAGGGAAGAAGCCCCAAGTGTAGTATCTTAAAGAACCTGAGGTTTTCAGAAAGCACAGTTGCTACCCTGCCCCTTCACTCATCAATAATTACAGTATTTTCTTCTCTCTATGACTGAGTGCCCCCCAGTAAAAGAACCGAGTAAGATCAAAATGTAAGCCCAGACTTGTCCTTGCTTTCTGGCTGCCTGCTATGTCAGTCAAGTCAGGGCAACTGTGTATTAAGAAACACATCAGTAATCCTGAGATCAGGGCCCCATTTTTCACAGCAAGTTTTATTCCTAATCTGGACTATAAAATATGTCAACCTTTGAAATGCCTTGTAAGTCATTACACAAAAATGCAGCATTTTTGTGATGGAAGATGGTGTGTTTTGCCTCATGCTTACCTGCAAGGGACCACTTCACATGTTAGGTATGTTATAACTAGCTTTGCTGCTGCTTTTTTTTTTTTTTTTTTCTCTTTTCCCAAGATATGTGTTTGCATGGTAAAATTTGATGCATAATGGATCTGGGCTAAATGCACTTGAGCTATGCCTTACGTCTACTTGTATGTTAGTATGGTACGTGGGCCTTGAGATATCAGAATAAAGCATCTCCCTTCTCTGATTCTGGATGACTTTTATTTTGAAGAAAAGAAATGCATTTTGCTTCAATATTTGACTTTTCACCGTGATGTGTCACTGTAATTTTCCTTAACAACAATGTAAGGATGCAGATTTCTGTCTTGGTGGGTTGCTCTATGTGCAGAGTTGCCTCCTAATGTTATCCTGTCTTTAATCTGCCAATCCTGATGGGGAAACATCATGTTTCTTTTATCTGTCAGAATGAAATCCTCCTCTCTGAAGAGCTCCTGGATTTCAATTTTAGAAGAAAAGATAAAAGCAAGAAACAAAGTGGGGGTAGTAATACAGACCTTTTCTGGCTAGGATTATTGATTACCCAGTCAAATATTAAATAAGATAATTTGACTTTTGTCATTGAGATGGCATTGCCAAAGCCATTGTTATCAAAATTATTTCTTTTAAGTGCCAGAACCACAGTGAATGAAAGAATTTCCCCCAATAATATTCTGCCTTTGGTTATTCTGGACTCTAATTTTCATTTCAGATGTATCACTGTGCTAGCACAGCCCTGTGACAGCATACTTGTATTCCTCAGGAATGGTGTGCATCACTTGTTTTGAAAGAGAAAAGCACTTCAGTGCTTTTGAGTGTATCATAAACATCAGAAAACTGGAACCTTTTAATTTCATTCCTCCAGTACTTCTGGAAAGGTGTAAATAGTGAAAAATTTATAGTGTTCTGTGTTATTTTATGCCAGATTACTCTAATTCTTTAAATGGGGTGTGTGGATACAAAATGCAGGCATGTGCAATTTGAACATTCTCCCTAAATACCTTTGCAAAGATTCTTCTTCATTTTGGAAATATAGTGTCAGCATCTGAAAATGCTCTCTGTAAGTAATTGGATTCTGAAATCACTTCAGCTGCTTATTGCACTTGCTCTGTTTGAGGTGGCATGCCCCCTTCAGCTAGGAAAATTTCTCCCCTGCCCCTCCCTGTTCAATACTGTTGGTCTTTGTTTTGCTGGAGTGTGGAGGCATACACTCGGCGAGTTTGTTGTGCTTTGTATTTTTATCATCTGCTCTGCTTACCGTACAAAATTAAAGATTTTACTCACACAATCAACATGTGCTCTCATAAATAAACCTTAGGGTGAAGTGATGCTCTAGAGACAGTGGGGTTTGCATGTTTATAATTGGAAGCAGAATCAGCTCCTTGACTTTCTATAACTTGCAGTGACTCCATGTCAGAAACAGTATGGACTTTATGTAGAGATCCAGCATGTGTGCAGGTCCTCTAATGAAAAATTCCTCATGGACTCATAGAAGTAGAAGCTAAATTAGACTGTGACTTGTGCAGTCATGTAAATAAAAACCAAAGATGTGGCTAACATTCTGGAGGGCAACATAGCATGCTTTATTTTGAAGCAGTGAGATCCAGCCTCACATCTGACATTTGTTACTGCTGGGACAAGAACACACTGTTCAGGACACATGTGCAGCCACAGCTCAGGAATACCACATGCATGGTGGGGGATAGATCCCATTGGCTTTTAAACTCCTCCTACTGAAGTGTGTCTTTCACTCTTTCTAGTATTTGCAGAAGCTAAGTCCACTCATCATCTCACTGCTTCAGGCCTTGCATTCCCCTCTCATACTGGGAAATGTGAGAGGGATAGAGATTTCAGGTAGCAAATGTCTCATTTACAAGCTCCCATTTTACATGCCAGTCTTATTTCTATTTTACATTGATTCTGCATTAAAAAGACCCCAAAAATAGAAGAAGCAGCCTTTTTCTCCACGTTGCTCCATTCCCAGCACAGAGTTTGAACAGTAGTACTGCACTTACGAATATTGGAAGACTGGATACCTTTCAGGCTGAAGTAGAATTGGGAGGATTTTGGTATACCTGCTTTTCCTGAATATGACTATCTTGGACTGAATTATATAAGATTTCATCTTTGGGATTGTATCGCACACACCCAAACATTAAAGTGTATTGGGTCCAAATAAAATTTTGAAACAGTTAACATTGAAATAATTGTACTGGGCAACAGAAATCTGACATTTACTTTACTATGATTAGATAGTATTTTTCAGTTTGTTTAGCTTCTTTTCTGTTCAGCTTGGATATAACTTCTGCCGTTGAAATACTAGAAGAAACTAATGAGTGTATATTCTATTATTGTTTTATTGTTTTATATTGGTGATGCTATTTTTGTTATTATTTGTTATATGTTTATACATGTATACATCTATATTTTCTGTTATCATAATTGTTTGTATTTTATAATTGTTGTACTTAAAAACAGAATAAATTGGTATTTCATATTGCTGATTTGTAATTCCTGGACTTAGTGCATCCCTAGCAACTTCATTTATATCTGTTGGGAAGTCTGCCTTCTGCAAAGTGGCTCCTCTTGAACCCCTCTAGGAATTCATGCCAGAGACATGCTAGCTGTGTTCCTTTTGTCCCTTAGTAATATTTAATTTTAAAGCACCCTGAAGTCTTTACACTCGGTAACAAACTTAAGCCTTGTGGCACATGATATAAATGGAGAACTATAGCATCATTCTGCAGAACTGTGCCTCTTATATTCTTGATGTGTTTTATCCCATAGAAATCCCACCTTGGTCTTTGCAGTGGAGTCTCTCTCCAATGCAACTTCATCTCACTCAGAATTACACTTCAGTCTTGTAAGGTTTAGTCAGATTCCTTAACGTCAGTTACATCACTGGGTAAATTTTAGGAGTCATGTTTTGTTATTAGGATGAGAGGCCTGAAAGACAACCAGCTGGTAACAGGGCACCAAATAGCACTGGAAATGGGAAATACTGCAGTAGCATTATAGATATTTTTATTTGTAGTTCTGGGTATGTTCTGGAGCCTTCACATGTTTTTGTAGGGTATTCCCTTCACAATAAAAGCTTCTTGCATTGTCACACTTAACTAAAAGCGTTTGGCTGAAAATATAGTGATGCCTAATAACCGTACAATTAAACTCCTTTTGTACATTAGGATGATGTCTCTTTTATATAGAGTGCGTTGAAAGGTATGGTGTTTGTTCTTCTCTTACTCAATTACCTTTATCTTCTAAATCTTCAGTTTGCTTTTTCAGAGCTTCAAAAGTGGTAGTATAAAATCTATATCCTAATCAGACCAGATAATTATGCTTGCAGAGTCCTATTCAGGGTTAGCTGTCTGTACATGACTGAGTCTGCACTGAAGCAGGGATGAATCTGCCCATAATGGTTCACCTAAACAAAAGCACAGTATTACTGGGACTGTTTAATTCAAATGTAGCAATCTAAAGCACATCAGATCTTGATTTAGAAGTCAGAGTTATTGTTGAGACCTTTAGAAGGTAACTAATACCAAAGAACTTCAAATTTAAAAAGTTTCAGAATTAATTCCAGCATCTGTCTTAAGAGAATAAGACACCAGGGTCATCCAGGGATAATGACAGCAAGGTCTCGCATGCTTTGAGCATTTGGACAGGTGAACTTGAGGGGAAAATGTGCTACTCACACTGTCTCTGAAGTGTGCCCAAGTGCACCAAGTGTAGAGCAGCTAAGACCTACTTATGTTAGAGTTGTGCAGTTCTAGTGGCATAGAAGCCTGAGGCAGGGTCTGGCCAGGGCTTAGTGGATATAAGGGAGGCAAAAAACTGCATGCTTAGGCTGCACACCATGAAAAGCCAGAAGTAGACTTACAGCTATATGGCTTTTAAGCCCTTTGGTGGAATGTTTTTGGCTTCCCTGATATTTAAGTCTTCCATGTGCACTCTTAGTTGCTTCTTCTGAAAGCATCTGAGAGTGGTCGGTTTGTTGGTTTTGTTTTTTGTTTTGTTTTTCTGTTGTTTGTTTGGTTTTAGGGGAGTTTTGATCGTTCAAAGCACAAATTCTAAGGGACTGAATGTTTTGTTTTGCCTTTGTAGTCTGGGAAAAACAAGGGCAAAACATCGTTTTTGCCAAGGCAGAACTAGAAAGCCCATCTCAGTCACAATACCTAACAGGTTATGTTTGTATGGTTCTCTATTCTTATGCATTCCATCCCTTTCTATAAACCTGTGTTACCAAAACTGAAGCAAGGTTGTAAATAAATTTAGTCTTCCCAGCTTTGAAACACACTTAGCAAACAATAGATGGAGACTCTGGTCTCCAGTGTTTGCTGCTGCCTAGGATTTCTCAAGCACCTTTGAATTTGCTGTCCCTACTTATGCATGCCCATTTGTCCCAGTCAATATTCATACATTATTTCCTTGGGTTTCTCTAACCAGTCTGTCAGGACATTGATCTTTCTGAGACTGGCTCAACACAACAAGGAAGAGATTTTAAGGGTAACACGATTTGCAACTGCACATGTATAAAATCTCTAGAGTGACTCCTAAAAACCAGTCAAAAAGCATGTAGATTTTTTTGCTTCAATAGTCCCTTTAAGTAGGATCAAGTTCCATGGAACAATCTCACTTGTATGTTGGCCCTACACTAACTTGTGTGGGTGCCTTATCTGTTTAGGGAAATGAATGTTTTCCCTCCACAGGATCTTATGAAACCAGCATTCAGCAGTCAAATATGGGTAGAGCTTGAAAAGAACAATTTTGTCTTTGCTTGACCTGCAATGCAAGAGCTTGTCAGGGAGAAAAACTTGTATAGCACAAATTATGCTCTTTTCAGCATCAGAAATTGTTCTGACCAACTGAAAGAGACCTTAATAAAAATGCTAGAATACTTCCCTGTAAAAAACTAGCCCAGATGTTTCATTCAAAATAGATTATCATTTCTGCAATATTTTAATATTTTAAAATATTGACTAAGTATCTTGAAGAGCTGTTTATTTGCTGACATCCATGTTGTCTGTTCATGGGGACCTCCCCCCCCTCTATAGTTAAGGTTTCTGTAAGAAAAATAAATGGAAACTAAGTGAAAAGTAAAAACTAATGGCTGGTAAAGGTATTTGCTTTTTCTGCCTATAGGCTTCACTGTTCGTGTGAGGAGCACCCATTTTTACAGTCTTGTTGACACCATATTTGCAAGCCATTGGGTGCTGGAAAAAACTTCATCTGTACAAATACAGCACCATGTCTTGCAGTTCCTGACAAAAACATCCACTGACAAGACATGCCAGTTTAATATGTGGGTCAGAATTCAGTCAAAATCAAGCCCTAGGATAACACAATAATCTGAGACTTTTCCGTGCTGGTGCTATTTTATTGCAGGAATTTCCTTCAGCTTGGCTAGCTGAAGATGGTTAGTAATATCTGTGTTAGTCTATGCCAATGCAGACTTCTTTAGCTAGCAGAAACCCTAGAGATTTAATGCATTAATTTCATCAAACATGATAATTTAATTTATGTCTTAATAACAACATATTTTCATTGTTGTAGTTCTTGTGATAGAAATATTTTATGAAAAGCCTTAGGTCATTGCTTTGTGCCTTTTCACTCCAGGTACAAGGCTGTATATTTTAATAGGAAGCCTCAAGATCATTTTTCTGGTCTATGTTTTTCTGTACACTTCATCTGTGCTGCATGCACTGCTGACCCACTTGAAGGTTTCAATAGTGATCTCTCATCAATCACTAAAAGAAACAAGATTACTGGGTCTAAAATTCAGAGTAAATCTTGTCAAAACCATTTAATCTTATCTGGCAATCTCTGCATTTTAGAATGCTGCTTTGAAATAATGTGTTGGGTAGAATGCAGGGCAATTTCTGAAAAGTAGCTACTATAAAATATATTGGAATTGTATATTGGTTCAGAGTGCTGAATGAGTAGTGGAGGCGAAGTAGGAAAAGAATGTCAGCATCTGAAGTGTGTGGCTGTTAAGAATATGCAGGTGTATGTGCCTGTGTTCAAGCTGTATCTTGGTGTGTATTGTCCTGTGGGGCTTTGTCACCCACGAATAATATCAGTGATGGGTGCCGTGCTGTGGTCACAGCTGCTCCATCTCCTAACTCCTTTCCTTCATCTTTCTCCAGACCTATCTGCATTTAGAGGAGATGCTAGAATAGATCTTTAGAATAGATCTGCATCTATTCCTCACAAATATTTCAAAGGTGACTAAATGGTTCCCCAGTCTCTGTTTTCTTACAGAAACTTTGTCTGTCTGAATAAATTGCTGCATAACAATAATTTCAACCGATAACACCTGCAGTCCAGGTATCAAAATCTGTGTTGTGAACTCCAGCATAATTTCCCAATGCCTTCAGACTGAGCAAATATTGCTGTCATTGCATTACAGAATAAGCTGAAATAGAGGTAATTGAAGCTGTTTGCTTGGTGTTATCATGAAAGGAGCCTGTGTGCATGGGCAGAAGTTTACCATATCTCCCTTTTCTTGGGCACATATTGTGATTGCAAAGTTGCAAATGAAGGAAATTCCCACCTAGCCTGATACATTTGTGACTGAGACTTAAACCTAATTCTCTCAAACTCTTGAGCATGTTATATAAGATTAAATGTGGATGGAAAGTCTTGATGCTGGCTATTGAAATTGTTTGATGAAACAGTGGCAGGATGCAAATGGGCCCTTCACACTCAAAATTACTCAAGCGAGCCTGGAAAGCATTGCCTTGTCACAAGGATGTTATCTTTTGGCTGGGGCTATGCCTCTGAGCCTTTTTCTGGCAGGTGCCAACCTTTGCTATCTATGAACTCATTGTGCTTTCTCCTCCCCATCTGCACTTCAGCTGTGTCTGTCCCTTGCATCTTCCACTTCGATCCAGTTGGTTCTTTCACTCTCTTTCTGCCTTTCTATTTGTTTCCTCCCTGTGAATGTTCCCTCCTCCTAACTGCACATTCACACAGGAAAAGAGAACCATAAATCTATTGGGATATTTGAGGTCAATGTATACTTTATGTTGGAGAAACTTCCAAAAGTGCCTCTTCCTGTCTCCTTTTTCATTTCTACAATAAGTAGCTGGTAGAATCTGCTGCAGTGGTTATAATAGATAATATCTTCTATTATCCGTTGTTTCAAAGCAAAAAATTGGGTTGTTAACCTATGAAAAGTAACATTACAGTTGCCTCAATCTTTTCTAGATACATCAATTCATTAGAACTAACTTTAGGTATATATTTCAAATAATTTCAAGTAGCTGGAAAAACTACATTTATTTGAAAATGGTGAAGGGTTTTATTTCTTTTCTTGTGCATTCCCTGAGGGCTTCAGTTTTTAAACACTAACTTCAATTACTTTGTAATGCATCTAGCGTTGAATGTAAGTTGAAATCAGTGATACTAAAATTCAAATGTAATATGTGCCTCATCAGCATCTAAAAATGCATGGTACTTTGTGTGAAACCCCAACAGTCTCTGAAGAGAAGCCTCTCCACTTCTTTTGTAAGTGGACTCCAATTTCAGTCTTTCACTAAGGAAGTGAAATATATATGATTGCTTTACCTCCGATTATTTGTAAATAGAGACTCAGGATACAAAACTGTAGATTGGAAGAACCCTACATTTAATTATTTCAAGCCGTTTGATCTTTATCTTTTGGGTCCGTGCCAAATTAACTTCTTCTTCTATTCTGTGTATGTAACACACAATGTTATGACCTAAAGTTTAGCTGCTTTGTTCCTTTTTACTTCATAACCTTTTATAGGGCTTTGCAAATTAAATTTGGTGATTAAAACAGACAAGTTTCTTTAACACAAATTATAGCCTATCTTAGAATGCATGATCTGTTTCATAGCCATTACTGTGACTAAGTGGGTTGTGTGGCAGGAGACTCAAGACTCTAGCTTAATAAATCATTGCCCGCTTGGTCAGTTTTAGGCATGAAAGAACAAAAGCATAATATAATTTCTGGTTCAACTAAAGGATTATCAAGAAAGATTTGCAACTTGTGTGCAACCCCCTAACCATCTGGGAAAGATGGTATGCTAAGACTCTCTTATCTTCTCATGAATAAATGAAACAGCCTTGCCGATTAAAAATCCTTTATTGATAACCTGCAGATTTATTTTGTGCTATAGCTAGAATGTGGGTACCACAAGACAGAGCTGAATGCCATTGTGTAGATCTCCCAGAGGGAGGCAGGCAATGTGTCCAAGAGCCTGTGCTTGCTTTACAAATGGGAGGTTCTGGAAACTGTGCACAACTTCCCCATCTGGATGGCTCTGTGATAGGCTGTGAAACCATCTTAGTAAGAAAGCAAGTAAACAACTTACAGAAGTTCTAAGAGACGTTCAGCTGAGTGCTCTAACGTTTCAAAAATGCAAAATTTATATTGAGTGGGAATTTCTTTAGAAGTTAAATTAGGAGCTTGAATGCATGCAGGGGAATGAGGATGGTTTAATCATAGATTAATGAAGTTTAACTTATTTAAATGTCACTCTGTGTCTCTGCTTCTAATTGTACCATATGGTATCACCTAATAAGAGCCAAGTGCGGATGCCAGTTGCATCACAGTATGATATATTATAAAGCAATCAAATTTGAAGTGAAGATTTATGATGGAGTTCTTTGTTAAAATCAAGCAAACAAAAAAAGCCATCTGATCTATTACGGTCACTGAATAGGCCTCTGTCTTAAAGCTCTTGTTCCAAAGATGTTCCTGGTGTGCATCTTCCATCCTTAGGAAGCTTCATATGGGGTTAAGAGCTGAGGGAAGGGTTCCAGAGGTTAGGCCTACCTTTGTGCTGTGTCCAAAATTCTTTGCTCAGGAAGAACAAAGTGGTGATGTCCTGAATGAGCTGAGGGACTGTACCCTGCTGGTGTGCAGTTGATGGAGCTGGAGTGCCTGATACCTTGATGCTTCTGGTAAGTGCATTTAGGAGCCCCATTTTGAGATTATCGTCAATTTTCTCTTTCCTACTCAGATATCTATTGCTACATGTTAAGGAGATGGAAAATACCATTTACTAATTTAATTTAAAACCCTGTGTACCCCAGGCAGAGAGTCTTGTTTTGGGCACTAGGTTTGAATATGTGACTGTGAATGTTTTTGAGGAGCTATTTAATCACAAAACCCCAAAAAGTGATGGAAAATCCTTTCTCTACTTTCATGTCTGGACTGTGCTATGTGATTCTAGAAAACTTAGACAAACTTAAGAATTAAATTGGGTGCCAGTAAGCTTCCTAAGCCTGCCTTTGTATACGTCATCATTAAAAATGAGTAACTCAATCAGTAATGTAATTTTTTTACCTACATTGTCTTCTCATTATTTACATCCAGAATTCATAGCTGTATTTCAGACAGTTGTAGTAACTCCTCAGAAGCTGCAAAGCTGTCATTTCTTTCCCTGCTTTGTTACAGGTGGTGAAAGTCACATTGTTTTTATTTTACTTTTTTTTTAAGTGAGGAAAAATCAGCATAGCTCTGTTTATTACCTTTTTAATAACTCCAAATGATTACTGAAACCTTTAGAAATATCATAAATAATGATAAAATACTGGCACTTATTCCTGTGTTCAGAGAGAAGGCATTATAGTTTGTTAATTTGCTTGAGATGGTATAAAACTTGAAATAACGTGGTAACACTCTTGGTTTAAGAAATAACTACTTGGAAAAAATTCTAATAAGTTTGAATTTCAGTGATCTCTTCAGCCAGTTGAAGAATTGCTCTTTAGAAAAGCTAATCTGATATTATTTGAAGCAATTTATCATTCAGTATCAGAGCAATATCCTACTGGAACACCAAGACGACATCAGCACTCATCTGCAAACAGGATTCAAACAATAATTTCTGCTGTTGCCAGTTAGGGAAGCTTTAAAATAACAGTCACCAGGAATAATCTGCAGGTGAAGAAATTACAACACATGTGCTTTCTGACTGTAATTTGACCTGTGTGCAAGCATGTAAATCTCCTGTTATTCCCAAACTGAATAATCCTTGGGTAAAACCAAAGCCATCAAACGGAAATAATAGTCAGAAGTATGTAGCACTGACAGTACACAGAGCTCGCTCTTCTTCTCTGGCTTTTGTTGCATGGCTTGCTGAGCGAGGGGTGAAATAAAACAGTTCCATGAGAGTGTGTGAATCTTCAAGTACAACAGAATGATCTGTCCAGACTGAAAATACAGGGAAAGATGAAACAGGAAGAAGATTAGGGTGGATGTACAGGGTCTGAGACAACACAGCAACAATGCTTTTCTTCTGCTGAAGAGAAATGTATGGGTTTGATCAGATGGGTTAAGCCCTGAACTGAAGGATTCCTAGTTCCTCCTCACGTCTGCCTTTGGAGACTAGGATATTCACAAAGTATTTTGTTACAAAAGTAAAGCAGTGCCCTGGCAAACTCATGCCATACGTGACATGAAACAGATCCTCCCAAGTGGAACACAGCATACATTTTCCTTTCAGATTTGCCCCCAAAGAATTTTCATTGTTCCTAATAATTTAATCCAGGTTCCCTCCTCTCTCTGCATGTTATTTGCAGAAGTAGTTCAATGTACAAACTCATTTGTCTATTTTCTTTTGCTGCTAAATATTTTCAGGGAAGTGACTGGAGAAAGTTAAGCACAATTATTGTTCAGATTTTGGTCTGCCTCCTGAGACTACCCTCTCTGGGAAAATTCTCATGATGATTTTTTCTGATACCTCTCTCTGTGGAGAGAGTCCACTGTTGTGTTTTTGTTGCCTGCCTATCCAGGCTCCTTGTATACAGTGGAGACACCAAAATTTTTCCAGAGGGCAAAATCAAAGCATCTTTACACACCTTTTGTAAAGTGCCTTCTCCAGAGACTGGCATCTTCCATTTATTAGAGGTGGTATATAAAACCTGTGTTGAAGCAGCAATGCTGTATCCCAGGGAGATTTTTGCATAACCAATGCACTTTTAGGTTTACTCCCTTATAAGCTGATTTAGCTGCATCTTGCCAGTTCTAGCTGGGGTTATTTCTGGGAATGAGTGTAAATAGTCCAAAAAACCACACGGAGTTGTGTCAGGTAGGGTTGCCTGTTGGAAATCTCTCATTAGGCTGTGAGGTGAGGAGTGTTTGAGAAAGTCCCTGTGGTCTATTGCAGAGGAACCCTTGGAAGAGCAGTATCTCATGAGAAGTTGTTGATCCATAGTTAGGAAGTGTTAGGTCTGTGTTTCTGTGGGGCTGTACCATGCTTGTGGATGAAAGGAGGCTTGCTGCTTGAAGAAGGTCCTGGTTAAAGGGCATATTCTTGACAGCTGAGTTGGACCTAATAATCCTGCTGAAGACTCACCAAGCCTCAGGCTCACCAAGAGGAAAAGATTCAGGATGTGGCCTAAGGTAAGAAGACGCATTACTAGTCTTTATATTTTTAACAAGAAGGGCACTGCCTGTTTCATGATAGCAGATTCTAATTAAATTACTCATGTGATTTTTGAGGCAACTAGAGAACATGTCTGAGTATCACTGCTATCCCAAGCTATAAATGATTCCACAGTGGGCAGAACTGTGGTTTGTGGTTGCCTCAGCAGATTCCTGGCCTTGCAGCTGAAATGGGTTCGAGCAACCTGTGACCATGTGGGCCCCTGCCTTCCCGTGCAGCCTGCCGTGGAAGTTGTATTTTTAAGCTGCCTGGATGCTGTGCCTGCTGTATCCAGCTAGAAAAACAGAGTACTTGTGCCTGTGACACCTGTATAACGAGCATTGTTCTGACTGACTGGCTTCTCCCTTCCAGTTCATTTCAAGCTTCTCTGGTAAAGTAATTTTCCTCTCATCACCCTGATGCTGTCACACCCACACCCTAATTGGAGCACCTTCCCATCAGCTACCATGTCACCCTTATTACCACAGCAATCTTCCATCCATACTCTCAATGCTTTCCACCCAGCCCATTCCCCATGCACTGCTCTGTCTTCTCTCTCCCTCTAAATCTCCTGTCTGTATGCATGACTTAAACATTTCTGCTCTTCTGTCATCAAAATTGAAGCAATCTCATGTACCATTTTAAAATACAGGAAACAAATTCCTCAAGAGGAGGAGATAATTTGTATACTTTGGGAAAATCCATGAGTTTTGGGTTAGTCAGGAAGTTTTGCTAACAAGAATAAATGTCTCAGTGGAATCTCATTGAGTATCTCATCTCAAAATTCAGATTTTCTGCTATGTGTGTACTTCTTCGGTTTCTGATATTTGCAACCACTGAATATTAAAATCAATAATGTTTGGTTTTCTAAAGGACAATTTCTTTCCAGATTTAAAGCAGCATTTTAAAATCTGTTGATAGAAACTTTTTTGTCAGAAAAAGAGAACATGACAATGATGCTTAAAGTACCTTTATGTCTCATAGATCAACAATGGATTTCAGAATTGCACACCAGACCTTTCTCTACACATTACACAACTAGAGTATTTAAATTAACTGTGGCATGCTTGTCATTAGAACTGAAAGTGTGCTGAGTTCCGTGTCTCTGCATTACCATAAATTGTTTGAGACCTCTTTGCAAGACTTGTTAAAATTGTTTTGAGGGATCTTTTCCACTGTTCGGTCTGGTTTTGGTCAGTATCTCAGTCATGAATAAGTACATTTTGTTTTCTCTACACAGATGTTTTATCTGTCACATATAATGCCAATCAGATTAGGTAAGTCCAGGTGATTTTGTCAGTTTGTTCTATATTAAGTCTTTGCAGGACAGGCAACCAGTATGGTTGTAGTGCAGGAAATTCATTTGTCTTCTGTTCATTGTCATACTTGGCTGTCACAGAAAATCATTTCTCGCAATGTGCTAGACCCATTATCCTGCTCTATGCTATCTCACATGTATTTTATGTCAGCTGATGCTTGGTTTTCACATTTTAGATTGAGGAGTGACTCCATAACATGTTCTGAAGGTGTTTATCATATTCACAGCTCCTGTCACACGGTGTCCTAAAGAAATTAAAATAAGCACTGTTGGTGTGCAGTCTGGAACTGGGAATTACTATTTAAAACAGTTATTCTAACAGTAGTTCGCTCATTTTAGGAGGAAAAGGAAGTCTGTAAAGTATGAAACAAGTTCTTCCTGTCTTACAGTATTTTGTGGGCCTGGGCCTAATTCTTTGGAAAGTATGTCAGGAAGAGAGAGAGCACCTGCAGTTTGCATTGACTTGAACTGCACATAGGTTAGATGTTTAAGGGCAGGACTTGACACACTATCTGTAGAAATGACAGTGAGATTATCTTAGGTGTTAGCTTTCACAGTCTGTCACAAGTTTTTAAGTGACATTCAGCCAGTTCAGGTTCCTGCACAGGTGTTAGTCTCACTGGGTGACTTTTCTGCTTATAGAGATTCTGACTGATCATGTGATTCAATGAGAGTTGCAGAACCAGGCCCTAAGAGAGAAATGCTTTCAGCTTCCAATGGTTATCTTTATACCATGTGTCTCTTCATTGTTGCAGCGTTTTTTGACCTTCAAATCACGTGTTTAAAAACCCACTTCATTCCTGAATACTGCTTAGGGCACAGATATCCAGAGTTCCTATCTGAATTTTGCTATTGCAACAGTAGTTAAGGATGATTAAGACAGGGAAGGAATCTTAGCCTCAGTACAGTTTCTCTACATGATTTTTAACATTTGCACTGAATGAACTTTGTGTCGTTGAAAGACGAGCTTGTTTTCCTTTAGCATAGTCCTACGATGTCACCCGAGCAGGAGAGCAGAGTTCAAGCATCCTGTCAGCTTGCAAGCTTGCAGAGATGATCTGGGTATCCTTGAGGATCTTAGGAAGCCATATTTTTCTGTTTTCCCCAGACTTGAAGCATTTCTGTTTAGGATGATCACTCAGTTTTAGCGTCAGAACAGAATTCTGACTGCTGAGGTTAATATCAATCAGGACTGATTGCTTAAAGCCAGGAATAAATCCAAGAATTTGTCCATATGTAAGGAGCCTCTCTCTGCATGGTCTACTCAGCCCGAGTAAATTGATAACTTTTCAAACCTTTCTTTGCAAGAAGGAAAGCTTTTTCTCCCTCCCTCCTCCTTCAAAACTAATGTGCTTTACAGCCTGAAAAGCTGTCATGTATAACAGAGACCTTGGGTGCATGCCATCAGTGCTGGGTGGACTTATGGCAGGGAGAAGAAAAGCTATTACGAGCTGTTGTAGACAGAATAGACTAACTTACCTATTTATTTATTTGTTTGTTTGTTTGTTTTTTGAGGAAGCATTCTAACAATTTATTTTATGAGACCTACCAGCCTGCTGGTAAATATGAGTTTTATTACCCAGTGTGGGAGCATAGGTTTCATTTTAGCAAACTGACCAGGGCACATCTCTAGTAAAACAGCAAATGGTATGGATTACAGGAGACCTTGTGACTGGATATTGCTTAGCAACTACACGTGTTTAGATCACAGGCCTGGTGAGGTAATTCATGCTGGGGATGAATAGGTAGCATCTGACCACGTAACACACACCATGTTCTAAACAACTAACCCTTTCACTGCCTTCTGGCAGCACCCTAATCTTTCTCTATTCCTATCTTTATAAAGTACTGTTAAGGATGAGAAATGTAACCTTTTCATAATATGGAGAATGTTGAAGTTCCTTCTTTTACAAAAGTTGGTTCAGATGGAATTTCTGTTGTCTGGCTAAAATTGCATAGGACATGTTACAGTAAAATGTTGCTGTAGAAATTTTTGGCTTTTTCCTTTTATACAGCACCCACTGCATTTGAGTTCCTTTTCAAACTAATAGTCAGACCTACCCATGTTACCCATATGTCACAGAGATGCTACCCTTGAAATATAAAGTCATGCTTGTGGAAAATATTTTCTTATGATGCATTTTTTTCTGTGGTTTGAAAATTTTACAAATGTATCAGCACATTCTTATCTAAAGTTGAAAAACTATGTTACTTTACATTATGTAGTAGTCTTGAAGGACTTGACAAAGACTTTTTTCAGTGATTTATTGAAGACTACTCTAAGGATATAACTACATCCCCAGAACTGAGCATTATATATGTTTGCAGTGACTTCTGGAAGAGGATATTGCCCAAACATTCTGTGAAGCTGCTTTTGCCCCAGGATGGAGATGTGGTTTGTTCCTAAAACAAACAAAAAATTAATATGGAATATACCTGATCCCCTCGCCAGTTTGTGTTCTTTTAAAAGCTTCTTGTGATTTCCTTGTTCTTGGCAGAGAAGTAAAAATACATTTTTAAAAACAAAATTGGAACCATTTATCCCTAACTAAGAAAAGTGTGATATTACATAGTCCATCATCTCTATTAATATACTTGATCTAAGTGTTTAGGAAGTGTGATGGGCATTCTTGGTGTCCTCTGTTTTGGAGCATTCTGAGTGCCTCAAGGCTGAGGTACTTAACTGTGAAGGTTATGACTTTCTCAAGCACTGATTTCACTTGCAAATCAGGAACAGTCCTAATTAATAAATAGGTCTTTCAGAACAGACAGATTGTATGTTGTGGTCTGGCAGGGATTTTGAATTTGAATACCCTTCCCTTCCTCTCTACCCTTTTGCTAGGAAATTGTTGAAAAGTGATTTTAATTGCCTAAATTTTTGTTATTAAGCCCAGTTTTCAGATCTGGCACTGCCCTCATGCACAAAACTACATAAATGTGGTTCTGAGATGGTAAACTGATCTTTTCTTTATCTCTCACAAATTAAAAAAAAAAACAAAACACTGATAGATTCTGCTCAGGCCATGCTTTGTAAAGGGATTCTTATTTAAATAATAAGAAATAAAATGTGAACCAAATATAATCATGAAAAGCTGGAAAAACCATATTTTATACCTGAAATTTGGAATTTGAAACTATCAGCTAGACTATTTCAGATTACATAAAGCACATGAAGTGTTAATTAAATTAATGGCTCACATTAACATTTATGTGAGCGAACTGCTGAAATGAGAACTTGGAGACTCTGGACACTGTGTCCAGAGACAGGGCCAGACTCAGTCTATTTTAACTCAGAAAAAAGTCGATTTTCTTCAGTACACTTAATTAACATTCTTGGTCTTGATGATCACGTTTAAAATCGTGCTTATGAAATGAAGCAATGTGTGTGTGAGTTTGTGTGAGAAGCACCTGGAGTTGGGCTCATCTGCAACTGTTGAAAGAACAGTATCTTGCTCTTCAAATACTGTCCATCATTTCAGGCTCTTACTGTCTTCCCAAGCAAACCTGTGACACCACTGAGGAAATAAAGGAAGATAGGGCAGAGATAATGTGCTGGAATTGGAGCCTATCTCCCCTGAGTCTTGCTGCTTTTTCTTGATCAAAAGATTGCTCTACCTCTCCATAGGCATCCAATGTGTACTTCAGCTGACCCTCTGTTTTGTGGAGCACCCTTTGTTTCAGATCTAAATTTACCTCTGTTTCATACACAGCTTGGCTTTTCATGCTGTAGTTATAATAAATTATAAATCTGAAAGGCTGATTCACCCAACGGTAAAAATTGTTATTGTTACAGCCTGGGAACAGGATACTGTTTTAGAAACTGAGATTCTGGGCTTTTTAAATCCAGGAGAGCCTTAAACCTTTTCCTCTGTGATAAAGCACAGCACCTGAACAGCTTTTTATAACTGCTGAAACAAATTAATACTACCAAGATGATTTGGTATCTAGAGGTTGTGGAGTTTGGGGTGTCTGAAATGTAAAATGTAGATGGATCCCAAGGTTTTTTTCCTTATTAGCATGATTTTTTTTTTTTAATTGGTATTTTATGGCCAAGAAGGTGAATTGTTTAGGAGAAGAAGAAAAGCTCACACAAATCAATCTGTGTAGGACCTTGTTGATTATCTAGCTGCAGCTTGAACCTAGAACTTTTAATTTAAGTATAGAGTTGACTATATTCTCAACTTGCCTATAAAAGCACCTCTGCATCCCCTGAAGAGTTTGTGCCTGCACAGCACAACCAAAGGCCCTTTCCCCCTTTAAGCCAGCCGCTACTCATGGATAGGATCTAGTGGAGCAGAGCCTCCATTTATAGCCCTCACTGTTCGCACCCTCCTGGATACAGGGCTTGTGTGCAGAATCTCAGCTGTGCTGCCTGATTCAGCCCCTAGTCTCCATTGGCATGTCAGCTGCGCCTAGATCTGAAATGGGGGTTGTTCAAGGGCTGTTAGCATGTTGGCCTTCAGATCTCATCTGCGAGAACTTGTTCTTGGAAGGAGTAAATGACATCTCTTCTCCTCCTTTCCATCAAGGGCATTCTTAAAACCTTTTGCAAGGAACTTTCAGCAGTCCTTCAGAGTTCAGCAGCCTCGTCCTTGGCAATAGATACTTTGGGGAGGAGTTAGAAGGTTACAGATTTTCCCATAATATGGACTTGTTTGTCTTGCTAATGGAAGAATATTGCTGCAGTTTACTCCGGAGGTCTGCATGAAAAGATTGAAACAAAAGTCCTGAACGCTTGGGATGAAATTAGCATGAAGTAATGGCTTCAGGACTGTTGGCTGCTTTGCTGTTGCATGGAGTTGCTTGGTGAGTCTCTGCTTATCTCTGTTTTCTAGTTTGGGTTTATTCCTTTACTGGCTCTTTACCATCTTTTGTCACAGGAGACTGTGCATGTACATTCAAATAATAGCATAACATAAAATGCCTCTCTAAGAAATACTTTTTTTTAATATGCTACATATAAATGATTCATTAAAGATGCAGGCATCATCCCAGGCTAGGTCTTTCCAAATAATTCAGTGTTTGGATTGGTGTGGGGTAGCTGGGAGAAGTGTGTGTTTTAAAGTAAAATAAACCATTAAATTGTGAATCTGACGGAAAGCGTTGTGCTGGAGACTGGTACTAGTCATATCAGCCTCTTGCTGATATGTTCCTCATTTGGAGGCCTTTTCTCTAGATGTCTTTCATAACATGATGGTAGTAACACACTTTAACTTGAATTAATTTTAAAAAATAATTAAAAATATTAATCTTTTCCAGAACACCTTCTTGAAAAATCGGTTGATCTATGGAAAGGGAGCCAGCCAGAGACAGTGCTTGAAACTATTCTTTTGATCTGAATATCCACCTAATGCAAAGGTCAGACACAGACTGCATCTGGCTGCCATCTTTCGAACGAACTATTTCGATCCTGTTCCATGTCCCCATACACTCCTACAGGGAAAATACAGAGTTAGGTTTAAGTCTGAAATTATTATCTTCTTTAAATATGAATCCTAGGTAACACATTCTGCTAACTGCACCTAATATTTAACAACGGTGTCAGAAAATGGAAGAAAGGGAGAGAACAGTTCATTCACTGCAGGGTTTGTTTTGTTGTTTTTTTTTAAATGGCAGCTTGTCCAGGTGCTGTGTTAGCAGTAATTTGCAATTTGATTGAATAATTGGGAAAGGAAATACATTGCCCCATTCACTCAAAGTCCATTAGTAGTAAGGGGAGGCTAGCTGCTTCTCTGTAAAACATGCAGGTGTTGCTTATATTCTGATTGCTATAAATTGTAGAAGTGAGGATGGGGTTTCAGGAATTGAGTGGTATGATGGAGCAGGCAAAACAGAATAAATCTGTGGGAGGATCCTTCCCTTTTCTTCGACTGATGAACACATGAACTGTCTACCTAGTATGATGTCAATTGAAATCAAAGCTTGCAAATGGCATCTCCAGTGGTGGACTAGTTTAAAGGGAAGTGTCCAAGGGAATAGTAGAGGCATAGAAAGGATGATAGTTTCCAAGGCTCACTGGGGAAGATGAAATGGCAGGAGGACAAGGCCATTCCACCAAGTGGTCTAAGTGACAAACTGTTCAGATTGTCAAAAACCTATTTGGCTGTCACCCAGCGCTGTACACACAGTAAAATCCATTGATGTTAATATTGTCAAATGACCAAAAATGCTGCTTGATGTTGAGATTGCTGGCCCATTCTGGGCCTTGCTTTAATCTAGGCCCTCCCAGACTCACAGATTAAATGCTCAAGTGCACATGGACTGGGCTATCACCAACAGGCTCTCAGAAGGCCAGTTCTATGCGTAGAACAGAGCACATACTCTTCTAGGATTTGTTAGGAAAGACCACAGCTCTTAGCCCTTCCTCATTTCTCAAAAATGAGATTGTAATTCCAAGTCTCATGTGTTTAAGACTGTAAGTTTTAAATGCAAGTTACAAGGTCAGGGTCTGGGAAGATATATTCTAAACTGTGAAGAGGGATGGGAAGTCAGAAGACAGAGGTTCCTCTGAACTCCCTGCTGAGGGTGCTGTCTTAAGGCACTCATTTTTGGTTGCCTTACTCTTTCCACATTCCATGAGAAGGCATTATAACAAATATTAGAATGCAACATCCTTCATGGGCAAATATGGCTTGCTGACTACTTCAGAACTCATCTTCCCTTTCAACATAAACAGAGGGAGCTTTACTCCTTTCAGCTGTGATTTTTACCTCATAACATCCTTAGTGTAGTAGAAAACAGGCAACCTGGTTGTAAATTAAGGTCAGAATTGCAGTGTGTGTACACATGATTTCTACCATCAGAGAAATACACAGATAAACATGTGATAGCTATTTTAATCAATCACACCCTGGGAGCTTTGCCCACTGTGTTCCCAAGAACAGGGTGCAAAATGCAGCACTCTAAAGAAATTCCACACATTGCAGCAAGTGACCCCTTACCACAACCAGGGCTGAGAAAAACTGCAATTTCCTTATTAGAATCACATGTCATCACCTTGCCAGCTACATTCTTGAACGCTCCTCAGTTCTTGGTTTTTTTGCACTGGCTTCCCACAAACACTGCACATAAAACCAGGGTGACTCACAGCATCCTTCTATGTCAAACAATTCTCTGAAAAGGCTGTGCTGGAGTCATTTGATGCCATGTTTGCTAGTGCCCTGGAGGCCTCCAGGCAATCCCCAAGTCAGCTGAGTTCATGTTACCAGAGATAAGTAGTTGGGACTCAGACTGCATGCCTGCACAGTTTTGATTACTTTTCTGTCATAAATTCATTTTCCAACTTATGTGGAAACATCACATATTGATCACCAAATATAGGAAAATAAGTCACATTACAGTCAATATTCTTCAGGTGCCCTATGGTCAGGTCTGACTGGTGACTCGTTCAGAAGCTTCTTTTGGCTTTAGTTCTTCCTAGGTGGGTAATTTGCAGTAAGCAGTATTTGTGTTTGGCAGATAACCATATTACAAATGTGAGTAAACACTAATTAAATTACTAATTACTAATTTACAGGATAGATAATGGCCCAGGGGAGCAATGATCACCAGGTTTCCTCATTTTCCCATTTTCTTCTGTCTCCTCAAAATTTGGATTTTTGCCTTGTGGAAGACAGTTTGTCAGAGTGGAAAATGCTAAGAGGTTCAGGGAAGAAACAGTTTCTGGACAGCACCTTCAAGGAAGTCTGTTTTCAAAACTTTGAGGACTATATTAAAGCTGAAACAGCACAGAGTGAGGTTTTTACTTTTTTACCTTGGATTCAAGTTTACACAGCTTCCTTCATGTTTTTAGGAGGTATTGTTTCAAAGGAGCTCTGAAACTCCCTCCTAGATGATGGACTGGGGCTCTCCAAAGCATAGATCTCCAGTACGACTGCTGAAAAAGGCAGTGAACTAACTGTCTGAATAACAAGCCTTTATTGGCTCAGGTTCTGTTAATCTCAGCTCACTCTCAAATGACTAGCAGGGTGTCTGCTGGAGGAAGCTGTGGTGCTCCACATGCAGTTGGCCTTGCCTGCACTTTCAAGGCATGATCAAGCTGTTTCAGTGGGCCCCAGAGGACTGTGTGCTATGCCTCAGCATGAGGAAGCAGAACAGGATCCTCCAAGGGGATGTACTTGTCAATTCTCTCCAGAATGGGAGATGAAGTTATGCTATCCCAATGAACTCTCTCTTGCTACTGATAACTGAGTGACCCTTCACTAATGTTTAAATGAAACTGAAGCTGCAAAGTTGACGTTTAAATTCATTCTGTGTAAAAGTTGCAGTGAAAATGTGAGTCTTTTATGTCTATATATATATATATATTTATTTTTTTTTTTACTGGTAACAAGAGAATCTTTATAGCCTTAGAAATCGCATTTTGTGCAGCAATATATTAAAATTTCACTGGAGGTTAGGGTAGTCATACACTCCTAAAAACTGTCTGTCTCTGTCTGAAAACTGAGGGTGGGACTTTGAAGAGCATTTTTAGACCCAGAAATTGGAACTCAGCAGGTGGAAGGCTATGATTTCAGAAAGGTAAAAATCCTCTTTGCAAAAGAAAAAAAGTTTTAACCATTGCCTGTTTCTGTTTGGATTCAAGGAAGAGTACAGACTGGTCCTTAAATCCTATGTATCACATATATTCTAAGCCAAATATATCCAGTTTCCTGAGTGCTCTTTACTGGTTGTGCCAGCCCGGATAGTGGTCACCAGTGTATTTTTGTGCCATTTCATTTGTGCACTCCAGCACTCTTGTATGGATGTGAGGCTGCAATATCAGCTTTATAGGCTTTCAGAAAAGGAAGAAAAATGTTCTAGGGATGGAAAACGAGCTCACAGCAGCAACACAGCTTCAAGTAATCCACTCAGTACTGGAGCAGCTCAGGATGTAGGCACACTAGAAAAGGGGAAAAAATATATATATAGGCAGGTTGCTCTGCTGGAATGGCTATTGCCTGCCTAAAAGTCCAGCCATTGTTTTAGAACCACTTCAGGTCACTGCCTGTAATGTCAGTAAAGACAGCCCAACAGTTGGTGAATTCCTCCATCATGTTAGGTTTCCATGTTCCTCAGAGTGATATGAAGTGAGAATTCAAAGAAAGTCAATTGACCTGTTATTGTACTGTTACAAGATATGAGTGTGATCTTTCAAGTGCACCCAAAATAATCCTTATCTTTGAAAATGAGTTAGTACATATGTCCATGATCAAGGGCAGCCCTGAGACTGCATGAGATGGAGTGAGAAAGACATCATGCATCTCCCCTTCCCTTTAAGGAGACTGAGTTCTGTTCGGAGCCAGAACAGCTTGCATAAGAATGTAAGTCCAAATTATGTAGGTTATTTTAATAATAGTGTCCAGGCAGGCTTTGAGAATGCCCATGTCAGAGATGTAAGGACTCTGGAGAACTTTTGGATCTGTTAATACCAGAAATTTTGAGTCTACTGTCCTTGTGCTTATTAAAATCAGACCACTACAGTAGGCTAGCAGTATTTCACAATAAGCAAAACTGTTTTATAAGCATGAACACAATTCCTCTGTGTCGGTGTCCCTTTATCTATAAATAGCCATATTTCACATCCTGCCTTTCACCCTTTAAAAAAACCAAACAGACAAACCACAAACAACAAACTCCCACCCCCACAACCAGCTAAGCCCCAAAGCATCAATGGAGCACAAAGAAGCTCATCTGTGCCAGCTATCCAGCTAGTTTGGTGTAGCATAAGGTGCAGGAAAGGAATTAATGTAACTTGTTGTGACTGATGAAGAGGGGCAAGGAAGGAGCATGGGGAACAATGAGTACATGCTGTGTGGAGTGTGCATAGTCCTGGAAAGTGAGAGAGTGAAATGCTGCTGAAATATTGATAGGGTGGATAGGATCTGGAATGATTGACGGCATGTGTATGTGTCTTGGCAAGTTTAATTGGATTTGTTGGGGTAGAGGGTGGAAGAATGTGGTGCATTTTCTTTTATGGGTTTCTTTCTTTCAGTCTCTTCTTTCCTATAGAATTGACATTCAATGCATATACTTTTTATTGTCTGCACAGAAAACCTGGTCTTTATTCCCCTAAATTTTAAGGTTGAGGGAGCTGCATAGAGGGGATGAAAAGAGATGTAAAACAGTTTCATTGCTTTTTATTTACTACTTGTCTTCACTCTTCAGTGAGCAGTCATGCCCAGTGAGAGTAGTGACTTGGAGGGGAAAGAAAAAAAACAGTATGTAATTGAATGGTGGCTAAATGAATTTCAGTATTATGGTGTCCATCGTAACAGGAATTCTTCCATGAGGACTTGTGTATATGCTCTACTGAGTATTATTGTGTTTTTCTTTTTGGCTTATCATCAGTAACCAGATTCCTATCATCCTGCCACAACACGGGAAATTGGGACTCTGTGCATAAAGGTCTTAGTGAGTGATGAAGTCCAGATCCCTCAAAATGCTGA
Source organism: Cinclus cinclus (assembly GCF_963662255.1). NCBI lineage: Eukaryota > Metazoa > Chordata > Aves > Passeriformes > Cinclidae > Cinclus > Cinclus cinclus. Next base: position 21,765,968 of record NC_085052.1, read on the forward strand.
TCACCCCCCCTGCCCATTCAGCCTCCTAACTTCTGCTGAAACAAGGAGGTGTCTGTGGACAGCCATCTCAGTTGCTTTGATGGTCAAAGCCTGGATTTCCACGTTTCCAGCCACAGTGTATGTGGGTTTTCTCTGCAAGGCTGTCTTTTAGCCTTCTTTTCTCCCCTATGCCTTTCTGCAGCATGAGTATACTGTGCTTTTAAGCAGAAATGTTGAACCATCTGTTCTCGCACCAAGTGTGACTTCCCATTCTGGTATAAATCAGTAGTTTCTCTGATATCAAAACTAGAAAGCAAAAAAAGCATTCTAGATGGTTGATTTCTGTAAAGTTAGGGGTTTTATGGATTTTGGTTTGTTTTCTGGTGTCTATAGGGCTTATTGTTTGTTTGTTTGTTTTGTTTTGTTTTGTTTTGGCTTGGGCTTGTTTTTTGTTTTTTGGGTTTTTTTGTCACAGATTTTGGTGTTCTAAGTCAAAGAGCTGATGCTGCGGATGACCGCTTTCAAGGTGTTTCAAAGTGAGAGCCCCAATTGCTCCTCATGGGCTCAATGGGAGAGAAGCCTGGTGTGAGTGTTAGTGAAGGATTAGTGAAGGCTTCCGTTGTGTGGTGAAGGACAACTAATGATAGAGGACATTGCATCAAAAGGTAAAAATTTTTACTTGCTCCTCTTCTGAGTTCAGTGTGACTCACTAGCCAAAGACTTGGTAATCCCTTCTCAAACTTATGATCTTTCCAAGCCCTTGGGCATATACTTCAGAGCTTTTCTTTCTTCCCTTCTTTCTGCTTCACTTTGCCCCATGAGCAAGCTTAACAGTCTGTGAAAACTGATGGTTGGTAGCTATAAGGAGGGGGGACTTAATGACATGTTCAGTCATCTCTGAAGAGATGAAGCCAAACATGTGTCTGGTAGCAGGATATTTTTGGGGCTGTTTGTCTATTTTCAAATAACAAGTTTAATGTAATAATGTCATTACACAGCTCTAAATTCAAGGATGTGTTTTCACTGGAACACAATAGAATCTAAGCTATCAGTCAGATAGCTCATTTCCATTGCACTAACAGCCAGTTTCACTGGCAAAGTATTTCTGAATTTTGAGCTTTTACTTACTTAAGGCTGCTTTTGGTATGAGATAATTGTGTCTTCCTGTGAACAATTAAAGACTTCTGGAGGAAAAAAAGAGGCAAAGTATAGGAGAACAGTCTTCTTGTTTGTTTGATCTGATTTATTTTTTATTAGTGCATAAGCTAAATTCAATTTCTGAGTAAAATTGTGGCTGCAAGAAACCACACATCATTTTTCTGCTCTGGATGTTGTATCTCCTTTCTTAATGAAAAACCTGCATTTCAGGGGGAAAAAAAAACCCAAGCAGCAGAGGTATCATTCATAAAGAGTCAACCAATGTCTTTATTGCTTCACTAATCAACAAACATCTATCTCTGCTTGCTGCAAATTTGCTCCCATTGCACCAAATGTTAACTCTTTAATCTTAGCACCCTCTGCTGTGGACAGCTATAACAACATCATACTGAATTATTCTTGGTTTATCACTTGTGTGTTTCTTTTGTACCAAAATGTCTACAAATGCTATAAAACTTGTATCAATGGAGCTCCTTGAATATGATGTGATGAATGCGTTCTTTTTCTTGTGTTAATCTGGAAGGTAACTTTGTTTTCAAATGTTTACTGAAGAAAAGATGTGTAGAATACAAACAAAAGGCTCTAAATTGTTGTAGATTACAGAGGATCCCAAATGATAATCTTAGCCTTCGCAGAAGAGAAATGTAGGCAGGCAACCTTGCTTCATTCTGGAGATCAGCTCCGGTTGCTGAGACCATAAGAAAAAACCTATATTTGCCACATGCACTGATCATATCATGTCTACCTCTGGTGATGCCACTTCTAAAAAGTGAAAATAGATAACAAGTGAAGAGTGAGTGTAACACAAATCTGGGGTGCATGGGCACAGTATCCCCAGCTGGACAAGAGAGGTGACTATCCAGCTCTGCTCTGCATTGATGTGGCCTCAGCTTGATTCCTGGAGGCATCACAATATTTAAAAAACCCATTATTAAGCTGTTAGAGAGCATCCAAAGGAGGGCCACAAGGATGGTGAAGTGTCTGGAGGTGAAGCTGAATGAGGAGCAGCTGAGGTCACTGGGTCTGTTCACCTGGACAAGAGGAGACTGAGGGGAGACCTCACTGCAGGTACAGCTTCATGTGAGGGGCAGAGGAGGGGCAGGCACTGATCTCTGCTCTGGGGTGACAGGGACAGGACTGAGGGGATGGCCTGAAGCTGAGGCAGGGAGGTTTAGGATATCAGAAAAGGGTTCTTCACCCAGAGGGTGTCTGGGCACGGAACAGCTCCCCAGGGCAGTGGTCACAGCACCAAGGCTGACAGAGCTCAGGCAGTGTTTGGACAATGCTCCCAGCACAGGGAGTGACTCTTTGGGTGTCCTGTGCAGGGTCAGGAGTTGGATGTGATGATCCTGACAGGTCCCTCCCAACTCAGCATATTCTATGATATCAGCCTAATTTATAATAAAAAATATTGCAGGGGTTACACTTAAAAATCAAACTTTGTGACTTTTTGTATCTTTCCAGTAAGCACTTCAATTTTTTTTAACCTCTCAATGACAGGGGAGGATTACATTTGATTTTACCAGAGGTCTTCAGAAAACTGAAGGAAGAAATTACTTCTACAAGGTAACTTAAGAATGACATTCTTTCACATTTGATTACAGACAGAAAATCTCTTTTTCCTCCTTAATGAAGCTTTTTTGCCCTAGATCCTCAGGTGGAAACACTCTTTCTAGTGAACCTTTCTTCTTTCTTCTCCTTCATCTCGTATTTTGAACCTTTCTCCAGTTCTTGTCAGGCCTGGAGGCCAGCCTGATGGCTTTCTCAGAAGGGTGCTTTTGAAAAATGCAGTAATTTCAGAATACACAGAAGCAGTTCTCTTACTTTTTGTGTCTTCCTTTAAATGACTGTTTGATATCGACCCTCTCTTCATATTTTCTGTTTTCTAGAAAGCAGCATTTATAACAGCAATAAGAGTAAGAATCAGTCTTGCCCTTCTCACTCCTCCAACTCCATCTGCTGATCGTTCATATGAGAGCTCTAACATCAGAGCTGCTTCTGTGTATTGTTGAAGATGTGGAACAGTGAAATAGTTTTTGTCAAGCCTCCAAGAGGCAATAGCAGCAGACATGAGATTTTGACTATGTTGGTATTACTGCTGTATTCATCTCAAAACACTTCGCAAACATTAACTAATTAAGCTCTAAAACAACAAAGTAAGTTTGCATTAATGACACCTATTTAGCAAATGAAGAAGTGGACGTAAACAAAGTGTAAGTGAAATGACCAGTCAAGTGATAAGTGAAGGTCAGAGGAAAGTCTCCTGTTTTCTATTTGTTCTGCTTTTATGTGATCTCATTGAGAAAATTTTTGCAGTGGAGCTTGCAGCCATTTTAGTTCAAAACATTTGGACATTTTATGACAATCATGAGCTTTTCTTACAAGAATCGAGGTAATATAAAAGCAATACACATTTTTAGGCTCTCAGGTCCAGCTTGGCTTTTTCAAGAGGTAATTTCTTATAACAGAATGGGGCCAGCAGTGGTTGTGGGTTTTCTGTGTTGTGAGCCTTTTTTTTTTTTCTCATTTGTGTTTTTCTGGTGGTGCTAGATTGACAGAAAAGTGCCTTAAACTTTACAATGCGATCCCCTTCATGTGGGCTTGACACTGATGTCATGCATCTATCCCACCTTTCCTATGGGAGGACTAAGGCCTTCTCAAGGGATTGCTCTGCTCTGGTGATCCCAGCCAGTCTGTGAGCCTCAGGGGCTGTTACAGAGTGGAATGGCTTAAAGTCAGTGGAGCAGCCCTGGATTATAATCAGTGTTAAAAAATGAAGGATTAGGCACACTGTGGATGAGTCACGCAGAGCAGTCCTGACCCAGAGGATGACAGTTTAGAACAGGTTCCTTGGAGACATGGGGTTATCCTTGGAAAGGGAGGTCTTAAAGCCAAACCTTATACTTTCTTAATGGGTTTCATTAGGAAGAAATAAAAGGAACTGGGAAAAAAGACACGTAGCTTAAAAGGGAACAGCTTCGGCACAGTCTAAAATTTGTTCCGTTTTTCAATAAAAGAAGCCAATGCTGCCTTGAAATTCATGTCCCTTCAAAGTTCAAGGAGGCCTGTATTGTTGGCCTGCTCAGTCAGAACGCTCCAGCCACTTATTGTATGTGGAATGCACTCCAGGGACTGACTGAAAAAATATGATTTAGTGAAAGCTTGTACCCAAAACACATCATTGGCCTCTGATCTCTGAACATTTAAATATTTCAAGCTTACAAGCGGACGCTGTCACGAGGACAGACCCTGATCCCTAGCTGATTCTAGAACATCTGTTGAGGCATTTACCAAGTTAATAGATTAGCTATGAGAATCAGGCAGGTGTTTTTCACCAAAGCCAGAAAACATCAAAATCAGATTGCCCTCCAAGTCTTTCAGCACAGGCAATCGAGTTAGAATGACTCATAGAGTCTAACAGATAATAAAACACACATAACATTTGCTTTAAGGTACAGGTGGGGATATTTTGTACTGCACTTAGGAGAAAGAAAAACTAACTCTATTTGGGAATAGAGTAATTGAATACAGATGGGAGGAGGCAAATGAAAGAATTTAGCAAATATCTCAGTGGAATAGCTAATGGGAACGAGACAGAATAGGAAATTAAAAATTATTCGAAGCAGATGGACCATTCTTTGAGTTTTTTAAAATTTATTAGGGCTGCGAAAAAAATGTGTCTGTTTATTTTCCACGGCCATGAAATTAATGACTTGGTGAGTTGTGCTTGTGCAATTTTATGACTGCCATGTCATTTGTCATAATTTGGGTTCTGTTTGATATGGATTTATGAATATTTCCTCCCCCAAGCATGATTTATGGGTGTTGGTCATATGTGAATTAGACTGTCACCTCTAGTATGAAAAAGTACAAATGACAGATTATAAAAAAAAAAAAGAAGTGCTCAGGTCCTTAGTGGTGGAAAGCAGAGTTCACAATTCCCTGCTCTGCTTCTTCATTGGAAGTTTTTGTTTGGAGCTGACGATTAAATGTTTGGACTTGAGTCAAGCATATGGAAACATTGAGAGGGCTTGAATAGATCCGAACTCATCTGAACTTCACCTGTGAAACTCGGCTTGAGTCATCCTTTCCTTGTATTATGCATTGAAAAAAAAAAAAAATCTGCATGCTACTTGCTGTAGGAACAACTGATTTACTGTACCAGAGCAGCAAGTTGGCCTTGAAAATTTGCTGTCCTGCTTCCAATAGTGGCTAGCTCTGGGTAAAGCCTCCATGAGAAGTGGAAATAATCTTACACAGTATGTTCACTTACGCAGCACTGCATAGTTGAAGGAGTGAAGTCAAAGGACATATGAAACAGGCTGGATTTCTGTAATAATAATAATAATAATAGTATTCTAGGTTTAGATCCAAAGCACTAAGTTTTATACTAGCTGTTATCGCTTCCATGAAAACTACTACTCTTTGCTGTTTGTTTTGCAATGTGTAGCAACAGCGTGCACCAATTTAGGACAGAAGGAGAAGCACAGTTGCTCCTGGATTTGAGCCACCTGACTTCAAGCATAAAACTGTGGCACCTAAGTTAGTACCAAATCACCCAAGGCTCCCCCATTGATGCTGGAAAGTGATATGCACCTCCAAAGGCTAATTCAGCCCACTTGTCTTCATCCTTTAACCATGCAGGCAGAGAAAAACAGTACCCCTTCCTCATTTACCTCCCCAGTTTGGTCTAGAAATTCATGTGGGAGGAATTAGAGCCCAGCATGGGATACAGCTTTAAAAAGAAGCAACAATACACCTTGCGTGTCAACAGGGCATTACCGAGCATCTTGCATTCTGTGCTAGCAAATGCTTCCTTTATGGGGCTTACAACCAGTTCCTTCTACAGTTCTTAGCTCTAGGCTGAAGGCTGTTCACTGAGGCCCAGACAGCATTGCTTTTCCAGTGGGAGGCTGATAATTCTTGCTGAATATCTCTGCTCTTGTGGAGAAAGGATGATTACTTCTTTACAGGGAGCCACCAGGGCAGTCTTTGCCTGTCTTGCTAGTACCTATTACCTCTAAGACTAATTGAGCTCCCCTTTTTTTTGGTCTTTTTTTCTTTTTTTCCCCCCCTCTGTTTTTTTAAATATTTAGTGAAGCAAGAACTTGCATTAGCAGGTCATGTCTGCTGTTGTGATGGTAGCTGAGATGCTTTGCAGTGATGATATACAGCTGCACAGAGCTGGAATACCTTGCAAAAATAAACCTGGATCACTTGTATTTGAATTAAAGAACAAACTCCAGTAATCTTAGAATCATAGAATCATTTAGGTTGGAAAATACCTTTAAGATCATTGAGTCCATCACTGTTAGTTTGCTGACTCATCAGAAAACCTGCACAACTTTTGGAAATAGCTTGGCTCATCAATTGTGGAATGTTGATATGTATCAGAAATATTTTATTTGCTTTGGCTGTTGAAACTTATATTCACCTAGCACATCTAATCAACCTATTCCCAGGCTCCAAAGCTACTTTCACAGTGTAAAAGTAACTGATCTTCAAGCTGTCTGGCAGTTCCAAAGAGCAAATTTTGTCAGAAGACAGAAAACTGAAAAAAAATTCGGTTTCAGTTAAGTAAAATATTTTGCCTAAATGAAAATAAAATGTGCTGCTTAGGACTTAGCTATGTTTAATATGTTTTTTTCTTACTTGAAAAATGCTTCTGAACAAGCTCCTTTTGAATATTTTTTTTTTTTTTTTTAGAAATAGTTTTTTAAAATTACCTGAAGTAAATAATTTCAGTCCTTTTCTGATATTTCAGGGTTTTTTGGGTTTTTTTTTTTCCCTATATAGAAATCAGGAAAATGAAGCAAATTTGCAGAACCTTTTGTTTCAGCAAGTCTGCATTTATGGCTTTTTTTTTTTTTTTTTTTTTGGTCAAAGCACTGAGTCTAGATTAATTGTCTTAGTTACTTTTCTAGACTTTCACTTACTGGATGGATTATCTTGTAAATTTTGAATTATGTTTCAGTGAACTAAACACAAAATCCTTTTCTGTAAAAAGAGTTACACTAGGTTTGGAGTGGAGAGAGGAGAATATGAGCTGTTGGATAGCAGTAGTGTTTTCACTGAGCTTAGATTGAAGCTGTTTTGACTGTATCTGGCACTTAAAAGGCCAACCTGCTCCTACCCTGTTACCATAAAAAAATTTGCCAGGAAGGCAGGTGTCTAACTATACAGGCAATCAGACTACAGAGCAAAGTAATCATGATTTCTGATTTTCAGCATAGGTTGCCACATTAGCACATGTACTTTGGAAGAGAGGGAGAAGTAATCAGAGCAAGATAAGGACAAGGGTGGAGATCATTTGAACCAGTACAGTTATAATAGGGTAGTAAATTTTATGGAGCTTTTATTAAACCATTTTGGTTTTGTTAAACTAAAAATAGGGTAAAGCTATCTGAAAATGAGAAAATTCCTGAGTTTGCTTTCATTTGTTTTTAAGAGTTACTGAAATGTAGCAGTGTGTTTCTTGGGAGGCACCATTTGGACACACATGTCTGCAACTCTGAGCAAGTCACAGCTGCAGAGTTTCTTTAAGGCATGCATGCTTGGCTTTGACATGCTGAGATTTATGGTGAGATTTAAGTTCTTGTACCAATGGTGACGTTTCCTGAATAGTTTTCATCCAGATGGTCTCCAAGAGGATAAGGTTTAACAAGATTTATTCACTGAGAGGGGGCAATGTGAATTAAAATTACAAGGGGTACTGTATATACACTAATTCTTTGCCATTCACTGCCTCGTGAAATGTAGAAAATCCTTGCTCTTCATTCTCCCAAACGAAGTTAAATGGAGTTGCTTCTTTCGACATACTGTTCCACTCTGAGCACATTAGAGCCCTGGCAAACAAGTGCTATTAATTTTGTTGGGGTGGAGGGAGGGGTTACTGCCCTTAATGTCTTCCCTGCCACTTTGCCACAGACTTACTAGTGGAGGCAGCAGATGTAAGCAAGTGCCAGTTTATCAATTGTTACAGTTTGCAGACCATTGGCAGTTAAAATTAATGTGCTGGCTCAGAGCTCTATGGATAAGAGCTGGACCATACCGCTTTCTGATGGCTCTGTTTCAGCTTCTCGTGGGGGACTGCTGCAGACAGCTGGGAGAGGTAACCTCTTAAGTCATTATCACTAAATCCAGCACACTCGCTCTCTGAGTGAGCTCCAAGTCTTCAGCCTTTGAGAGCTGTTAGGGCTACCTGCACTGTTTTAGGTCCTGAGGCTGTATCTTCAATGGGTCACTTAAAATCAGTGGAGCACCAACAGTTTGTGCAGGCGTGCTAGTTCGGATTGTGATCGCTAAACCTAGATTTTCTGGAAAATTATACATCTTACACACAAAAGAACTGATGTAATTTCATACTAAAACCTTGTCGTTTTTATAAAGCTATTGACTCACAGCAAACAGTTAAGCACATGCTTAAGTGCTGCAAAGTATCTTTGTCAAAGAAAACTAACAGGTATGGATGCCCTGCTTAAAGCTAAACAGTTTGTAAGCATTTTGTTGGACAGTCAGTTTTATTGTTTTTCAGGGGTTTTGTTCTGTTTAAAATACTGTAAAGTGAATGTAGAAGCTCTAGAATTGGAGGCTTATTCAAATTCTGCTTAAAGAAGAGTTGCAGTATTAGAGGTCAGTGTCTTTTATCCATTTGCCATTTTCCTCACTTGCAGGCTGAGTTTTCTCCCCATATCTAGAAGTATTGGAAGTATCTTAACTCATAAAAATTCAGCTTCTTTAGCAGGATCAAGACATTTCAGTTTGAATATCATAATACTGAACCAAAACTCAAGTGACAGAAGGCAACAAGTTCCTCTTAAAGGAACATTTATAGGAAAATATAATGTCCTGCTTGATAAGAAAAAAAATTGACAGCATATTGCCTTTACCACTTTGAGCATGTTCAAGGTTTGTGTCTTTTATTATTTTGCTTTTCTATCTCGTATTATTTGCAGAAATGCATTTCATTCATTGTCTGTTGCCAATTGAGCTCTAACATAAGATCTTCACAACCAATGATTGGTCTTGGGTCCTCCAGTGTCTGAGTTGTCAATTTGTAATTATTTTATTTTTGAAAATTAGCTACTCAGTGTTTCATAAAATTGTTTGCACTTTGCATTGTTTCAATTTCAGCAGTTGCAAGTACAGGTACTGAAAAATCAGTAATTGATTTTATAATAATGGGTTAGTGAAGAACACATTTTTTTAAAACAACGGGAAAATAAGAAGGGAGAAGACTTTGTGATTGTTCTTTATATCTAAGAATGGACATTCCGGGTAAAACATAAAAGAGTTAGCAATTGTAATTAAGTAGGCCTCATCATATTGCAGCAAGTTAAAAATGTGACTCTTGCTGCAGAGCTTGCATGAATATTGTTTGAAAGAAGTAGCATCAATACAGTGCAATAGACTTTTATTAATAGGCCAGAACAGTCATCAGCCTCTGGGTTGATGTGATAGCTGAACACAGTGAACATGAGCATCTTGACAAGCAAGTAGCAAAATCTATCAATCACTTTCAGCATGAAGATGCTGTGATAATTAGGTTTACACTGGTAATAAAATATAGATAAATAAAGTGTTCAAAGCCATGGAAAATGTAGGGTCCATAGTGAATATCCTATGAAATATAAAAGAGGGCACCACCATGAATTCATCTAGCAGTGTAGACTGAGATTATTGTTCTCTTGACCCATCTTGCTATTTTTAGAATAAAATTAATGCATTTTTCGATCAGCACTGTTCAATGGTAAAATAACTCCAAGGCTTAAAGCCTAGGTTGGATTCTTTTCTTGCTGTGCTCATGTGCAATGATGTTCAGAGTCCTTCCTGTTGATGGTGCTGATGCCCTCAGCATAGAAGTGTGGTGGCATCTTTTAGTTTGTGCTAGTCACTTTTTCTTTCCAGTATTGGCCAGATAAAGACTAGGGTGTGCTCTGCTTCCTTTTATGCTGCTCTGTGTGGGTTGTTGGCTCCATTTATTTTAGTGGAATTACTCTAAGTTTATGGTTTAAGGAAAAACTTCCTGGTCTAGTGGTTTCTGGTGCTAATGAGTCAAAGTTTCCTCGACTCTGAGAAATAATCTTTCATGTGACTTCTGGAGGAAAAAAGGTCATGATTTTTTTTTTTTTTCCTGTTCTAGGGTACTGTCACAGGCAAGACAAGCCTTGCCTTGTAGTAGTGGGAATCCATTGAATTTACATCATTTCAATCTCTTTATAATTGCAGGTTAATCTATACTTCAGCATAAGGAACAACATGACCTAGTCTGAGTCACTAATCTACCCCACACTAGATGGCACTTGATTATTTTTTATTATTTTAAGAAAACTAGTAAATTCACTTCCTGAAAAAGAGATAGTTTGCCAGCCCACTAAACTGATGTCTTTGTGCTGGACTGTGGCACAGCCCTTCTCAGATGGCAGCAGAGAAGGCTCCTCCTGCCAGCGTGCCTCCACCCTGGCCTGAAGTGGGGGAGAGGTAACTTTGCTTCCTATGCTTCATTTAGTTCTTGGCGCTGTCTGCTGAGAATGGCAACGGACTTGCCAGTTGTGGCATGCAGGTTTATTGCTGGGAATTGTGCCAGAACCACCAATCCATTTTGCACAGACAGTGAACAGCAATGGTAAATACTTCTTGTTCATTACTAACCTAAACTGGATTTGAACTGAAGACTTGGAGGTGAAAGACTGTCTCCCATTCCTTAATCCCTTTAACATTTCAGTCTGCCTCATAAAATTTTCTAAAACCAAATGTAAACCTTGTGTATAAAATGAAATCCAGAGAAGAAAATCCAGAGTGAAGACTGGGGCTGTTTTCTTCTTCAGCAAGCTTCTTTGCTAGTAATGACCCTGGAAAATAGTTCTCTGATTATTCTCTTGAGAGATTACTCTAATTTCTTGCTGCTGTAGATGGCCATATGATCAATTGTCATCAGTTACTGCCTGATGATGGGTCATTACTTACCGGTGCATACTTGGGGGGAAAACACATGCGACTTCCATTAGGAGGCAGAGTGCACCTACATCAAATATGAAGTATACACTAAGTTCTTATTAATAACATTTCAAGATTGTCCTCCTAAAATTCCTAGCACAGAAGCTGCCTTCATAGTGGAAGAACTGAAACTATTAAAGATTTGCAGCTTCCAGCCAGGCAAATGAGTATTCCCCCAAGAAAAAACATCTGATTTTCAGCTGATCATTTCAATAACAGATCAGTTTTATTGAGAAAGAAAAGTAAAGCTCATACTTGTCTGCTCTTTGCTTCAGGACTTCCTAGCTTAATTAATTCATTTAGTTAAATTAAGTTATTAAGACCGGTATAAATACTTCCTTCTTGTTCCATTTCAAAGTTAAGAATGCATGTATGGCACTATGGAAAAATGCTGCATCTTATGGGTACTGTACTGCCCAGAAAGTTTGAATATCTTCAAGAATATGGAGATTATTTCAGTGAAATGTAATTTTTTTAAATTTATTTTTAAATTTATTTTATTTTATTTATTTTATAGTTTCTAAACTTCCTAGCAGAAATTCAAATCAAACAAACCTTCAGCTGAGTAAACTACCAAGAACTGACCAATGTAAAGCAAGCATGGTCCTACTGTGCTGAGTGGCCTTTTGAATGGATTCTGCAAAGGTAGCCTCTTTCTTATAAAGGTGGACACAGTTTGTCTAAATGACAGGGATTTTCATTTAGCCTTCCAAAGTGAAAACTAGTAGATCAAGAGGAAGAAAGTTAGAAAAAGGTAATATTGGAGGAAGCTGTTGATCTTTTTGGTACCAGTAAACTGAGGCCATTGAAATATGGAGAGAAAGGTTTGGCTGAGGCCAAAGCCTCATCGAGTCATGTTGCTGTGTGTACCCATCTGGCACTGAATGAAATTGGGTCTGGTGCATGCTGTTATAAATTAATAGATATGCAAGTAAGTGTTTTGTGAATAGGACTGGTTTTCATATTTGCCCCCAGTTCCCCAAAGTCCTATGTCTGTGTGGAAGAGTCCTTATGAAGATGACTTAAGAGAAGCAAATCAAAAAAGAAGGCTCATCCTCTAACTAGTGCTTATTGGTATCTTTTGTGCAAACTTCCACTAAAAGCACTGGTGAGTAATCACAAGCACAGATTTTTATCCATGAAGGAACCAAGGATTATGCAAAAATGTGCAGGTTACTGGAATAACTTCATTATAAAGTTATTTGAAACGAGTAGCAAACTACTTAATTTTTACCACCTCAAAGTCAGTTTTGAAATGCTGTAGGCATGGGAGGGAGTGGTCAGTTCAGCCTTCACATCCTCATGGATGCAGGTGATACTGTGCTTCAGTGTAGAGGGAAAGCTGCAGTTCAGAAGCTTTAAATTAACTAGCTTGGGTTGACTTCAGTTGCTGAGCTTTGACAGTCTGAGTCCTTACCCAAGACCCTGCTGGAGCCTGCATTGCTCTCAGGATTTGAGCTAGCTGGTTTAAGCTACTTGGAGGATGTCCCCACCTCTGGACTACAAGGGTGTTACTGCAAACATTTTGCTTGAAGTATTCAGCTCTGGCCTACTTTCTTATCACAAACTGGCCCTGGATGGTTACTAGTAACATGCTGTTTAACACTGGAATGCACATTTTGATGTTGCTTGGGTTTAGATGGGGAATTTTACTGGGGAAGTTCGAGCCACAATCTCACTGAAATATAGGAAAAGCTCACTTACGTTACAAAACTGTAAAACGGTAGGTAAAAGTTTGCAGACAGTTCAATTTGAAGTAATTTAGGGCTATGTAGATGCCAGGTGAAATTACCAAGGGTTCTCAAGGTGGTCAAAGGCCTGATGTCCCCTGAAAGACAAGCAGGATTTAGGATCTTCTGTATCCTCCAGTCACTACACTATTTATTCAGACATTGAAGCGTGTTATTTAATTTCCCCCTAAGCTTACCCACCACATTGCCCAGTGGTAATTGAAGCAGGACTGCAGTTGCCATTGCACATTCCTCTCTGGCACCATCTAGTGATTCCAAAACTATGCTTCCAACCACTGCTCTTTCCCACTGCTGAACAAGATGTATTCTCCTTTGGAAATAGCTTAAAATTCAGATCAGTGCAGATGTCGCTGTCATGAAAAGAACTCACCTTAAAGCAATAGCTGCAAAGCCTTTTGGGAGAAAGCTTTGTAGTATTGCTCTTGTACTAACAGTTTAGATTCGTAATTCAAGGTGCAAAACTGCCAAAGCACATAAAAAATCAAGTGAAGATCTTGTTATAGATATTTTGTTACAGTAAGAATCAGGAATGGGTATGTGTGTGTCTGTTTTAAGACTGTCATAGTCTTTGAGCATCTTTTCTAGTCCTAATAAAATGGCTGAGAATGAAATGAGCATACTTAAATTATAGAATGATTCAGGGCATCATGTTGTTAATAATGTAGAGAAATGAGATATAAAAGCTTTTACTCAAGCATACCCTAAAGCAAATTTAAGTAGAGCACACAGCTATGATGCTGATTGTTTTCACAGGTGTTGGCACCATATGAATTAAATGAAGAAAAAAATGGTGAAACATTTATGACTCATTAGAATTATGTGGTTTTTTATCCTGTCCTAACAACTGAAAAAAGGTGTAATTTACATTTGCAGCCAAATGGCGTGAAGTAACATTATACTTTACCGACATGAAAAGAGGAGACTTCCAGATGACTACTATTCTGAACTTCTCTAGTTCTCAAATCCTGGATTTTCAGTTTCTCATGTGGACTTTTGAGATCTAATGTTATTGCTCCATTAAAACAACCACAACAACAAAAAAGTAATATGGTAACTTAAAATCTATAGAACATGTGGTTCTAAGGAACTAAGGGCCCTTTGCTGGATGCAACACCTTTACAATCAGAGTATTTTTTCTTTTCATCAGGAATACACTTGATAGATCCAAAGAGACACATATCCATGTTTGTTTGGTTTTTTAAAAATAAATGCTGTATCCTCCTTTTCCTTTCTCCTTTAATCATTTTTATTTTAATCAGAATTGTTTTGTTGTAGATCTTTTGTAGTTTGTTGTACATCTTAAATATTTACATGAAGGAGGTATACTGACAGGCTGATCTATAGCAGGAAAGCAACAAATAAACAAATCTATGTCTACAGTATTTTAGATCCCAGTTTCCTGAGCTCTTAAGTGTTTATTTTTCCTATTGTAAAAACCTTCATTGAAATACATTCAAAATGGAGTTCACATGGCAGCTTTCAGGCAACATCTAATGTTTTAACAAAGCCATAATAGTAACCTCAGCTTCCCATGCACTGTGTAGTTGGCTGAAAAAGAAAGCAGCTGATTTATCAGAGCCTCCATGCTGTAGATGAGTCTTCAGAAGAAGAACATGTTGTACTTTGCAACTGAGACGTTTTGCAAACACCTAATAAACCAGAAAAGAAAGTTTTATTGGGCTTTATGAGCACATTTTTTTCCTCTCACAGAGCACCAAACCCAGTCTGTAATCCTACTTTCATTTATTTCATTCTCCCCTGAAATTTCTCACAGCACAAACTCACTCAGTTTTGGCTGCTTAATTTCCATCTCATGGCCTGCACTCTCTCTTTAGGAGGCGAAGTATTAAAAATACATTAGCCTAGTGTGGATGGTAACGGGCCAAATGCTGCTGGTTTTGAAGGCAATCTGGGAAGCCTCATGCTGTCTCATTCTTGATAGCTGTGCAAGCAAGGTGTTTGCCTTTTCTGTTCTTGGACTTTTAAAGTTTTAGCAGTAGATGTAGGTGAGATTATTGTTCTTCTGAAAGTCTGAATTGAGAAAAGCACTTTTCTTTCCTTCCAAGCTTGCTCGAATCTTTAATGTTACCCTTCTTTCTGTTCTGCTAGAACTGTGTCCTGTTAGCATCCAAAAATGTTACACATAACTTTGGCTTGCTTACAGAAGATGATCCAACCACTAACATTTGCCTTCTGTAGCTGAATGCTGAAAGAAAAAATAATCCACATTTGAAATGTGAGACTTCGCTGCTGTCAGTTTCTGGAGTTGATTATTAGGACTGTGATTTTTATCTACTCACTTGTATAGTAATTAAAAGCAATTCCCTCATCAGTTATCATCCTGCAAAGCCAGCTTTTAAGCAGTGCTTGATGTACAGTTTATTAACCTAAGACCATGTTGAGGGAAAGGTGACATAGTTTAAAAAGTAAGAATGAACACATCTGCTCTGAAACAAAGAGCTGAATGTAAGATAGATGCTTACTGTTAAACCAGCAAAAAATGGCAATGTGATTTTAATTGGCAAAGTAAGACTAATTACCTGGCTTGGGCCAGGTGTACGCCTCCATTCTGTCCACTCCCATCTGTGTCCTTTTCACGTGGATTATTTTCTTTGGGAATACGTTCTGTCATAATGAGGTAGGTGATTAAAGAATTAAGAAGGAAATCAGGGAGTCAATAACTTGCATGCTGAAGAGGAAGAGCTATTCAGCTGCCTGACAACCTTTGCCACACCTTCTAGCAGGTATTGATGAGCACATATGATTATCAGTGTCAGCTCCAATTCAAAGATATTTGATATGAACTGGATACTGTGCCTCTAGTTTCCTGTGTTGTAACTTAGAGCATCTTTATTCCAGTAAAGAAATGTAAAGTAATAGGCAAAAAAGTACATTATATTTATCTGTGATAACTTTTCTCAGTGGGTGCTGGAGATTAAACATTAGGGTGAATGAAGGTGGCCTGAGAGTGAGCTCAGCTATGGATCTATCCCATTGGACTTCTCTTGACTGCTAAAAATTATCAATATGGAATCTTGTGAGAATACTCAAGTATTAGAAAGAAAAGGCTGAGAGAAGAAAATTGACAGTGGGGCACAAGTCCCTAAATCATTATATGCACCTAAAGCACCAGTGTAGGGGTGCCTGAGAAAGGGAAGCAGAAACAGCTCTGCATGTAAAGATGCAGACCACAGTGTTTACTGATTGCATTCTAATATATCCAGGAAGGGGAAACAATGAGGTGAAAATCTACTACTGACTCTGCTCTTTCAAATACTTTCATTCAAGGCAGTCTTAGAAACAGCATGGTGTGAGACAGGCAGGAAAACGATGTGCAATCCATGGTCAGCCAAGAGAAAGCAGTAAGTGCCACAGACTGTTGTGTCCACCCCCAGGAAGTGAATGAAGAACTGCATGGATTTTGTTTTAAATGGAGCTGAACAGTAATCTCAGGAGATTTAAGAGCTGACATCATGCAGTGGATACATATTTCACACCTGGGGATAGAGACATGCCTGAGATGAGCCAGGAAATGTATCTACAGGCCAGGCATGAAGACCCAGTTGAAAGAACAGAGCAAACTGCGCAAAGAATGCAATGAGTGACAAGAAACACCTCATGGAATTCCAGCCCAGACCTAGGAAAAGGTCAGAACAAACTTGGTAATTTCTAATGAAAGGAACTTTATGACACAGTAGATTAATAACCCAGTTTTTGAAAGATGCACAGGCAAGAACAACGATCAGAAAATTGAAGGTATAGATTTTTAAATGCGCAATAACTCACTGGCTAGAACTGAGTGAGAGGCTCCTGATACTCTTCATTTAAGCATTTGAAAAATGTGGTACCTTTAAATATTTATTTTTAAGATCTATGTTTCTGAAAATATGCAACAGGATAGGACTATGGCATCAGCCTTGGCAGCAGCCAAGAAACTGGCAGTGTTGGATAGGTAACAAGGGTGTTTGGGCCTGGTTATTTTGAACTTCTTAAATGCTAAATGTTCCCATGGTTTAAACAGTGGCATGTATTCAGACTCTGACCTTGCAGTCTCGGTAAGTTTGTCTACCAAAGCCTGAAGTAAAACCAATCAATAATTTTTTCTTTACAATTCTTAGGAAACTAAGCAAGTGCAAAGCTCTAAAACCCCAGAGGTTACTATATGCAGAAAGGTGTGTACAAAATTAGCCACTAGGTTATTTTGAAAAGTAACAAAAAATGTTACTGGGTGTAGGATGTGAAATAAGTGGAATAAGCAGGAAAAATGAAACTCCAGATACCGTGCTGTAACTTGAATCAAAGATAGCACAGGTGATTATAGTCTGTTAGGCTAATGTAAGCAAGGCCAAAAGTATGTGAATTGTGTGATGAACACAGAGGATTAATATGGCCAATCCTTTTGAGTGCCCTCAATAGCAGTAGAAAACGGGGAAGTTGAACAGTACACAGAGAAGTTGGTGGCTTCATTGTTGGCCTTTGGTGTTGTTTCAGCTATTGCAGCTATATGCCTGGCATCCATTTGCTACCATGGTGGAGCGTCAGTCTGCTTTAGGTCCTGCGTCATCCCTGCTATTCCCGTGCAGATATCCTGGATGCTTTACAGCCATCTCAAATGGCACTGGGCACCTGTGCATTGGACAGCAATCCTGGGCTTTGCTTTGTGAAGCAGCACATTCCTGAAGGGCCACAACAAGATGGTCATAGCCACAGCCAAGCATGCCAGCAGTGAGCAAGTTGGACAAATCTTTGAACAGATATGTCTGTGCGATAATTATCTTCAGCTTGGGTCTTTTAAGGCTGGCTGTGGGCTGAGCCCTGCAGCTTCCTGCCTTGGCTGAGAATGAATCACCTGTGGGGTGCTGCATTTCCCAGAGCAGATGGGAGCTGTCAGGTTCAGAGTCAGAAATTATGGAAAGGGATACAAGGTGGAACAGCTCCCTTTGGGCAGGAGAGATCGGAGAGGGGGGATAGGTAGGTTTCTTCAGCCAAGGAGAGGATATCACAGATGAAGATGCTTTGACAGGCAGTCAGGTGTCTATGTAAAACACCTACAGGAGAAAGCAATTAAAAGAGCTCTAGTTCATTAAAAAAAAAAAAGGTTGAAGAAAATGCAGTCAGTTTGAGAATAAACTTAATCACCAAGGTGCCATTGAAGTTTATCAGACCACCTAGAGGTGCAATATCCTGGACAGGCAATGAATTCTCAGAAATATCCTTCATCTAATCTTTTTTTTATTCTTTTTCCTTACCCTAGGATGATTGAAGTGTTTTGGTTTGGTTTGGTTTGGTTGGAAGACTGTACTAGCTTGCCAGAGGGAATTCAGAGGAAACCAGAATATTTTCCCAAAGAGAA
Source organism: Cinclus cinclus (assembly GCF_963662255.1). Classification (NCBI taxonomy): domain Eukaryota; kingdom Metazoa; phylum Chordata; class Aves; order Passeriformes; family Cinclidae; genus Cinclus; species Cinclus cinclus. The sequence goes on from NC_085052.1 coordinate 21,784,205, forward strand.
GTTAAGGCCCAGCCACACCTTGCAACATCAAACCTTTAATCATGTACCTGCCTGTATAACAGCAGCAATATTCAGTGTTTCTGTAACATCATTCATGCAAGAATTTCAAAGCACTTCATAAGCACTAATTAATCAAACCTCACAAACCCTCAGCAAGCAGCAACTTTGCCCACCAATGAAGCGTAATCAGCTCTAAAATGGAACATGATGGCAGTTTGATATCTCATGACATGATGCAACAGGTCAAGGCAAGTAGAACAGGAGCAATTGAGGGCACTTGCAAAGCACTGATCTTTAAACATCTTTGCAGATACAGTGCTTCACTGGATATGCTTTGTAGAAATATTCCATAAAATGGTTTTGGAAAAAGCAATTTATGTGTTGTACACAAAATAACAATTTGAAATATATTTTTAAATTCTTCATAGATCTCCTAATGGTAAAGGCAAATATCTGCATTTTGTAGGGACAGTGCATCAGAATTCCTTTCACTCATTTTGGGACCTTTGTTTCCATCCCTCTAACCAGTGGCACCTGGAGCCCTAGAGATCATATAATAAGCCACTCTGATGTAGTTCTTGACCCCCAGCCACTGTCACCTGAGGCTCCCTAGGGGAAGAAGGGAGCTGTGTCTATGACTGCAGGCTGCACCTTCAGTTCCTCTATGTTTTGAGGGACCACGCAGCACATTTAATGTTTTACCCCCAGGATGGGTCTCTCAAAGCTGTGATCCCCAGCTAAAAGACCTGCTTAAGTGTAGAAGCCATAGGGCCTAAATTAGTGCCTTCTCTTGGCCCAGCCAAAGCTGTCAATGTTCCAGTTCACTACAATGAGAGGAAGATTAGGCTGGCTCAATTTTTTTATATTTCTGCCAATCCAATCTTGAGGGGTGGACAAATTCAGAATATGTTACTAATACTTTGAGTATGTAGCTTCCCCATTAAGCATATGTTGAACAACCATCAGCTTTTCCTGTCTGTAGGCAAAACATCACTGTATTTTAGGTGTCCTGTTTCATCACTTCTCATCTCTTTTGGAAGCAAATGGGATATGGGTTTGGTTTTTTTGGTTGTTTTTTATTTATATCATGCAATAAAATTATATTGTACTGTATAAAATAATGTGCAAACCATTAACTAGAATATTAAAATGCTGGAAGTTAAAACAATAAGCTTGCTTGATTTAAACCTTGTTACATTTTAAATGTGCAATATGTTTGCAAGAATGAAATTGGTCTTTGGGGCTGAATTAATACTACAGATATCCAGCCCATTTTGGAAAGAACAAGTAATACCTAGGAACATAATTTAAACCAGTCTTGTAATTAACTGGTCATTTCACATTTTGAGAGTTCTGGTCTTGTTGTTTGGCTATAAATGACTCATATAGTCATCGTCTAATTACACATGATATGTTTAAAAAACACTACAAAACCCACCAAACTGTTTGGATGAGAATCTTTCCTTTGGCAGAAGAGTGAAAAGTAAATAGTTTAGATGGATTATGTAGTATACTCCCCATTAATATGCCTTTGCAAATTTATTTAAAAACCCAAGATCTGGAATCTCCTTTAACCATACATACAGATTGTCATAATTCTCCCTGACTTCACTTCCTGATTATGAAGAACAAAGTATTTTCAGCCAAAACTCATCTCACTGTACATCTAATTGATAAAAAAGGGATATTCCTGTAAATGCAAAGGTGTCTTTGTGAGTATAGCAGAAACTGTCGAATCAGTAGCTCTATTATAGAAGTTCAGTCAAACTTCTGCAGGACTAAATTGAGATCCTGGGAGGACTGTACATTTCCTTGGGACTTGCCTTCTGTCTGTAGCACACAGTATGAAAACCTTTCTGCCTGTCACATGGGGTCAATGATGTACTGTGCTAATACTGAGATGGACTTCAGGCTGTTCTCAGTCACCTTAACACCTTTTGGTTCCCTAGAACTGGGTAGAGAGAGCCTTTCCTAGTCACAGTTCCCTTATGGCTTGACTTGTAGCAGGTTAGTAAGTGATAAACTGCAGAAGAAGGCATTGTAAAGCTGTCATGTGGGGGGTGTTTATTTTTGTCTTCCAAATCCAGCATTCTGCCAACAGAGAGCATGAGGTTCAGGTACTTCATTAAAGTGACTTTTGGTACATTTCAGTCTTGATGATGGATAGCACTTACTGCAGGAGGCCATGATCTGGCCCCAGATTGGACTCCTATGCAATAAAGTTAGGGCTCTTTAGTAGGCTGAATGATATCATTATCATTATTATCAGCATGTCTGCAAATGCAGCTCCTCAGTGACATAATTTGTAGGGAGTTTCTAGATTGTGAATCATCATACTGTGTGGTGCAATTTTGTCTGAAGTAGCTGTCATTTAAAAGATTTTGTGAATGCACAGATTCCAGTTCTCTAACTAGGCTCTTTTTACTAACCTAAAAATTAAGAAATTATTCTTTCATGCATTTACCTTCCTTTAATCTCTTGACTTTACAACTTGATTGAAATGTACACTATTTATGGATTTGATATAATAAAAAAGACACATACATATACTAGAAATTAAAAGTTGGGTGAGAAATGAAAAATTCATAGCCTTGGATGTTCAGAAAGTCAGTCCTGCTGTCTCCCCTTGAAGTCACCTAGGTGAGGCATTTTGACATAATGGAAGCATCAATGAACTGCTCTTGATTAAAAGTTTGACAGGTTGACACAATCCCCCTGAATAGGAAGACCGGGGTTGAAAGAAAATTTTAATACAAACAGAATTTCATTAATACCACAGTTTGCTATAATGGGGGTCTTTTTTCCCCCCACTGTTATTTTTGCTTGGATGGTGTCATTACCTTTTAAAGGGGAAAGACACTGTGGTTAAGCTTTGTCTCAGAAACTATGTCATACTAATGGAACAGGAGCTTTCAAGTAAAATATGAAGCAAACTGCCTGGAATTGTTCTGATTCTCCAGGCACATACAAAACCAGTTTTAATAAGGTGGTTCCTGTAAGTGCAGGCTCTAGTCATTGAGCCAATCTTTATTTTGTAGACAGAGTACAGAAATTCATTAAACAATATAAAATAATCAATATAAGCAGAATATCAGAATGGCCTTACATCTCCCAAGATCCAAAAATATAGCCTCACTTCACTTTATTTACCTTTTGAGAGCTTTTTTTCTCTAATGTGGTAACTGTTAGACTCTATCTGCTCTGCTCAGTGTTAGGGCTGTCATGATGAAAGTGCATAAACAATATAAATAATAGTTTTTGGCACATGAAAGGAACTTTGAGTGGATTGTTCTTTTGGAATTTAACCATCACTATTTTTGTTTGACTTTCAGGGATTTTTTTATTATTATTTTTTATGTTTAACCCCAAAAAAATCTTATAATCTTAAATTGATTATTTGGAAAAACATAATTCTTTTAACATATACATTGGAATTTAATATTTATATCTTGATGCCAGGCAATTCTTATACAATTTAGTAAATATTTATTAAATCAGACTTGTTTTTAAAGACTTAGAGTTTTGTAACACGCTCTAGCACTAATACTCTTTGAAGCAGAATGTTAGGCTGTGCAGGTCAGCTTCTGTATTGTATTTCCAGTCCTTGTCTGCCGTGATCCCTCTTGACTTATTTTCACTGCTCAATAGTTAAATATTTTAAGCTGTTTCAGGTCCTTGATATTATCAGGTTATATAACCTCCCACTCCATTCCCATTCATCATGTCTTCAATGTAATATTTGCACATGGATTTTTTACATCTTATTTGAGATTTGCAGAGACCCTTAAAGCAATTGATTAAACCCACAATATCTCTCTTTGTGATGCATTTTTAATTTCTCATTTAGAGGCAACTTAATTGAATTACTGTGAGCTTACAGTCAGTATTTTCCTGGTATCATTTAATTGTAAGTGTTGAGTTTTGAGATGCAGAGCTTGAGGCATATTTACCACCTTAATTGCAGACTCATTCTAACTATTTTTTGAAGATGATGAGTATTGATGTACTGACTCACAGTGGAAATCAGGCAGTTGTGCATCTTCTCAGTTTGGAAACCTAAAACTAAGCCATCTAAATCAATGAACTTGATACAATGATATAAACAGCTTATCCAGTCACCAACAGAGTCAGTAATGGAACTTGGGCATCTGTTTCACATTTTCTTCTTCACCAACCACGCCATTTCTCTCTCCTTAAAGCATCAGTGACAAATTAAGTAAAAATGGACACTTGAGGAGTATGGGGAAGAGAATGTTGAAAACAAAGCAATTCAGAGCATTTTATCCTTTCTATCCGAGTCAATGGCAGGTGTTCTATGTTCTATTATAGCCTTGATAGCATGTTATGTTCCATCATTTCAGCATACTTGCTCTCAGACTGGATGACTAAATGTCAGTTCAGATAGCAGTTATCCAATCCAAATGATCCACAGTAGGATGGCAGCAGGTGAACAGGAGAGTGTCCATTTCAGAAGCCTACCCTGCCAGTCCATACATGAAAGGCTGCAGATACTCCAGATTTTGTTAGTAGAAAGGAGCAGATGTAAACTAGGAAATATTTTCATGTGATTTTACAGTTATTTCATGATTGATTATGGCTCTAAGCGTGAAGGAGAAGAGAGGTCTTCAGAATAAATATGAACAGTTGTGATTATCCATCTTTCCATTTACTGACACAAAATGGGCAAGAGACAATGTGTTAAAAGCAAAAAAAAAAAAAAAATCATTATATTAAGAACCATTTCTTTGCTAAAACACCCATTAAATCAGCCTTTTGACATATTCCCCAGCAAGTTAAACTGAACAAGATTGGCTCCGAGTGAAATAGAAATGAGAAAATTCCAATAAACATGTGAAATACATACAAACTGATTTTCAAGCCATTCTAAATACAGGTTGGCTGAAGATATTACTTGTATAGGCCAGTAAGTGAGAAGCTGAAGTGCATCTGAATGTAAAAGCCAAATCAATTTGATTTTAGATGATTTTCTACTGATTTTAAAAAGCAATGGTGCAGAACTTATGTGTAAGGTTAAAAGGCATCAATTTTGTTCTTTACAGACTAAAGCAAGCTTCTTTTTTTTCCTCCTTTATTCAATTTGTTACTTCTTTTTATCCCAATACTGTTTTCAAGGTCCTTTATATCACTTTACTGGTTTTAGCTGGAATTATCAGACCAACAGTGCAAAGCACTTATACACAAAACTGAACACCAGATGGGACTCCATGAATATTATATTATTCATGGCAAATGAAATAGAGATGCCTTAAAAAGAAGAAATCTAGACTGCTGTGGCATGTCCTCAGCTTTATTCTAGCTGCAGGCTTCTTTTCACTGTATGCATTGAGTAACCCAATGGACTCAAAATCAAAATCCCCTTTGGAAATAGCAAGAGCTTTTCCTGTTGAATTCAGTAGGCTGCTGGTCAGGCTGTGATTGCCATTCATTTACTGAGCAAAATGATCATGTCATACATGTGATACTCTATAATGAGTCTGAAGAAATCTGGACTCAATTTTTGTCCTTGTTTTGCCTAGTCTTGGCAATCTTGGGCAAAACATTTGTTCTCTCTCAGCCTTTGTTTTCTAAACTATAATGTGAGAAAAACAAGTTCTTTAGTTTTCATCTTTTGTTATCTAGAAACCTAGACTTTACTGTTTTTGTTTAGGGAAATTATTTTTATTGCATGTGGAGCAGCACCACCCCCTGCTTATCCCATTGAAAACCAGGGTTTAACCTCTTACAGTACTTGGAATTTTGGAGTGCTAATTAACCTGGAATTTCAGAAATACTTTAGTCAGTAACAAGGAAATGTAAGATACTACAGCTCTTCAGATTGGATGGACAGACAGTGGCCAGGAAATTCAAACGGTTTGAAATTATTGCTGTTTGTGCTTTGGAAAAATGCTCCTTAATAGAGATATGGTAAGGACCCAGAACAGGGGTCAAACACAAGTTTAAATTATGCAGAGAGTTTTCCACAATGGAACTTGGAAGAATTTAAAGGAATTTAAACTAGAACAAAATGGAGCTTGTTGAAATCATCACACAAATATCCATGATTAAGAATGGTGACAAATGTGTCTGGGCTATTAATTATAAAGTCCTATAGCAGGAGGGATTAAAAAATCCAATAATCCATTTTTTCTGGGAGTATTTTAAACAAGGAGTAAACAAGCTCTTTTCTGAGCCTTCTTTACATCACCATAAATTGAAGTCGAATTTTCCTCAGAAATTAGATTGTGTAAGTGTCACAAGGTCATTTGTATCCTCACTTTGTCTCTCCCTGCATTCCAATCCTTATGGCTTCCTACATGATGATTTAGTTTTCTGTTTGTATTTATAAGGGGATTTTATCTCTAATGTTTTTGCACAATGTAATTAAAAATCAGCTTCCTTACTTGGATGCAAGGACTCTGAAGACGGCTCCCCATGTTTGATAGACACCTTGCAAAGCAATATGGTAAATCCCACATATAAAAAGAGACTATGAACAATACTTTCAGAAAGCATAAATCTGAAGTTAGACTCTTGTTTACATTTTATTTTTTCAGTGAAAGTGCTTAAGTTGTCAGCACTTGGAACCAACTTATCTGAGGGTCTGAAATCTCAGTCAATGTCCTTATCCCTTCACTTCCATTTAATGATTCTTTGTTGTACAAAATGTCAGTTTTACTATCTAGATATTTACAGATTGCATACTTTTTACAACCATTTAAAATTATTCCTTATTTTTAAAGCTTCTCTCTCTGCAATAGTAAAAATTTAGTGATACAAATTAATTACTAAAATGGCCATTTTGCTAATCCAGCTTCTTTACAGTAATACAATTGTATCAGTTCCTGCATAATTTCCTTTCTGAAAATACTGAAACTATTTGAAAAAATATTTGTCAAGATGAATTTTCTTAAGAATTTGGTGCAAAATCTTTTGTTGTTTTAAATATTCTAAAGATTCCATGCATCTGTATGTTTGTGTGCTAAAATGTTGCTATCAAGTTGGTGAGGAGCTATAGGTGTACCTACACAGATTCACAATTGCAAAATTTTATGGGACAGTACTGAGTATGAAGGGGATAATACGAATCTGTAACAGGTTAAAATCCTGAAAATTATATCTTGCCCTCAACTCAAAAGGACCCTACATACAGGATTCAGAAGGGGTAAGTAAAATCAGTGAGCCAATTTCTGGAAAGATTTCCAGATGAGAAGAGGCTAAGTAAAATGAGCTTAGAAATAGAGTTGTGAAGGCTGCATAATTCCTCATGATACAATCCTAAATTTTATGAAAAAGCAATAGGGAATGCTTCATCTCTATTTCTTAAAATTGTTAGTAGTGCTTAAACCAATGGAAGGGTTTTTCTACATAAAATTATTAATAAACTGCTGAACTCTAAAGTATGCTATAAAAGTCAAAGTATAATTAGATTAAAAAAGCAGCTGTCTAGACTTGTGAAAGGTACTCTTATCCTTACAATTGAAACACAAAATCCTTGTTATTGAAAATAATGTCTTGATGCAGTCTTAGCTCAGGAAGAGCAGAATTACAGAATACACACCATAGAAAGGAGCTTTGTGTGTTATAAGAACTGCTTTTCCAGAAGTTTTGGGGTTGTGTTTTTTATTCCACCATGAAATTTGATGGAAAATAGGGAAATCCTACAGCAGTGTTATGCCCTCACAATTGTTTCACTAATTTAAACCTGTCACAGAGCCACTCTGTATCAACATCAAATATAGTTTCTTTCATTTCCAATGCTGATAATGCATTCTCTCACTCAGGTACATAGCAGCTTTGTTCCTGTCCACATTTCATACCCCAGCTTTGTGTGTTCTATAACATAAATGTGGAGCACACAGCAAGTACTAAAATAAATGGATCCATTCACATGGGCAAAATTTTGAGCTTGTCTCCCAGTAACATATGCATGCCCCTACATGCAACTGTGAAATAGAGCAAGAATGCCTAACCTGAGGCCTACACTTGCTCTAAAAATGCCAGAGTTTAGCCCTGAACTGTTTTAATCTTAATCAGGTATTGAAATCCACAGTAAGATCTAACATCCCAGAATCCAAGTCATCCATTTTATGTTGAGAAGCACATTGTGACCAGTGATGATTTTTTTTCCCCCCAAGAGCTAATCTGGCACATAAAGGATGAGAACATTAGACATTTGCTTCTTTTTATTTTGCAAAGTAGTAGCTGTTTCTTGACAGGACAAAAGTTGAGTCATTCTCAGGAGGATTGCACTACCAGTATCCTTTGCTTATTGCTATCCGGGATTGTCTCAACAATGCAGAGACTGCTGTTATCCATTACTTTCTCTTCTCATGGAGCTGCTCTGGATTAGCCAGGCAAATCTCTGCTTAGCATTTTGCACACTACCAACAGAAAGAGTCAGCCCCTACAAGCCACTCACCTTGAGAGAGACAGCTGCACAGTTTTTCCCAGTAGTGCTTTTACTAGAGTTTGACTGTTACTGGAAGCGCTGAGTGAGCCCAAGGCTAGAACTCCCCGTGGCTTCACAGTGTGCTGCACGTTTCAAGGAAGGAGGAGAACTTGGGCTTTTTATTATCATTTGTGCATGAACCAGTATTGTCAGAGTCTAGACATGCTTGATGAACCACCAGACTTCCATTGTGCCAGGAAGCTGTGAATGAAGTTGCTGCATGGCAGAGAATGGTGAATGAAGCCATTAAATACTTTTTTTTTTTCTTTTTCCTCTCTCTCTCTCCCTCTCTCTCGCTCTCTCTCTCTTTCTCTCTCGTTGGGTCTTCTATACTCAATCTTTTCAGGCTGACTCCCGCTCCCCCAGTCCACACACAACAGTTCCAGTTAGCCCAGGCACTCCATGGGAATATTTTTCTCCACTATCTACAGCAGCAAGAATAAATGAAAAGTTGAGCTTGTGTCATCAGGGAGAGGAGGGCAGAGCTCACCCACCAAAAGGTGATCAGCAGCCACCATGTATGCTTCACCTTTAAGTGCCCTTTTATTGTATGCAAGCACCTGTAGAGGCTAAAATCTCCTGAAAGTGATTGCCTCCTGAGTTTGGGCCTTTGAAAGGTGGGTGAGGGGAAAAGTTTGGGTGCATAAATAAGCTGAAAAAATCCTCACTGTCAAATGAAATGTTCCTCTGCTTTATCACCATTATTTTTAGTGAGATTTTGCATTATGGTACCTTGAGTTTTAAATTAAATGTCAAATATAATTTGGCACTACAAAGAATGAATTATGTGACTGCCCTTAGAGAAAATCAGAAAGCTTTGCTCTGTGAGTTAAATTGGTATCTGCCTTATGCTGAGCTGATGTGGGCTAATTGATTAGGATCTGACAGGATACCATATTGCAAATTCAGCACAATCTCTTCCATTAAAAAAAAAATAGACCCAAGGTACTTTTAGAGAAAAGCAAAAGATCTGTAAAACAGAATGGGGAGAGGAAGAGTACCTTCAAGGACTCTCTTTTACACTGATGGGTTGCATTCCCCAGAAGCCCACACTTCTTAAGGGTACAATATGGATGTTAATATGCCCCAGGTCACTTTGGAAGCAGGTTTGCAATCAAATTTCAGGTTCTTCTGGCCTAATTTTAAAGAGCAGCAAAATATTTTCTCAGTTAGCTGACTAAATCTATCTCCATAAGTACTAAGATGACAAAGTGCCACTTTAGATCATTAAAGGAGGGCAATACATTTTAATCAGCTATTACATGAGGAAGGACAAACCAAGTGCTATAGCAGTGGGTCATTTTATAAATTCAGTGCTTGTGGCCCTCTCCCTTTCAAAATGCATGATGTTATTTCCTGGAAACATCAGTCTTAAAAAACTATTGTCAAGTAAACAAGCCTTGTGTTTCTCACAGCCTTCATGTCTGTGTAGTCTGGGTTTAATTTTCTGTTAAGTACGGGTAGTGGGGGGCGGGGGGAGGACTAAGTCTGAAGTTCTAATGTAGTCAGGCTGGAATCTGTCACTCAGCTTATTGCATGTTGATGACTCAGTGCAGTTTCAGCTGTAAGCAGACCATGATTTATGGACACCAAGTGAACTCCTGCGGCAAAAACCAGCCATGAGATCAGAGCAGCAATAGGGCCCTTTTTTGGCAGGAGACAGCGCCTGCATTTTTCTCATTCATGCCAAACTGCTTTGCACGGCAATTAGCTCTGTCCTCATTTAGTCTCCAGTCCCAAAGGGTAATGAAAGTCATATATCATCTTCAAGGCTGCTAATTATCCAGCTCAGTTACAGGTAGGCTTTGTAACTGTGAGAAGGGTCTGTCTGCTTGATATTTATTGCTCTTCTAATAAGCAAGTAAAGGAGAAGGGGGGGGAAACTTTCTTGAAAGCTTGCCCATACCCCTTGCCTCAGATCCTTGACATACCTTCAGCAAATGTGCAAGTCAAAGGGGAAATGTCTTCATTCCACATATCCATTTTTCATGCTGTAACTAAACATTCAGCAAAAACAGAGCAAGTGCTTGAAACATGAGAGAACATACGTTTGGAGTGAGCTTGTCTCTAGTTGTTTGCTTGTGGAAAGACAATCCTCTGAATAAACAGACATGAAAACAGGAAGGGCAATAGAGAGGAATGAGGAACTTCTTTCTCCTCTTCCACTCCTTTCTCCTCCTAGCCCTTCAGCCCACACCACAGCAGCGTCTTGGGAAAATGATGGGGTTACAGAACTGTGTTTGTTTCACTGAAGATTTACCAGAGGAACTTGATATTTCAACCCTCTCCTCATCATTCCTGAAATACAGTAAAATTAAAATCTCTGTTCAGAGTTCAGGCCCTGGCTGACTTTCTGTAAGAGGCTGAACCAGACGCCTGACAGTTTCAGTTGTTTTGGAAACAGGTATTAATAGAGCCAGGTCTTGCAACTAGAAGCCATCTTTTGCTGTAGTCAAAATATTGGCTAAATCAACAGTGCAAGTAGCTGAGTCTTTATTGTGCTAAGAAAGCCTTTTAACTTTTGAAAGGTTTTGATTTGCTTTTGACTTGTTTAATTTGTATTTTATGTCTTTATTTCATACTTATTTTTATCAGTAAGCCTAAAAACAGTAAGGTCCCAGACGAAGTAGTATGTTGCTGTGTGAATTTGGAGGAATCTCCAAATCCTGTTGGCCAGTGAAGGAGCTCTCTAATGTCCTCTCTAAATGCCCAGTGAAGTCTTATGTTTCATATGAAAAGCTTACAGAAAAGTTTCCTCCAATATTTCAGCTGGGTGCCTTTTTTGGTACTGGTGGCAGTGGCTGCTAAGGAAAAAGCTACTTTGCATATGCAGAAAAGCAATTTTGCATGCTCCAGGCCAGGGCACAGCAGTGCACACTTTGTGCAGTTGACCTGTGTGTGTGCAGCATGCATGGAGTGACACTGAATCTGAAGGCGTGAAATCTGATCTCTCTGCTATTATCAAGACTCCCATTTACTACAGGCTCCATTGTCTCAAAAATCCTTATGACAACCTTGTAGTGTAGAAAGGCAATTTCAAAGCAAGCACCTCAAAAGGGAACTGGGGCAGAAGCAGTGGGCAAAGGTCAGCAAATGAAGCTTTGGTTGGCACTGACCTGCGGCTGGAAGTAAAACGAGCAGGAGGAGCAGAGATGCTGCTCAGCATTTGTGCACCATGAGAGCAGCATGTGACTGTACTGGTAGGAGGCAGAGACGATAAAGACCTACTGTCACAGAGGAGACACTGCTGCAAGGTATGCAGCTCTTGGGCCGGGAGCTGAAGTGCAGCACGGTGGGAGATCTGCAGCCTTCCAAGGCTTTGAACTGCCGTGTGGCATTGGGAGGGGCCCAGCACTGATCCGGTGCCTCTGGGTATCTCTGCTGGATTCATCCAGGCCTGACTTTCATTTCTGTCAGCAGCAGGAAAGCACTTACAGGGTGGGGATTTGACAGAAGGAGAGGAAGTTCCTTATTCTTTTTTACATTTCTTCTGTATCTTTGCTGATGTAGAAATGGAAGATCAACTTTCATGATCAAATGTGATTTCATTTTTCACTGTGTTGAGAGTAGCAGAACATTTTGTATAGTTCTCATCTTGGCCTGCAGGAAACACTAGAAATCTGGATGAGATCCAAGCAGTTCAGATACCAGGACTCAGATGAACATTTGCAAAGGAGTGGGTGCTCATCTGTCGTGCATTGGCATGAAGAGTCCCTTGAACTCAGTAGTAGTCATCTGATTTATACCAGTCACAGAGGTGCTCTGCAAACCTTGAGTTATTTGTCTATGCTGTCTTTGCCAAGTTTCCAAACCTGTTGACTTGAACTTTCAGTAGTTGCATTCCAAGTGCTCTCACCCCACCCTCCCTGGCAATAGGTATCCAGGTAGCTCCTTGTAATGGCTCTGGGAACAGCTGTTGTATATCCTACTGCACAACAGAGCACTGCTGTCTGTATTGTCTGTCTTGCAGAGTCAGGGCTTGAGGCACTGTGCCACTGCTGTTGAGGTGAAGGGCAGTGAGTTGGATGGAAGTCATTCAGGATCAGAGTGGTGGTCTATCTAATCTGGGGTCTTGGCACTGAAAATGCCTAGTGCTAATTGCTCAAGAGGAAACTGCCTCTTTTTCTCCTACTATTTAATTCTTCTGATATGAAATTACCCTTTTTTTCTCAATACTAAGAGTATCTGTTTCTAAAAAAATAATTCAGCTTTGATATTGTTTGATATTGTTTCTAAAAAAATAATTTGACTTTGCACTACTCATTCTGTAGTCCCCAAACTTGTCTTTTTACAGATCTTGAAGTTTTCTGCTGTCTTTTTGTGTATTTAGCAGACAGTAGGAATGGATAATAAAATGTTAAAGGTTTCCTCCAAATTCTGATGAAGCCACTAGTGTATTGCCTTTTCCATTCAACCACTTGGTTTAGATCTGCCTCCTAAGCCACCTTTTCATATAAAGCTAATTAGCATGACACCAATATTCAGTATAGTTTTGGAAGTAGTATCTTCTGAGATTAAAGCAATGAAAAATGAATGTTCAAGTCTTATACTTCCCTGTCCATAACAATTCTCTTACAATTTCATTTCATTTGGTTTAATTCACATTTCTTGTCTGATCTCTTGAAATAAACATTTGTCTGATGTATCTCTTTCCATCTGTATTACCAATGACCATGGTATCATAAAAGGCAGGTATGCCAAATATTTACTATTTATCAATAATTTGATTTGTTGTTGTGCAGCAAATAACATGGGAATCTACTGTTTCCTTCAACAAAATGGGGTGACACTTGTGTAGTTTCATATCAGCCATGGCTAATCTATTTCTAGACTCTAAAATGGTGATGAACGGGTGCCTGTCCCCGGTCCTTGTGTTGTGCCAGCAGCAGCACTCATCCAAATGTGCAGCTGCACTGGGGACCAGATCTGGCTGACTGCTGAGGATGCATCTCCATGTGCTGACACAGTGTGGAGGACAGACAGGTGGGACGGGGGAAAGAAAGATTTGTCCCTTGCAGTAGTATTTCAGAGTTCAACTAGATGAAGCTGACCATGAAATCACACCCTTACTGTAGCTGCATCTCTACTCTTTCATTTAGACCCCAATTTGTTAAATGATTCCTTCAGCAAGTGAAAAGAGAAAAAGAAACATGTAGACATGTTTAACCTGTTTAGAAATGTGCAGGAAAAAAGACTAAATCCCTTGAAACAATTAAAGTCTTTCCTGTAAATACTTGTGTGTTTTACTCTCCTGATAAACCAGAATGGCGCTGCTGTAAGTGGAAACTAAAAGACTATTCTTGGCAGTTGTGCTTTGGATCTGTCACATACAGGGGTTTTCTGAAAAGCTAAGCCGAAGGAGCGTTTCTAAGGAGGAGTTTAAATTGAAAATAGGCTGTCAGGGGAGCCTGAGAAAGATATAACGATCAAAAGTCTTCGATCATGTTGTATCTTATGTAAACTCTCATCCTTGTGCCATGGACCTTACACAAGATTCACCTGTTCTCCAAGCACCTAACCACAGCCTAAAACAAAATCTGGTAATTTTACTGTTTCCTTTCAGATGAAGTAGAAAAACAACATAGGAAAGATTGGAGAAAACTCTGTTTGTGGCAATTAAACTGTGGATTTTAAAAATGGTTCTTGAGTGTGAGTTGGCTGCCACGGGAACCTTGCTCTGCATGTTCCTTGTGGCAAACTGTTGTGAGAAACCTCCATGTTGAACAGTTTGGGCTGCAAGAGAACTCCAGACAGCTCCTGGGGACTTTGTTTTGGCTGACTCCCCTCCCAGCTGCTGTTGCATGGGGGTGTTTTTCTCCCTTCTTAACTGTGCTGTCCCAGAGGCCACTGGCATTGCTGCTAATGGGCAGCAGTGGATCTGTGCTGGAGCCAGCTGGCATTGGCTGTCAGACATAGGGGAAGCTTCTGGCAGTTTCTCACAGAAGCCACCCCTGTATCCTCCCCCACTGTCAAAGCCTTGCCATGCAACCCCAATACATCCTTAATCAGCAATGTAAAAAATCACTTATAGAATTAAGGTGTTCAGGTTTTTTTGTTTGTTTGTTTGTTTTTTATTTCCCTAAAATCTCTCTGTGTATAAAATTGGCAGGAAGGGAATAGGTATGGCGTGTATTTTGTTTAAATTTAGATTTTATTTTCATGGATAAATGACTAAAGAATGGGCTGTACAAATCACCAATCAATACATGTGGTAAGGTAAACATGCAAAAGAGCTCTGAAGTGTGAGGGACAGGACATGACAGTAGTACTTCTTATGATGGAGATTTCATTTTCTAACATACATTTCTATGCTCAACAGTTAATGCATTGCTTCTCTTCCTTTTGTAACAGGCAATCATTAAAAATTTGACCAACTGTAACTGGGAAGACATCAGTCAGATCTCATTTGGTACATGTTAAACTCACTGTCAGGGCTATCAAACCTTTGGCATGTGTATGTGCAGAAGGGTTGGGAAGAGATGTTTTATCCAATCTCTTCTTATGTATGCTCTGTACATGGTCCTGTATCATGGTCATCTTTCTAATATTGTGTCATTCCATTTTATGTAAGAGCAGGCAAAAATGCACTATGGGCATAGAACAGAAGAGGCCAAAGCTTTCAGTGTTACTTAGCACTTTGGAAAATTCATTCTTTGCTCCATAAAGAAGTCTTGACAAGCCTATAAGAGAACCTATCTCTTCTCCTGATGAACTCTGGCCTTTCTATAGAGTGTCCTTTTAGAATGGAGGGCTCTAACTGATTATGGTCTGCATCTTGAATATGTACATAAGTATTCTGGAAAAAAAAAACAACCTATTTTGATACTGGTTTGAAATTTTATGCAAAATCTTTGTAGGTAGCACAAAACTAAAGTTGCTTGGTGGCAGTACTACTGCAGAATCATGCACAATGCACCCTTTTATGGGAAGAAACCAAGGTCTTTGTGAGCTCTCATGACAATTCAATAAGCAACACACAGTAGTTGGCTAGAATAAGATAATTAATGGGTTTATTCTATGCTGATTCTTTACTACTCAGTTTTTAAGGGATTAATGGAAGGGTCTTTCCCAAGTTAAATATTCTGTATCTTATTCACAGTTCTCTTTCTTAATCCAAGGATTGCCATCCCTGGCAACTCAGAGAGTTCTGGAGCCTCTGTGCCTTTTGTGGTTTGGGGACACTGGCAGAATAAAGGTTGTGAATAAAGGACAAATGTGTTCTTGCTCTTTAAGAAAACTCCCTGACTATGCAAGATTTTCTTTCTAGGGAGTTATTTCATAATTGCTGTTCTGTTCCATTCTAACTGTTTGAGATTATTCCTATCTAGAGTCATAGTGATTCTGTAGCTGGTAACACTACAAAAGTCAGTGTGATCCTGCATAATTCTTACCTAATTGTGTTTCTAGGCTATGTCTCATTACAGTTAACTAACATGCTTTTTGGGCAAGAAGGAAAATGTTTTATTTAATAACACAGTAAGCAAACTACCAACCTACCAATGTTTAGTGAACCATCAGTGGAAGTGGTTGTTTTCAGATTCAAAAATTATCACACCAAGTAATTATTGTCAGAAGCAATCCAGTTATTCCTATCTTGCTCCATATAGCTGGACTCATGTTTATATAGTTTTCAGTCTTCAAGCCAAGGTAACCATCCTGTTGCTCTCATTCAAACTGAAAGAGATTTTCTTTTAAATCCATTGCAGTATTTGCTCATTCTAGGTTATTTAAATATCACTGCTAAACAAGCAAGAGAACACCTTTTCCTCTATCCGGTTCTGCAAGCAGTACCATACTATTTTATCCCAGTTTTGGCCTGGCTGCAAGGAGCAGAGTTTGGTGTATCCAGGAGTACCAATGTCTCTGCAGCACAGAGTGCTAGTACAGTGACTAGCACCTCATTTGGGGCAGGGCTCAGATATTACTTGTGGTAGATCCCTGTCCAAGAAGAGAGCTAGAATTGTACAAGCTCTTTCTCTTTGTGGCTTCCTGAGTGCACTCCTACCTCTGATTTCTGCTTCCCCAGCTCCTGACGCCTCATATATATCTGTGTCCCAGCTGAGACTCATTGGCAGAGGAAAGCAATCAGAGCTTGCCTTTCAGCTTTCCACATAGTTCCCAGGGGTCTATATGCCTTGAAGGCAAAAACCTTTTGTGCTTATTGCCAACACAGATATTTTCATCCTATTTATGGATATATCAACACTGAAAGTGCTGAGACACACAAGCTGGTGCAGCATGAGAAAGTCTGGAACAAAGAATGGCGGGAAGGACAGCAGATGTATCCATGCTTGTTTTCTAGAACACTGCTTAGTCTAAGGAACAGCATGTGTGCAAACACAGTCAAATGGCCTCTAGATCTGAGCTCTTGTCTCTGCACATCATCACACAGACTAACCAGTCTGCATCCTGGAGTCAGACTCTCAAGTCCTCAGTGAGAGAAAATTCTCACTGGAGTCTGGCAGAAGAAACGTATCATTTTGTTCAAAAACACTGAATATGCAGTAGCAGCTGTGAGTTGTCAAATCCGGCATAGGATTATACCCCACATCATATGCTTCAGCACTTTATACAGACTATGTTTAAATTAATTTTTAATTAGCTCATTATACAGATAGAAGATCTGCTCATCTCAAGTTTTATAACCACAACTTTGCCTGCAGGTCTCTCTATCAGACAGTTGGATGATGGCAGCACCCAACTTCAGCTGGAAGTGCTCAAACCCTGCAGCAATGAGACTAATATTAAAAGCCCTGATAGTATCAGGCACCACACTCCATTATATCACGACTGCATTTGCATCTTCATGCCCAGTCTTCTTATAAAGAGCTTGTGGAGAGCAAGGGGCTCATGACAGCTGGAAAAGCTACATGCCACAGAGAGCCAAAGATACTTGACTGTGCATAATGGTGCTACCCATAACCTTGGCATAGTTTTGATGGTGAAGTGAGAGGTAAGACCACCCATAGTGATTCATAGGAATTGTTGGTCTGGAGATCTCAAACCACAGATCTCCCTCTTCTGGCTGGAGGAGATTTTCTAGACGTACATGCCTGATGAATGTGATGGTGCCAGTTGCCCATAAGAGAGCTTTGGAAATACCTTCCCTCTTCTGTTCCAAATCTGTTCCTTGTCATGAGATACACTGTGGATGTATGTAGCTCGAAACATGAACAGAAGTGGCTGACAAAGTACTAACCTTACAGATCTGGAATTAAGGTACTTCTAAAGCAATTTGTTTAGGTTTGTACAGGAAATATGTTGCACAGTGAGGGACAGCCCCCAGATCACTTAATATCCAAGTATTGTGCTTAACCAGAGATCATCTTTTTCTTCCTAGTATCTGTATGGTAACAGTTTCTTCATTAAATATCTTTAGTTGCATTAACATGTTACATATTCTCCTTAGAGCTTTCAAACTATCCCAGTGTAAAAAGCTGACTACAGTTATAATGAGATTATTCAGAGAATTTGTCTTTTTTTTTCCTTCCATTTGTTATCATAAATGCCCTCAGAGAAGTAATTTCAGGAGCTGGACATTTTATATGCTTCAGTATCCCTTTAAAGGATAGCCACACTGCAGGAGACTCCTTCATACTCATCAGACAGAAGCAAACGCTGTCAGATTGACACAAACTGTAAACTTGACTCAAAAATTCTTGTGAAAGTGTATGACTTTTTCTTTATGCTACAGCAAATCTTTATGGAAGGATATTCAATCTCAGATTAGTTTCTATGAAATCCTGTTCTTGGCCCATGTGAAACCATACTATCCTTCAATGACAAGAGGTGATCTAGCTGCAAAGACTCCTTAAGCCATTGTCCAGCTGTTCACACCTCTGGAATTCCATAATAAATTGAATCAACTGAATTCGTGGAGGGGGGTGTTAAACAATGAACAGATCTGAATGAGTGGTGAAACCAATGACTCAGTTTCTAATTTCATTCCTGTACAGATTGTTTATCTAGGAAGAACAGGGCAGGGAATGTGTGAGGATATATGTGCTG
The DNA here is from genome assembly GCF_963662255.1 of Cinclus cinclus. Taxonomy (NCBI): domain Eukaryota; kingdom Metazoa; phylum Chordata; class Aves; order Passeriformes; family Cinclidae; genus Cinclus; species Cinclus cinclus. The sequence goes on from NC_085052.1 coordinate 21,802,662, forward strand.
TTTATTTCAAGCTGTAGTAGAAAGTTCATTCCTAAGCAGAAACTCCACTCTGAAACAGAGATAGAGAGCAACTTATTTGCTATAGGGCTATAATGAATTTATTTATTTTAATGACATTTCTTGTCTTTTATGTTTAACAAAAGAAGATAGTGACTTTCTTCAAAGCCCATCTGCTTGAGATCCTTCATTGTTATTGATTTCCATTTGACTCCTTCCAGTTTCTCTATGAGTTAATGGCATTCAAAGGCCAAAGCCTAGTGATATATTTGCTGTAGTTTTATCAATGCTATACAAATCCTCATCTCTTCTCTAGTTCCTGATTGTAGTGAGCCCAAGGATGGAAAACTAAGCAGCACTGAAGAATTTCAATATCCTATTTCACTGCAAACTCACATTACATTTGCTATTCTCTTTGAAGTCAGCAGAAAAGCCCTGACTGACATCAACTGAGTATCTGGTTCTGTGTTTCTGACAACATTACTGCTTGTCTGGTGCAGCAGTCCTTGTGGCTGCTGAGAGTGAAAAGTAGCTGAGGGGGTTTCTCAGAGGCTGGGAATACTAAGAGCCCAGATAATTCACCCTCTAACTAGCCTGGCATCCCCCTTGCCTGTTCTTTTCAACTTGTGCTGTTAGTGCCACTGCCACTGTGTCATGGGTCTGGACTGAATTGCTAGTAAGAATACAAACCAGGGCATGGACGTAACTGTTGGGTGTGAAAGGAGGAGTAAGCAAATATTTTGCTGGCCCAAGAGTGGGAATGTTCTCAATGAACCTGGCTATTTCTCTGAATATAGATGTTGCAGAGGATTTTCTGTAAGAGACAGGCATCCTGCCTCCAAAATGATCTTGCGCCTGATCTTTTAAAACCCTTCGTAATTTACCTTGCCAGCTATATGTTGCTGAGCAGGAAGGTTGAGAGGATTATTTCAGCTGTGGCAATCAGTTTACACCTTGAACCACAAGATCGGATTACTTTTGGTATTTAATTTTGAAATACTTCCCCCAGATGTACAGTACCTTTGCATGTTTCCTGGATGAAATTCATTTTGTTATTTCCAGCTCTTAAACTTTTTTATGTCCTCTGTGTTATTTCTCTGTCTTCACTAATGTTTGCAACACTTCCTAATTTAGCATCTTCTGCAAATTTAATTACTGTATCAATTTTTCAATATCACCTGATTAGTGGTTTTAAAATATTACAGAGTATCACTTGAGTTTAACACAGTTAAACTGTAAAATTTCCCAAGGGGCAGTTCCCTCAAATCATTTGTTCTTGGGACTTTGTGCATGGTTAGTGTAAATTACACTGTGGATGTACATAAGACTACTCAACAGAAATTGCTGACGTCAATTAATGCTTTCTTTGCTCTGAAAGACTTCATCTGCAGACATCTCAAAGGTGTGAAACAGCATAATTAGGGCATAGGGACACGGTTGTGCAATAGCACATGTGAGTTTTCTACAGGAAGCATCTAGCAAAAATGAATTTAAAGCTGTCACAAACATGCTTCATGTCATAGGTGAAAAATTAAGACTACAACAGGGAAAGAAGACTCAGTCCAAGGAAGCCTAGTAGTTCTTTTAAGAATCAGGACTAGTGAAAGAAGTGGTTAAGAAAGAGGTCCAAGGGCAGTGCTTTGTAGTGCTCCAAAATGGTGTGTTGAATTTGATTTATAAGTGGAAACCAGGGAGATGAGAAAGAAAAGAATGAAAAAGAGAAAAAAATACTTGAGATGGCCATTTAAAAAAATGGAGTAAGAAAACTGTGAGACCAAAAAAAAGTGTTAATGTAGCTGAGGCAGCAGATGACTAATGTATGAACTCTGAGCAGTAGAATAAAAAAAAAAAGTTTAATTTCTAGTTTTTGGACCCAGTTTTATGCTGCCATCTAAACTTGTTGACTATTTCAGGTGACTTTCCATTAAATGATTTACTAATGTCTAATGTATCATACATAGTTTTTGTCTCCCTTTTTTTTTTTTAATCCATCTGTATGGCAGTTCAGTAAGAATGTAAAAAGTTCCTTATGTAACCTCTTAGTGCTGCATGAAGCCTCATAGCTCTTGGAGATTATTTTCCTGTGCCTATTTGACTTTGGTGGAGATTCCTTGCTGGGCTGGCACATCTTTTTGAATTCCTTGTTCTTCTTTACCTTTATTAATTGCCTGTATTCTTAATACAGAAGAACATAATGAGATACTTTGTTTACTGTGTTTCTTTTTACATAAGTCTCTTACATTTGAAGAGGATTTTTTTATTTAGTGGTTTTTATTGTGTTGTTTAATCACTATATCTCCACTGTAGTGGATCTTATTTTTCAATTACTGCCACTTTCTGTTTTAGATACTTTATTTGGCCTAATTGTGAACCAGGTGCTAAGTACTGAGCAAAAGCAAAGAAAGCGTGGGCTTTTCCCCAGTAAATTTGCAGCTTATTGATGGTTGTGTGGTTCTGGTGTTTGGAACTGATAACAATTGTATTTTAAACATTGTTAGTGTTCTAAAACAGTCTTCACCACACTGGAGATTTTAATGAATATGCTTTGGCAGAATGAAATTGGAGAGGTTAGTTGAGTTTCCTGATTGTGTTTTTTTAACCAAAACCTAGTTTACGAGACCACAGAAAAGTGATGGTCAGATAGTATTTAAACCAGAAATGTTTTACAAGAGCTTGTCGTGATGCCCAAAGCTTTTTGTGGGGTATATGCAGGACTTAAATAAACAAACTTCAGGAATCTAGCATGCATGTGTGAGCTAGGCTCCCAGGCTCCTCCTGAATTAAGAGAGGTAGATACCCACTTCTTCATTGTCCTCTGGAAGTTCCCCTTTTACACAAAACCTGCTGGCTGAGGGACCTCTAGGAAGTAGGCATCACTCTCCCATTGCGCAGCCACACTGCTGTCTTCAAGTAGGGATCTGCGCAGGCCGAGTCTCAGTAATGAACAGTTATGTGGGTTTTTTTTAAGAGTTATATCATTAAATCTAGCACAATTGTCCACACTGAAATCACAGCTATGCTTAGGGATCAGATCAGGATCTTGTCTGTAAATGAAAGCTCTGCCCTCTCTAGGCTGCACTCCAGTATGAAAGAAAAAAAAAAAGGCTCAGTGCACTTTTCTGGTAACTTCGCTTATTAGGCAATTTTAATATAGCTGTAATAAGCTCCCTTCAAGCCAGACCTTGGATAAGGCCTTAGAAATGCTGAGCTGCCATGTGGCTTGTAACAAATATCACAAAGTATTGATTTAGTCCATAACCATTCCCTGCCATGTGTTATGTAAATAACTACGTTTGATAGAGTGTGTGGCTCTCTGTGCTGTAATGCGGAGGTCTTGGGAAGGTCTTGAGTCAAAAGATGAAAGGCCAACTGTCTCCAGTTGTCCTCAGGATGTGTGCATGACACTACAGCTGCATACACATGCATGCCCTTCCCTTTTGAGTACATTTAATAATCATGATTTCACTCTGGTATCTGGTTGTGCTCTGGCTGGGTATAATCTTCTAGTTACATGGCTTTGCATTTTCTCAAATTGTCTCTATCTTTAAGACTGTTAGTAATTCTCAGTAATTGTCAGTAATTCTCCACTGGTAAAACTAAATTCACAGTGCTTTCATATGCTTATATCTCTATATATTTAAGTTAGGAAAAAAACATGCAGTCTGAAAACACCACTAATTGTACTTCAGCTTCTGTGTTGCAGAGCAGCCTCATTCTGTTTTCCCACAGCCAAGAGAAGGCCTCAAGGCCAAAATGTCACCTCAGATTTCTTTTGATCTCGACTTATATTTTATTAACCCTTTTAACTTCACTGAGGGTGTGCAAGGAAACATGTATATTCCCTTTCATAAAAACCCAGCATTGTCCTTACATCTTGCGTGCAAATGTATGGACAGTTTTTCATACAAAGGATTATTTAGATGTAATCTATATGCCTTGTGAGTTCCAGATAAGAAGGGGCGGGCAGCATTTATTCTGCAATGTTTATGATTTATTTGTCTTTTATTTTCTCTCTTCAACTCCATCCAAAATATTTCTGAGAGTCTTAGTGAAATATAATACTAGAAGCCTTTAATGGCACCTTTTCATCTCACAATTGCAGAGTGCTTTTCAGGGCTTAATTAAATTTTATAGCATGCCTTTCAGGTGAATGTAATTTGAATGCATCCATTCCTGTTTGTGAGGAAACTGAGGCAGGGAGTGGTGATTAGCTCAGGGCTGCGAGCCAAATAAAATGTTAGAGTAAGAATTATGGCCCAAGAGATTAGGAGATTTGATAATTTTGGTTAAATCTGATTCTTAAAAATTCCATCAGAGAGACAACACAGATGACGACTGCCTGAACGGCAGAGGAGCCAAGTAGCTTTCCCAGACTCTTTCTTTCCTTAGCCTTTGTGATGACTGGTGCTTTATGCCTCAGTCCAGTTTTGGCCTCACCAACTTTTGGGCACTTTCACTCCTTTCACACCTTTCCACCGAGAGGCCCCTTAGGGTTGGATCTGAATGTGTGCGCCCACTCCTACAGCCATGGTCTTCTACAAGATAAACTCTTCACAATGTTAGTTGCTAAAGGCATGAAGCTCCGTGCCTGGTGGTCAAGGGCAAACTTTTCATCCATCTCCTCTCTGGAAAGTATGGAAAGCAGCCTGTCCTCTTCTGTGGGTAAGCAAGTAGAAGGGGAGAAAGCTGCTGGGACAGGAGCATACATTTATTCTGTACATGTATCTTAGGAATATCCTTTATAGATTCTGTCATTAGCAGTTACTATCCAAACATGGTTACTGATGATACTGTAGGATAGGCCTTAAAGCATCATATGGGAATGGATTAGGATAGTGGGAAGATATTATTTCTGGGCCTTCAGTGTCCATAGGTCAGAAATCATACTTGCTTTGGCCAGAGACTGACTGCAAGGGGAATGGAGCTCCATGAGTGTCGCTCTCCAATTATGTGTTACTATCTGCAGAGGGGATGGCATTATCCAGCCTGTCTAGCAGGCCTAGAACTCATATATGCTGCAATTTAAAAAATGGGGTGTGGCCATTTCTTTGAAGGTGTGTGAAAGAAGATTGAAATCAAACACGTGAGAGATCTCACAGATATAGTACACAGGCTGCAAGCACCCTTTCCTTTGTACCGGCTATCATGGTGAGAAAAGGTCACCTGGCTCAAAACAAACAGCTCGATATTTTTAATGAGCTAAAGACTCAGTCTTCGGGAAATTCATTCTCTCAGTAGAGAAGCCAAAGATTGAATGATGTCCCTCTTTCACCAGACACCAGTCTCAGATCCAGAGGAAAGAGAGGACATGTAGTGCTTTGCTGCCTGGTTCTGCTAGAGCCTTAGCCTGCAGTGGGCACACAGTACCCCGTCTAGGCTTTCTAAAGCCTGAGCAGGGCATAGCAACCACAATGTCTGACTCCAGATCCTGCACAGAGGGTATGGAATATGGTACACAGTATGTTTCCAGAGAGCTGTGACAGTCAGTCAGTAGCCACTAAGCAGGCATAATGAAGGCAAAGAGAAGTTTTCTGTTTCCATTGCTGACAGCCCAGTGTCTTAAAAGTACTTACCTGGGTGTGAAATGGCTCCTCTTGGTTCTGCAGAGGCCAATCGTCCATTGCTGTATTATGAAAAAGGCACTGCATGGTTTGTGTTTTTATCAGAATAGTATGATCAGGCAACTGCTGAACAGGTTTTGCCACTTACTGTTGATCATCTTCCTAATAACTTTTTTTCCTTCATGTTGATCTCATTTAATAGTGAAGTCAACAGCTGTGGCCTCATGCATAGGACATACTTTGACAACAGCAGGACTCAGCTGACAGACTCTGGAATATATAATTTCAGAAGCATCATCTGGGTATGTAGCTCGCTCTTCTATAACTCTGTTGAAGGCCTTGTGTGTTGTTCTTCTTTTCATCTTCTTTACACTACATAAGCATTGCACAGGGATCTTAAAGTGTGTGCAGGAAAACGGACCTTGGGGACAGACTTTACTTCAGGGTTAGAAACACAGCTTTTTTTAATTTACAAGTGCTTGGTTGTGCGTAAATCTTTTTCACTACCCAAACTTCACATCAAAGTATTTGAGCTGTGCTGTACTTGATGAGAGCAAGAGTGCATGTTTGTCATTGCTTAAGTGAAACAGAAATTCCTTTGGGAACAGGGAGACAGAGACCTGAACACAACACACCATGGAGGATTTGCTGCTATTCAGTGACAGAAAGTTTTGGGTTTTTTACATTATTGACACTCCTCCAGATGGAATCCTCTGTAGCAAATGCCATTTTGAACCTATTTATGATTGAGGCTATTTCACAAGGTCCTTTGAAACCTCTCTGTGGGTTTGAGTTAGCAACTTAAGACTCCAGGCCACCAGGATGGAATGCAGGAGGTGCCCAGAAGCCTAATTCACCTCTCACAGAGCAAACACTCCCATTGACCCCACTGCTTGAATGCCTCTGCTGTCAGAAGAGAGCCATGGCAAGAAGTCAGTCATGTATATCAGAAGGAATTTCTGCTGATCCCACACTGGGGAGAGCAAGAGAAATCCTCTGTGAGTGGAGAGAGTGTCCTCAAGATCAGGATGCATTCCTGCCCTTCAGTAAGAATGATTCCAGGAGGTTGTTAAAAGTGTTTAGTTTTCAGGAAGATCAGCTGCACCTTTCATATGTCCTTTGAAGATTATTTGTGCTTTGTAAAGGGCTTTTAAAAATGGAAAACAAGTGCAGACACATACAAAAAAAGGAAAACACAAGGTTATGGGAAGAAGCTGAGATTCTATCTGTTTTATTGAATGATCCTGGAATACAGTAACAAGGGGACAGTTGTGTGCTTAATCATCTCACTCTTACAAGTGGAAATGATGCTTGACAACAGAATGTACTGATATGAATGTAAGAGTAGGGGAAAGGAAGAAAACCTAAGGAATAAAATAAGCATAATATGTAAACAATATTCTGCTAGGAGTATTTGTAGTGACAGATGCTTTGGTAGATAGGGCAAAAAATATATTCCTTTCTCCTAAAGGGAAATAGGTGGAAGTCCATCAAATAAACTTTGTCCTGGCATATTTTATTTTTGCACAGAGGAAAAGGAAAAGATCGTTTTTGATGTCAGGTTTTTTTTTTCTGCTGTTTTTTCCCCTCTCTGCCATACCAGAAAAAAAGATCAGGGAAGATAGGTCAGGCAAAAGGAAAAAAAAAAAAAGGAGGTGGGGGAAGAAAAAAAGAAAAAGGTTACTCTGAGTATCAGAGAGGGGGCTAATTGTCAAGGTTATATCTCCACAGATGATTGATGTGAGGCTGGGTTTTTCTGTCAGCCTGTCACAAAGCAGGAATGTTTAATGTTCTCATTATTGGTTACGCTGTTGTGTATATTTCTCTGTCAGCACTGCGGACCCATCTGAACTGCCAAGGCACTTCAAAGCCCTGCAGGTCATTTATCATCCTCCTGACGCTGCGAATGTTCAGCCTCAGCTGAGTGCCAGGGATTTGTTATGACTTGAGAGCCAGCTGACAGACAGGTCTGCTGCAAAAAGGATTCCTTTTTGTCACACTGCGAAAACATCAATGTTCCTATAATGGCCTACAACTGTCAAAGGGGACTGCCACCTGACAGTTGTGTGGTCTCACTAATTTGCAGCCCGGTGACTTGTTTCCTTGAGTTTAGATTCAGTTACGGTGTCACATGCAAACAGGTCACCATCTGTCGTCCTGTGCCAGGGGGCACATGGTAGGGGGTGGAGAGGGAGAGAGAGTGAGAGAGAGAACGAGGAAATGATGAAGTGGCAAACTGGGGGGGTGGGGGAGAGGCAAGGGGAAAATAAAAATGGCCATGCAAATCAAAGCTGCATCTTTATTTTAGATTCCTGTTTTCTGAGTGTTTCTAGTCCACCACAATGTGAAGGACTGAAAGTTGTGTTGAAAATTGAGGCAGGGAAAGAAAGGACCTTGCAAAGAGCCAGAGCTGGGAGGGGCGGGGGCTGGGGGAGAGGGAAAGAGAAGGTGGGGGGAGAGAGAGAGAGAGAAATATCAGGGCTTTGTTTCCTTTCCCAGGCCATGACATGATTAATCGTTTTCTTCTGATCTAATTTTGGAACATGAAAAACAGCACATTTGTCTTGAAGAAAAATGATGTGCCGTACTGCGCAGATGGAAATTTCGAGCAATGAAAAAGATTAAAGTGAAATTCCACTCCTTAGACCTAATCATGAGTTGTAGATTATTCTGTCGTTCTAACCAGATGGTAGGCTTGATTCCACAACCCCCTTCTTATATTAATGAATACTAGACTGTTATATTTGACTTAGGTAAGTGAAATGTCTATCAAGCCTAATGGACTGCCAGCCAGCATAACACATGTTGTACCACTGAGGGTCCTTGCTGCATTTTTCATGTTTTATACTAATGTAGAACATTTTGTTTCCTACTGTTTTCCATCATTGTCACTGTTTGCTAAATATTTTCACATGTAGGGGGAAAAAAAAGTAAAAAACTTGTGTCCAGAGCTAATTTCCTCACGTTGGTCACAGCCATAATTCTACAAGTAAAACAGTCACCCGAAGCAATGCATACAAGAACTCAATAGTAACTTGATTAAGTTCCCAGTCAACAAGACTGCACTAGGCTGTATGTTAACAAACCTAATTATAGGCAGCATGGTGATAAATTGTGCAGGGTGCATGTAGCACATCTCTGAGGTCATGTCTAGAAAAGAAGTTTTGCCCCAGGGGACAGGGATGGGGTGTCATTTCTAAATAAAGTAAATGCAGGTTCACTGATGTTTCCCACTGGGTTGCCTTCCGCTTTCTGACAAATGTTTTTCTAGCAAGGGTGTCCCAAGAGATCCTCGCGAGAACGGAAGAGTGGAGGAGGAGAAGAGTGATTCTGAGGGATTCTCTTTAACCTTTCCAAGTGTGCATTCTGGTGACCTCCACATAGCTTCTACCATGTTTGGACTTGTCAGAGCCATGGGTGCTGCTGATTGTATGTTGGGATGGTGCTGCCACTTGTGCTTACAAACCAGGTTACCATTGTCAGCATTTAGCTGATCAAAATGGTACTTGTCACATATGCTGGATGTCAGAGTGGGTTGGAATCTCTTCCTCGTATGTGAAGTTAAAGGTAAAAATCTCTGGTTTCTCCTGTCACAAAAACAGCAGTTCGGCCTTTGTGCATGAGTGGTGCCCCTCGTTCTGTCGGGGAGCATGCTCCCAGGTGGAGGAAGCGTGCATGCACAGTGCTAATTTTAGACATTGAAAGAATCAACAGGATGCATGGATCAAGTTACTCTCTGCCTAGGAGAGAACAAGTCCAGAAACTTGAGTAAGCAGTCAAGAGTTGTCCAAATTGGGACTTACTGAAGTAGGGTAGATGCAGTAAAGTTATAAAAGTTCATTTAGGCTGAACAAAGAAAGGCAAAGCACCAAAGTACACCTCCTAACTGAGAAACTAGGAAATCTACATGTGAAGTATTTTTGATAATTGAATGGATTTAAAGCTTGTATCATTGTTTTAGGGATTTTATTCTCACTATTTTCAAACAGTTTCTTCAGAGTCCTGAACTCTGGCAGACATGCCTTTCTCAGTGAAGTTACCATTGATTTTCACTGCTGAATAAAGACTCTTAGACTGTGCCACAGAATAAACTCCAAATGGCCCTCCAGTGTGAGTACCCTGCACTTGGGACCCTCATTGTTGATGATTTTCCCTTTTTCTCACACACATAACATTTTTTGAAAGAATGAAGTGAGGAAGGCTTAAGCAGAATGCTTATTGTATCTTGCCCACACTGAAAGCAAACTAACAGGAAGTCTGAAAATAGTATGTTTTAAAACGCTTTTTTGTAATTAATTAGCTTTTTTTATTTGCCCAGATTGGCTCTATCTGAGAACATAAGCTAAAATACCAATATGCTTTCACCACATTTCTTTTATGGTTGGATTTAGATTCTGTCTTAGCCCTCCCTAAAGCTTGCTCTGAGGGGATAAAAAAATTTCATTCATGAGAATTCCTATGCAAAATATTGCATGGCAGATTTTTTTCAATTAATTTAGAATGAAACTCCCACTTCGTCTTTTATACTGCTCTCAGTAAATGCAGGGTAAGTTACCCCTTTAAAATGATCTGTACAGATTACCAGCCTGTGTAGCTTCTAACCTCTGGGGAAAACTGGCTTTTTGCAGTGCTGCTTCTTTTCTGTGCAGGGCATGTGGAGCTGACTTGGCAGTGAAGGGAAAGTAATTTGTTCCTGACAAGGGCCAGTTGCAGACTATTTCTTCACTGGAAGAAAGTGACAATCAAGCAGGAAATTGTGACTGCAGTGCCTTATTTGAACTGATCCTTCTTAGGAGCTAGTAGACATATCTTAACTTAGCCTTTAGCTTGTTTTCCTCAGTCTCACAGATTTGCTTTCCGTGAAATGTCAAGGACCTCAAATTCCTGCAGTGTTTACAGTTTGGCCTGTGGAATTTGTGGCCTGCTCAGTGTGTCACAAATTTACAATTTTATCGTGAAGGTAACACAGGAGAGGCAGGCATTTCTCTTCCCAGTGGCATTTCCCAGAAATGGTTCCAGTTTTGGAAGAGGACTTTGACCTGCTGAGGAAGAGAGTAGCACACCTCTACTACTAAGGGAGAACAAACTGTCTGTTGCTGTTGAATCCTTACTAAGCCGACTTGTTTCTAAGTGCAGGGACAGATGGATGGATGGAAGGCTATGTTATAGCTATAGGGAAGCCTCAGAGAGCATTTGTCTTCCTGGAAGAGTGTATTACAGTCTTTCTGGTCCACAGTGGGTTATCACCTTGCTGTAGCTTTGATGGATGGCAAGTGATGGCAGCAGGAAATAAAGGTCCACTCTTTGTGCTCAGGAACAATGCCTAGGAGGGCAGGACACTGACCCAATGGAACATCTCTATGGGTTTGGAAGCAGGTAGCTAATGCAGCAGGGTCAGCAAGATGTTTGCCAGTGTCTGTGCATCCAAACTCTGCATAAGTGCTTAGAGCTGGAGTGCTTGTACCCATGGATGAATCAATTTGTTCATAGAGGGCTGACAGCTCTGAAACAAACTGATGTCAGCTTTCTGCAAATACAAATCCATGGGTCTTAGCATTTTGTGTGGGATATATTTTCCTTGTGTGGTGGATGCCTTTCTAATATTCTAGGCCAACCAAGGACGAATTTGCACACTGCCTGAACACTACCTACCCTTCACTGCCTGTTGCCTGTTGTACTTCAGAGAAAATTACTCTATTCATCTTTCTGACATGAGGCTCAGATCATCAGATTCCACAGCCATTCCCCCCTGGGCAAAGTGTCTCCCTCTGGTGGGCTTGGGGGCTAGGGAGGAAGGAACAAATTCTTTCTCATCTGAACTGCAAAGCCAGCACTTAGAATAATTGTCATGTGAGAGGTGACAAGTCCTTCCCCCCCCCCCCCACTATTTATTTCCATTTTATGCATATTCCCAACTTCCTGTTCTCCATGTATTATTCTTGCTTTTGTACCCTGTAACGTTCATCAGTTTCTTTTCTTTCAGATGTGCTCAAGACACAGCACAAGTTGATATAATCTAATACAAACTTCCCTGTTTGCTCTGCCATAAAATGTAGTGCCTTGTATGTTCATTCCCCTCCTGTCATCAAGTGCCAGCTTCAGCAGGACTTAGTACTCCAGGTTCTTCCTGCTGTCATTTTCACTTCTCCCCAAGGACTAAACATTTAAAACCCGAGAAATGCTAACTGAGATCCTAAGTAACACTTGAACCACGCTGATCTTGGGTAAACAATTCCCGGAGTGTTACCATTCCTGATGCTGAAAGATCAGTGAAAGAAAAGAATGTGCATACAAATTCTCAGCTATCGGGCAGCCAGCTAACTTCTAAATACTGAAAGATTCCCTTAGAAGACATTAATTTTGTTTGTATTTAAAATGACACACAGGCTACCAAAATGACCAGGAGCCTACCATTTACTCATTTAAGATTTTTAATAGGAATTAATGGTTTAAGGCTCAATTTAGAAAGCAGGCTAATGGGGACTTTTTTGAGTCTATTTCTTATGTAAATATTTATATATTTAAAATTTTCTTCATTAAACTGATTTTTGAAATCTACACAGCAGGCAAGTAAGAGGAAAGATTGCCCATCACCCTTTGAGCAGAACCTTTTTTTGCCCCAACACATGCCTACATGGGAGGTTATATCAGGTGCTGAAAAAAACCCTGATCTTTTGTTGGCCAAATGCCAGCCTTGCAGCATAAAAGCAGGCATATATTTTTATTAAAAGATAAAGCAGCAATATTTCTTGCCTAAACAAGACCTTAGACTCCCATCTCTTCCCAAAGTATAGGTTGGGTTGTGTGGGGCCCTGACTGTCTTTAAGTGCTTGGTGAGACTCACCTGAGGCCCTGTCCCACAGCCCTTGCCTGCAGGTCCAGGCCTACTCAGCCCTGGACTATCTGCTGAGCCAAGTTCGAGGTGTTCCAGTGCCATCCATTCATTGCTCTGAGTTGCTGACTGGCTTTCTGGGGTGGACTCCAGACCTGTCCTGCAAGGTGACTTTGTCTCCTGTCTGTATCCTAGGGGTACCCTAGAGGTGTGTCACAAACGCCCTTTCAGCCTCCTCTCTTGATTGTCCTTCCTGGAAGCATGCTACCAGACTCTGACTCTTTATCTCACCTAGTCTGAGACTGTCAATGGACTCTTACAACCACCAGCCCGGTCCTGTTCAGCCAATGTGGGGCTTCCTTCAAGTTACCTTCACTTCCCAGCTTTTTCTCTCTTTGGAGAAGCCCTGTTCTTTCTTATTCCTGATGAGTGGCCCCATTTAGGATTCATGCGTGCACTGCAGCAGGAGAGCTCCGCGGCAGCCTGCCTTTAGTCAAGGTCTGGCCTTTCCATGGCCCTGTTCCATGTTCCTTGCTCAAGAAAAGCAGTGTTGGCTTGAACATCTCACTGTTGCACGTGGTCCCAAGAGCAGTGGGTTTCCAAGGGACAGGAGAAGAAGTCTGCTCCTCATTCTACTTTGTTTTGAAAGCTTTCTGCTTCAACATGGAATATTTTTGTTTTCAGTAGTCACAGAACTCTAAATTGCTGTGTCACTTTGTGCAGATTAACAATGGCTTTCTGTCCCCATTTGTTAATGGAGGGATAGAGTTTCCCTAGTGCAGTGCCAAATTCATACAGAATTTCAAATGTTCTTCTGAATGAGATGCTGTGTTCTGTAATATTCAAGGAAAGCATAATATCTTTGAGGAGATATATACACACACACACATACACTCTGGTATGTGAAGAAAAACCCCACAGGATTTTTAAACTAAACAGTTGAACATCTAGCCTGTATCTCAGTTCCTCTTGTTTTCCGGCAGAATATGCTCACAGTAAATTCATACCAAATTTCTCAGTAAATCTGATAGAAGAGTACTTGAAAGTCTTCAGCATTATTGCTGACTAGCTAACATAAGCTGACAATAGTAGATGACTGTGGTGAACTACTCATGTTTCCTTAGTCCTGCTTCTTCCTCTTTCTGAGGAGAACACCTATAAGCCACTGGTTTTACCACATTGCTAAAATTAATCTCCAGACTGGTGTAAAATTAATTGCAGAATTCTATTTTGATGGAGAAGAGTTGACACTAAGTAAATCTTCCCTACCTCTATCCTATGACATGAATGTTTATAAACTCTAACCCAGGTTAGTGTCAGGGCAAGAAAATATGGTCAAAACTGTGATTTATATGATCAACAATAGAATTTAAACACTAATTTCTTATTAATCTAAATGTGATTTTGTTAGCTAAATCCCCATATCCTTTCAAAAATATGCCAGTGTTCTGCTACTCATTTTGTCACGTTTGTATATAGTGACAGATTTTGGAAAACTACTTTCATAAATGAACAAAATCCCAAATGTATATCACTTAAAAACTTAGAAGAAAAACTGATTAGATTTCCTGTGGTAGAATTACATTATCAAACAAAACAGACATTTTGAAAAGCAACACCCCAAAAGAAATACAGTTGGCTGAAAATTCCCATAATGAGAAATCCATGAGCCTAAATATTTGGTATTCCTGATTTGCTCACTTCCTCAGTTTAATGTTTCTTCAACATGTTTCAAGTTTTTGGTTTTTTTTAAGCTGAATTGGTTGTTGTACTTTCAAAGGTGATGATTTGCAAATGATGATTTCCAGCCTACTGTATTCTATGTATGGCAGAATGTCCATCAAGTTGCCTCTAGGTGACATTAGTAGTGCAATCATTCAAAATGCAGCCTGACAGCATTTCAATCAATTCACTTTTCAACACTAGACATCAAATATACCCAGCACCTGCTCTACTTGTAGTGTGACATCTAATAGGTTAGCCTTGGGTCCTGAGACAGAGGCTGTCTCTTGAACTGCTACATTAAGGAATGACTTTGGCAATGATACTCCTGGAGATTAACACTCCACCAAAACTGGCTCTCAACCTGCAATACAGTATAATCCCTTTACTCCTTGTGTTTCTCTCTCAACACAGCCCACAGGAACTCTGTGTCTGCTAGAAGAATCAGCCACAGAGCCCAGCTCTTAACCTCATCCTGTAGAGCTTCACATTTACAACAAAGGTGCAAGCAGAATGGCAGCCATTCATTTATAAAAACTTTTCCCAGGTCTGAGCTCCTTGAGGTTAGCTTCTTCCTTTTTCCAACAACTGTGTTGCAGTACCCCTTGAGGTGGCAAATTTTGCAACTCTTTGTGAGGTCTTGGTGGCTGTATCAAGACCTGCTCCTTCAAAAGAGCAAGGGAAGCACTTAGGATAATATCCAGCTCTTGTCATACTGCTCTTGAGATGAAGAGGCCTGGCTATTGCCCTTGCAGGACCTTGTCCTTTGCTTAGAATCATAAACAGGTCAGTTAGTGGTGTCCTTGAAAGTTCTCAGTATACTTCTGTACTTTGGGCTGATGTCTATTCCTTGACCTACAACAACCTATCTTGTGTATACTGAGTCTTCTGAGTCAGATCCACTACTCCTTTAAATGAGAGGACAGCTAGCTATCATCAAACACCATGGAGGTGCCTAACAAAGCAGGCAGGTGGTGAGTGCGCCCAGGATTTCAAGTTCAGAGAAATAAAGAAGGCATGCCAGCACACACACAAACTTTACAAGAACAGTGTGAATCCCCTTTCTTTTGTTCTGTTTGCTAATCAGGTTTTGGTGCTGATGGCATAAATCAGAACTGTAAAGGCATTGTTAGCTGGTAATAATAGCTTGCCCATGGGCAAGGGCATGCATGCCACTGTGTGACTCAGGCACAATTTGGGCCTTCTGAGGTGACCCTAGGAGACAGGAGTAGGGATCCAGGTGTGATACCTTTAGAGAGTTTTGATGTGGTCTATTTACCATGTGCTTCACCACCATTCCTACTAGTGCTGGAGTAGATGTGATCTTTTGTGCCTAGAGAGACAACACCTGGTCCAGTCCTGATTGAATTCCAGGTACTAGGCAGGATGGTACTGATTACATACCTCAATTACCTCAGTCCTAGAGCCAGGGATTGCAGGTCTGTGTTTCCTATGCAGGACAGCATCTCCCTCTCAGTGTGCACAGTGAAAAAGTGACCAGCTGGCCTCACCGTTAGCTGTGAGCTCACAGCAGGCAGATCTGTGTCCCCTCGCCTTGCAGAACCACCTGCCGTCACATTCCTGGAGCTCCACAGAGGATGCTGCCCTGCTCATTGTTGCCACTCTTGCTGAGATGCTCTGCATCAGGAATGTGAGTGCAGCAGGAGATGTACATCCCAAGTGGCACAAAAGAGGTTAATGCAGTACCCAATAACCTTCACAGATTAAGCAAACAGCTGAGTTGAAAAAGCTGTCATAAATATTTGCATCCCTAGCAAAGTTAATGGAGGAAGAGGAATGCTGTCTTAGAAGATGAAGCAGTATATGGACATACTTCAGAAAGGCAGGAAATTGTATAGGGGTGGGAGAGATTATTCAGAACTATTAACTCAATATGGTGGGACAATTTTCTTCTTGAGGAGTGACTGACTGAATCTCTTCCCAGTGGAAATGTTTGGCTCTGGAGAGAGACTGGATGCTGGCAAACCCCAGGTTAGGGCAACGTCCTCCCTGCAGACCTGCTCATTCTGCGGCTTGAGACATTCAGCTGGCTGGTGCAGTTCCATCCTGCAGGCTCACAGATGGTGGAAGGACTCAAGCCACACTGAATGCTTGCTGGGGACACAGATGTGCTCTGAAGATTACTTTGGTATTTATGTGAAACAACTGTTTTTTATTAAGTGTTGAAACTAATAATAAATAACTATAAAATATATTAGTGTATTAAATTGTTGACATAACACCAACACAAATATTTCTTAGGAAAGTAAATAAACATATAAAGCTACATTGCTTTATAAATGAATTCATTAGTATTTATTACAATTACAATCAATTATTAAGCATTATGATGACTTGCTTGGAGACTGGATATATATATTTTCTTGCTATTATCAATAATTTTAAGTACTGGTTATTTCCCACACACATCCCAGGGCACTAGTTTTCATACAGCTTCTAAAATGCACAGTGTTTTTGGTTCGGGTACTTTTGTAGTACACCACAAATTGCTGGAAATTATTTCCTAGTTGTTAATTGGAAATAGAAGCTCTGTGTGTCCCTCAATCAGCTATGACCTAGCTTGGCAGAGCTGGTTTATATTGTGCAATAAAAAATTTATTTCTCCGAAGTTTTATGCATCACATCCAAAAGGCTAGGAGGCCAGGCTTGCCCATGGAATTGATTTTTGTGTCTTTCATGCCATCAAACAAGAGACTGTATGCTCAAAAAGCTTGCTGCCCTTACACACTTACACACAGTTTGTCTAACAACACATAGTAGCTAGAACGGGTTACGTTCTAGAACAGAGAAGTAGTGGGTGCCCCATCCCTGCAAGTGTTCAAGACCAGTTTGGATGGGGCTCTGAGCAGCCTCATCTAGTGGAAGGTGCTCCTGTCCACAGTAGAGGATGTAGAACTGAAGACCTTAAAGGTCCCTTTCAACCCAAGCCATTGCCTCCAGAGTGTCTGTAGGTTGTGATGGTCTCACAGTTGGAGCTATAATTATTTCTGATGCTAACTTGGTTGGCCCTACTGCACTCTTAGAGGTGTCCAATAATTAGACTTACTGAAAAGTATTCACAGTCTATTTACAGGTAACTTGTTAAACAGATGCACAACTTGAATGTATTTTTTTTACTTATCATCACAGGTCTTCACATCCTCAAATCTGTTCCCTAGTTCTTTTCCCTGGAGCCTCCTCTAGCACTTCTACACTGCTCTCTCAGGTTATTACTTCTGACTCCTTAGCAACATGGCTGATGTGCTGTGCTTGAGACACACAAACTCTAACTCAGATATAACAATTTTCATTTCTAATTGCCACACTTAACCTTGTGTGCAGTATCTCAGTAGAAATGGGGACGCCTGGGCAGCTGTACCCCTGGCCTCACTGTACCTAACCCCCTCCTATGGTACTGCAGCATCCTCTCAACTCCAGCTGTCCTTACCATATTCCACAGGCCCTCTACTGATAGGAGTAGTGGCAGCTGGATGTTGTTGTCATCCCTTCAGTGCTCAGGCATTCAGCCTAAACTCTGTAGCCACAGTGAATGAAGGCATTAACAAGGACACCTGAACTGATTTGGTGCTGATACGCAGCTGTTGAACCAGTCATCAGACTACAAAAGCAGTGAGGTGGATTAACAAAGTATTTTGCATATTACTTGGGAGCAAAGGCATTGTCTGTGCATGGTAGGGTTGCTTTATAGTAGCTTGTAAAATGCTTTATGCTAGAGCAAAGGATAGTTATTCTAGCTTTACTAGAGGTAGTTAAATTTTTATGCATTCTTAATAATTTCAGTGCTACTAAATGAATAGACTGTGGATGTTCTAAATAGGTTTGCTTATCTGGAGGGAGTGAGGGCAGGGATGTCATAATTGAGCTGTTTTTAGGTTGCTCATTTTTTCCCTTGTATTTTCAACACAGAAATGAATGAATTCCTCATGGAAGGTGCTCTATGGACAACTTCTTTTTATCTTCATAAGTCCTGGAGAAACAGCAGTGGATTCCCCTGCCTGTATTCACCCCTAGGCTGGTCCCCTGCATGTGTCTCTCACATAAGGAGCTCTGGTTGATCGCTCCTCTTCTGTTGAGAGCATCCAAGGTGAGTGTTTGCTTCACAGGGGTGTTTTTCCCTCTTAGTTTTTCACTCATTCAGAGTGGCTAGTCATTCAGTAGGTATGACTAGGTCAGCAGATACAGATCTACGAATGTTGATCTGGTATAATAGCTTTTATTACCAATAAGTGTGCAATTTTACTAATGGTACCTGAAGGATCATTTTAAGTTGAAGTGTTTTCTAACCAGCAATATAACAAGCTGCCTGGTGTTTGCTATATAAGGTTATATATGATAAATATGCCTTGATTCAACAGAAATATAAGTTTATAAAATCAGTTTTTGTCATGCTTTTAGTCCTGATGAATTTACAGTAGTATTTTCCTTCTAGCAGGACTTGACTGAGATATTTTGCCTTCCATTATAACAATTAAACTTCTTTTACACATTTTAAGCAGTAATTTGTTGCAAAGCACTTTGATGTGCTCTGCTCAGATGGAAGACATTATAGAAGGATTTTATTGCTGTCAAAATGGAGTGAATGCTTAAAAACATAAATAATAATTCGAATTTAGAAAGAACTTGTCTTTAGCTGTCTTTATGCTGTTGTTGCTCAATGCTGCACTGTTTGAAAAGACTTGGTCACAATCTGGAACCCTGCTGTGCTAGAAGTTGTATTGACACTGGACAAAAAGGTAGTACTGCTATGAAGTGCTTTCAGTTTTCCCACAAACAGTTATGCAATTAAGTTGGATGCTCTATTTGTTTGCTTGTTTTAGTGGTTGCTCTGTTTTTTTGTTTTCTTCTTTCATGAATGATAATGAAAACTTTTATTGAATTCACATGTTTTTCTAGAATACACCTAGGCAACACATGAAGGCCTTTTCCACTGAAGTTAAGGAAAACCCTTCTCTTTACTTCTGTGCAGTGATTTCTTTGACTATCTTACTTTATCCTCTTGACACATGTACAAAAAATATGTAAAGCTGAATGAAGCATATTTCAAGAGATGTGGTCATCCTCAATCTCTTCTAAGCAGCCCTTACCTGACCTTCAAAACCAGAACTACAGAATGTGGCATTTTCACATAAGGAAAAATGCTGTGGCTGTTTCACTGCTAGTAGTTGTGTTGTGTGGATAATTGTTCTGTAATACTGGAGGCAAAACTAGAAAACCAAAGTCATTGGTGATAAAGCAACGGAAGCCACAAACTTGCCACTGAGGAAATTTATAGCAGGGAACTGACAGAAGAGTGAAGCGTATTCATGATGCTAGGGTCAATCTCATTCACTTTGTCTTGGCCCAAGCTGTGTTTCCACCTGTTGCTTTCTGTGCCTGTGAATTCCCAAAAACTGCTTTAAGTATGAAACAAATCTGTTTTGGTCTGCAAACAGTATTTCAATCTTTTAGGCTTGGTGATATTTGTTCTGCTTATTAATTTTGTGCTTTAGGTGAATTCATACAGATGGTGAGATAGGGCAAGAAGATTTATGTTGAGATTTATTGAGGGAGCCTATTTTTCCCCTCCTGGCTGACATCAATAGGGTTGTATGGCCTATTCACTTTGTCACAAAGTGCACCCTGAGAAAGTACGGAGAGCACCCTGATTGCAGTCCTGCCTTCGAACAGGTCACAACTCCATTGTTCTGGAACAATAGAGGTTTTATAAACAAAGTCTGACTAGAAAGATTGTGCGTTATGACACTACAAAGAGCCTTGCTGAAAGCAAAACAAGGCAAAAAAGAAATGGGGTAAGGTATAGAAAAATGCTTATAAACAGTAAGTTAAATCCCAGGTCTTGAGCAGTATGTTGATGCTGGAGGAACTGTGCTACCTTACAGAACGCTGAGGTTGGTCTGTTAGTATTTACACCACACAGTGTATATGCTGCATAATTACAGTGAAAATAAATGCACAGACACACAAATACTTAAATCTAGTTACTACTGGCTTCAAAGGGATTGCTTGAATGCTTCAAGTTAGGCAAAACCTTAGGTTTCCTGGTGGGGACCTGAAAGAGGCTCTGGATGATGCCCTCTCCCTGCATTATCTCTCGCAGTCATCTCATGGTCCCTCAGGTTACTATTTCCAATAGCCACCTGTTGCCTTTCATCATAAATTTAGCACTACCCCTGTGAACTTTCCCCTTGCCAAAGCCTGCTACCTACTCATGTGGAAGTATTTTTGCAATACTGAAACTTACTCTTTTGAAGCATGACTGCCTTTTCACAACATGCACTACCTGATGTAACAGGTGCCCTGTGGGTGTAGAGTGATGCCAGTAAGTAATGGGTGAACAAGTGAAGGATGCTCTGAGAAATCCAGAGCATGAAAGGAAGCCTCTTGAATTCAAACAGCTCATGTGTTGAAAGTGTTCAGACTTGTATGTATGTGAAATTAAAATTGATTCAACTATGATAATTTGGTTAATTTATCTTTGTGCACAGATATTTATGTGGTCTTTTTATCTAGGTGTTATCCAGTAGAGAGGAAATTATTAGCATTTCAATCCATCCCACCCAAACCAAGAAATGTTCCCTCTTTGATACTAGCCTAGAAACATTATTTTTTTCCTTTCCATCTCAGAACTGTAGGTCTCTGAAAAAAATAAGCTCATATTACTTTGTTGTATGAGCTGCTAAAATTCCTAATTTTGGTTGATAGTGCCCAGAGGATGAGTAATCAGTTATTAGGCTAATCAGCCTTATGTTTTAGTGCATCCGTTTGATGAGGTTAGTGTTAAAAATCTGGCATAAGTATTTGCAGCCTTCCTGTGTTCTTGGAACGTAATGCTTTTCCATGTAAAGATCAATTTAACAAGCAGAATTAATCCAAGATTGAGAGGAGAAAAGGAGGGTGGTCATGGCAGAAGTGATTAAAACTCCCTGTGTACTAGACTTCCACCTCTATAGCTATGGCAAGCAATTATTACCAAATAAAGGGTTCAGCATGTATTCCAGTAAAGCACGTGGTCAGAATGTTAGGCAATACCAATTTAGGAACTGCCACTTTTCTGCTCTCTTTTTAAATGCATCTATAAAGAACATCCAAGAAGGCCATGTGTAACTTTTTAGAAGCATTATAATGAATTTGCTCTCATTTGTTAATAAGGGGATAATGGAAGATTAAAAGTATCCTCCTGCTATTTTGTTTTGCTTTTTAACTAAATTTTAAATTCTGTTGAATATGATTTGTTAGTATATGATGTCTGTTTACTCAAAGTGTGAAGCAAGTATTGAGATTAAAAAAAGGTAACTAGGACAAGACTGAAAATTAATTATACAGGAAAACCCTGCAGTTTAAGTTTCCAGTAGGTAAAGCCCAGAGTCTCTTGGAATTACATTAGTTCCAATGAGCGTGTTTTTACCACAAAACCAGATCCCGGAGTTTCTGCACCAGGCTTGTTTGAGGTGGGGAATGCAGGCTGTCCAGGTTTATCAAGCTGAATTTTGCGTTCTTCAGCCTTAATCCGTCTGAAACTAATTAGCAGCCTCTACACAAGAAGGCCACAAGTCATTAATCATAGGAGATGAGAGCAGTCAGCCCCCCATCCCTGCCATTTCAAGAGAAGTTTTCTCTTGCACTCCTTTTTTTGTGATGGGGCTTCAAAAGTCGCAAGATTGCTTTTCATGGTCAATAGTGTGTGAAGTAGAAGCCATGTCTTGATGTGACAGACAAGGGACCACTGTTCCAAGACCTATTGGACTCTTTTTATTTCTTTTTTCCCCCCTCTCTAAATGCTGTCCTCTAATAGAAGGGAGTAAACTGATGACTTTATTTGCTTTGAGTTGAAGCATAGTTCAGCTGGGAATAAAAAAAAAAAAAGTTTTAACAAGTATGATTTTTGTTAGAGCAATATTCAAGTTTTTTACAAAGCTGCTTAGCTCTTTTTAAAAGTTACAATCCTTTCTTATGCGCAGCTAATGAGGAATGAAAGTCCTTTCACATGCCTAATACAGTTTAGTACAGTGTGTCTTGAAATCCAATGCTAACAGCTGCAGGCTAAGCACTAGGAAACCCCTGCAGGAAAATATATTACATTTCTTGAGGCTGTTGATCAAACTTCTTACAAACAACTTGGAGAAGTAAATTTAAATAATAGGGGTTTTGTCTTTAATGATTCTGAGAATTAGACTACATGTTATATTTTATTCTCTGGCCAGATGATAGGTAATTCTATCTTCATTTCTCCCACAATAAGGGATGGGTGGTGTCTGTATGCCTGATGCCTGTCTAGCAGGTCTTACTGCCTAGTTGTCCATAGCATGTCCTTGCACCTGTTGACAGCATCACTGTTTCAGCCTCAGATGTTTACTGCAATATTATGGCCATTTCAGAGCTTCTGGCAGGGACAGCTGGGAAAAGATGTTTTCATAAGTAACAAATATCTTCATATAGTGTTCTTCTGTTAATCGTTGAATTTTCACTATGAATGAAAGTGTTTTGTTGAAGGATAGGTTTTAGAAATATTTTTTTAATACCTAAATGTCTTCCTCAAGGCCCTTTTTTTAATCCCATTGAATTATGTGGACTTTGTTAATTTATTTAAGTAATTGGAGTAGCACTCAGAGCAGGTAATGGGGCTTATGTCTGTACAACTCTCCACGAGTTGCTTGTTCTACCAGGCACTATACCAAGCTCAACATGTATCCCTGTACCTGGAGTTGTCCACTGCAAACTGAGAGTGGCTTTTTAGGAGGTGTTAGCTCAAGCAGCAAAGCTGTATGGTGACAAAGCATTGCCAGCAGCCTAGGCATACTAAGATCTAGAGCTCCTCTATAAACAGTGCCAGTCGTGCTTTGATTTTCTTATGTTTCCTGTTTGGAGAGTTAAAATGATGTTGAAAGGCTGTTTGGTTTAGGATTTTATTGTTGTTATGTTAATGTCTTTCCCTGTTACCAGTCCTTGAGATAAAAACTGAAAATGAGGAAATAAAAATTATATTAGGAGGCTCAAACAAATTAAACCAGTTCTCTGTCTCTAGAAGCTCAGCAAGCAGCTGTCTATAGCTGCAATATGGCTGTATGTTATTTCATTTACATGTCTGAATCACTAGTAGATTTGGTCCTTGCACTGCTGTTCTATAAGAATGATGTCTTCAAGGTGCTTCTTGTGTATAATCTCTGCATCTGGGGAGATCATGAGACTATCACTTTGGGTGACAACAGGGAGATTAACCCAGTCATGAGTCTATGGTTGAAAATTTAGCTCTAGATAACACTTCAGCATGAGAAGGCCTGTGTTTTAATGCCTGAGTGGTGTATCTTTGTGTTGTTTTCTTCTGGGACACCAGGATTGTGAAGCCCTGGTACATACCACCTTTTCACTGTATTTTTATTTTCTATCGCCTTCTTTAAACATGCACATTCCCATGCTCACTCCTTGCTTTCCAGTTCTCTGTTCCTGAAATGTGAATCCAGTGACATTCCAGTTCATACCAGGCTTTCTGTGCTGGCCTAAGTGGGCCTGGCAATTAGGCATCCCTAACAGCAAAAGGCACCGTGCAGAAACTTGAGAAAAAAATGGTACAAGCACTGAAAGAGCCATTAAATTCCTCCTGTCATATCATTGAAACTGTACATACTTCGAGAACTTCCCCTAATATATCTTTAAACCATAGACCATAGCACTGTTTGTGGTCTAGAGTATCAACTCTTCAACTCTTAACATTCTTTCTTTTTGTCTCTAATATGGGGGGGTGGGGGTGGAGGGAGGGTGGGAATATGATATGCATCTACATGAAAATAAATTTGTAGTGAAATCACATTAAGGATTTCACTAAGCCCACACAAGCAGAGAGTTAAGACTGATATTCTGTCATTACCTCAGCTCATCAGCTCATTACATCTTGGGGTTTTGTTACTCATCTAGTCTGTAAGATCACCCGCTGTCTGGAGAATCCTGCTCTACCTGGAAACAAAGGGAAGTGTTATGTTGTTGCTTTACCTCTGAAATTTCCTTGCTTTGCCAACTTTCCTGAGTGTTACCATAAAACAGTTCTTGGTGACTTATATGTATTAATAGCATTAATTAAAGTATCAGCACAGCTGAATGGGAGAAAATGCGTCTTCTGAACTTGTTTCTTGAATAGGAGTAAATGCCTCATTAATCTTAAGCATCAACCCAAGAACACTGTGTTTGTTAGATAGAATAATAAATGACTTTACAGGAAATACACAATAGCAGATGCTGGAATGCATCCATTCATTAGTCACTGTGCATAAATATCCCCTTATTTCTATGAAGAGACATTTAATGGAGGGCCAGTCTGACAAACATGTGCAAGCTTTCACTCACTCACCGAGAAAACGGAAGCGAGAAAATGTCATACAAATTTCCCACTGAACTCAAAGTATGACATACCTTATGTGCTTTTTCTGCTCCTCGCCCATCTTTTGTCAGATTGAAATGTGCATTAACAAAGGCAAAACTGTTGGACAGGTTTTAGAAGCTCATAAGGCATTACAGTTATTTCTACTTCTTGGTTGCAAAGTCTGGGTCACTGCTGTGTCACTTGGAGGCAATCACCAACTTTACTCAAAGCCCAGTTGAGTCTGGTTAAGTCAAAGGAAGGCTATTTGCTTCAGAACCTTAAAAAGAAAATATTGTTGGGTTTGTTTTTAATCATTGCTCCCAAGATACTAAGAAACAAGCAAACAAGCCTATTTCAGTGAATAATAGTGAATGTAGGAAAAAAAAAAAAGTTGTTCCCCTCCCACAACCTCTGCTGTCTGTTAGCTTTTGTAAGCTTATATATATTTCCTAGTCTTGCCAAGTAGTTGAGTCAATGAAGCACCTCTGCAAACAGGTACATCTACAATTTATCAAAAGAAAGTCAAGTCTGCGTATTTGTTGTTTTGCCTTCTTCTCCACGTAATCGGTCAGAACTACTGTTTTTCTCAGATTGTTGATTCAGTACACAAGCATATTAGATGTGTTACAAGAATGTCTAAATAATTTGCTTGGTATGTGCAATTGTTCCTCAATGCACACCATAATGAAATTTAACTCAAGGGTCACATGATAGCATAATTGTTCTTAGAACACAGTAACAGTGTTTGGATGTCACTATGTGTTTGAAGTCTGTCAGGTTTCTAAGCCTAGACTGACTAGAACTAGGAAACCTGGATTTATGAAACAAATTCTTAAACTGGTGACTGCAGCGTGTACCAAAGGTATCGATGTCCTATACCAGCAGTCATCCCCATCAAAAAATCTTCCATCTAAGCATGCAGGTGCAGTGGATTCTTCACAGGTGTCAGTGTTTCTCACTAGAATGCTGATCAGGGTGCTTGGCTTTGGGCCTGCACAGACTCAGCCTCATATCATAAGGGAGAACAAAGTTTAGTTTGTTATCCTGGAAGTTTCTGAATAAGTATGGATTTGAAAAACTTCTATGCATGATTTGGTAAATCTTCTCATCTGAACTGAGAGCTTGGCAATACTTTATGGTATTGTTAAATCAAATGCTTTGGACCAAAATTTCAAGCTGGGTATTGTGGTAACTTGGGTGGTTATTTTTCTACTGGCCTAAATTTGTAGTCTTTGCTCATAAGTCCTACTTGTATGAGCAAACATCAGATTGCTTAAAAAAACAGAGCCATAGATCAGCAGTGAGTTACTAACCAAGTCAAAGGAGGGAGTGTTTTGTTTCAAAGTAATATATAATGATAATAGCAGCCTAATTTTTCAGAAGCGACCAGGCAAGCTTGCTGTTTCTGCACATATCTCATCCAACAACTAGCCCCACTTCAGCTCATCACAAAAATTACTGAGGGGCTAATAGCTCACTAATAATGACAGAAAATATTCGTACTTTATGAAATGTGATGCAAATGTAAGTTTCTAAGCAATTTTTCACCATTAAAGATCCCAAAAGAACTAAAGAATTTTCCATTTTGTGATTATAAGATTTCCTTCTGAGGTACCTTACATTGTTTCAGCATTATACTCCTGGCATGGTTTCATGTGGGTAGGTACACCAGTACCAGGATTTGTGTTCACATCCTTCAAAAATCTGTTCTTTTGGTGTACTACAATTATATTTCTATCCTAGGAGCAGCTACATTGCTATGACCAGCAGAAAACCTTTCAATATATACTGCATTAAACTGAATTATACTGAGTATAGCCACCTTAACATTGATTAGACAGGTATGCAGGTAATAAAATGTGGACTTGCCCTTTTCTCCCAAGAGGCCATCCTGCACAATGGTAGTGGGCCATTTCCACCACTGATCCTAACACGTCAACTGTACCTGGAGCCAGAGAAGTCCTGGTGGAAGAGAAAGACAGAGTCATTCTTTACAACCGGAATGCTGGGTGAGAATCCTCTGGACTCCATCTGGAACAGCTTTGACCAAACAAAGGCCCCAAATCTGCTTGCAGTGCAGTCAGTGGGAATACTGCCATAGCATTCCTTGGGAGCAACATTAGGCTTAGATTATGGTCACAGCAAGAGAGTAATATATGTACAGTGCCAAAAAATATTAACAAATAATGCTTAAAAAGCTTGTGTCTGCTTTCATTTCTTTTTGCTTTTCTTTAAGGCAACTAGCAGAAAACATTTTCATCTGTCAGGAATAAGAATTAAAAAAAAGGTTTGCTGCTCAAGCTCCATCTGCTACCCAAGACAGGTCAGAAAATTTATGGCTTTCAAAGTGCCCTGAGCCACTGTCCCTTCTCACAAACACAGAACTGTGCAAGGGCCTCGACAGCTGCTGTGCTGTCCCCCAGCCCTCTGGGTGAAGCCCAGCCTTGCTGGTTGCAGCCTGCCTTGCCCTCTTCTCCCTCTTCACCACAGGGTCTGCCCTGGGACTGCTTGAGCTTCTCTTTTACAGTCAGGTATGCTGTTGGAGAGAACTCAGCAAAATAATGGTATCAGGTGTGGAGAGCAGGGGCCAGACTGTAGCACAGAGTCTCTAAAGGGCCAAAGAGCACTGGCACCTTTTTGAGAACCTTTTCCCACCACAGACATTCTCCTTATGAATTTGATGCATCTGCTCTGTATCCTGTGCTAGCTCTGCCTGAACCTTTTTTTATTAGTATTTCACAACATGGGTGCTCAGAACAGCGTTCTGATGTTGAAATCTTTGATTGAACTGGCTTTGCAAATCAGAATAACCTTAACTTGGGAGGAGAAGATAAGGCAGAATTGTTGGTGCTCAATTCTTTCTTGCTTGAAACAAATATTTAGGCAGACTCTAGAACTCTTTGATTTGAAAAGACTAGAAATTAAACTAAATATTGTACAGTGGGAAGAGTAAACTGCAGGGAATGTCCTTAAAACACAGTGTGGCTAGATTAATTCCATCAGATTAAAGGAGAAATGGCATCAGTTATGTTGTATTGTTTCCTACAGTTATGTTTTATTTACAGACATTGAAGTCATGTTCCTGAGTTCAACAGGTTTTTGTATCATTAATTTCGATGTAGGTACAGTAATAATTTAAAATGCTTTTTCTAGCAGCTTCCATAAATATTCCTTCCCTGTGAAGCCTTTTAGAAAGACTGTAACAGATTTTCCTTCTTCATAAGAGTGAATTCAAGGCCATCAGAGATATCTCTTTGTCAATTTTCCAGCTGTATAATCCAGTCTTTAATGCTGACCACAGTGTGAATCCTGAAGCCTTGAGTCTGGAGTGTTTTGTATTTTGTCCCATGATGTTTCTTCCATAGACTCCAAAGGAGAGACCTTTCCCAAAGTGGAAAATGTGAAAGTATGGTGCTGCTAGTCTAAAGGCTGGTCAGGGTAATCAGTGAGGTATGAGAAATAGAAGGCCAAAAGCCAAATGAATGCTGCCTGTTCTTATGATTGAAAATGTTTTGTGTAGATGATGGTGAAAACATAAGCATATAAATAATTGCTGACAACAAAGAACTCATTGTAACTAGATGAAATGTCTTAGGTTTCTAATTCTATAAAAAGTATTCAGAAGCATATCAAAATTACTGAGCAATTCTAGACTATCAGTATCTTTGCATCATATCAGCCTTGCGAAGCAAATGTAACACCAAATCGTTCTGACTTGCAGGGTTTAAATCCACTTTGTTTGCAGTTGCGAAGTGTGGCACAAACTTCAGAGCAATTTAGAACAAAGCTGCGGCGTCCTTACATCTTAGATTATTCACTCCAGCTACTCTAGAGTCATCAAAAGATTGTGCTGAATGTAGAAATCAGTGAATTTCATTTCATGTCATTTGGAAATACTTTTCCAACCCCACAAAGTGGAGAAGGGTACATGTTTACTCACTCCCTTCTTCTCTGTGCTTATGGAGGCAAGTATTTGCTGTCTCTTAAGTGATCTGTCAGTTGTCTCTAAGGCAAATATTAGGGTACTATGAAACACGGAAACCAAAAAACATGGCTGGAGTAATGAAGGGGGAGAGAAGAGCCTCCACTGAGCTACTTAGTCTAGCTTGGTTTGCTAGGGTACTGTAGAATATAAGGACCATCTGTGGTGTCTGAAGACTTCAAAGAGAACATAGGTGTACAATCCTACATATTCAGCTTCAGATCAAGTAGGTGAGAGAGACTGTGGTAGGGTGTATCTAGATGTACTTGGAGGACTCTTACCCTCTACTCATGGCTCTTCAGTGACTCATTACATGGCTCAAAAAAATGGTATGACACTGTGTTTTTGATCTTTATGTATAAGCAAATAGGCATTCACTTTGCATATTTGTTTTGCCTAGGCAGTTGGCATACAGGATTAGCTGTGGTGTGCTCTTGCAAAGAAACACAAAGAATTGCAGCTGTGCATGGCATGGCATCAGTGGCAGGCAGTACATAATTTGCATGCAGAGTGCTGATACTGTGATCTCCCTGTGCTGTGCTTTACATCTTGATCCCACCTCTGCTTTTAAGTGTGTACCTATCAGTCTAGTTGTGCTGGCTGTCAAGCAGTGTGTGAGCCATGCTCTTGCTGTGTCTGTCCACCTCCTAGAGCTAAACCCTCCCACTTCTGCCCTACAAGTTCAAGGACTGACACAATTCATACCCCTGATATGAAATTATGAAAGACGAAGCACTCTGTTTCCAGGTGTCCCCACTCCAACACTCACGCAGCACAGAAGCACAGATTAAGCCTGGGACAGGCACATTTTGGCTTGAATTCAGCAAAGCATTCATTTGGCCTTGCTCTTAAGCATGTGGGTAATCTATTGCTATTGAGCAACTTTAACACACCATCTTTAGGGGGCACTAAGCATGTATTTGGATACTGAAATGAGGTCTTGGGGGTTTTTTAAATATACTCATGCCTAGCTATAAGCATGAACAAATGTTAGTGTACATGGTTAATGATGCTCTAGCTGGAATTGCTCATCCGTGCATCTGTACGTCAGAGTGTAATTTTAATTAGAGTTTAATTATATTTTCATTTCTTTTCTTCAGCAAGTAAATTTATACCTTGCTGTAAGTTTTCTTGGGAGTATAAATTAAAATAACATTAATAACATTGTATATTTCATAATTTGTGTATGTACACTTACTTATCTGTGGTTTTTATTAGTCATAATGAAGTATGTTTGGAGAAATTGTGCAACTAATCTATGTACAGAAGAAAATAATGCTAAACAATATCATTATAATAATGAGAGGCTGATTCTGATTTACTGAATAGAAATAATAACATAAATTTGTGATTAGGGTTTCTAATATATTTTTAAAATTATTTTCAGGGACAGTTGCCCACATAATAAGCATTTAAGCAAAAAAGAATTCTGAATCTGACCCTGAAAATTAAATTGTCCAAAAATGATACTGAGAATTTTTTGTCCTAAATTCACGTTAATGCAACCTAATGTCAACCTAATTTATAATTATTTGATAATTCATTATGGAAATTAATCTCTGCTGGAAGGTATTTGTGGGAAGAAGTTTGGTATGAGCATTTTTACAAACTTAGGGAAGTTGTTTGTCTAAATTTTTGTATTGGAGGGAGTTATTTCTTAGACATTATGACATATCCTAAACAACTTAAAAATTTGTATTTCTGCTGACACATCTTCAGTCTGAATAAATGCTTTTAAATCATTCATCAATATATGAGATAGGTGAAAAAACAGTATGAGCCTCACTGTGTACAGCAGAAGCCCCAAGCACAGGGAAACAAGGGACAATGAATTTAAGCAAAATGACCAATAATTTGAATGATCAAATTTTTGTATGCTCTAATTAAAAGGTCTTAAGAAGTCAGTTTATCTGGGCTGCACATGTATAAACGTTTTCTCCTTTTTTTTTTCAATTTTTGCCACTCTGAATTATTTCAAAGCTTTGCTTAACCAGCATCCAGATCACAATGGGCAGTTCTTTTGTGTTACTTCTGTTTTGCAGTTGTGAGTTACTTCACTCTGTATGCCTGAGTCAGCTGGCTTTCACTCCTCTGAAGCATCTAAAAGCTCACAAGACATTTTCTCCTTTTGTTCTTTAATTTTCATAGATTTTTGGATGGTTGCTGATGTTGCTGTACAGAGAATCTTCTGAGATGCATGTCACTTGGAGAATGATAAATAAACTATCTAATCCACCCTCCTTTAGTTTCCATATTATAAAAATATTCTCTTAGATTTTATTTTTTCCTTCTTTCTCCTTTAAGTCTTTCTTGCATCTCCAAAGTATCATGCCTTTGCTGCAGAGTTAGTAAGTAATTTTCTACTTTATTTCCCACATGGCAAAGTGCATTTCACTAAGACATGATAGGTAGTCACAGATGGTCTCTGCAAAAGTCACAGGATTCTTGTTGTGGGTGTCTAATGGAGGACCAGGTATTGAAGGATTAGAAGTGTTATGAGGTGCCAGGGACTAAATCTAATTGTTACGATTGCTTTTCTTCAGACTGTTCTTAGACCAGAGGATGTCACTGCACTGAGTAATGTGGCTTGGAACAGCAAAAACCTTGCTAGCAAGGTTAGAACCAACCCAGCAAGGTGCATAGTTAGTATTTACCAGGATTGAGTTTTCTGTTCTGCATGACCAGAAAGCGGTGGTAGCATGGGTGATGAACCCTGCCTTGTAATTTTAGAACTCTGTTAAGAGTCCTTCTTCGACTAAAATCCATGTTATGTTTTTCCAGGCAGTCACAATACTGAAATGAGTGAAATGTGTTGCAATGATAACCTTAGATTTAACAAGAGCCCGTGTCTCCTATAAGTAGCAAAGCGTTCTTTCTATTTTCCAAATTGATGGGGCCATTAAGCTTTAAGTCTCTTCAGAATAGTGTAAAACACAGCAGAAACTGGCCAAACCAGGTTTACAGAACTTTTGCAAATGTTTTAAATGTTTTCTCTTTCTAAGCCACACAAGTCTTGCCTGAGGCACCATTCCTAAAATAAAATTAGGCTTCTGAAAGATTTATTGTCTGCTTTTGGAATTCAGCGTAGTTGTCTTTTGCTTGCTCACATAATGAGGCAGTTGTGAAACTCTGATTCAAGGGTGAACTAAGCCCTCTTCAAAACGGGGACAAATGAGAATGTGCGGTCACACACGTAACTTCATCACAGAACTGCGTCTCTGTGTGCAGTACAGCGTGGGCTAGAGAAGGGTTTTGATAGAGCTGCCTCCTCTACCCACTCCTCCTGGATTTGCTGGGGGGCCTGCTATAGTCTACAGGTACTCATGAAACAACTGATGCTATATATGGAATCACAAAAGCACGTGGAAGCAGGTCTGTGTGGTCCCTAATGATGACTGCCCCGTCTCCTGACACAGCTTGTTCTTGCCTGTAGTGACATTCTGATCTTTCTTATTTAATTGCCCCTGTGTTGGCTCTGGTTCATAGTAGGGGGTGATTAGAAAACCACGTTTCCCTGCTGTGTTAAACAGTCTTGTCTTAAGTGAAGTGCACCAGTGCATTGCATTTAGTGTTGTATGTGTCACATAGGAAAGGACTACAGCAGCATTTGAAGCCGTTTCAGTTGATTGGAGCTAAAAGACCAGAACTTCCTGCTGCTACTGCCACTCCCAACTCCATGCAATTGCAATGGGCTGTTGTGCTGAAATCAGCCCCCCTCTGGGTTGTTTACTCATCAAAACTAGTTTTGCCATCTAGGGACCATCAAATGCATTTCAAAATGTGGAATAAGCATCAAACTACATCCAGGAAAGGGTGTGTATTTGTGCACATAGCCTGGCATGCTTTTTCAGTGAAGTCTTTCAATAAACTCTCTGAAAAGTGTTGTTTTTTTTTTTTTCTCTGAGCAGTGCTTGCTGTAAGATTGATTAGATTCAGGTGGCTTAAAGGAAGTAAAATTGTTTCTGCACCTAATTCTTTTCCTTTGTCTTCCTGTGCAAACACAAATAACTAATGCAGGCAAACAGTAAATTGCAGTGAACGGTGGAAGTGCTAAATCGTAGCAACACTTAAAACATTGCTGAAATTCAAAAGAGCAGCTGTTAGACATTTAAACCTATCATTCTCTTCGGAACATACATCAAATTTACTTCATAGCACTGTCATAAAAATGTATGAGAATGTAAATGCTTGAGTGACCCATTAATCTTTTGAGTAGTAAACATAAAATCTTCTTAACCCCGGTGATGATATAACCATACTTTATTTTGAATGAAGGCTTTATCATAGAAGTGAAGATGTTCTGTGTCTTTCTGTGATGTATAAATAAGAGCAAATTAATATTAAAGTCTGATGTCTATGAAAAGTGTGCCATTATATTGATTGCAATATGAAGATATATGTAGTGAACAAAGCTACACTCAATTTCTGATGAGCACAGAAAATCTAATAATAAATACACAAAGAGTATAAGCTTGTTATTCACTGATGGCAGTCACCAGTTTGATGCTGTTATCGTTATTATTTACTAACTAACTCAATAATGAGTGTTTGTTCTTACAGAGTTGTCCTTTTCATGTGTGTCAAATTATAAACTTGCTTCCTAAGCTGTCTTTGTGGGGAAAAGACACCCTTAAATACTGAAAATGTTGGTTGTTCGTTTCCATGCATAGACCAGTCAGTTTGTCTCAACCAAGCAAACCTGCCATTTACATCATGGTGAGTTCTGTTTGAATAAAGAGTAGAAAAAAACTGGTGCCAATTTGGGAACACTACTATTTGTTTTATTTCAATCCGTCTGTATTCCTTCCACTGCCAATTCAACCCATGTTTGAAAAAACATTCTGACTAGCCTTTAAGGGGAAAAGGTACTGCTCATGAAAAACAAACTGCTTTTGTTGAAGACCTAGATTTAGCCTTGCTAGAAGTAGGAGAAATTTCATTAAACTTCAGAAGTTGTCCAGTTCAAAGCATTGTGCCCACAGGGTAAAAAATGGGAGAGTTGGAAAACTTCTATTAAACAATCATTTTCATCTTCCCATCCAGCCAGGATTGCTTCCAGCAGTACACTGAGATTTCTTAAGCAATGCAACTTCGTGTGTGGGGAACTTAATTTATTCATAAGTCAATTGAAATGTGTCCAAGTAAGCATGGGAAAACTCATGTCCATCAATTCCTAATCATATTTGGAGATGGAGGTGATTCCAACAGAGAGCAAAAGAAAGAGGGAAGGATAAAATAATAAACCAGTAGTTTAACAGAGTCAGATGAGCTGTACTGCTCTAACTAGAGATGCAAACTAGCTACCAAGCTACATACTCCACGACAGGCATAATAATGATAAAAAAATAATATGTTCTAATAAAAAGAAATTACTACTTTTGAAGGACACCGTATCATGTTAACTTTTAATATGAGACCAAGTTTCTCTTGGTGAACAAAAAATGACGAGGTGTAGGGGCCTTGATGATAATTCAAAAAGACTATCTGAATGTGAAAAGCTTACCTTAAACTGAAAGGTAGACTGCAAAACTTAAGTCATGGGAAGGACTATACCAGAAAGTAGTCAGCTCAGACTTCCATATGTTTTGGGACCCCCCACCCCGATTCCAAAAAACATCTTTGAAGTTAAGCAGAAATATCATTAGCACAATTAATGTATGTAGTAGTCTTTCTTGTTATCTTTCTTCAATATTTGTATTTCAAATGCCTTATTATTGTTTCATAGGTTTGGAGGAAAGGGCTGGATGAAGGAACATTGTTGAGAAGAAGTGGTGTCGTGGAGAGTGGGTTGGGTAGCAGACCACATACTCTTCAGCAGCTCAATGAGAGGCTTCAGAGGCTAGGCTTACAGTATACGCAGTTGTACTGTAGCACAAAATCCTACAAAATCAGGTCTCAGAAAATTGGAATGACCTGGGGTGGGCAAAGGCTATTCAGTGAAGTGGTGAAAAGGTGAGAAAACAAGTTTTTCTGCTAGGTTCCTCATATCTTCCCACACCCTACGAACTCTTCTATTTCACAGTGTGAGAGAAAAGGGTAGAAACTTCTTCCCATGCAATGCACTCTTCCTTTGCCACAGCTTGAAATGTTGTTGCTCCCAGCAACAAATTCAAAACAAATAATGCTGTTCTTTTTCTGTGGGCAGCAGAATCACTTTTGCCTATGGAACTCTAACAAAACAAAATTTAGTTCTTCACTGTTACACTCATTCCTTTCATAAAATCAGAGTTAGGATAGCTCTGAGTTGACTCATGCTTTTTCAAATTACTCCTCTTACTCCGTTTTGGCACCATGTGATGAATTTGGGTGAGAAGTTAGGAAAACATGGTTACGTGCTGTGCTGAATATACACAGAAAGTCTATGGAGTGTAGAACAAATAGCATTGTTGTAGGACGAGTTTTATAGAAGAATAGCTACTCATTTAGACTTTGTCTTCCCAAAGCTGCTCAAGTGTCTTTAATGGTATTGCAGTATTCATGGTGGATGCAACTACATTCCTGGGGAAATTCCCACAGATCTTTCACTTTTTGAATAAGCTTGTATGACTCATAGCACCTGTGGGATACGGCTAGAGATCTTAGAACATCTGCCAGTGAGGTTAGGGACAACTTGAACATACTTGATGAGGTACTGTGAGGTCTAAGCCAGAACTATAAATAAAATGTCTCTGAGATTAAGACTGCAGTACATGAAGGAAGTGCAAAAGATGGGGTCTTAAGACATTTATCAAAGTTTTACTTCCTATTTAAAAAAAAGGTTTCTTGCTGGTTGATGGTGCTGTTGCAGTCCTTGAAAGCTCAAGTAAAAATATCACTCTTGCTGGAAAGGCACTCAGGAGTTTAGCAGCATATTCATTAACCAAAAGCAAAGAACTGCAGATAACAAAATAGATCTGACCAAACAAGCCCTTGCTAAGATCATATTAATAAATGACAAAGCTGTCTGAATTTTGATATCAATCTTTCACACACACTGTAATTGAGACTGAGGTTTGATAGCCAGTGTATTCGTGAGCCTACACCTGGGCATGTCAGAGCTTGCATGAGCTGTGTAGACTTTTGTGATATGTGTTTATTGAAGCCATACGTATTCTTCTGTTGCTTATTGACAGGAGAACTCTAATTTAGAATGAGCAACAGTACTTAAAAATGTGCAACTCTTAAAATAAATGCTTTCAGCAGACCACTGTGTCATACTGGGAAGAATTCCCTCTTAGTGGCAGCGCAAGTAAGTGTAGAGACATGTGCCTGATGCTTTCTGCTGCAGCCAGGCTCATGTCACTGCACATTACTTCTTCAAGCAGTGTCTGAGCTCTGCTCTGAAAGATGGTTCTGTGGCTCTTTCCCTCAGCCCACTTCATAATGGAAGCGCTCTCTTCAACAGCTAAAATTGCCTCCTCTTTCCATTGTGAGATCAGACAATTCTCCCACACTAATGTATATGTGAATGCAGGATCAGTTTAACACACGCACACCTGTCAAAACGTCACTGCAACTGTGCACAGAGTTATCCTCCTCTTGGATGCTTTTGCTGAGGACTCACCCATGGTATCTTTTCCCTCGCTGAAGCCACAGAGCCAGCGCTGCCGAGAGGAGACGAGACGTGCCTAGGGCAGTGCACAGAGCTGGAGTGGTCACTCTGGCCATCCTGCCTCATAACGCTGTGAGTGAATAAGGCAAGTGAATAGGGAAGAGCTTTGGATTTCTTTTAATTAAAATGGAGTCTGTATGAGTTCAGAAAAGACTGAACATTATTAACATAAAGATACTACCTGAGATATCTCCTTGGACATTCAAGTTTCCATAAAAATGCAGATGTTTCTCTCAGCTTTGAATTTTCGGTATCAGCTCTGATTTTCTATATATCTTCTGATTACCCCAAACAAGCCACACCAATGCAGAAAAAAACTGGATGGTCCATAATATTATAGAGAAGAACACAAACCTTTTTTTCACTCTTGCATATGTGTTTTCATTCCCATATTGCAGGAAGGACTTGTCTTTTCTTGCCCATCTCTTTTACTAGCTAATATAGAGAGTTACTGAATGTATTGACTGTCTTGAAGCTCTTGGTAAATACCACTCCATGGCATAATTTAAAACTGCTGTGACTCCCTGTCAAATATCAATTCCTTTTTCTTTCTTTCAGACATTTTCATTTTGCTTGTGGGCTTTTTGTTTCTTCTCTATTACCTTCTAGAGTTGCTCAAGACAGTGAGCTAGTAGAATATTTTAATTAGATATAGGGAAGGTTTCTTGAAAGCAAAGAAGCCTGTAAACGTGAAAATTTACATCAGAAAACTGAACCTTAAGTGTTACACCTGTCTAGTCAGGAAATAAAATACTTACTTAAAGTTTGAATTCAAAATTGCTCTCAACTCAGTTCCTTTCTCTCTTATCATATCTTTTACTATGGAATACTTTGAAACAAACTGTTTAAGACCAATAATTCTGCAGAAAGTACTTAGTTGGAAAATGTGAATTACAAGTATGTGAATTAGAGAAAATCGTTATTTGCTGGTGTGCAATTGGCTAGAATACAAAAAAGAGAGATTAAATGTATTGAATGTGTTACTTGTTATGAATTATTTGTCCATTACAAATTGATGCCCTGCTCTTCTCATGGATCTCAGCCATATATTATTTGTAATTTTCTCATTCTGTGCAGTTTATTAATATTAATTTTTTTCGCTTTCTCCTTACTTGCAAATATTTATCACTTGAGAACATAACATAAAGTTATCTGTAGAGTGAGATTGGAGAACAATTGCTGATTGTGTCACTGATGCTGCAAAATTTAGAAATGTTAAACCTGAAATATACATTTACAAGAAAATGTATTGTAAGGCATAAAACAGCTTACCAAAATAACAAAGCTTCTCATACCTACCAATCACCTGAAGAAGGAAGTTCCTATTTATAATTAAGAACATATTTTTAAATTAGCCTTCATTCTTATTTGTAAGCAATGTACAGGGCTACTGTGCCATGTGAAGATAACTATATCCATCTGTACAATTCATATTTTCTCTGTGGGGGGGATAAATATTTTGCATGGCCTGGAGAGATTAGAATATGTTTAGAAATCAATTCTATAGGTTTCTTCCTATAACAAAAAACAAAACCCAAACCTAAAAAGGGGTGACTCTTACCCAAATGTCTCTTTCAGGTTTCAAAGGTTAAGGTTGAGCCTTTCAAAATCTCATTCTAAAATGGGAGGACATTATAGCTGTTTTGACCATCACTGGAAAATATACTCACAGCTTGAAGCCAAAAGGTGCTTTTTTTTTTTTCCATTTGGAAATCAAGAATGACACCAAGCATACACTTGAAAAAAAAGACCTTAACAGTATCTAGGTTTTTCTAACCTCATGGCTTTCCTGTGCAAAGACATTGCATCAGAATAACAGCTGGGTGGGTTTTTCCCAGGTTCTTCTGACCAGATTTGTCTGATCAACCTCTTCCCAGGAAATTGGATATTCTGTAGCGAGAACTTAAAATGCTCGGCATTAAGTTCACTTAGTGAATTTAGCCACCTTCTAGAAAATGGATTTGATTCTTGTCCAGAAGACGCATAGAAAGTCTATATCCTGCTGGTTCTGAACTTGGAAGTGAATCTAATTCCATATATGAAAGTGAGTTTTGCCAGAAAGTCAGAACCTGGTTTACAAATGAAAGTACAGACAGAGTCTTGGGACTATGCTGTGAGAAGGATCAGGGATGCCAACTGTCAATTCAGATGGAGCAATGGGTAAAGTTTGCAGGTCTGAAAGCTTCTAGATGTTTAGGCACCAATTTCCATGGCAGTTGCACGCTAAATTAAACTGATGTTATGCCAGTAAAAAATTCTTGGTCATTTTCACTTCCTCTGGTTTGCTATGAGTAGCTATTAATGGAAAGCAGGTGTTGCAAGAAGCCTGCAAAAAAGAGATGTTTGCAAATGTTGTTGCACTGACAACAGTTCCAAACTGTGTCAACACTCATTGCTATTGCTTTCTGAGTGCTTAGTCACTCTGTTCCTGTAAAGTCACTGAATGGCCTCACTGTGTACTAAATGCCTATTTAATTTGTTGTGTGCCTAGCATACTTAGAAATCCTGGAAAATAATTTGCGAGGTAGGATCTGAGCCATCAGCTGACTCCACTGGGACACAACTCCTTAACTTTTTGATGTATGTACAGATAAAAGTCCTTCCATGAGCAATTGTTTCCAAGCATAAGGGTGTATGAGTGAATCATTGCTCACAGTAATGACAAAACACAGTCCCTTGTGAGCTAGCTAACCCTTATATGTTCACTATATAAGATGCAATTTTTTTCAGCTGAAACTTAATGGGGAATCTGGGGTATATGCAGTATAATTTCTCAGACTGGAATTTGCTCAGAACTTTTTGCAAGAGCACAGTGGAATTGGCAGTCATCACATTCGTCAGGATGTCAGCTCTTCAAGATGGCATCCCTTTAACAGGTACTAGTTTAATAGTGGGCACATTTATTAGGGTTTGTTAGTGATTCAGAAGGGGAAAATGCTTCTAAATTAATAGCTCTAATCACTTCTTGCTACAGCCTGCCTTTTCCTTAGAATGTTCCCAATAAACACATTGACCCAATTCTCCCTAGCTG
Organism: Cinclus cinclus; assembly: GCF_963662255.1. Classification (NCBI taxonomy): domain Eukaryota; kingdom Metazoa; phylum Chordata; class Aves; order Passeriformes; family Cinclidae; genus Cinclus; species Cinclus cinclus. The sequence continues at coordinate 21,841,750 of NC_085052.1, forward strand.
TAACTTCTCCAAACACAGCAATGGCTCAGAGAGAGCCATCAGTTGTGATTTGACCTGTATTTGTCAGTGCAGTGTCTCAGTGCACAGGGACGAGAAAGGAAAGGAATGAATACTAATATTTCAGTATCATGGAGAAGCCTGCTTGTCCTGCTGCTTCTTTCAAGATACATATATTATGAAGAAATGTGGTAATAGGCAACAGAATCATTCTCTTACCTGCAGTCAAACCACAGTTGGAGTTTTCCAGTTCTTGTGTCAATGTAAATCTGTTGTAAATCTATTAGCTGAAAGCATGCACTTCTTCTGGAGGGAATGGCAACAAAAGAAAGGGGATTTTTATCTGAATTCTATAGCAATATATACACCAAAATGTACACTTTGTTAGACCCCACAAAATTTTAAGGCAATTAAACTCTTGGAAGTAATGTTGAATCTCTAACAGAAGTAAATTTGGACAACTTTGTTCTTGAAAGATTTTATCAACTTCTGCTAAAGGTTCATCCTCTAAACAGACATCTAGTCTTTACAACTGTGGAAAAAGTCCATGACAGGACTACTTGTGTTGAGCTCATAATAAAAATTATGTAATAGAGAGACTCATATTTTAAAGTGAACTTTGAGGCTTTTAGTTTTGATATCATCTGCTGCATTTATGGTCACTGTATCCAGCTACTCTAGGACTGTGTCTAAGGATATCTTAAAAATTATGGCTTTGGGAATAAAAATTATGACAGGGAATAGTTCCTCAGTTAGTTCTCTTTTGCCTCAAGCCAACCATTAGTGCAGCAAAATTTGGATTAAAATCAATTTCAACAAAATGGATGTCAATCGTTGAGTGCGGAGTAGTTCAGAAGTCCAGTCTGAAGTCTCACAAACCATCTCTGGTAGAAAGCTTCCTTTGCCCCTTCTCCTTCAAATTATAATATGACTCTGGAAAAGAACTTTTCTCCACCCTCCTCACCTATATTGCACAGAACTAAATGAGGGGTTTAGAGACTAAAGTGTTTGGGAGTGAAAATCTGGAATAAATTGAAAAATATTGCACAATTATCAAATTAACAGTGTTCATATCTTGTGGTTCAAGGAATCTGATGCTCTCAACCAAATCAGCGAATGAGTAAAGGTTTACTGGTTAGTGCAACATCTCATTTAGCATTTGTAACCAAAAATTGACTTACCTGTCTCAAAAGTTTCTCGTTTTTTGCTCATCCTCACTGTACTGGACCATCAATGATTTACTGTAATAATGGACCTGTATCATAAATCAGAAAATGAGTGTTGTCAATAACAGCTAGCACAATGTATCTGTGTTGTCCTACCATCCTGTACTCTTTGTCTCTTTATTTCTTTGTTGTAGACCTTAGCCGCATCATTTGTTTGCTGCTTAAAAATACAAGAATAGCTCTTCTCTGGACGGTACGGAGAAATAAATTGGCTTGAAAAATAGATCTTCACTTTATTACTCACAGTCATAGAAGTGACAGGTATGTCACCACCATCCACATCACTCTGTTCTACCAGATAAATGGTAAATTGCAACTGTATTTTCTATTTTAGCCTTTTGCAGAAGAGGTGAATATGATGATAAAATTTTGAATAAAATATCCCAAAGCTGTGAGGCTGAAAAAAAACCCCAAACAAACAAAAAAACCCAACCAACAACAACAAAAAAAAACCCCAAAACAAAACAAACAAACAAACAAAGCCACAAAAAAAAACCCAAAAAAACCTGCACTCCTCATTTGCCAAGTGAAAGGCAGAGAGATCTCTTCTGGCAAAATAAAAGCATTAAAGTGTCTGGAATCAATTGAACTTCTCTATATTATATAGGCAATGAAGCAGCATACAGGAAATGTGCTGAATCACTTGCTGTCCCTTAATATTCCGCTATATAAAAGGTCTTAGCCCAGACTCAGTGGTGTCTTCATTTCAGAGGCAAGCAATTAGCTTAAAGGAAAACTGTAAAGCATGTCTTTCCTAGTCCACATTTGTACGTTACTATATATTCTGGCTGATAAAAAGAACCTGGCTCAATGTATGTGCATTTAGGGGTTATACAGCATATTAATGCTGAGAACAATTGAGCAAATCAGTGCAAAGAGAAATGATAAACAGATTTGTCTTTTCTTACATGGTGAATTGCTAGGAAGTTCTATGATGTGGCTTTTAAGATCACAAGGCCAATAAACCCTGCCATGTTACAGCTCTATACTGTTTACACAAATTAAGTTTTTCTTCAATAAACCCATAAAAACAACAATCACACCTGGCTGATTTGCTATTAGCAATAGTATTCTTTTTCTGTATTTCACCTTTCTGTCTTCATGTTACCTCCTCAACAACTGTGCTGGCTCCTGTGCTGTGTTCAGAGGAGTGCAAGAAAAATGTCAGTGGAGAAAGAACACGTTTGGTTGTTATTCCCTCATACCTCAGCAGATACACTGTAGTAATGCAGTGTAAATGCCATATATCTAATTGCAAATTGTTTGTGGTGATGCGTGGGGCAAGCTGCAATACAGTTAACTTAGGATCCACATTTCCAGATGAATTTTTTTGAGGGGTGGGGAGAGAAGTACCAGGGATTCTTATTCCAAACTTAACAACAGTAAGATGATCTTTATTATTTATGTTATTGGGAATAGGTTTGAAATTACACCAAGTAGATTATTAATAATTTATTAATGATTCTGGATGGCTAACTAGAGACAGCTTAAAGCAAAAGCTTCTGAGCTCTTTGTTCAGAAAGAACACCCAAATTCACAGCTGATTTTTCAAAACTTAACCTAGGTCTTGCTGTAACAGTTTGAGATTAGCCTATATGCACACATTTGTGTGACTTTGAGGTATGCTGTAGACTACTAATAACTATCCTGCCATTTTTCTTTCCTGAAATCCACACTGCCAGTAAAAGAAATTGAACAATTGAAACTCAAACTGAAATTGTAAAAGAAATTGAAAAACAGGTGAAAGTCAAACTGAAATTGTCTGTGCTCATGATGCAGGGAAATCAATTAACCTCCATAGCTTTTAAGCACAAGATGCAATAAACCTTTTGTGGTCTTGAGAAATGCATAAAAGTGCATAAACTTCTGTGTATTTTTCTTTTAAGCTCTTTAGTATCTGTTTCAGAATTAAGCACTAATTTTAACAAGTTCACCTTATTCATCAGGAAATAGAAAATGAAAGAGCTTTCATTCCCAGGATAAAGGCGCAGAGAAGGAGCATACACATAAGTGAACTTCATTTTAGTTTTTACACTTAGAGAACTACTAGTCTAATATATCATTTAGCAGAGGTTAATGCTAACTGTCCTTGGAATGAGCTGATGAATCAATTATTAATATAGTCAGTGTTTGCAAATTAAATTCCATGGTAAAATACAAATAAAATGAAGGACTTTGTAAGTTGGTCAAATTTGATTTTCTCATCAGAAAAAAACCAAACCAGAATAAGCTGGAAGTGGGCTCCAAACTATTAATCAGTATTGCCCAACTTTTCTCCCTTTTTTATTACAGGTTCAAAAAATAAGTGCAATACAATCTATCTATATCTACTTGATACTTTTAAAGCAAACCAGTACGTTCAAAACAGTAAATAAAACCAAATTTTCTTTCATTGATATACCAATGAGATTCCACCTCTTAGTTAATTTATATGGTAGACAGGTTTATAACTGCTAAGTTAGCATCATGTTTTACAACAATTATTTCAAAAAATCTTACAGAAGTGTGCCGTAAATTTAAGTGCTTTCTAAAGTTGTCTTCAAAGGTTCTCACTTCTTATCAGATATTCAATAAATCCTGTGTTGCAATAGTGAGTGCTTACATCATGGCAAAGACTATTTTAATTGTTCGATTTGGATAGTAAATGCCAGGTGAACATTGATTTTTATTTTTTATGGTTTTATTCATGACAGCTTTTAGCTTTTTTTTTACTGAAGTTATTTAATTTACTAAGACAAACCTAGGTTACTAATACTGACAAACTACATCTAAGCCTGATGGGTTTGATCCTGTTCTTAAGAAAAATACAGTAATTTTTTTTCTCTATTACATAAACTACAACATCTGTATCACTATTTTAAGACTTAGGATATTAGGTAGTTAATCTGCATAATTTTATAATTCTTATGAGTAAAATATAGGGAGGAATTAGTCATGGAGGACACTGCAGATGAAAATTTCTGGTAGCCCCTGATGTTTGATGAGAGTTCCCTGGTGCAGTGCTGTAAGACCGACCATACTTCCAATCCCAGCCTGCAAGATAGTCTCTGAATCCTAAAAGTGCAGCAAGCAGAGACTTCAGTCAGCAGTTCTAGGTGATCTCATAGCCTGAGTTTTCTGCCTAGAACATAGGACACAGACATAATCTAGGTGGGCTTTCACATTTATTAAAAATGCAAAGAAACATCAAACAAATACTGGGCTGTTTCAGAGGTTGTTGTCACAACTGGCAACTAGTGAGTCTGGTATATCATATCTCTGTGAGAAGAAATCTTTATTCCTTCTTGCACTTCCCAAAGTTAAAAACTGCATGTCTTCTTCTGGGGTGTGTTTGTCACAGCTAGGGGAGAGAGCTGTAGCACAGTGTATGCCTTTTCTTCCTCATTTTGGCTTCCTTCTCTAAAGCAAAGTAATAGGTCTAACTTTCTTGTATGCTAAAATAATCTTTATCTCAGCAACACCACAGGCTGTGTGAGTGTGAACAGCAGGTTTTTCTTTTGTTGCTCAATTGAAATTAAATGCAACAGTTTGCCTTGTTCAGAATATTTTCTGTATGGTTTTGCTTGTTCTTTGTTTCCATCACTTCCTGCTGCAAGTTCTAGCCATGACGCCTAAATAAGGGCACTACCACCTCAGTGAGATTCGGGCAGCCACAGCAGGAACCAAGCACAGCAACTACTTGTGCCTTCTCGATCAACACCAGTGTTACTCAAGGATCCGTTTAAACTGGTGGTCTCTTTCTTTCCCTTTGACAGGAAGAAAAGGTTTCCCCTCTTCTGGAAATCCTCAGTCATAATAGAAATAGTGCTTGCATGTCCTAGAGATCGAGAGCACTGGGACATAAAGGGGCTGCTGTCATGTAGAGAGTGAGGCTCACAGGGATGAACTTTTCTCTTTGAGTTATTCTTTTATAAACTTCCACTCAAGGAAAGAAAACAAAAGTAGGGATATATTAAATATTATATTTCTAAAAAAGGCCTGATCTAAGAACCAGAGGAATCAGTGGGAATCTTTCCAATAATTCTTGAATGTTTTGAATCATACCATAAATGCTTTCAGCCAGGAATGTGACTCGGAAGCAGATCCTACTGATGATCAGGGTCATCAAGACAACTTACTTTAGCGAAAAATTATGTGAGGGCCTGGAACACTTTGATGTCCTTGTCATTAACCTTTACTCCACAAAGACAAATTTTTTGCCTTATGAATGACAAGAAAAATATTACCCTGGAGAATAAGGATTGAGAGGATAGAATTTAAACAGATTTGTTTTCCTGTCTTGAATTACTGTATTGTTCTGATGGTGCCTGATCCAGACTTTGGTGTGCAGCTGTCAGTGAGAACCTTTCCTTAGTTAGTTATGAGGCTTTTTACAGTCTTAGAACTTACTTATCAGTCCTGAGTGTGTACTTGGGCTACACTCTGTAATACAATTTGCTCTCTCAGTTACTGTATTTCTATATGAGAAACAGCAACGAATGAACATGAAACTGTCTATTAAGTGGCATCAAAAGCACTGTGCATCATCAGGAAATAAGGTAACAATGAAATGAAAACATTTCTTAGGGGCAGATAAAATGGCTTACAGAGGTTTCACACACTAATCCACTCAACCAGCACTGTGCTTACTGGAACCTTGGCAGTGTAGTTTGATAGGTTAAAGTAACAAGAACACTGATATATATTTCTATCATTATTTAGGTTACTTAAATTGTTTTACCTCAGGAAGAATTCTTAATCCCTCAGATTCTTAATACAATATAATAAAGCATAACTTAAGTTCTGCTGGGAAAACGCCTGCCCTGGTACCTATAAAATCTCAGACGTTAATGTTCTCATATATTTCTAAGGCAAATATAAGCAAAATAATCCATTAGTATTCAAAGAGGGAAATGTAATTAGAAATAAAAATGTAAGATAACCACATCCACCCTCCCAGAAAGAGATTTACATTAAAGAACAAGATGAAAATGTTTGCTCTTAAAGATTTTTACTAGGTAATTTCTAACAGGGCAGACATCTCCTCCTGTTGTCTCACTCAGCTGTCCCAAACCAAGTAAGGGCTATATTTATTTTCGGTTCTGAATTTCTGAATTTGTATTGTCACTCAGAGTTCTTCTAAGATAAAATACATCATAATTTACTCGATTAGAAAATAAATGTATGGATGTATTATGGAATTTGCATTCCATTACCTTGGTTTGCATGCCATAAAACATTTATTACACCCTTGGGCTACAGTCTTAATAATGACTGGGTGAAATGCACTAATGTGGTCTTGGCCTTGCTATAGAACAGAAGATTAATGCTCTTTGATGTCACCCAGCTAATAGTTGTGCTCGCCAATTTGTCCCTTCAAAAGACATTACAATCCCACAGACAATCCCTGTAAGACTAAAGCTAGCAAAAAAATGTTCAAACTAAACCACAAGCTGAAGCGCAGTTAACCAAATAAGCATTACATTAGGTTTTCATCTCTAAAAATAAATGTACAAAAGCATCTTTTAGTAAAGGAAGAAAGATCTTCCATGTTTTGTTTCATCCTCTCCTTTTCTGATTATACTCTGCTGACAAGTTTTTAAAAAGCCATCAATATTTTCTTATGTTTTATGGCAGTTACAAAATAATATTTCAGTTAAGTTCCTGAAAGGCATGTATCAATACTTTCTACAGTCCCAAGCCTCTCAGGCTCTTCTCATGTAATAATTTCACTGCCTATGATAAAACTATTGAATTTTTGCTCACCTGCTCCTCTTTAGAGAGAGGAGGAGGAAGTGGTCCCTTTAGCCTTAAGAGGTAACTGTGAGATTTTAAAACTTTTTTACACAATGCTTTGCTATTGTATGTATAGCTTATAAAGAACCCCAAAACATGCAATGGAATTAATCCAGCCTGCCCTACCAGCAAAATCTGCAATCTTGTCTATCTTAATGAATTCAGCTGCAGAACAGTATTTGGATGAGAAACATTGGGGGGAAAACTGTAAGGAGGAGCCTTATGCACCTCCCTGAGCCCCTGTCCCAGTAGTTGAGGGGATGTCTGTGCTGCTGCATGTGTGTATCCACCTTCTGATGATCCTAAATTGAGAAAGAGCTGGCCTGGTTCACATCTGATGTAAATCAGCATTGTTATTTTGAAAGCAGTGCACTGACAATGACTTAAACCAGCTGAGTATTTTGACAAGACTGTATTATTTGTCACACTGTGTTCCAGTCTGGAGATCTAGCACTACGCCTGTCTCAGTTTTCCAAGTAATTTTAACACAGGATTTTTCTCCTGCTGCAATTTCGTATTTTGACTAAAATGGTTTTGGATGTCCTTTCCAACTGAAAACTCTCTGCTGGTGTTTCCAACTGGAGATCATTGTGCCTCTGTGGTGAAGGAAGCCTGTAACTGAAGCAAAGCTGTTTGTAATTGTGGAATGTAAAGCACTAGATATATAATCAGCATGTACTATATTAAAATCCTTTCAAAGCTCTAGATATTGACTGATAGGCTATCCAACAGCATGTTTTTATAGCATAAAAAATTTTAAAAACAAAAGTACTAAACCAGTGTTCATAAAGTGATCCTTTGCAAGTAGTTGTGATTAACGTAGCCAATGAGCCAAAGTGAACATCTTTTTCTTTTTTCTTTCATATGGCAAGAGAAAGCAAAAGGTGTTTTAAAAAATCCCAGTGCATGGGAATGGAGCAACACAGAGAGGAAACTAAGACTCTACATTAAATTTTGATAAATAGACTATAAAAAGAGTGAGAAATTGATGTTTGTTGAATAACAGATGAAGTTATCTCTTTGTAAGTGCAGCCCTGCCAACCTAACACTGGTCCTGAAAATGAGATGACAAGGAAATAATACAGATTGTAATTTTTTCCAGTACCTATTCCGAAGCAAAAAGTTTTAACACTCCTCTAACTACATGACAGGTCTTATGCTTCTATTTGTTTACATCATACATATGAATATATGGATATGGAATATCATTGGATATATGAATGGATATATGGAATAATGGGATATATGACTATGGAAAATCAAGTGTTAGTAGATGGACTAGATATCAGTACATTTATTTAGATTATTAGTTTTAAAGGAATGCTTTTACAAATCTCCAAAGACCTGTGGAGACCTTTAATCATTATGTGTGAATAAGCATTTCTGTTTTAAACTTTTAAATTTTGCATTAGAAAGGTACTATCTTCACTACAAACCACATAGACTGAGGTAAAACACAACAAGATCAGCCATATAGATTTGAAGACCTAATATGGGGGAATAATAAAATGTTTAGTTTAAGAGTAGGGAAATTTAATAGCTAAATGCCAAGGATTTTTCGTTATCTGCATAGAACCACTTTCTTCTCTCCTTCTCAAATTGCCAAATCACCTGTAATGATCACAAGATGTTTGGACTGAAGTCTTAGAAAAGCTTCCACCAGCATGGGCGCACAGGTCTGTGCAGTACTGTAACACATTTATTTCAAAGCCAATTTCAAATAAATTGCAAGTGCCACTTCTGCCTGGTTGGATTTGTGATTTAAGTCTCTCATTTAAGTACTAGTTAAACCTGCATCTCTTCCACTTGAGCTCTGGTGAACTCGGGCTCTGGTGTCTTTGTGTTTGGAAACTGCTGGGCTGTCTCTGCCTGCCAGATAACTGTTGTAGGGATAAGAGATTCCACTTCCAGGTACAAAGTAGGCTGATCTCTTCATGTTTTCACCCCATACAAGCAGCATATCTCTCTTGGCAACTGTATTTATGCTGGCTTCTGGCTGTATTTCTATTTTCCCTTTGGCTGACAGGCAGGTCAGAAATTCTGCTGGTGTGCACTTCACCTAGAAATGCCTGGTTGTAGAGCCCAAAACACAGAGGCCAGGCCTGTTCTGCTCCTCTCTACAAACCTTTCCTGGCTTGGCAGCCAGATGTGACTGCTGTTTGGGTGAGCTTGCCATATCACACTGGGATACTGGGGCTCAGAATCCCCAAACATCTGCCCCATGAGAAGCTGGTAATTGCTTTCATCCCAGAGCTTGGTGAATAACACACATTATCACTGTCAACCTCGACTCCTCTCTCACCTTGCACAGATACCTTTCACAAACAGTGAAATATCTCTGCAAGACTAAGTTTAGCACTACCAGTATTTTATTAAAACACTACCAGTAACCTATCTTAAGATCTAGAATCAAGAAGTGCCAGAACAGAAAACAGAATGTTGCCTGGTAACTCCTACTACCTTAGGACTTCTGTATACTTCTCTAAATCAGAAAACAGAGCAGCTAAAATGTTCTTACCTTCTCCCCCAACACCCAAAACTGATTGTTATGGTTAGTCCTTCCAGTTACTTCCATTAGACTCCTGCTACTCCGTAAGAAAGATACTTGTTTAGCTCTTAACTTTTGCATTCACTGTATGGCCACAGAGTCTACTTCAAAACTATCACTGAGTTTTCTTTTTCACCTTTCTATTTTTTTCAGTTACACTCACAGAATTCTGGCAGAGTGAGAAGAAAAAAAGGTAGAATGTTCCAAGATGTCCATGTTGAGCCATCTATGGCCTTGACTTTCCTTCATCTTTGTCTCTTTGCAAGAAGGATCTAAATTTCAAACTGAAACTCCAGTCAATACCAAGTACAGTTTGAATTGGCCAGTGTTTCACGTTGATCACTTGTAGCTCAAGGCATAACACAGCTGGTGACTCCCTCTAAAGTCTTAAAGTGACTTGTTCAGCATCATAAAAAAATTCATTGGCAGAAGAAAGATAAGCTTCAGTTCTTAATAGTGGTGTTCAGTGGTGTTAGCTATAACTGCTTTTTTTCACACTTTAACTAGAGTAAGAGGTGAAGTAAGAAACTTACCCCACACCAGGTTCATTTGACTGCACTGACCTGGACACAGCATCCAAGCTGTGCTCTGAGTAGTTCAATAGTTTTATGGCATAAATAGGAGCTTGGTGGTATACATGACTTTATTGTTCCACATTTAAAGCAAGCAATACTTAAAGTTTAAGTATCCTTCTAGCTTATTTTCAAAGTATTTTAGATTATTAGATTTATGCACAGACATCTAGCATTTAAGTTGTCAAGTGGCTGCCAAAGAAGGGCTATTGACCTCTTTCTGAATTAGTCGTTAGAAAGGAATTAGACACAAACTTCATTTAAGAGTTTCACAGACAGCTGCTGACAGGAGGAAAGATTGAGATCCGATATTAGGCTTAGTTTCCAGGATGTGAACTGCAGGAATAAGCTCCTCTGCCCCCATGAAACTAGCCTCTTGGCCATGCCTTTATAGCCCTGCTCCTTCCACAATTCAATCTCCTCTGTCTTCCATCTGCTATCCTGAGCCCACAGCAGCTGCAGAGAAATCATTACCTATTATTTGTGCTTGGGTCAGAAGCAGGTGTCACTGCTGATGGCCTGGGTGGCTCTTCTGGCACAGAAGGCATGAAGGACGTGTGGGACAGAGGTTATACTTTGTTCAGTGACCAGAAACCAGACTAAGTGGCTGTTCTGGAAACATGCACTTCATAATCCTGTTTTGCTTATGTCCCAGAGATGAAAAACAGTATGTCCACAGTAATTGTAGGGTCTAATAGGATGTACAAGGATGGCACAGTAAAGCTTTCAGAATTAAATTTCTACATCTCATGTATAGAATCTGCTGCTATTTCTTAGTCAGCTTTGAAGTATCTGGCCTTAAAATCCTCTTGCTTCTACTTTCCCAATAAGGTGTCACCAGACTGTAGGATTCAGAAACTCTTCCTTTTAGCTTGACCAACTGCAATGATTTTGGTAAATAATTGTTCAAAAATACCTTATGTTTCATAAAAAATAATTTAATTTCACTTATATACTGCCATTTTAACATCTAAAGTGTTGTGCTGTTGAGGAGTTAGTTATTTTCTGTCATATATTGTAATACCTCCAAAGTCACCAAGGTAAATCAGCTAATCAATTTTTTTTAAAATAGCATTTATATTACAGGATTTATTGTATCCTGGAATAAGGACATGTTTTGCATGAGAAAACATCTGTCCAACATTCATTTGTAGCAAAACCAAGAAATGCTAACAGAAGTATGGCTTATTTAACTTTTTCTGCTTTGGCTGTCTCAAGAAAAGTACTACAGCCCTTATGGCATCACTCAATATAGAAATAGTAGCCTGTTACCTATTCATAGCCAGTAATGATCCTCTATGATCACTAACCTTGCTTTCTAGTGCAAGTGCTGACTTGGCCACAGCCCAGTATGGTAATAGTAGCACCACTGTTTAAAATGGGGGTAGGGGAGAAAATCTGTTTGTCAAGTGCTGTGTTTGGCAATACCTTTAGTTTAGTAGCCATTGAACTCAAGGAGCCTCCTGCATGTTGAAAAAGTCATAAAAGGGTAAATAAAACCATTTGCTATATGGCTGTTATCTACTAATAAATTCCTGGATACTGGAATCACTGCTGGCAGGTCAGTATGCATCTTGCTTGCAGACGTGCAGTTAGCTCCCTTTTCTGTGTGGTAGGTGACTTTCTGTGTACTTTGCAGATCATTATGTAAAAATTTAACAGGCATATTCTGAGAAAGTGTGAGTGTTTTTGAGAGAGATATATATATCATAGTTATTGGGTGTTTTTTAATTCTTCCAAACAGAATTTGGAGATACCTGTCAGTTACCTTTTTTTCTAAAGACACATAGCAGTTACTCAGTGTGGTTGTAAAATAGGCAATGGTTCATTAACCCATTTTTCAGCATTTTTCTACAGAATTATAAGACATGGGTTACCTCTAGCAGGTGTTCAAGATATAAAAAAATCCATATATTCAAAAATCCATCTTCTGCAATGGGTAACAGCTGGTACAGCTGCCTTATATCACTCTTGTGGTAAGCCTGACAGAAATCAAACTCAGGAATTGAAGAAGAGGGATTTTGCTGCAAGGCACAAGTGCATGCAGTTCATTTAATTATTTCAGGAAGCCGTGTATACTTTTCTTATTTCAGACCAAAATGCGTAATGGTTATATCTTTCAAACGCTTTTTCCACAATTAATTAAAGATGTTCTTGGCTTGCCCAGGTATCCGGTAGGAATAGTACAGTTGATCTTTGCTGAGGCAATTCCTTTTCTTCTAATAAATCTTAAAGAATGTTATGGGATGATTTTTTTTAGTAGGGCCTTTGTTATAGGAAACTCTACAGGATGGTGTTCTGTGCAGCTCTTTTATTTGTTATGTATGCAAGAACACTTGAGACCTATAAGTGGACTTAATAATGTGCAGGTGGCACCCAGCTGTCTTTCTCTCCTATCGCACCGGAAGGTTTAAGCTCTTCGTTCTTGTAGAACCAGACCACTTGGGAGGCTAAAAGGCAAGTTGGACCAACCTCAGTTGAGATAAAGTGGAATTTGGGTGGATGGGAGGATGTTCCTGATGATGACTGCTGACAGGGCAGATGTTCTGTCTGTTCTAAAGAAGTATGATCACTTTTTTTTTTTTGTTTGTTTCCATCTGGCAAAGCCAGTATGTTATTCTGACTTTCTATACCTCTTTCAGTATTATCAACTTCCTTGCCCAGGACATTGAAGGAAAATTACAACACTGATACCTCAAGCCACTATTTGTGGTAGCCTGTGATCTCATGGCAGGCTTTTCATTCTAGTCTAAAGTCTTGCAGAAGAGAGCATCCAGGGAAACCTAAAGGTTTTCATAGTAGCTATCATTTTTTAAATCATCTAGATGAAAAGGGAAATCTAAATGAAAAGTAAACCCATCACCTAAATAAAAATTAAAATATTTTGAATGTATAAGACCTTAGTAAGCTCCATCCATATTGCAGTGAGGAAGGCTGAAAACTGCTGAAAGCATCAAAATCATTGTTAAATACATCTCAGTTCTCAAACTGACTCTTCTTTGGGATATGTAGTCAATTTTTAGCAAGTAAAACTCAAACTTAACCTCTACTGTAGTCTGTGAAGAGTTAGTGATTCAGAAAAGTGAGCATGCCCGTGTGCTTTTAATGGTGCAAGCATATATAGAGACATAAGCAATGTGTTTATATATATTAAAAATCAAGAAAGGAATTGCTAGAGTTCAAGGAAAGGCATGAGAGAACAAGAAGCCCTTTTCCAGCCTGGCACGTTTCTCCATTGCAAATAATCGGCCGATGATATGCGCAACAAAGAAAGAATCACTGCATGAAAAACTGCAGCCTCCGCCAGTTATTGCTTTCCTTACACTTCCTGCCAGAACAAGGGAATAGAAAGCTTTCAATTTGATGTTGATGTTATTTCCTTGAATGGTTTTGTTAAAGTGCTGAACGTACAGTTTGTTTGCTAGCAACCTTTGGATTTACGAGTTGCCACTCCTGGAGACATTACTGTTTGTCATGCATTTTCCTCCTGATTTCCCTTCTTTATCCTCCTGCCTTCAAACCCTTTTAAAGTCTTTGCACTGTTGATACTTGCTCTGATGCTAACTGGTAGTAATAGAGTGCTGTGCAGCTGTGGCACTGGAGCTTCCCTGGATAATGCTGACCGCAGACTTAGCAGCATGTGCCAGCTCAGCACATCTTGGTAACTCATAATCCCTACCATAGGTTTTTATAGTTTGTCTGGTCTACTGTAGATCTCTAACTCACTGTCATTGGCAGAGCTCTTGACCTGATTCATAGGCACCAGGAATTAAGCTCCTGTCACATTCTGTTAGAAGATGACACTATTTATGCTGTGATATTATACAAACAAAAATAGATGTTCTTGAATATATTGAATCATAGAACAGTGTCAAAGGTCATGTTATTATTTCGAATCTTGTTAATTACATGAAGTAACTAAAAAGGACAGGAAAAAAAGAATCTAGAAGAAGAACAAAAATGAAACCTGTGTACTAGCCAGCACATTTAAGTACAGACAGGTTATCTGATCTTTTCTACTAACACATCTGAAATTTGGGATAATCTTGTGTGTAATAAGAAAAATATGTACATTACTAAAAATAATTAATTCTGTGGAGTTTCCCCCCCCCCCCCCCCCCCCCCATTTCACTGTGAATATATAAGATAGTCTTCAGTCCTATGTCAGTTTACTTTGGTTCTCAGCTATGGAAGAAAGATTCTGGCCGTCTAAGGAAAGAGGACCTCAAAAGTGTTAAAAGAAAGAAATTCAATCAAATCACTTTGACAGTTTGATGCAGCTGAAATTATATAGGTTGTGCTGTAAAAAGGAGCCTAGTCCAATTCTGCCGAGTTCCTTATTAAAGATCAATTTGTCTAGTAATGAGAGCCCTGGACAGGGTACCAAAATACCAGAATTTTATTCTAAATCAGATCCTGGCTTTTCACGAGACTTTTGTACTGAGGCTTCAGTTCCTCATGCATTTGATTTTTATTGCATAATTTCTAAGTTTGGCCCTTTCTTAGTGTAAGGTCCCAGCAGAGTACTCAGTGCAGCTGGCTAGTGGAATCTCTGATTGCAGGTGGAGGAGCAGGGTGCTGTAATAAAGTGAACTTGATCTTTGGTGGCTCTAAATAAGAATTATGAAATTGCTTTGAAAAAAATATTTTAAAATGCATCACTTTTATTTAGTAATTCCAAACATTTTGCCTTTGTTACCTGAACAAATGTAGATGTTTTCAATGGAGAAAGTAAAGTGGTTTAGCTTGTTGTACATGATCTAATAAGAAATTGATCTTAATGGAATTTTTTTAATGTTTTTACTTATCAAATTTGCCAGCATGTAATAATTTGATAATTAGTAGATTCCTTGATTTCATAAGGCTAACAAAATATTTCTGGGTATACAAACATCATTCAATGAAAGAAGTCTTGTTTGAATGAGTACAAGTTTCTCTTTCATAATTATACTGGTTCCTATTTTGCGTTTTTTGGTAAATGGTGATGAAACTGTTCCTCCAGCTGCATTTTCCTGAAAAAAATATGTCTGACTGACCCACATGTAAATGCTCAGAAATTTATTATTTCAGAGGGTTCCCAGTTCCCCTAATTCAATCAGCTTCATGATGAGATTTCCTAAAGGTGAAAATCTGATGAGAAACAATATGTGAAATTGCAAAGTGATCAAAGAGGAACAGAATAATATTGTATTAGTAAGAGAGGAGACTACACAAAGACCTTGTTACACCACCTCTGTTGCAGGCAGCTCTTGACTATGTCAGTAGCTGTCATCTGAAAGTTGATTTGTGAAGCAAGTTAGTTATTCTGGCTCACGTGCAGAGGAGCTGGCAGAGAAAGGAGCAAATACCTCCAATACATCCATCCTCCTTCAGGCAAGTTCAGTGCCCCTAGGAAGGACTGAATGGGTCCATGCCATGGAGGAGTGGTCCTCCATGGGTCCATGCTCTTTGGAGGAGTTCTTCCATTTTGCTGCTGATAGAAGGGCACTGGCACACAGAATAGTGACCACTGTGTCTTCCCCTGTCTCTTGTGTTGTCAGCCTGGGATTTCAGTTCTTACAGATGATGATTCAGCTTCTTTCAGTCGTATTAAGTTCACTTGTGAAGGTTTGTTTTGCCCCTTGAATTGTAGAGCTACATATTGTCATTAAAATTACTGTATTGAAAATTTGGCTCCATTTGACCTCATAGCCATATTTTTCTTCTAGTGGTATCAAGAAATGCAGTGTTTTAATTTGTCATAGGTATGCCCTGATAATATCTATAAAATCAAAACACATAAGAGCATAATTCAGTATTCTAATTCAGTGTCTTCTCTGTGGTGTGATACATATGATCTATAGCACTTCTATCTATATCTCTAAAGCACGTTGGTGCCAATTGATGGTGCTAAGGAGACACGGAAGGAAAGACAGCCACTCCTCTGGTATGCATTTCTTCTGGCCTTAGGATCCAGCAAACCCCTGTCTGAACTCTCTAGAGCTCTGACTGCACTTTTCAGAGAAGAACCAGCAATTCCTCACCCCGAAGCTGTGCTGAATTTGCTACAGGTTGCCTATTCCAGGGCAGTCAGGGATACAGGGATAGGTCAAGGTTACCCTTGCCTGGATCCTGGAACAGCCATAGGTATTGTTTCATGTCTTGGTAGCAAAATCCCTCAGAAGGGATGCCTCCAGCACTCACAAATGCAGGATTTCCAACAAACCTTCAAGGAAGGGTAAATCTCAGTCTTTCTTGAAATCTACTGATAAGGACTCTATCTCAACTTGGGTCTTTCAAGTCCCTTGCAGGAATAACCAACCCATCGGGACAGAAATGGACAAACATCCAGCACGTTTGTAGCCTGTTGTACCCGCAATCCTAAACCATTTTACCCATAGCACATACACCTGTTAGCTTGACAGATACTGATTTCTTCAGTAGAAAAATCCTGTGGACTACTTGTTAGCTCAATGCATGTCAGCTGGCTAAGTGCTAAAGCTCTGTCACTAATTTAGCAACATCATTGCATGTCTTACCTTTATTGTAGAAACAAATTAATGAAAATTATATAGATTAAGGCATGACAATCAGATCTAGTTCTCTTCTGTACTAGTGAAGGTATCCAACAATGATATTTTCCAAATTCCTGTGTGTTTTCTTGGGCTCGATAATTTGATATTTCAGTGCACTGTCACTTGAAATTAATTGCAAGTAATTCAAAGTGATCCAGTTAGGACAACTGGACAATAGTGCCCTGGAGATTGCTTCATTCCCAGAGGTTTTAGTGACTTGCTGCTGCACTGGTTTGAGTCTTCAGAAGGGTGCTATACATCATAATGTCATTTTACGTTGCTATTTCTCTGAAAGCAGCAATTTAAAACAGTCGCCAGTGAACCTTGAGCAACTTTGCACTACAAAGAAAAATGTTACTGTTCAAGATCTGTAAAATATAAAATATAGATTCAAAGAAATCACTTGACATGAATAGTAGTAATAAATTTGTGCCATTATTTGCATGTAATATATAATGTTGTAGTAAAAGGCTAACAAAGCATTTAGGCTGCTCCAGGGCTCATTGATTTTTTTTGCACCTTTGTTCAAACTAGGTCAAAACCAATGCTGGTCTTATTTAATTACACCTATTTTTCTCATGTTTGAGACTTTTGTCCTAAAGTGATGTAACACAGTTTAATTCCACAATATATTGTGGCCTATAACACCTCTTTAGAGAAAAGCAATACTCTTGTTTTGGCTTAGATGACCCTCACCAAGCAGCTGACCTAAACTTCGGGACATACTGAGGCCCCATTTTTTAGTAACTTGGGTGAACTGAGGCGTAATGGAATAAGGCTTGCTTTCATGTTAGGGTGAAGGCCAGTCATTTAAAGAATTATGAAAATGAACCTTGCAACCAGTGCAAACGTGTTAACACAGTTAAAACAGCTCATTAGATACTGAGCCTCACCACTATAAACAGTAACATAGAGCCTACTAAAATTAGATTTTGTCCTAAGTCCCAAAGCAACAAATCTTCCTGCCTGTGCCACCCATACTTAGCAAACTTTATTCTGTGAAGAAATAGAGATGCAGAATTGGGATCAGAGTAGTTCTCAAAGAAGAAAAACATAAGCTAGAGGCTATTTTTAGACAATGATGAGACTTTCAAACAAACCCTATATTGTCCTGACATTTCACATAATTTCTCCACTGTGAAGTGCATTCTATCATAGAAACCAGCCTATTTGTTACAGTGTGTGATGCTTCCTCCCACTACAGTACATCTGGAACATCATCTCCTCTCAACATATTTTGTTTTTCTTAATGCATCTGATTTCTGAACAGGACCATCAGTCAGTCTTTGAATAGGTTTGATTCACCTGATGAAACACTGTGTTGTTTCATTTCTGCACAGTCATAATAGCACAAAAATCAATGAGTTGTACTGACATACAAATAGAGTAATGTATTGGCAGATCAGACCTATTGAATCTATTTTGCTCACAAGACCATCAAAATTGGTTTTAAAAATAAACTTCAGCAATGGGATAAGCAGTTTAGTATTGTGCATAAAATCCATCCTGTGTTCTAATACTTGTGCTCATATTAATGGAAAAATGAATAGATTCTTCACTTTCTTATCAAGAAACTTTTGAGGAAAGTTATATTTAAAAATGTGTGTATTTCTTTGTATTACAGTAATACAAAGAAATGTCTGTCTCTCCCAGTCTGTCTCTTCTACAGACTGGGAACTGATGACCTATATTAATGGATAAACTACAGAACAGAAAAAAAAAAGAGACAAAATGCTGGTTCCACTACATTAGAGTTTTATGTCCAACTTTGCTGGAATTAGGAATTTATCCTAGGGATCTCCTTTCTTTATTTATTCCAACTCAGCCACACTAACCAGCATAAAAACCCCACATGCTTCCTTGTAAGCATGGTATTATTATCCTCTTCATTTGTTAACACAAACTTCTCAGCATTGCTCTGGTACTATCCCAATATCCTCTTGCTAAATGCAAAGTAAGATTAAGCAGACTTGCAGTGTGTTCTGTGCATGCTGACACTCAGGCTTTGGCAGGCACTGAGAGAGAGGGTTCCAGAGAGAGTCAGCAGGAATGTTTTGTCCATCAAGATGTTTGAACTGGACAATAAAAACACTCCAGGCAGTTGTAAGTTATAACCACTAGAAGATATCAAAAAAACCTGCGGTTTCAGAGATAACTGAATCCGAGACAATGCACTTTGGTTGGAAGATAACTCATGTCGCTGCTGCTGCAGTTTGGTTTTAAAAAGTAATTTTTCTCTATTCAAGGCAGGGAAGAAAATCACTAAAACACAAGAATGACTGGGTGAAACTTAAAGAAGGCTCACATGCATTAGCCTTTATTTTGCTGGTAGGCAGATACGTTTTTCTCAGAGTGCTGGTAACTGACCACAGAGTTAAAGAGGGAATGAGTACTCTGCCTCTCTCTCTCCCTGTCCTCCTTGTCCACTGCTTCCCCTCCCCCTTTCTTTCTTCCCCCCTCCCCTCTCTCTCTCTCTGTAAGTTTTGAACCTGATTCAGGCCGTGCTCTGACATTCAGTGCAGAAATTGCTTTACTAGCTTAAGACAAAACTCCTGCTGGCTTAACCTCTTCCCTTGCCAAAGATTATTGGCCCAGAGCACTGCCAAGTTAAGTGGATTCCTTCAAGCGATCTACTCTGGTAGGCTGAACTGCCTTGGCTGACTTTGCAATGAAGTGGGTGAGGATCCCTCATCTGCCCCACTCTGCTTGCTTTGCAGGATGCTGTGGAGAGCAGCACAAAAGTAGCGGCCCAGCCATCTCCGCCCTGAATGCTTGAATGTGTCTTCAGTATGATCTTAAGGAAGAGTTAACAATTTCTAAGTGTAGTTTCTGCTAGATCCTCCCTTCTAAGGTCTCTTTCTAACACTGTTCTTCCATACCCGTCCTGAAAGAACAGATCAGGATCTCCTTGGTTTTAACCTAGTCTGTCTGGCCGTTTCTGATGGAAGAGGCAGTGGGGTGAAAATCCCTAACAGATTATTTATATCTCTCAGACCCATCTCCCATTTACTAAACTTAAAGGGTGTTTAGTTGACTAAAGATGGTATGGCTTCATCTGTATTGAAGAACTGTCTTATGGCCTTTCAGAACTGCTAAGACAGTCACTAAAATAATTTTACAAAATTAAATATATATTCCAGTGTAGAAACAGACACACTGGGTAGTTAGTACATATGAGACATTTCTGTAACTTTAATAAATAAAAATAATAACAAAATGGTATCAAAAAATCCCATTCTTTCGACTTCTCAGTGTAAACTTTCTGGGTTTGTGTTCTGGCAAACCAGTAAACAGAAATCTGGTTTTTGCAAACATTTTAAGAGCTCTATTCCATGGTCTACAACACCTGGTGTATCTCAGCTCTTGGCATAATTTAAACAAACAGGCCATGTAACACATCTCTCTCTCAGTCAAATAAAGCAGACTTGCTTGGTGTGCTGCCAATTCTGCTCTCATTTATTTGTTAACCCTGGGTTTTATTTATTCCCTGAATCATCAAACACATCACAGAGAGTGACAGGAGCAGACAATATTACATCTAATAGCTATATAATAATGTAAATAAAATCTGGTAAATCAGGTACATTATTTGCCTGGTTTTAACTGCCCCACTTAATTTTGTGCACTTGAACCAAAAGTATAGCAAATGAAAAAGCTTTTTGCATTGAGCAAAGCTAGAAAGAATATACCCATTGGATACTGATACCCTGTTATTTAGATTAAGTGAAAAATACTTTTAATAAAAAAAATACACCTGGATGTAATACAAAATCTCCTGCAAAATTTGCTCATTATTGTCTCTGGCAAAATCTCTTCTGACTTGAGTGACTCGGGGATCAGCCCAGTACTGCCTAGCTGTGGGATACAGTCCTGTAAATAGTAACGGATGGGAGGATTTGTGAAATGCTGGAATGCTTTCCAGTGTTGAGTAAGAGCTACTGCGATGATTTCTGCAATCAGAGGGAGAGAAGAATCAAGGGGGAAAGAAGGGATGAAAACAATGTTTTGAAGTTAAGAAGTGTGAGGGAGATCACTCTCAGTTCCCACAGTGGCGAAGAGTTCATGGTTAACAGACCATTGTGTGGATTAGATCTGAAGAACAAGTGTGTAGGTGACAAAGCCTTGCATTTGTTTGAGCTTCTGTTTTAAAGGGATTTATCTAGCAAAGGTCTAGCACAACTTTACATCAGATTGATTTTCTCTGTAGAGTTGACTTAAACCACTACCAGGTGAAGGATGGGAGCTGACAAGTCAGTCACACGTCACTTCTAAAGATCAGTATTGAAAAGAGGAGTTATAATTTTTGCATCTGTAGTATGTTGCTGAAATACATTTCTGAAAACTGATTCCAAGAAAGGTCTTCAAGAGCAGCATGCACGTAATAAATGGAAATTGATGGCCTGAAGACTTTTGTGTACAGTTTCTGACTGTAAAGTTCACCAAACGCTTACTTTCTTCTGCTTATTAGTTGGCCATTCCTGCTAGGTTAACTTGAAAGGAGAAGACTCTGCAATACTTTGGGTTCTGCCTTGACCACGTAATTGGAAAAGTAAATGGTTTCCCTATGATCAGAGTTAGAATCTGTGCCAAAATGACTGAGCTCCATTCAAAAACCCCTTTTCATGAGTCATTTTGTGGCAATGCTTGTTAAGAGATGGAAAAATACCAGGACCAAAATGATCAGCACACCTCAGGATGCTAGTAATAACAAAATAAGCTTTCCCTGCTATAAAACTGGCTCCTCTCTAGAGTCTTCACACTTATATGAGCTTCCTATGCAAGAGGAAGTTAGGCCATGATATTCTTTTCTTCAAAAAATGTATTTTAAGATCCCAGTGTATCTGCTGCTAACGTAAAGAAGTGCTTAACTTTGCAGTTTGTTAACGAGTCCCAATGTCCTTTTGCATATGTCTCTTAGAGAAAAAATGTCTGCAATATTTTGCATTTGAAAAAGAATGAATGGTAAGGCATGGTTACAGAGGCTGTAATTCAAGAATCATTGGCCTCACTACTAAAAGCCATGAATCAGTGGCTTGACTGTTCCAGGTCCAGCTCTGGACACCCCTCTGTCTCCC
Organism: Cinclus cinclus; assembly: GCF_963662255.1. NCBI lineage: Eukaryota > Metazoa > Chordata > Aves > Passeriformes > Cinclidae > Cinclus > Cinclus cinclus. Next base: position 21,863,497 of record NC_085052.1, read on the forward strand.
AAACCCATCACAATATATTAATTTGTACTGCAGCTACTCATACATTGTGCAATACATTGTTTTCCCTCTGTTCTACTCATGCATTGTGCTCAAAAGACAGAGATTTTTCCCCTGCTTTTATAAAAAAAAGCAGCAGAGGTCTGTGAGTCCTGTCAGATTTGAATCTAGTACATGCTAGAGAGAACAACTATTTCTCATGTCCAGTGTAACATTACTTCTCCAGCATTTCAACAGTCGTACTGAGAAGGAGAGTATACCCCTTTATTTCTGAGGATTTCATTCCTTCCTCTATTATGTGGGCTGGGCACAGAACACAGCCCTAAGTATTCTTCATGTGATTTATTCTACATTGACAACCACTTAAGTGGAGGCAAAGTTAGACCCAAAAGGCACAAAGTGATGAAAGCTGGAACTGAAAAATAGCATGACAGTCAAAATTGCTGAGTTTCACACAGCCCCTGCTCTAACAGTGTTAGAAAAGTCTTGGTCAAAAAGAATCCCAAAGAGCCCTCTGGAAACCCAATCCCATGACTCATATGATCTCCTTGAAGGCTTTTTTCTTTCCCTCTACAAAATGACATTGAATAAAGACTGGTGACTATGCTACTTGCTGCAATTTGACAGCTTTTAGTCAAAATGTTTTCCATTTACGAGAGAAGAACTTCTTTAACCAAAGTTGAACACATTGGCATCTGCAAGTCAGACTGAGCTGGTTTTGGTTGGGTTGTAGGCTAGATCTTTCCACAGAGGTGGAATGCCTCCATGGTAGGGGATGGGAAGGGGTCAGGAGGAGATACCCTACCTCTGGAACTCTGTGATGAATTAATGCTAGTGACTCAGGCATTGTTTCCCAAGGGCTCCCAAGAGCTGAGATGGCACTTAATGAAACAACACATTTTTTGTGTTTGCCTAGATCCCTAGATAGTTTGAAAGACTGACAAGCCAAAGCCACTGCATTGCCTGCTGCAGGTGAAGCCAGGAAGAAGTAATTCTGGTCACTACGTGCACTGTGACTGTTCCAAAGTAAAAAGGAGCAGAGGACTAGCCTTTCCCTCCCAGCAGCCACTCTGTGTTGATTCACAAAGTCCAGATGCTATCTGATCTTCCCACTGGGATTCAGTAACGAATGCAGACCTTGAATACTCAAGGTCCCTCTGAGTATTACATAAAACTCAAAATTAACTGAGCTGCTTAAAGGAGCATGCATCACACATATAAATACAGTTTTTTTGGTTATAAAGGTGTTGTTTTGATGACTGCCTTTCGGAATGTCCATATAAGTTCAAAAGTGTTTTTAAGATAGCTATGGCTAATCCTTTGAAGCCAATCAGTCTTTTCAAGTTTGTCTGTTTAAGACCCTTTTAAAATCCAAACAGTACAAAAAAGTGTTTCCAGACTCCACTGACTCCACAGTTTTCCAACTCCACTGTCAACAGCTAAGAAATAGATCAACATGCTTCATAATTTTCTGTGTATGAAGATAAAATAATAAACCATTTTTTCCTCTGGCATAGGAAATGACATTCAGAAGGAAGTTAAAAAAGGAGTAGAATAATGGAGCACAGGTAGGCCTTTTCCAAGTGATTTTTCTAAAACAAAACAAACAAACAAACAAAAAAAATGAACTAACCTTATGGAAAAAGTTGTCCAAGAGTACAAAAATCTGAGTTTTGTTCTATCTTCTTGTCTTTACTGAGCCTTAAATTAACTCTAAGTATCCCTATGCTTGCATGATTTATCTCAGTGTTGTAGGAGACAGAAAACTTTGGAAGGTGATTTTAAAGTCAAGAGTGCAATAACTTTTTGTTTGTTTGTTTGTTTTGTTTTATAACACAGCTTTAACAAAGGATGTATTTGCTTTCAGTCTGGATTTCTCTCTTTCAACATGAGAAAATTAAAGCTGATAGATTGCATGCTGAAGTCCATGCTTCTGTCACTGTTCAGCTTGTGGATGAGAAATGAAAGGGGCTAACTTTTCTTGCTGATGAGCTACATGTACTTTGTATGTTTGTATGCAGTGAGTATAAAAAAGTGTTGCCTCATTTCCTTAGATTTAAATTTGCAGATCTGGTACTTCTCCCCTTCCTACCATTCAAAATAACCTTTATCTCTCTAAATTGGAAGCTCTACAGTCAGCTGCAATGGAAATGAAGGTGTCACCTACAAAGTTGGTGTTTTCATCTATCTGACCCAAACAGTGGCAATGTGGATTACGCATCAGGAAAAGCTGGTTCAAAAGAAATACGTGGATCATAAAGCAGGCACCAATTTGTCACTGCATAGGTGCAAAAATGTACTATAAAATACACATGCCAAATGCTAAAAGGAAAAGCAGCTCTCAGGAGTTCTTTGCTGTCTTCAGAAAGTCTCTCTTGGTACCTTTCTTGAACTAATGCTGCCACACCACTAAATACGTATTTGAGGCATATTCCACTGAGGAGGATAGAGACTGTCACTGCACTAATGATGCTCCAAATTGAGCTCTGTGTATCTAGCTTATGCTAATTCCCATGCCTTTTTTGTTGTTTTATAATAACATAAATCTTTCATATATTCTAACTAATGCTTCAAGCTGGATCCTTTACATTGACTTTTCAAAGTATTCTGCATTTCAACTTCTTTTGTGCTAGTTAAAGAGCAATCAATGATTTTTGTTTTACTACTTACTACAAACCTGAGACAAATTCAAATACTGGAGAAAAATTTGGGACCTAAATGTCCAGCACTGCATATTCCACCAACATTTTCACCAGTACACCATGGTAGTAAAATGCTAACTTCACTGTATGTTACTTTGAATGTCCTTCAGAGTACATTTACATGCAGGAGAATGCAGCCTTCTTTATCAGTCAATGCTGGGTAACTCACATCTTCTAGTTGGCTTTATTATTCTCAACTATATAAGTCATCTCCTTGGTAAATTGTGCATTTCTTCAGGTAATGGATTTGGCTTGTAATTGGCAGTATTGCTACCATTAAAATTTTGTTCTGCAGTTTGTTGCTTAACAGATTGACTTCAGTTGCAATGAACTTAAACCAGGAAAAAAAACATATACATAAAAATTAGGATGTTTTCTGTTCCTAATCTTTTTTTCCATGGGTTTTTAGAGCAGGTTTTTAGCTTGTCTGCTTTCAATTAAATGCCTAAAAAGTAGAGTTTATTTTGGGTGATTAATTCTAGGAATCATGTGCATGCAACTGAAATACAGTATTTTAAGTCATGCCTTCTTTCAAGCAACAAAATGATCTTTATATCTTGAAATGGTTATCATTTTGAAACAAAATCCCTTATTAGTATAAGCTCAATGTGTAGCTCTTTAAATTGATAGAATATTATCAGGGTTTATTGAAAAACAAGCACGTCTACTACATCTGTGTTTCAAAAATGAAACAAATGGATTAACAAGTTCTCTGTAATGATGTAATTAGCTAATGGTATTTCTGATACAATCTGATAAAAAATACTTAATAAAATGTGGTATTTTAGACTCACTATATGAGTCTTACTGCTAAATACCTTCTACAAAATTTTCAAGGAAGGTTTTATCATATAGTTACTAAACTGAGGGGACCAAATACTAAGAATAAAAATAATACATTTTTTCACTCTTAACTATCTGCTAGTCCCATGGGAGTATCCTTATCCTTTTAATGGTGATCCTAATCCATACTCCTATAATGCACATTAGTGAGCTGTTGGAGGCACACCCTTACTGTTTTTTGCCCACTGTATGGTTTGGTTCCTTCGTTCTTACAGATTAAAGTGAGACAATCCATCTTTTCTTTTCCAGAACATAATTTTTTTTTTTTGCTCGTGACAAAAGGACAAAATTTATTCCTAGGACTTGGTCTACACAGGAAAGTTTTGGTCTCACAGCTCTTTTGGGGCTATTTTCTATTCTACATTCATTGCACCATAGCTGTGCTGGAAAAATTTCTACTTTATACACACTTAATACACCAGGAAATTCTCTTGCCAGTTTTTCTTGTACTGCTTGAGAAACAGGTTTGTTTCTTTTGCTTAGCTAGACCATACCCCTTAAAATACAGATTGCTTTCATCTTGGCTTTACTGGTAAACCTTGGAAGAGCAGACACGTCTGGGAGGTGCCAGGACACAGTTTTGGAGGAGTACTAGCTCAATAACACCATGCTCCCACTATGTTATGTAGCAACACAAAAATCCTATAAGAGGTGGGGGTTTTTGTTCCTCCTCATCAGTGATTGTTTTAGTCCTTTAACCACCATCACTGATAAGCACCACAGATATCTGCAGCTTGTCAAAGATTAAGTAATTAGTTAAGCAGAATTTCAGGTGTGGGAGCAGTGAGAGTAAAAAAGACAGTGGCAGAAAAGGGAAGGTCTTCACAACCTTAACATTAAAAACACTCCATAGATGGAAAAAAACTGTTTCTTAAGGATTCTTGGTAAGTAATGTGACAATCTAAGTCATAAAATCTTTAAAAGCTATTTAAAGGTCAGTGGATTCCAGTAAATTTGACATTAGTGCTTTGAGGTTTTGAAATTAATGCACTTATTGAAATATTTTATTACCCCTTTTTTTCCTAGTCAATAGATAAGGTAGAATTTTGTGGTCTGCTTCTTCAAGCTGCCATTATGTCAATCAAAAATACATCTGGCGAATAAATTATTTTGGCAAGTAAATGAAATGCTTTTATGGTTAGTTTAGTGTTTTCCTAAAACCGCAGCACAGTCCAGGAAGCATTCTGCCTTCTCTCTTAACTGGACTTAGTGATTACTACACAGCAGCCACAGGCAGTCTCTCATATTGTTTTTGCCTTGCCCTAATAATCTTACTAAGATGCATCTTAACCCACACTAGCCTAAAAACAAATCCAGGGGGCAGTGGTTGCTTTTAAAATTATTACCACAACCATTTCCCTGGTGAAACATAAACACATATTAAATAACGCGACATTAATAATTGCATAAAAGGGATGTTAAAAAATAGTTTCAGGAAAGAGAATATTCATTAATAAATTAATGAATTACTACATTAGTGAAGTAGTTTGGGCAGTAATTGAGATGTTTGTACTAAGTTGACAAATGCTGTGCAAGTAAATCACTTGCATATATCTTCTTTTCTAGCCGTAGTTCAGAGTCCTTTAGATCTCCAAAGGTTGTAGATAATTTTTGCACCCACTCAGTCAATGACTGGCAATGCAGCATGGAGCTGCAGTCATTCATTCTGTCAGTCAGCAGCCCTTGATAATGTGCCTGTCAATATAATTCAGTGCCTGTTCAAGGAAAGTGACACTTTGAATAGTGGACACTTTTCAAAAGCATTCATACAGGGTCAGTTCCATGATAAATAAATATATTTTGTGTTGGAAACAAATAGGCAGTATGCAGGAGCTGGAATCAGAGCACAAACACACCACCAGTCTGCTGGATACAATAAACTGCAATGAAGAGTGAATATCATAAATGCATCTTTGGGGTTTGGATGCTGTATTTGTGATGGGATAATAGATAATAAAGTCTTCAGGATCTTAGTTGGTTTGATTGAGCCCTGATCCATGACCAGGCACCCTATGTGCTAGTACACTACAAATGAGATATCAGAATAACAGTATCAATAATTCTTTAAACCCTATTAAAAAGGGTGAATATTTTCATTGCTGAATGAAAAACACAGGCAGAACTCTTTAATTACCACTAACAGTGTGTTAAAGAAAGTATTTATAAGGCATACAGTGTTTAGTTTCTAGCTTCTATTAATACAGACTGAGAATGTGAGGAAGAAATACGTGATAGTGACAGGATTTTTAATGGTACCTCACCTTAAATGCATTTTAAAATATGTAAATCAATAAAAAAATTATTTGTAATAGCAGACTAAGAGTGCTGGTTAGCCTTACTGCTGAATGAAATGTATGCTGCAAGCCCTATTACCATACATCGTGGGAGCTGTAGTTAGGATTAATCTGTCAAAAGGGATGGTTTAGTGTTGATGAATATGACATGTGACCATTAATGATGTTGATTTTATCTCCTGAGATTAGCATGATTTACTTCGGATGGATAATAATGTCATTTGCTTGATGCAGTAGATCTGTTTACGAGCTGATTAAATTGTAAGGCCTTGCTTCATTTCATGCTATTTGGTTTACAGCTTCATTACTGCAATCACAAAAGCTGTGGAAATGTCCCACATCCCATGTCACAATAAATCATTGTTTAAGATTGCAGCTATGTATTTTAGCATTTCAGTTTTGCATGGACCGTGCATTCCTTAACAAATATGTGATTGGGAATACATTAACAAGATATTGTGGAGCATACTGCTGCTGAAATGTAGAAAATAAGCCTGAATCTTTTAATTGAGATTAAGGAAGCACTTGAGTAATTAGCTGTAACAAATTACCTTATTATTTAGACAGTGAAGTAAACGTTTTTGTTGCAAGGATGATTATCATAAATCTGCAGAAAAGTGACAGTCAAACAACCATAAAGGAAACTTGTAAGCAAACTACATTTTCTGCCTATTACCTTTTATATTTAAATAAAATTTATCAGAGACATACTCCAAAAAGAATGTATTTGTTGTTCAGGGATAGTGTATGTTACAAGCTATACCATCTGTAATTACTGCACTGGGAAGAATATATGCACGTAAATCACAAAGGAAAAAAAAAAGAATCTGTTAATTATAATGGCAAATGCTAATGTTGCCATAGTTAAGGCTGTGTCAACGTTTTCATTATAAACCCAGTAATAAAGGAAAGAAGGAGAGAGGGAGGGTGCTAATCAGCCATCAGAGACTGCTGTGTGCTAAAATTTTGTATACAAAAAGGCACACTCACACCATGTAAATCAGGTGTGCTGAGGAGACCATGCTCACAGTCTCAGTGAGTGGAGGACAGGGGCCAAACTCTCAGCTTGGGACTAAGGGTCACTTTGTTGCAATAATTTTTTCACATTAAATTATATTGCTATTTTTATTGTACATATTTTAAAAATGTTGCCTTTATCAACCAAATGGGATTTTTCAGAGCTTGTGGCTTACCACTGGTTGAATTTGATAACTGTAGTTGATTAAATCATGGTTCATGTGTACAAGTTTAATTACAGCTTTTATATTTCTTTTGAAGAGCGTGCTTAAATAATCAGCTTGTGTATTTTATTGTAACAGAATGGAACTTCTCTTAGTTCTTTTTATTCCCCTTTTTTAAAAAACCTCCCCAAGTTGGTTCTCAGTGGATTTCATGCAAACATCTCAAGTTCACTTACATGTGAATTCTGCTGGGTTATAATAGGGTCAAATGTGACCGTCAACTTTGTAGCAGATCTGTGAACCTCTTTCCCTCAGCAAAACTCCCCTCTCACCTCAAGTATTTCAGCTGGCAGATGAAGAAGCGGGAACCCCAAGAGGAACTGTACTCATGTATGTGTATACATATATATGGGCTGGAGTACCCAAGGATTTCCAAATGTGTTGCAGCAATGACCAAATTTTTACAAATTATTCACGACTCTGCTTTTCTGGTTGGCCAGTATCATGGCCAGCATTTTGAAAAGCCACTTTTTTCTCATCTGTTTGTTTTCAGCAGTTGATGCATGAAGCATTTTGGAAAGGGGACACTTTCAGGGAAGTTATGCTTTGGATTTGGAAAAAGGGAACAACTCTAATGCTTGCAACTCAGTTCTGTCTGGTTCTGTTTGGGGACAGATTTACTGAGCTGATTTAGTTTTCCAATACATTGTGGCTGCTGGGCATAGATCTTCCACCCCAGACTTTTTGCAGAACCAGTCCCTGCTGACATTTGTAAAATTAATGAAAATGTTTCACATGTTAAGTGTTGATTTTTCCAGCAACATTTAACTAATTAAATTAAAACAGTGATAAAAAATTTCTCCTGTTTTCTAAATAGCTCTAGACCTGAGTTAATGAAAACATTTCCATGAAAATAGAGGGATACATAAATTTCGTTGGGTTTTTTTCCACAAAAGAATAATTTAATTACTGTGACAAAAAGAAAAGGCAAAAAGAGGAAACCATGCTTTGAATCTTCATTGCTTCAGGAAAAATTTGGTAATATATTGCATCCCTGCTTAAGTTGGCTGAAGTGTTTTTACTGCAGTTTCACAGTTTTATAACTTTGAAATTAAACAAAACAAAGGCTCCCTCTCTTGATGAGCTGCACCTTTTGAAAACAGTTGGTTTCTAGCCAAAATGGAAATGCAAGGGCAGAATTTTTCAGGGTTGACATTCTTTCACTGCTATTCCTGTTGAAACAGAAAGAAAAATGCCCTTGAAAATTCCAACTGCTGGCTTCACTAAAAATATATAATTTCACCACCAACCTGCCAGGAATGGTTGATTTAGTGTAATTTATGCATAGAAGAAAATCCCTTGCTAGTGCTATGAGGTGGAAAGGCTATCAGCCAGGTTGTGATAGTAGTTTTGTGGAAAAAGACACCTTTAACCTGCACAGCTGGAGTAATCTCCTTGAAATTTATCAACCACTGTTTATATTACCTTGGGAAAAAATACGAAGGACATGTAGTTTCTTAATTCCCATTTAATTTCTCCCCAGCCTGCCCTTTACTATTCCCTAAGCTCTGTGTTGTTTGGGGAATCTATTTAAATATATATAATGAATCCTGGTTGATGCTTTGAGGTTGTTTTTCTGAAAATGATTGCAACTGTGGAACGCATCTGTGCCTACCTTACTGATAAAGCTGCTACTGTGGTAGGAGTGAAGAGACTATTTGATCTCTGTGACTGAACCCTGAATAAACAATTTATACATTCAGAAAGTTGAAGGCTGCAAGAAGATGATTCATCAATCTTCTCTGCAGGTGCCTTCAAGTATAACAATTATTGAACTTGGACAGGAAAAAAAGTAAAAGATGGGCTTAAAATTATTGAGACTGATGCAATTAAGGAACAGAAGTTGATTCTCTCAGTGGAGAGAGGAAAGCCTGTGCAATATTTTGCCACTGGAGAAATGGCTTTGCTACGGGTCTGTTCACTGTTAAAGCAAGCAAACTAACCTGAAAACAATAATTTAAAAAATAAAATTTGGTCTACAGTAGAAGGATCCTGGGTTAGCTTTAGGCCAAAGAATTCTCCAGACTGGTGTTGAAACTCATGTAGGAGAATACATTATTCCTCTGGCTTTGGATCTTATCTACATAGAATGTTCTTAAAGCTCAGGCAAGGTCTGCAGATACACTCACTGCATTTGAATATCTAAGTTGTATATTCAAGGCCATCTACATAGCTGGAGCTCCTGCGTACCAAGAAAACCAGTGCTTTAGAAGCCAGCATTGCTGCTGAGGACTTCATTGGACTGCAGAATTTCAGTTGAAAATTGAGTCCAGTGATGTGCTAGCATTTTTCTGTTTGAACACTAATCCTAAAAGAGATAATTTCCCAAATTTTGGCCACATTTAAGCCACCTAGAGAAAGCACTGAATTTTCCTTCAGCGAACAATTTATGTTCATGAAAAAGCTTGCTGATGTCAGCACAGTTGCTCAGGCACGTATCGAGCGCACATTTCTTTGAGAGATTCCTAGGAACTCGCACTTACTGTGCTGTTCTAGAAGGCATCCAAATGGCTGCTGAGAAGGGTCAAAGTCAAAAGCAAGAAAAATCTACAAGGCAGTGTGTGTGCACGTACTTGCATTATGACCACGGTGAGCCTCACTGTAATATTTAGTGTCTGCTCAACAGCACTTAGACTGGTGAGTTCTGAGTAACTTTAGGAATCAGAACCATGCATTTTCTGAAGAAATATAGATTCCTAAAAGATATCTTATTAGATTTCAGGATGAGCAAAATCTCTGTGAGGATGCAGTCTGATTTTCTTTATTACTGGGGCCAGAGAATTTTGTTGGAGTGCCTGCAATAGGAGTAGCTGTGTCTGATTGAGCTAGCTAAAGAATTCAAAGAGAAATTGGGGCAGATAATTTGTTATTTTCTCCCTTCATAGAGTTCAAAAATAGGTTTTGCAAAAAAGCAATTGTGCCTCCTTCAATTATTGAGACTGCTGTAGTCAAGCCTTAATGTGCCATATGAGCATTATGTTGCTGGCTTTCTCTGTCAAAGCTGGCATGTATCAGAATGCAATAAAAGAAAAAACTATTTCATTCAAAATTAAATGGCCACATCCAATTAAAGAAAAGACTGAGGTCCAAAACCGTAAAATCCATTGAAAGTTCCTTTCTGTTTTAGAGGAAATGTACCAATTGCTAATGGAAGTGTTACTCTAAACGACTGGCTACTAGTTAACTATTATGTGTTCTAGCAGGATTTGTGGTTGGATTTTTTTTGTCATTAGTCCTCCTCAGAAGATTTGGGGGAAAGAACAGAAAACTATTGAAAAGATTTCCTTAGTCTTTTATCTTTTGAATCAGTGTCATACTAACAAAAAAAATGTTTTGAAGTCTTTAACCATTAATTGACTAACTGGTTTTCTTTAGCCATAAAACTTGTCAAGGCCTTGATTGTTGTGAATCCATGGTGATAGATTCTGGCAGACTGCCTAAGTACAAGGTCTCTGAACACTAGGATAACACTTTCTGAAACAGCTGGGGCTTATCCCCCATAATGCCATTTAAACAAACTTAATTGACTAAAACTTTCACTTTTGTGCATTCTGTATGAGGTCCTATTTGTAAGAAGAAACCTTTTAGGAACAGACCCTAAGTGACAAAATCTGACCTCTATCTAGTCTTAGATTTCTCAATTCTTGTTTATTTACACCAAATAAACCAATATGAACTCCCTTAAAAAAACACTCTAAGCAGAAAGTCTCCTATATACCATCATTTTTCTCTGGTGAATAACTTTAGAATTATTCCAAATTGAGGCAGCATACAATTCACACACTTTCGCAGTAAGACTAATCATTATCTTCAGGTAAGTGCCTATATATGTCAGTCAGTAGGTTTGTTCAATATGAAATGAATAAAAAGTTTTAGACAAAGCTAAGACCTGGGTTTTTTCCTTTTTTTTTTTCTTCTTCTTCTTCTTTTTTTTTTTTTTCTTTTCTTTCTTTTTTTAAAGGGACATCCCTGGGATGTTTTTCTTACATTTTGAGTTCTGGGCATATGCTGAACTACACATCTCTCTCTATAGGAGAGTGATTTTCATTTTCCATTCTTCTTTCATTGGCAAAGTAACTTGGGTTTGAATGGAAGCAGTATGTCAGATTTAAATAATATACAGGAATGATAAAGCTCTAACACTTTTTTCAGGGAACATGACAACTCTGGGATAACTGTCTTATCTCTAGGAGGTCTTCAAACATCACCAGTTAAAATTCTTAGCATCTCTAAGGAGTTTTGAATGGCCCACATAACATGAGTTGGTGACAGTCCTCTACTCTGTAGTTGTCAGGGCCTTCACAGCTTAAAAATTTCACCTGTGGTCTCCCCCAGGAGACATCCCTGTCCACAGGCTCTGGAGCTTCCTCAGTCCCTGCCTGAGCAAGACCATGGTCAGGGGCTCCACTGATCCTGAGCCTGACCCATGGGCTGATGGCCTTGACCTCACTCCCTTAGCACAAACCTGCTCAAAGGTCATGACCCCAGCTGCACTCACTGGGTCTGATCCTGACCTGCAAACTGACTTCCAGCTTGACCTTGGATTTGCATCATCACCACAGACTTGTCTAATTGTCTGAACTCTTGGCTGAATATCAGCTGCTGTCTATGGTCCTGCCTGGCTTCCTCACTGGGACATCCAGGACCCTGCCCTGGTGACATTGCCCCTGGGAGTATGTCCTACTCCCTGCGAGAGCAGCTGCCCTTGCTGCTTCCTGACGGTAACACATTTGTCTCATCAAAACAAAACTGCAGACCAGAACCAGATGCCAGTGATTACCCTGCACTAGCCATAAGGTGATTTCCAGTGTTGTTGGTGATTTTTTGGGGGAAGGGGGAAGTATCACTAAGAAGCCCTTACAGTGAAGGGAACTCCTGTTAACAGTGCACTTGTCTCATGAGCAGAGGATTTCTGTCTCAATTATTTTCCTAGAATAGCCACAGAGCTTTAACATAAACATCCCACTTTCTTTTAATGCATCTTTGAAAAAATACTTCAAGAAAAGAGGATTTTAGCCCGAGCAGCTCTGTTATGAGCTAAAAATCACATGGCTGAGTTGGGATTTGGCCTTAACAGGCCCATCTCAATACAAAGTCTAGCTGCAACCCAGAGTGGAAGAGTAATTTTTTTCCTCTTGAAGTGTAGAGGCACTGCAAACCCAAGTCAAGCAGACACTATACAATCAATGTGCCAGTTGTTCCTTGTAAGAGAATGCAACTATTATTAGAGTTTAGAGTTAGTATAAACTTCTTTCTGATTTAAAGGATTTTAATATATTTATTTCTTAACCGACCTTGGTTTTGTTAACCAAAATAAAAAAAAAACCTCACCCACCTTCAAGTCTCAATTTTATTTAAAGACAGTTTTAATGGAAAAATGTTGATCCACTTTTGAATTATTGGAACAAGTGTTCCAAAGTAAATTTTATCTTTAAAAGTTTTGTGTATATTTATATTGATACATAAAATCACATTTTTGCTATGCAGAATTTGGTTTTCTTGACTTCTGCATTCAACTAAGGGCTTTGCTGTTAGAAGGCAGACATTGGTGATGTGGCAGTGGTTTGTGAAGCTACAGTTGTATATCTATAATGTTATATATCCACAAACAGAGAATGCTTTTAAGTTATCTGAAATAATAACTCTGAGACTGTGCCAGCTTTGTTAAGTCCATTATCTCAATCAATAGCACTTGTATATGAGATATCTAAAAGGTATTATTTAATTATTATGCAGGTCTTATTTGACTGCAAAGACACTGAGAACCTTTTAACATGAAGGTGCAGCATCCTTGGGCTAGCTCTTTAATTTATCAGGACAAGATGAGACTGAATAACAGTGTGTCTTTCCACTGTTTTACAGCATCAAGTCTACTGAGAGCATACAGCACAAAGCTTAACAACACAGATGCAGAACAGTAAAAAAAAAAATGTTTTGAAGGAAAAATGCTGCTGCCAATAAAGCTAGGATGCTGAAATGTACAGTGATTTGTATTTTGATATGCTGCATCCATACAGCTGAAAACTTGATGCAGAGTCAAAACTACTACTAAGCAAATGTTCAGTACTGGCAAGAAGAAAGCATCTGCCCCCACTTAAAGAAAGGATGTGTAACCCTTGTAGGACTGTGTGCCCTATCTCCACAATGAGTGGTAACCTGTATGAAGGAATAAGAAGGGAATGTACTGTGCTCTTGTAGTGTACTGTTTATTTACTGGGGTGTTTTTCCTAACATTATAAAATACTTTGGACATTATGTAAGTTTTCTGGTATGACTTCATGACCCTTTCTTTTTCCCCATGAACTTGCACCTTAAAATAGTTTAGAATTAAAACAGTTTATTAATAATATAAACATGTTGAAATATCAAATACTGTAATGTAAAACATTACAAGAATCCCTTCTGCCAGTAGTAAATGCCAACGTTGAAAAGGTATGTGTTAAAAGAATTAATAACCAGCAGCACAGTCTCACTAGCAGAGGTAGTGGAGAGCTGAGTGGTTGAATGGGAATTAGCAAGAAGCAGGAATAGCTGTTTGCTGCACAAGTTCATGGACCTGCTCCTCATCTGTCAGTCACTGCAGGGCTGTGAGTGTGAAGCACTACCCACAGGTACCCAGAGGTGTTTGAGCAGGGTTCAGGCACTTGAGTTAGTGGGGCACTAAGGTAATCCTCCTGCTGCCATCACTTCTGCTCAGTCATCTCTGGCTCAGCAACAGAGAACAAAAGGGCTGCAATTCCATCCCTGTTTACTTACTCCTCTCTTTCTCTTTTAGAGTTCTCAGTTTTGTGCTGAAAGAGAAGTGCTGGTTTAATCTCCATTACAAGTCTTTAGGTATTTCTTGCCATAGGTCACCCAAGAAAAATGTCCCTGTTGTTTCCCCATCTACTCTACAGTAATCTGGTTGTTTGTCTTAGACCTACCTAAGGTACAAAGCCCTAACAAAGCAAGGAAAGAGGAAGGGGGTTTTTATCCTTGGAAAGACAGAAAAAGTCCTTCTACTACTAAGCAGCTTGCAAGGCCAAAAGTGGATAATTTTACATAATTAATATTTCTTTACTTCATCTCTGATCATTCACTTATCCAAAAGCTGTTTCAGAGCAGTTTACTCATGGACAGACTACTAATTATTGTAGATTTAAGACACCTAAACCCAAAATACTGTCAGATGTGACTATTGCACAAGAGAATCAGACTAAAAGCCTGACACATTACTACTCTTTCAGATTAGCAAAGCCTTGGATGCAGGCTTCCCTCCATCATTCCTAAATAATGCTAATCCCTATACCTAAGGTTTTGCAACTTTGTAGCTGGACAGCGACTATACTAGAAGGATTTTTCATTGCTGCTGTCTTCTTAGCAGATTAGTTACAGGAGAGGACCCCACAGAACAAGCCATGCTTGACCTGCACAGAATCTTCAGATGTCTTGACTTTTTTCCTCCTTAAAAAATTTTCAAGCATTAACAATTAGTAGGGGAAAAATATTAAAATAGTATTTATATTTTATGAATTGCACTATCTCCAATTTTCCCTTGTGAAAGGGGAAAGACCAGTGATGCAAGACACTAAGGAACTTCTTTATTTAGGATTTAATTTAACCTACTTTGACACAGCAAAGATTATGCCATAAAGATACCACTACTGAAAGATAGTGCAGCAGTAAGTTTTACAGTGAAAGTGTATGAAGTATATACACATTTGTGCTATATTTCAAGCCTTGATTTTTAAATAAAAACAATTAAATTTTTAAGTAATCAATTCAAGTATAGCTAAAAATAATAATCTGATTTTAAAACCATTGATTTCCAGCCATCTGGGCCCACTTTAACTTGGTGGGCTAGTGGTTATGATATAAGAAATGTGGTGCCAAGGGAGTAAAATGTCTTCCTCCCTCATGAAGTTAAGGTACTTCATATTGTGATACACCATAAACAATGATTCTGAACCACATTCCAGAAAACCCTCTAATGTATAGATCAATTGGTCTCGATTCCCTAGTTCTGCCTTGGACTGCTCCTTTTACGTCCTAAAACTCACAGCGCTGTTAAAGACTTATCACTGCAACTTTCATGCTTATTCAGAGGTGAGGAAGAACACAGTAGGATATTCATAGTCCTTTTAACAGAGATAGGAAATAGATACATTTAAGAACTGCTTTGGTCTCTTTATTATTCAATACTGATTTTTTTTTTCAAGCTAAAGACTAATAATTTATTTTATTACATCTTTTGCAATTTCCTGTACAAATTTTTGCAGACCACAGTTGTGGATGTCCCTCCTGAAATGGCACTTTCTACTCTACTCACACCAGAAAGCAATTGGAACTCAGGTGTGATTCTCCATCCTCCTAGCACTTCATAGAGACATCTGGCCAGAGACTGCTGGTGCACAGGCACCTGGAATATGTGCTGTCTTATACAGAGAAGGAGTGTGGCAATAAGTAAACAGAAAGGCCAGAAATCCTCACTCTAGGGAACTGTGGAACTTATACTGGAAGTCTGTCAAGTCAGACTATCCCTAGAATGACAGGACATGAGTTCAGGCCACACATAAATCCAGATTTCAGAGGCTTCAGCTCAGGTAAAACTCCAGATTACATGAAATTTGTAAGAAAAGTCCAAGAAATCTACAGTGATTTTGTGTATTTAAAATCTGTTCTCAATCAAACTGAGACAAATTAGTTTCAACAGGAAAAAAAAAAATCCTGGATGGGATTCTCAGAATTTTGAATGAATAAATTTTCAGAAATTGAAGTTTAAGATATTACTTTACTTGAACACTGTTTCAGGCTGAGGCAGGATCTAATTGTCACAGCCCTACAAAATTATCTGACATACAGAAGCTTATCACAAAGGTAATTACCTTATTCTAGTTTGTATTCTAGAACAAGCATGTCTGCAGAGACAGTTATTCAGTAAGGATGCCGCTTCTGTGCTCGAATATTTCCATGTGCAGTCAAGCTCTCAGTCAAATCATCACAACTCTGTGTGTAGATGAATTGTCAGTCTCTCTCTGCTTGCATTTACAGGAAATCTGTATCTCTGTTACTAAATGCAGCTGACAGATCTGAAAATGTCACATTTGTTTGCGGAGTAAGCAGAGATCTTACAGGCTCTCACCCCTATTAGTCTACTATTTCTGTGTCCTTTGCAGGTGTTATAAACTGCATGTCCTTCATATTTTATGTTAAATGCCATTAGCAAACCAATAAATGCTATGGAGAGAAGGATAAGTTTTTTCTTCCCTTGTATGCCAAAAAGCAAGAGGTTTTCTTTGCCAAAAGGAAGCGTTTTTGAGTGTGACATCAACTTTATATATAAGTCCAGGAGAAGAAAACTAAGTTGATTTTCTTTGGGCAGGGTGAGGAAATAAATCTTTGTTCTAGTTCAGTAAAAAATCCCTCCACATTAGACCTTTTAACCACAAAGATTTTTTTTTCTTCATGCTATTTGTGTTTGTCACCTGTGTTTGCCTAATTCTGTCATGAGTACTGTCTCAAAGCCTTAATAAAACATTAATGTCCAAGCCTCAAAACTTCCAGTGTTACATTTCCATCATTTATCTCTGTTACTGATTTTAGCTCTGGATGCTTTTTAGAAAAGTAAAACAGCAAGCTATACAGTTCAAGGCAGGGAGTAGATTAATGAATGCATACATCAGGGACCTGCTGCTCATGATGTAAAATATCAGTTGGAACTCTGCATATGGACTTAAAATAGTTCATTTTCTACTCTGTGTAGTTCTTGTAGCTCCACTTTAATATTCTTCTCTAATACAGGTGTCAGCAATTCAAATATAGACTGAATGGCCTTATTAGCATCTTTCTAATGAGTAAATAAGTGCAGCTTTTAACTCAATTGCACCTAAAAGTTGTCACTATATGGCTGCTTTCCAGCCCACAAGAAATTACCAGGCATTGGCTGTTGAGGCACCTTTAATGTGAACTCATCCGAGCTGTATTCTCGGCAGAGAGCAGTTCCTGAAAAGCCCACGAAGATTGGCTCTCTTTTCCACCGGTATTTCCCCCAGCAGACTGGAAGGAAGAGATCAGTTCTCTTATCAATTTTAGAGTTTATGTGCTGTGGACAGGAGTCTGCATCCTTGTTTAACGTCGCAGCAGACCGTAGGTATGAGGCATTACACAAACATTCAGTGATAGCATTTTTCAGAATCACAAGCTCAAGACCAGTTGGTTTTGCTTGTTCAGGAGGTCATTTTAGATTTCCAAAACAGCGAACAGAGTTCCTCATCTTTCAGATACGGCATTGTTCTTTCAGTACGTGCCAGGAGCCCCGGCTCGCTGTCAGCCCCGGGGGCTCCGGAAGGTTCCCTCAGGCCTGGCTCAGCAGTGAGGGCCCGAAGGCACGTGAGGCCCGGGCTGGAGTTCCTGGGGAATGGGAGGACGGGCGCGACCCGCTCACGGTTCACCGGGGGAGGGAGCCCGGCCTGAGGCCTACACACCGGGCTGCAGCCCCTGCAGGCATCTCCCAGAACGTACAGCCGCCTGCCCGTGAATCGGCCCCGTCCTCAGCTCCATGCTAGAGCGGGTCCTGAGGAACGCTAATTGGGCAAATGGAGGGAACCTGAGCGTTTTGAGTCGCTCACCTGGGGATGAACAACGCTGGTCGCAGCGCACTCCGTGCCCCAGCGGCGGGCCGCAGTGGCCGCCGGGGCACCGCGGTGCACGAAGCTGGTGTTTGGCCGCTCGGGAAGATGGAAGCAGCAGCTCCGCCATCCTCGAAGGAAGAATGGCCGTGAGGGGCGAGTGCTCTCCGGCCCTGGGCCCGCCATGGCACCTGCGGCAGCCGCGCCCGCCGGACTGTGAGCAGGTCAGTGCCTCAGCTCCGACTGTGCTGCCTCTTTTCTCTCTCAGGAATGTTTGTCATCGCTTTAGCTTGTTCTGGATGTTTTTAAAATACGTATCGAGAAAAATCCCTCTACAAATCATCATCTGTTTAAGTCTTCTTTGGTTCAAATGTTATTACCTTTTTTATTGAAAGCAAACTTTTTTTTCATAAAGACCTGTTTTCCTTTAAAACAAAGGATTTGAATTTTTGTGTTGGAGTAGCCTTTAGGTTGTTTGATATTTGTGTATCTTGCAGTATGGTATTTCGTTTCAAAGAAGAATTCTTTCGTGAGGTTTATTTTGTCCAAAAATTTAAAAGCTGATGTCTTTGGATTAAGATTCTATGGGTTTTGTTGATAACTTGTTTTCCACAGGAAAAAGTTAAGTGTTGTCCTAATGACTTTCCCTTCAGAAGGGAGTTCCTTAACTCTTTTATGTGTAATGTGGTTGTCTATACATCGCTGTTTTGCAACTTTCTTTTGTTGTTAAATAACAAGCTGGGGCTTCTTAAGTGTGAGAAGGAAAAATAGCCTTTATACTACTGTTTACCTCAGCATTGGTATTATACAGTTCTTCGTGTCATAAAAATGTTATTTAATTATGGTAGATTTAATCCTATCTATCAGCTCCTCCATTGTGCAAGGATTTGGAACAGGACAGCACTCACTGGGTTACTGAGTCCCCCCCCCTCCCTATTGCAGCCGTCACATTGGATAATTTGTTTTTGAAGTGTGTTGTACTCTATTTTAACAACCCTTGTGTGGTTTATTCCCACTATTCCCAGAGGATGGCTGTTACAGAATGTGATTGCTTTACAACATTGCTGGTGAGCCATTTGCCATTGGAACTGACTTGGGATAAAGTCAAAAACAATGAGCTACCACCATACACTTAAAAAAATTCATGGCTAACTGAAGTCCATTTGGACTCATGCCAAAATCCTCTTAATTTTTTTGCTTTCTCTCAGCTTTTAAACTAGAAGTTAGATAGCAATCCTATCCTCTCTCAGCTTTTGTTATAGTAGACTAAATAAATCAAGATTTTAAAACTCATTTTCTAAAATAAGATTTCAATTGCCGTTATCTACTTAGCAGTCCTCTACCTGCTCTAAGTCTGGTTAATCTCTCAAATGCAGGTGGACTAGATTGAATGCAGTATTTCAGGTGAGCTCTTCCCAGACCTTTACACAACACTATTGCAAGGGCCTCTGTTGGAAGTTGCACCAGGTGCACTACAGTGGTGATACACAATCATTGTATTTTACCAGTCATTGTATTAATATTGAGAAATCATACCACTTATGGTTTTTTAGCCCATAATAGATTTGAGGTTTGTTTTTTAAATCAGAGGAAATTTAATGTATTGTCAATTACTTTTACTACTCTTAGGCTGTATCTCTTAAATATTTTATTTATTTTCTGTGCATTGCTGCTTTCAACTTGCTATTGTAAAGTTTTGGCTATTACTGGAAACACAATGAAAAAAATCAATGTTAGACATGGTATTTCAGTTCTTATAATAGTCTTTATTTGGCTTGTATCAGTTTTGTTTTGTTTAAGTTTGATAGGTATTCCTTGTTGCTGTTGTTGTCTCAAATTCTAGAGTTCTGAGTTGGATTGGAGATTAACTAGACTCCTGTAGTCTGGGACCACACCAGATTTGATTTCTTTTTCACTTCATCTGATTTTTATTCTCCAGGGTCATTCCTATCAGTTGTTTGCCTCTCACCCCATGCTCAGTATTGCCCTTCTCATTTAAAAGAATACAGCATATCAATTCAGGGAACATGCCTGTATTATCCTTAATCTTTACTGCATTAGTGTCTTTCTTTAATTTATGTAACTGAAAAAATATCTTCATCTATTTTAATATCCTTTGCAAAGCTAGGACAGCTCTTCACTTTACCCCATGCTTCTCAGTTAAGGACCAGTGCTTTTCCCCACATGTTCTGTTTGTTTCTCTTTTCACATCTAACACTTCCCAGGGCAGTAGTGCATCCAGTTAGGCCTAGAGTGACTTCTTCTGCATTTCTTTTTCCTTTTTTACTGTGTTTGGAATGTGGATTCTTGACTATTTAAACATTCTTTATGTGAAGTAGTAAGACTTTGCTCCCTATTCAACCTATTAACTCTATGGCCCAGCTGATGTAACTACAGCAGAGTTTGCCTTTCTGGAAGTTAAACATTTAGACATCCACTTAGTTTATTCTCCTGTCTAACTTACACTAGTTTTGTCTAGCTTGGTCCAGAGCTGATTTCTACAACTGGCTACTTTCTAATATTCTCACTACTTATCAGTAACATAGATGTAATACATCTTCTCACCCCTTATTGTTCTGATGAGGATTTGATTAAGTGTATTGTACATTGTTTCCAAAAATGACTGAATGTTACTGCTATGGATAACATTTACAGCCCATTTTGTCCCTAATTTTGTGGTTCTAAGCAAATGCCCTTAGCACCACTCCAAGAAAAGAATAAATGTGTCATGCTGCACACAATGGACCCAGACTTGGGGAATACCAGACTGCAAGGTAACGTTTCCCATGCTTTTCTGTGCTGCAGTGAACCCTGCTAACAGTACCACCAGAGTTAGGCTGTTTTTGTGGGGGGGGGGGGGGAGGTTTACAGACTTGAGCACCTGTAGTTCAGCTTCTCTGAAAGTCAATTTCTGGCCCTATAAAATGGATTAGTCTCTAGCCAATCTTTAAGCTGCTTTTGAGTAGGTATGCACATGTAACCCACTGTTCACTGTGCTATGCATCCCTCTCTGTGGCTGCATCTGGCCAACAGCGGATATGAGCATGCTACAGCTGCTTGCTAGGATATTTAACTCGAGGTGTAAAGGTTTGTGAGTCAGCCCTAGAGGTTCCAGGTAATGAGCAAGATGGTGATTATTACACTTCCAGGATTGTATGTACTTGCATTCCTAAGGACAGCTTGTGATGTGGGTGTGGAGAGGGTAGTTTAGTTCTGGGGAGGAAAAAAAAAAAAAAAACAAAAAACAACTGTTGTGAGCTTTAGAACAGATAAAAGGAAACTATTACAAAATACATCAAAAGAGACTTCACAGAAATATGCCTGTCCTCATTTTAATGTCTGCAATACAAAAAAACCTGGGAAAATGTTGCACAAATGAGTTTACCATTTAATAGCTGATGAAATGACACTGTTATGCAATAGTTGTTTTCAAAATGGGGATGCACAGCTCACTACATTATTCTTCTAGTACTCAGTTTAGGGTGTAAACTAATCTGTGTATCTATGCATACAAAAGATGAACTAAAATATTTATGCAATAATTGGTTTGTATCGGTTTGCTTTATCCAAGATTATTAGCTATCAGAACAGATGTAGATATTTTCAGAGGTGTTAGGCATAAACAACCAAACAAACATGTAGAATCTTTTGCAGTCCTCTAGTTTTTTAGTAATTCACAGGATTTGAAGGTTTGTTTTTTTTTTTTTTAGTTAAGTTAAAAGTATTCTATTATTTTCTTGGGAGAAGATCTGGACATTTTTTTGTGTAAAAAACATAGGAGAAATAAAAATGCACACATCTCACCCACAACTGAAATGAAACAATTTCTTGAGTTAAAACACAAGAGATGACTGGTCAGACAGATGTGCTGATTAAACTTCCCATGCTCTTATTATCTTGACAGGCATCAGTTCTGAGTTGACTGAGTCTGTGTTGTGATATAGTGGCTAAAACCAGTTCCTCTCTGTATATGTGTTTAGTGTTTTTCTTACCTATTTATATGGATGTGCTTTGCATGGCCTCTTCAGATTTTGTCCTCTAAACCTTCTCATCAGAGAAAGAAAACCAAAATTATCATAGTTTGCTCCAAGGTATTTTCCAAGCCCCTTCCCAAATTGTCTTGAATTGTATGACTGTGTTATATTGTCTTATGTTTGAACTTAAGAATTTGTAAGCGTTAGGGTTTCTTTCATCCCAGGAGAAATCCTGCCTTTCTCAGAATTGCTAGAAAACTTCAGGCTGACTAGAATTTCACATTACATTGTGGATTTAGGGCGTGTGCAAGTTATAAAAGCTTAAATGTATAAATGTAAATTGACACAATCCCATTAACCAGCAAACACAATTAACCATGTGGAACACTGTTTATACAAGTTTAAGTGTTTTAGTTAGAATAAATATTTTTTCCTTTACAGAGTTAGCTTTTTTCATAACCTGTGACCTGGTTTATACACAGCTATGATTCACAAGTGCCTTCTCTAATAGGGATTAAACTATACTGGTATAGCTATCAGTAGGGGTAAGAGCTAAGCAGTATTTTTGCTGACTTGACTAGTATCTACATGTAGGGAATTGTACCATTTTTACTCAGTTACTTTAGAAATAGGCACATTAAAATAGTGTTAAAAGTGTTAACTGTTCGTTGAGGAGGTAAGACCTGCTATAACATTTTCCCAGTTTATTTAACTCTAAAACAAGATTGAGGTACTATGAGTAGCCAGTTTTCTCAGAGAATTTGTCAGTATATGTTTTGTAGATACATCAACAACCATTTGTTTCTCAACCAAATTACACAGTTAAACTAGAAAAATTAGTTGCTGCATCTGGTCTAAATTCCTTTCTCAATCTTTTTATAAACCTATTGATGTATGTAGGATATCTGCTTCTGATCAAGCATAACATTTTGCCCTAACTCCATAAAGTCAGCCTGAAGACCATAATTATAAAGGTGATCAGCTCTCTTCATAAAATATTTGACACCTCTACTGAAATGTATTTAGCAGCTGATCCTTCTTAAATGAGTAAATAAAACCAAAACAAAAAAAAAAATCCCTAACCTTATTTCTATTCATCTGTTTTATCTGGAACACATTCCTTGGGCCTGCTGGTGCAATATATATTTAAGGAAATTGTAATCTTGCAAAAGAAGGGGAATTGGAAGGGGAAATAGGAAAAAAATCTTATGAATGTTCTCAGACTCATGAGCTCAAGTATTTCATGATGGAAACTGGCTATAAGGCAATTATTTTTCTCTCTAGAAGTTGATGAAATTAACTTAATCTTGTTGTAAAACTAGGTAGGGACAAGTAAGAGTTTGACTGGGTTTTTTTGGTCTCCATCAGTGAATTTCTGTGGTAACCTGATCTAGGCAGTGGTGAGCAGGTTAGTGGGGATAGTCTTCAGTGGTTCCATTGAAGGGGTGGGACAAAGTAACAAAAATAGAGGCCAAAGAGGAGAAATATTTTTATTTGCACAGCTGACAACTCTGCTACAAGAATGAATTTTTCTTTGCTCTATAATCAGTGCATGCAGTGGGAAGCTGTACATTTTACTAAAACCTTGTCAGGCAAAGCTTGCTGTCACCTAATGTGCCATGGTGGTTTCTACTTTCTTGGAAAAAATGGTGACTCAAAGATGCCTATTCTGTTTGCTATTTAATTACTTGGTGGCTACAGATTTGGATTTTTTTCCTATTCCCCCTGAGTAGGAGACTCATCTCTTCTAATTACTGTCTAGGGTGAAAAGGGCATGTTGTCTCTTCTGTATGGAATGTTTAAAGCTTTTTCTTGGGCAAAGAGAGTGGGTAGGGACATGATTAGATCTGAGCACTGGCTGGGACACCTGAGCTCTGGGCTTTGGTAAGCACTGTAACCATGGCCTTGTTAATAATGCCTTCTCTTTCCCTCTGGCTCAGTGCACTTTTATGCTAAGTGAAATGCCTTCAAAGAGCAAATGGAATTTTTTTTTCCCACATTAGAATATCCAGGTTACTGAGGAACCCTAATAAAGAAGTGGGGATTGTGGGTTTGGAATCGTTCAGATCGAGGAATTGATGCATATTCCTCTGCCTCAAGACAAGTACTTCAAGCATGGAGAAGGAATGCAGCAGATGATAGTGGTAGTTGATCTTTCCTGGTAGGAAAAAAATACATCTCCACAAAGAGAAGATTAAGGGCTGTGAATTGTACAAGAGGGGAGATTTTTCCCTGCAACTCCAAGATAGATTGGTGTGCTTGAGAATCTGGGTTGATGCTTACGAACTTCAGTGAAACTAAACCCTTACACTGCAGCTGCACTTTTAGATCTTGTGATGGCTGAAAGGGTGCTAGTAACTGCATCCCTTCCCTTGTACAGTGTGAGTCCTCTCACCTGAGCTATCTGTCACAGTCCCAGCTGAACCGATCCCTCTAAAGCTGCGGCAGTGGATGAACTGCAGAGATGGCCTTTTCCTAACTGGACGCTTTGCCGTCAAAAAGCCGAATGGCTTTTCTTGGCCGTGCCGCCAGGGTGCCGAGGTGACTGCTGCTTGGGCCGGGGCGCCGAGCTGCGGCGCTGCCCCACCGCGTCCCGAGCAGAAGGAGGGCAGGGAGACACTCCGGCCTTTGCCTCGTACCCCGTTCGGAACGGGGGGACCCCGCCGAGGCGCCGCGGCAGGTCCTGGGGGTCAGGCGCGGGCAGGGGCAGCTCCTCGGCTTTCTTTCCTTGTCCCTCCCCTCCTCCTCCCAGTGTAAGTAATGACCGCATCACTAACAGCTGTGGTCTGTAGTAATTATCTGCGTTTTCCAAGACTCGTGCGTCACCGAAGTACCTCGAGGTGACTCCGTGGCACCCGGCGATGGCAGGGACGCCTCCTGGTTCGGTCTGACGGGAGCGGACGGCGGTGGCAGTGCGAAGGCGCGCCCGCCGGCGAGAGGAGGGGACTCGCTGCCCGGGGTGCCTGGGCACGGCGTGGGACGGAGCGAGAGCGCTCAACACCCGCGTTAGCTTTTAACGCTTCTAAATAATGATCGCAGGGCTAGCGGGACAGGCAAAGGAACTGGAAATCAGCTGATATTAAGTGAGAAATCATTTATCAGTTTAAGGCTGGTTGGGGCCAGTTTTCTTGAGGTGGTTGAAGAAGAGGGGAGAAGGGTTTGAGAAACCCGGAGCCTCTGTACTCTTTTCTAAATTGCGTTGGGCTTCTAGTTACACATCGAAAAGCCTTTTCTAAAAACGACTGCTTACCCACCCAGTAACGTAAAGGACTCGCAGAACGTTTCTTAGTGGGCTAGATCTCCATCGCTCAGTAGCACTTCATGCCTCCCCCCGTTTAAAAACAACGGGGAAAGGTGGTGTTCACAGCGTGGGGAGGGGGGGGGGGGGGGGGGTAAAAAAAGGAACTAGGTCCTATGGTAGCCTCAGTAATTCCCGTTCGCGGGTTTGGTACGTCGATGGAAAAACCCAACACTTTCAGAGAGAAGTTGCTTGAGTTTAATAAACAGTGACTTCAGAAAGCGCAATAAAATCAATTAATGTTGCAAAAGCATTGGCCAAAAACAAAGTGGCGAAAGGATTTATGGAAATGTAATGGATTTACAAGCATTTATCCTGCGACTTGATAAACAGCAATGGGAAGGCGAGATGGTGAAAATAATTAGTCCCACAGCCTCAGTGAATATGGACAATTTATTATTATAATTTTATCCTTTCAGTGGTTATTCAAATTTATTTTTTAATTTTGTGAGCTGAAGCGCGGGGGGATTAATCTAAAGTTTGGTTCCCCCTTCCTCGGGGGTTCGGTTTCTTCTCGCATTTTCTCTCTTCGCACAGCAAAGCGTGATCTGTCATTTGCCAGGGCTTCTTCACACAGAGAGCTCGTTCTTAGGTTTTCGGTATTAAGGACTATTATCGTTGGCCTTAGCAAATAATGTTACCCAGCGGGGGAAGAATCAGCTGTTTGTCTCCCAGTACGCTAGGGTTTTCTCTCCCCTTTGATTTTCAGATGCGTTTTAACGCATCTGAAAGAGCCGCAGTTGGGGAGAGGCTGCAGGAGCATGCCTCGGCTCTTGAACAACGCTAGCCGCGAAAACTTTTCTGCTTGCTCTCAGGAGTTCGTAGCCCTGTTATCACAGTAGAAAAGAGACATCCAGCATGGAGTAGAAATTACAATTTCCAGAAGTCAGAATTTATTACGGTTAAACTGTGATAAGATCCCATCTGTTATGAACACATGTAGCACCAATTGTTTTTCATACAACTGCAATCTATTTACCCTTCAGAACGAATGAGATTACAGGCGCGATTAAAAAAACCCAACAACAACAACAGAAAACCTCCAAAAAAACCTCAAACCATCACGGGGGATGTTTTTTGGGGTGGGGGTTATTTTGCTTTGTGGTTTTTAATTTTTTTTGGTTTTGGAAGTCCGGCCTCTCTGTTTTTATCTGGGCAAACCATTTGTACTGCCATGCTGCCCTCCCGGGCCACGGGGCGATGCCTGGTGCCGAACACGCGGGGTCCGTCGGTCCCGGCCGGGCCCGGCTCCGGCTCCGGCTCCGGCTCCGGCCGCTGCCCTGCGCTCTGCCGGGGGCCGCAGCGCCGCCTGGCGGCCGGGAGCGACACCGGCCCGCGCAGACAAAGGGGAGCCGCTCCTCGCTCTTCCTCCCCGGGAGCCGCCGCTCCTCGCTCTTCCTCCCCGGGAGCCGCCGCTCCTCGCTCTTCCCGCCCGGGAGCAGCCCCTCTTCCGCCGGGCAGCTGCGCGTAGCGTGCCCGCTCCGGCCTGCGCCCCAGGAGAGCAGTAGCGTTTGTTATTAACTGGAACGTGAACCTGAAACGATGGAGGGGGAGGGGAGATATTTTTGTGCTTCCATTGGTCGTGGTAGTTTGGGAACGAGGAATGTGTCTGCTCGTCTTCTTGTCCCATCCCACAGAAGTGGTTTGGATCGGGTAGCATGCGCTTCACAAAATAAGGCAGGAAAGATGAAGCACTTACACACACACACTCACATGCAAAATCCCACACGTTTTTACCGCGATAGCCTAAGAGCGGTAATCTAATTTAGTTCTCTTTCAGACTGTTTCAAGGCATATATGTGTGTGTGTATATATGTGTGTATATATATCCTCCAGGTTTCAGTGGGCGTCCTTCTGCTGCTCTGTTATCATTATTTCTTGCCTTGATGTGACGTTGAAGACAGATGACAGCATTGTCAGGTTGTCTTTAATTCATTTGAAGATTAAAAAAATACACGCACAAGGCTTCTTACACAATATTCAAAGCCTGAACGGATTCACTTTTTTTTTTTTTTTCCACGTAGGGGAAGTGGGGCTGGGAACGGGGGTGGGTAGTTGATGAATTTCAGACATGGGGAGAGAACAAAGTCTGTGCATCGCTCTGCGTGCACACTCGCACAGAGCAAGCAGCCGGAGGTGGGTTTTTTGCAACAGCAGCACCTGGTTGGTGTTGATGGAGAAATATCCAGCATTAGGACCGTCTTTTTGCATTTATGCACAAGCTCAAATGTATAATCTGCTCAAATTTCAACCACGTCTCTGCTGCCAAAGCATTACACCTACGAAGAGGTGAGACCATAGAGATTCAGGGCCCGTCATTTTTTCTTCTGACACCTCTGTGCTTCATCACAACAAAATTTTACCTTAAAAAAAAAGGTAGTCTGGCCTGAGTTTTCCAGGAGTGAGCTGAGAAAGAGAGACACCTCTGATCAGAACCGGTTGCTTGCCTGCCTCAGGTCTGTTCACAAAACAGTGAGGGTTGTGCTTCATGACGCAGAAAGAATCGGGTGGTGGGGTGTCCCAACATGGCGTTAAAAATGTCTGAAATTATACCCAAAAATCTGTATGGAAAGGAAATTTGGTGCTGGTAGCTCCAGCGATTTTTCACTTCAGCTTCATTCCTTAAAAAAAAAATAAAAAACCAAAAACGGAAAACAACAAACGAAAACACAAAATTTTTAAAAACAACAACAAAAAAACAAAACAACAAAAAAACCCAAACAAAAAAAGAACTACCACAAAAATCCCTAAACTGTGGTCTACTGGAAGTTTGTTATGAGAGCCAGCAGTATTAAAGCAAGGCAGCATTGCTGTCCATCTTTTCTAAATATGAAAGAATGAAGTTTGAGCAATGTTTTTTACAGAATAGGAATGCACACTTACTTTTGCTTCAAAAAGTTTGGATCCTTCAGGATTCCCTTTGCCTGAGTAATTTCGACTGTTGGTGTGGGTAGATCATTACAAACCTCGGGTTAGAGAGAGGAGGGCCAGTCACAGCCACAGCACTGCGTGTACCTTGCTGGCTGCGCTGAGGGTGGCTCAAAGGTGGTGAATGGGCAGTGGGTGACTTTCTGGTCTTAGCAAATGGAATCTCTTATCATTGAGGAAAATCTTCCCATAATAAAGGCATCCTTGTAATTTAGTTCTAGCATACATTTTGCATTCTAAAACCAGGCAAGCATATGTATATGTGTGTGTTTGGTATGGGCTTGTCCACATAAGCCAAGATGCATATGCCCATCTAGGCTCAGATATATTACAGAGACTCCTTTGCTGTCTGTGGAGTCTGGTGTTTTATTGTTTCATAAAACTACCTTAATTACATTTCCCCATAGATAAGATAAACAGGACCCTTCTTTTCTAACCGTTGCTTATCAGAAGCATTTTGTCGAAGTGACATCCAGAGTAAGCTTTTGAAAGTGGATGGAAATGCATTAATTTTTATTTTGGTTCTTCAGTTGCACTTAGCATCTGACAAGAGTTGATTTAAATATTACATGATTCTATCTTTAACGTTCAAAAAAGATTTTCGAAAAAGACAAAACTGTTTAATTTAAACTAATGTATGCCTGACTCTGGTCAGATTGATCACAGTTTCGGGTTTTGATGGGTTTTGCCCTTCTGTTGCTTGTCCTCTCAAGCTGGTTTTTCACTGTGAAATTATTTTAGTTCGGTGGCATGGACCAGCGGCTGCTGTCAAATCCACAACCCATCCAGTTAGTAAGAACGGGAGCGGGGGGGGGCGGGGGGGGTGAGGGGGGGGTGAGGAATAACAAATGTAGTCCTTTTACCTAAAAACATTAATGTCCATAAGTCAATCTCTATTAGAAAAAGAAGGCAAATTTCATAGATTAATATCAAAATCCTAGATGGCACTTGCCAGGTCATATACTTAACAAGGCTGGAAGAGAGACCTACTTATCACCATTCTACATATAAAATAAGGTGTTTTAATTTTTCTTTAACCTCGGGGACAGTATCTGAGCAAAACAGTAATAATAGCATTAAGTGTTCATTTCACCACTTGCATCAGCAATATTTGTGTGGAACCTTTCAGAGCTGAAATCCCCAAAACTGCAATTAGCGTTCCAGGACACAAATGCCTCCCTCGCTCTTTTTAAGTCGCCCCTGCAACACCTGATGGGCGATGGGATTTGGCTAGCGAAGTCTGAGCTGCAGCTGTTAAAGATCCATAATTGTAAAACACACGAACAGGAGAGAAACGTGGCAATGGCGTTGTGTTTTAATCGCAGCAAAACTGTAATTGTTGCTTGCACACCCAGATGGAGCCTGAAATGTAATTTTCCCCAAATTAAGAGTAGTTAAAATAGCGAAGCGGGGAAGGCAGTCTGGCCGGGCTGCAGGAGAGGGCGAGGGGCGTGCGGCATAGAGAGAGGATTGCGAGCTTGTTCTGCCTTTCTCGGGCTCGCTGGATGAATCCTCCTCCACCATCACCCCCCGACCCGAGATGCCGTTCTTTCGATTACTTTCTGTGTTTGTATCCGCTTCTTATTTTATAGCTAAAGTTTACTCGGTGCAGATAACAGCACTGTCCTCTCCTCCCTTTCTCTAACTCAGCGGTTCGTAACGAGAGCTCGTTTCACATTTCCTAAAGCAGAGATACGCGAAGGTCCCTTTCCCATTTAAGGCGGGCGGGGCGGGGGGGAACACATTTGGTTAAAGCGCGAAGCATTTCCCGTGCCGCTTTCGGACAGCGTCCCGAAAGAGCCGCAGCGCGGCCCAGCCCCGGCCTCCCCGCGTGTGTCCCGGCCGCAGAGAGCGAGCCGTGCCGGGACGGCCGGGCGGCCGCCGGAGCTTCAGTAGCTTGCTGCTTTTCTCGCCCTTGCACATTAACGCTAACTTCCACTAATTATCTGGAGTAAATGTATTAGATTAATTAGCATCTGAGCACCACGGGAAATTCTGAACAGTAATTATATTGTGGGGGGATCCAGAACGGGGGAGAAAACCCAGTGGTTTGTTAAGCCAAGTCGCCGCTTGCAGCTTTGCCCCCCGCCAGTGCGGGCGGAGCGGGGCCGAGCGCGGGCAGCAGGTACTCGGCTCCGCCCGAGCGCTGCCTGCGAGCGCCCGGCAGGGCGCGGGGCAAAGCCCTTCCCTGGCATTGCTTTTACGTTCTCGGGTATCGCTTTTCCGACTATCGGCGGTTTGTTCCGCAGTTTCGGTAGCTGCTCTGGCTTCTCCGTTGCAGCCCCCGCTCCTACCTGAACGCAGGACGACGAGCCGGAGCTGGGTGGTGGCCCTTGGGCGCTAGGAACCCCGGGCTGGGGAGGCAGAGACGCGGCGCAGGCAGGGGCAGCCCCTCTCGATATCACGTCAAGTTTGGCACTGCACTTCAGCAAAGAGCAAACCCGGCACAAATAACCGATGGCTTCCTTTTTTTTCCCCCGTCCCTTCCTTTTTAAAGGAAAATGAGTTTTCAGAGCTGTCCGATTTTTTTTTTACGTGACGATCTTTTGTGCTGCGGTGCGAACTGAAGAGAGAAATTGAAAATAACTGCATGAGCTCAAACAGCGCTTCCCTAATTACTTCTGAACTTCTCATTTAGAAAGAGATGAATAGTTATGCATTACATTGTTAAAAAAAAGCTTTAGGATAATCATCTTACACTTCCACAAAACAATCTTGCCTTCCCCGTTTCTTTCAAAAGAAAGTAGTCTTCTAGTTGAAAACTAGTTTTAAAAACCAGATATTTCACAGCAGAAACATTTTAAAAATAAGTTTGCTTTCTTTAAAGAAAGGGAAAGAGATTTAAGCGATTCTACGTTTTTCTATTTCGTGCCAACAAATTCTACTGAAGAGGAAAAAAAAAACCCAACTGTGTCTGATTATTTTTTAAGAGAGCCCTGGGGTTACAATAAAAAAAAACTTTGTTTTTTTTTTTTTAATTTTTAATTAAAATTGAATAAACGCTTAAGGAGAAATTAGCAGTCACCTCCATCCAAGACCTATTCGGGTTTTATAACAGAATCAAAGCGTATTTAAAAAAAAAAAGTAAAACCTTTTAATACATCAAATATACGGAATTTTAATCTTTAAAGCGATACATTGTCTATTTTAGTACATGACGTAAACCTTACTTAACCCTTTTTACAGGGTGGACTTAAAAATTAAAAATAGTTAAGTGTTCCTTTTAAAGAACAAAATAAGGCAAATGAGGTTTTTGGAATAGAATTGTTTTTGTTTTTTTCTTCCAGAATACATACAAAAAAATACCAATTCTCTTTCAAGGGTATACACCTTAAAAATAATTGCAATTTGAAATTATAACTGACAAATTGCGAGTTGTTTTTTAGTAACAAACATGCATGTAAATTTTTTGTTTCAATGAGACATTAAATAAGAACGTACAATACAATCATAGCAATTTTAAAGTAACATTAAAGAGAAGACCTCTATCTTTTTATTTATATTCTACAATGGGTGTTCCACTTTTTACCTATTGAGCTCAGTTTAGTAATGCACTTTATGATTCGTTGTCCCGCTTGAAGCTAACATAAATAAATACAGTGCTCATGGATCCAGTCCTCAAATGAACACTATTTTATAAAAAGTCAGATTTTTTTTTCTTTCCAACTTTTATAAAGTTTCGCAGGGCTTCCTTCCCTTACCGCTAGACTTTGTGTTGTGTGTCAAAGCCCCGCTGCCTGCACTCACTGGTACCCCAGGGCCGAGGCTGTGGTGAGTCTCTGCCCATAGAGTGCGTAAGGGGAGTAGTAGGGTCCGGTGGCAGCGGGCACGGGCACGGGGGCCCCGGGGGTGGGCAGGGGGCTCTTGGAGTAGGGGTGGTAGCGGCTGCCGAGTCCCAGCGCGTGGTGCGGGCTGCGCAGGGCCAGCGTGCCCGGGCTGCCCGGGGCGCCCGTCGTGGGGATGTGCATGTGGCACGCCATGGCTGCAGCCGCTGCGCTGGCCAGCGACGAGGAGCTGGGGTAGCTGGAGAGGAGTTTATCGGTGCCCGGGAAGGCAGTATGGGTCCGCAAGTGGCTAAGCAGCTCCTCCGAGGTGGCAAAGCGCTTGTCGCAGGGTCCGTTGGCCGACACCCAGTTGCAGATGTGTGGCTGGGGGTCATTGGGGAGCATGAAGCCGTAGGGGTACAAAGGGTGGCCGGCTAGCGAAGGCGGCGTGGCGCCGGTCAGCGAGGAGTGGACGCTGTGCAAAGGGTGGGTGGGGTAGACGAGGGGGTATCCGGACTTGAGGGCTTGGTCGTGGGCGCAGGAGGCTCCGGCGGCGCCTGCCAGGTGGCTGGCGCAGTGGTAGCTCAGGCAGTAGGGGTCTCGGCACAAGCTCGCCGTCATCACCGACGGCGGCGACGCGCCCGCCAGCGGGCTCGACCCCGCCGGCTTGCTGCAGCCGAGGCTGCTGGCGGCGGCCAGCTGGGCCCCCACCAGGCTGGAGGATTTGGTGGGGTCCAGAGCCACTCCGTGCGGCAGGAACTGTGGCGGGTAGCCGGCGTAGGCTCCAGCCAGCGTCCCCGGGTAGCTCATGCCCGCCGGGGGCAGGGGGAAAACGGTCTGGCCCGGCTTGTAAGGGGAGACGGGGGCCACGAGGCCGGAGCCCAGAACGGAGGTGGAGGAGGTGGCGGTGGTGCTGCTGCAGGAGGAGGCGGAGTCCGATGCGATGGGCTTGGAGCCCGGCGTGCTCTCCTGGTGCTGGTTGACCTCCACGTTAATCCCGGCACAGCTCACGCTAATCCGGCTGTGGCTGATGCTGGTGGTGCCCGGGCCTCCCTCCGAGCCGGAGCTGCCGCTCTTTCCGCAGCCCTCCGAGTCCTTCTTGTCCTCCCCGCCTTTTCCCTCGGCCGGCAGCAGCCCGGGCGAGCAGGCGGAGGCGCTGGAGTTTGGGCTGCCTGTCCTTGGGGTGAACGGCTGGCAGGTGGCGCTCGGCACCCGGAATCCCGACTTCTCCCCGGCCGCGACCCCCGCGGCGGGGGCGCCCGCGCAGCCCGCCGCCCCCGGTTCCTTCTTCTCCGCGCCCGGCTTGGAGTACGGCTTGAAGCTCGATTTGTCCTCCACGCCGATGTCGCTGAGCTTCAAGGGGCCCGACTTGGAGTCCTTGTCGCCTCCGGAGCCATTGGAGGTGACCGAGGAGAGTTTGGAGGAAGGGGACGGGTCCGGCTTCCCTATCTGCGAGCAAGTTTGTGCCAAAAGGGCCAGGGGGCTCTTCTTTGCATCCAGCTGCGGAAATCAGGACACACAAAGAAAGAGATTTAGTCGGGGTCTGAGAAAACCCCCATTGCATACATAGGACTCTTGTCCCGTAGGTTTCTGCAGAGTACAGCCTGGAAGTAAGGAACAGTTTGTGCGCATTCATCAACTTGACAGCCCCCTCCCCTGAATGCACCATTTTCCATAAAGCCTTTAAAAAGGGCTGGGGATTTTCGTATCCCTGCGAGCCCGCCGCGGCCGCCTTCAACGCGCCCAGCCTCCCAGGCAGCGGCCGGGCAGCGCGGAGCTCGGCGTCTCTCGGGCCGCGCTGGCCCGCAAACCCGCCCGGGAACTATAGCGACTGCAGCATTTCTGCACCCTGACTGCTGGCACTATTTATAATCAGAGCCCGAGCTAGCCGGCGAGCAGGGCTCCCCGGGAGAAGGGTGTCCTCGCTCCGCAGAGACCTTAATGAAATCATTCATTCCCATGGACACACCCTTCCCACCACCAGCTCCGTTTCGAGTTTCGGTCCCTCAAACAGCGAGCTACTCAGAGGGAACCTCGACAGAGCAGAAAGGGGACCAACAGGCCCCTCGAAGTACAGATCCGTGTCGGTACTTGAAAGGAATTTCGGCGAGCCGAAATAGTTATCCTGCCGCACCCACGTTTGAGCCTGTCGCTCTCCGCGTCGTGTCGTCTTGTCCCGTGTGTGTGTCCCCCCCCCCCACACCAAAACAGACCCTGCAAAAGCAAGGCTGTTTGGCGCTCGGAGCGCTGCTTATTTGTGTAGCCCGATCGTGACCCCAGCGGGGATCGGTTCCTTCCACTCACCCCTCCTCTCAAAAAAAAAAAAAAAAAAAAAAAAAAAAACCAAAAAAAAACCAAAACCAAAAAAACGCTCAAAATAGCAAGAAAGAAAATATTAATTTACACAGGAATTATAAAGTATCCCAGTAAACACGGAAACAATACCCAGGAGCAGTTTCTCGCACTAAGTCGAGATCAAAAAAAGCCCCTGTCCCGGTATAAATGCATTTCAAAGCGCAGGAAAGTGCTGAGGGCGGCTGGCGGAGCCGCCATGCACAGCCAGCGCCCGGGCAGGGACGAGAGAAAACGACGGGGACCGGGTCCTTACCTCGATAGGGCTGACGGGCGTGGAGGGTAAAGGCTGCAGGTATTCAGGGTGTAAAATGTGTCCAGTCCGCGCCGTGAGCATTTTCAAGACTTTGATGGGAAGGCGGTTGGCTTGGCGTAGCGGGTCCGAGGGGGGGACGGCGTGGAAGCAGGGCTTGGCGGCGGCGCTGCTGCCGTTATTCCCAGCGAGCCCGTTCGGCCCGGCGAGGTCGGCGGCGCTGCGGCTGCGGCGGGGGCTGCCTCCGGGCTCGCTGAGGCTGCTGCTGCGCTTACTACTTCTTATAGCAGAAAGCGAGGGCGATGTGATCATGACCCAAAACCTCGCATGAAAACTGGGGCAAGTGGCGCCGCTCGCACTCGGAAATGCTCGCTCGCTTTCTGCAGGCGAGAAGGGAAAAAAGCCACACGCCCCCCGAGCAGAAAAACAAACATACAATGTCCCGTGGCTCTCTCTGGCGGGGAGGGCGTGGGTGGGGAGGGGGAGGGAAAGGGGGAGCCGGCCGGAGAGAAAGAGAAGGAAAAAAAGCCGAGTAATCCTTGGGCTGTGCTGGGGGCGGGGGTGGGGGCTGCGAGCGTGTGCCGCGGTCCCCCTCGGCCGCTCTCAGCTCCCCCGGCTGGCGCGGCGCGGAGCGCTCGCCTCCGCCGCTCAGCTGTGATGCGAGCCGCTGCCCATCCAGCCCGGGATCTGGCAAAGAAACTCACTTCAAAAGCAGCTGAATTAGTCTGAGATTAAAGCCTTTGCCGCCTTCCAATCAAATGGGACCCCGAGGTGATTGGAGGGTCAAGGGGATGTGACGTTCCCTTTTCTGGGCTTTTTTTCCCTCCGTTTTTAATGGTCTCTCGCTCTCTTTTTTTTTTTTTTTTTTTCCCTTCCCTTCCTCGTCCGCCTTCCCTCTCCCCTCCCCTCCCCTCCTTCCTTGTTTTCGCTCCTAGGATGGGATGGGCGTTAATTCTGTGTTTCACATCACGCGCTGCGAGCGTTTTTCTTCCTCCGCAGCCAGCGCGGATCGCGCGGCAGCGGCGGAGCGGCCGCGGGGCTGGGGACGCCGCGCCTGCCGGGGGGCGGCCGCGGGCTCCGCCGTCCTCCCCCCGCCCGCCCCCGCCGCTCGCACAGCGCCCCGAGCTCGACCTGCCGCCCGCCACGCACGGCGCTTACGGGCCCGGCCCGCGCCCCCCTTCCCGAGGCCAGCCCGCCGGCACCGCTCCGGGGCCGCCGCCGCGCCGTGTCTCCCCCCGGGACCCGCGGAAGGGCGCGGGGCGCTTTTCCCGCCCCTCCCGCCTGACAGCGCGGGGGAGGCCCGGCCGAGAACCTGCAGAGCGCCGGCCTGCACGTCGCCGGCGGCAGCGGGCGGGAGCCGGGGCGCTGCGGCGCGGCTTGCGGCGGCGCGGGGAGCGCGGCGGGATTGGGGGAGGTCGTCACACGCGGGGCTGTCACGCACAGCCCGCCGCCGCCTTTCGGGACTCTCCGCCCCGCCGTCAATTGTCAGTGCTCCCCAACCGCAATCAATCAGTTATTTGTCAGCCCCTGTCAATCCGCCCTTGATTTATGTCAGCTTTTGTTGCTGATTACAAGCCTGGTGTGACTTGAAGGGGGAAGGAGAGAGAGAGAGAGAGAGAGAGAGAAAGAAAGAAAGAAAGAAAGAAAGAAAGAAAGAAAGAAAGAAAGAAAGAAAGAAAAAAAAGAAAGAAAGAAGAGAGAGGGAGGGAGGAAGGAAGGAAGGAAGGAAGGAAAACAGAGGGGAAAAAACGGCTCCTCGGGAGAAAAAGCCTTTTAATTTACGGAATAAATCCTTGGAGTAAACTGGATTTGTTTGCCAGCAGCCGGTAGCCCTCCCTAGCCCCTCATCGCCCTGTCGAGGAGGGCTGCTGGCTGGACTCCTCTTCCCTCTTGGTTCTCTTCGAAAGTGTCCTTCGTCCCTGCAGCCGCCGGGCTGAACCGGTCGCCGGCAGCGGGGGCCTGGGGAGGCAGCCCCTCGCTTTAACGAGAGTGTTGGTTCTCCATTTATGTGTTTGATTTTCAGCTAGGCTGTGCTGAGAGCCTTCTGGGTACGCACACAGTGTCCACCCGGGCGCTACATACGTCCTGCTTTGTGTCTGTGCGCTCCCGAAGGGTACCGGGTCCGCTGCCCTCAACCCCGTTTTTACCGGCACTGGCGGATGCCCCGAGCGGAATCCGCAGCCGTTCAAGTCATTGGGTTGCCTTTTTCCTTTCTCTTTGTACTTTGCTTCCCACTATCCCCCCCACCTCCTCATCCCATAACATTTTTTCACAGGCAAAATGTGTTAATCAATCTTTTACTTTTGTTTCCGGATCTGACATGGTGGCCCACACAATCTACAACATTAACAAAAAGGTCACTTAGAGATAAAACACGTTTGACAAGTGAAGAACAAGGCAAGTGCTTTAGGGGTCGCGTCCAATTCCTGACCTGGACTCCAACCAGAACAGGCGCTGATCCTGGAAGGGTTGGACGAGAGGAAGGACTTTCACTTTCTCACGTTTAGATCTGCTGAACCAAGTCCTTTTTCTTCCGTTGAAACACCGATCTGCCCCAGTCCCTGAACAGATGTGTCAGATAGTCTTTAATGACCTGCTCTTCTTACATTGTATATGTAAGGCAGGTTTTCCTCGCTATCCCCCCTTCCCCCGCCCCCGCCAAGCGGTACCCTTTAAATCTTGCAGCGCAGTAAGTATATCTGCCGTATTTTATTTAAACCACTTTACTCTTTTACTATAGTGTATAGAGTGGGATAAATATACGGAACTCCTCTAGCTTTAATAAAGATGTGACTAATTTTAACAAACTTTTTAATTTCTACCTTTTCTCTGAAAGATAAGGTATGTTGGCTCAACTTCTCAGTGAAGAGTCATAAACGTACTTTCATTTTGCAATTACCGCGGTCATCTTGCAAGACCATCAAAATTAAAAGGCAGGGGGGAGAAGGTAGAGAAAGAAATCTTGCATTAAACCCACGATATTGCAATAGGATTGACAAGACCCACAACTTGCCCTCGAGGAACTCTCCCCCCCTCCTTTATCTAGAGTGGAAGTGACTTAAATCTGCCCCAGGTTTTCCCCCAGTTCTTTCTTTTGTTGTCAAGTCCAATTGATAAATGGAGTGCAGTAAAACTCTGGAAGAAAAAAAAAAAAAAGCTGAAACCTTCATTTGTGTTCATTTGCATTAAAGTGCTTGGAACAGCTGTTTTCCTTACAGGACCGGGGAGACTCCTATCTGTTTTCTCGTTGTATTTATCCTGCCTCCCAGGGTGAAAGACTAAAGATTAATTGTCTTAAGGTAGAGTCAGCTGTGGGAAGGCTCTCCCTCCCCATTTTTCCTTCTCTCTCTCTTTTCTTGTGGAGGTGAGGGTGATTTCGGGAAAGGGTTGTTTTACTTGTAAGCCAAGGAAGCAAAGGCGATAGCCGGTACATGTATAAAACAGGCAGCGCACCGACGGGGAAAGCGGGGGGAAGAGCACGAACCCCGATCTTTCTGGCTGAAGTAGAAGCATCAGAGGGTAATTTAATTAGTAACTTCAGAGGGCAGGTTTTTCCATTCGCTTTTCCTTTTATTTTTTTATTTTTTTTCCCCCACTCAGCCTTTGAAATGAGATTTAAATCGCACTCAGTACTGTAAACTTTTTTATGTAGAACCTTGTAAAAAAATCAGCCCCAAGACATCTCCTCCCCTTTGCGCCCTCCAAAGCATTTTTGAGCTATGAGAGCTTATTCACTGCGCTTAACACACGCAGAAAACGATTCCCAGCGAGGGGCTCGGAGTTAGGATGCACACGCGTAGGATCGGGCGGGCGGCGGGGCTGCAGCTTGAAAACGGTGCGGAGTTTGTGATTTGCCTGCTGCGGGCTCCTTTCCTCTCTTGAGCCGAAGAAGAGGGATTCTGTCCTGCCTCGTTACCTTCGCGAGGGATTCTTGTTTAATGATTCCGTGCAGACGGTTTGCTGTTTGGCATTTACTTGTGTAGTCTTGTTGAAGTTTTGGTGGTTGTTGCTTTTATTCCTTTGAAAAAAAAAAAATCCAAGGGTTGGAACCCGTCTTCCTCCTTTTACAGAGGAAAATCGTAACTTAAAAAAAAAGGAGAGCAAAGGAGGAATTAATTAACAAGTGCCAGTCCACACTTTCCTTTACCTACCACTATTGGCAAGCATGTCAAGTCGATTTTATTTGCACACAATGGAAATGATTTATTTTCTCTTAAAAAGGAGTGGGCTGGCAGATATTTGAGGAGGAGAGGAGAGCGAGACCGAGAGAGGAAAAAAAGTTTGAAAATGCCTTGAACTATTCACTGTCGAGATGGCTAATCAGTATTGAGGCTCGAGGGCACTCGGGCAGCTTTTCAATGCGGTTTTCCTTTCATCTCAAGCTGGATGGAGGCGCTCAATTAAAAGCCTATCAGTTTGTAAGTAAATCAACGCCTATCAAAGTTGTCACATCAAACAAAACGATTATTATTGCAGCCCGCCTCCCCTATTAATCTCCCTCTAAAATAATCCGCTTGACAGGTCAGGCTGGCGAGCTGCAAACCCTGGTCAGGATCACCCAAAAAACCCGGACTGACTATTTTTCCCTCGGGAGAGGGAACTGCAGAAACCTCGACACCAGCGTGGCTGCTCTGCGAGCTTGCTCTCTTGCCATTTAAGTGTCAGCTTCTGTAGATCATGTTGGAAAAGGGCGTTTAGTCTTTTAAACGGAGCAGCAACAACCCTACAGGCCCTTTAGTACAGCTTTTTTGTTTGTTTGTTTTTTCTTTCTCCCCCCCTTTCTTTTCTACCGTTTCGAACAAGATTAAGATTTTAATTAGCAGAAGCAGAGTTGCCGAGTTGTGTCTGGGTTGTGTTTCTATGCGTAACAAAATTCAGTTATGTGTGTGTCCATCCGGTGCGTCTAATTTATTTCCTTTGATGGTACTTACATTTCACTATCTACTTCAAGAATTTTATTAAGATATACATTGCATTACATTTCTGTAGGTGGTGCGTCTTCTTCCTTTTTTTCCCCTCATAAGAATGATAGTACTTCGTATAAGAAGATAAGAAATGTGATGCGTTATCACAATAACACCGCCACGATTTCATACATTTGGAGAGGCTCTTCCCCCCTTCTCTTTTATTTTTTTCTTTTATTTGCTTTCTTTTTTCTTTAATGCGAGACTGCATGTTCTCAGCTAATAACTGATGCACCTGCCCAGGTATCCAACAGAGGTGTGGGGTATTTATTCCAGAATGTTAGTAAAGCAAATAGTTGTAAAGCTTGCCAACATAAAGTAAGAAAGATTTCCAAACCCCTCCCCTGTTCACATAGTACCTGAAAATATTTACCCTTATGATTGTAATTACTTTCCTAACACATAGAAGCAATATATATTTTACTCTGCATGAGATGCAGGTAATCGTTTTATAAACGGTGATAATTTCCGAACCATCTCCAAAATAATAGTCACGTTTAAATGAACGTGAATTTTAGTAGTCAGTGGCATTTTTACTAAACGGGCAGAAAATCACTTTTGTTTGCTTGTTTGGCTGGTTGCTTACTGCTTTCGGAAACATACCTTCACCTAGAATGTTTTCAGATGCATTTGTCTAATTTTGTTCCTTTTGTTATGCCGAGATAATGAAGAGATTAATGCACTTAATAATAAAAAAAAAACCCACCCCAACCTTTCTCTTTTTAGCCCTTTGACAGATTTCCCTCTTGACATTGTTTCACGTGTGAGTGTAAAAATTTTTACTCCTGTGTTGAAAGCCGTTTGCCAACAGCTATTTTCCAAATCTACCCTCTTTTATGTTTAAGGTGTTTCTTATGCAAACAGCTGTTATTTAAAATATGCCTTAAGGTAACTTTCTAGAGGGAGAGAGCAAGTCAAATAACTGCAATGACACGAACAAGGCTGGGTATGTTTCCTGTTAAGTGCATGGTGATTTTTAGTGTCATTTCATGTTTTTAAATGTACTACGATTAAAATGACCGAGCCCAATG
Source organism: Cinclus cinclus (assembly GCF_963662255.1). Classification (NCBI taxonomy): domain Eukaryota; kingdom Metazoa; phylum Chordata; class Aves; order Passeriformes; family Cinclidae; genus Cinclus; species Cinclus cinclus. Next base: position 21,903,745 of record NC_085052.1, read on the forward strand.
CAAGTGAACACGTTTCCTAATTCGTATATAAGTAACTCGGATTGGTATTTGGCGTCTAGATTGTAAGAGTGGGGAAAAAAAGAAAGTCTTGTAGCTTTTGTAGCACCTTGGTCTGATCACTCCATCTCAGCAATCATAAAGGCATCTTTGTGTTTATCTTCTGCGAAAGCCTGGAGGCTACGGGGGAGAATTGTACCAACTAAACGCATATTTGGTTACAGTAATCCCTCAGAAATTAACCATGGCACACAATGGAGGCGATCTCCAGCTTCATCACGTCACTCGGATCCCAAATGTGGAGAGTGTTTATTGACAACTTTGTTATGGAAACTGTGCAGATCAACCAGATGCGTCTTCAACAGGGAGGTACAGTGTAGGAACAGTGTCCTTTGAGATACGAGGAGGAGTTTTGAGGATATGGCTGGAAAAGGCACTGGAACCCAAATAATTAACCTTATCTAAACACCATAATGACAAATGGACAACGATCCTCGACTCAATTACAAGACAGCTATGTTTGGCAGGGGCAGGAAGAAGCATGCAATATATCTTAGCTATTTTCTTGAAACCGTCTAGGTCCACGATCCCAAAAGGTTAAAATAATCTTAATTTTTAATAACTATTAGCTTGTTTTCAGTTATCCATAATGATGCATTTAGGTCTCCTCTAATCCCCACTGCTTTCATTTTTAGCTTTTTACACCCTAAAATTAATTCCACCTAAAGTACATTTTTCATTTTGTACTGTACTAGCGACGTGCAAATAATTTACATCAGCGTTCATCAGGACTGTCCTGAAGTGATGGATCATTTTGTTGAGTTGCAGTAAAAGTGCAGAATGATCTATAATGATGTAATATATACATTAAAAGGGTGTCTGGATGATCAGAGTTTTGCTAAAAATGTAAAAGGGCTTTTTGATTGATAACAGGGTTGCTGTTTTTCTGCAAAGGCTGTCACAGGCTGACACAATGCTTGAGTTATTAGGGCAGAGAAGGGCAACCATAAATTTCCAACGTCAGGCAAAAACTCTCTTTATTGTCTATATGATGGATGGGCCTCCGTACTAGACACCAAATACTTCGTATCACCCTTAAATGGGAACACATTTTTCGTGGCCATAATTCATGTTTTTTAAATAGAAAGTTTGAAATGCCTGCCTATATTTCACAATCCTGACATATTTATGAATCACTCCCTGCATGCAAATATAATTATTTAAAGCACTGAGGTGACATATGGGTTAGAAATGTACCAAATGCTGTTAGCGGAGTGATTTTTTTTAATTCCCTAAATTGAACACCATAGAAAACTCTGCCTGTCTGTTCAGATCAATAAAGTCGAAGGTGAAGTTTTACTGATTTTGTCAGTGCCACATACAGATATTCGGTTTTGATTAGGTGAAGCTGACAAAAAGGGAGTCTTTTTGCAATTACCATTAGGTTAATGAAAGAAACACTCATCTTTCTCTTGGCACCCCACGCAGGCATACGCGTTTTACCCTCTTTCTTTTCGGGCGATGAACTAGCCGGAGGTAGATTTGACAGGCTTTTTTTTTTTTTTTTTTTTTTTTTTTTCTTCCCTCCCCTGAATTTATTTTCCGTGCAGCTGCTCTCGTCTCGGAGGGAGTGCCGGTGTGCCGGCGGGAGAGGGGGCTGATGAGAGCGGGCTCGGCCGGGCAGGGCAGGGTGGCCAGGCCCTCTCCCGCAGGCGGCGGAGCCGCCCCGGCCGGACCCGCGGGGTCACCCGCCCGCTTTCGGCGGCGGGCTCGGGGCGAGCACACCGGCAGCGCAGGGCAGGCGCCCGCTCCGCTGCTGCTTTGCTTTAGCTGATCGCGGGGAAAGTCACTCCTCCCCCTCGGCGGGAAAGGCCGGGCGGCAACGCCTGCGGGAGGGCGCGGCGGGGCCGGGGCCGCAGCCCAGAGCCCCGGGGCAGCCCCGCGGCCGCCGCCGCTTCCGCCGGGGCGGGCGGGGCCGCCCGTGGCCGCTCCGCCCGTGGCCGCTCCGCCCGTGGCCGCTCCGCCCGCCCCGCCGCGGGCAGAGCGGTGCCGGGGCCGGCGGGAGCTGCGGGACAGACCCAGAGCCAGAGCAGGGGCACGCTGCAGACTTGGGCCGGGCTCCTCCTTCCTCGGGCGGCTCTGCCCGCGGGCTGGGAGCTGCTTACTCAGCCTGAGGGTCTGGCCCGTGACGTACACCTTTGTATTTAATTAATTGAAGCTCACGTTAGTTGCAGTGGAGCTCGAGCGATACGAGAATCAAAAACGCGGTGTGTCTTGAATTTTCCCTGCGTACGTGTGTGTAAATATGTAAAATATTTGCACTAGTCCAAACTTACTATAGCAGGCTGACTCTTTGCCCATAAAATGTTAAATCAACCATGACCAGACTCATTTTCCCATGTCAGCCAAGAGGACTCTGTAAATCAACACATTAGGGCTTCGCTGGGTTGGAGCTGCGTGTGCTTCATGCAAAGTGGCCCTGACAGTCGCTCTCTTGGTGCTGTGGTTGTCAGCCTGTGGCTGACTGCAGCATTGTCAGGTGGCAGCAGGAAACCTTGCAGGTTGAGTGCAAAATCACTGACGACGCAACATGTGAGAGGCTGACAACTGGCACAACAGAAGGAAATTATATGGGTTGCTTTACCTTTTGATGTGATTGTGCTTTTAAGACTCATAGATGTTTTGCAAAGCCTGTTGCACCAGCCTGGACTGCTTAGAAGGGCCTGTGTCTCCCCTGAAGGCCTGCTTAGTTGTACGTGAGCAGAGATGTTTTGCAGGCACTTCCTACCGTCCCAAGATGGAACCCTTAGAAGTCATTACAGAAAAGCTCATCTCAAGGTTAGGAAGCAGTGTGTGATAGCTATACCTGGAAGCAAATGCACAGAGTGGAAAAAACACAGCTAAAAAAAATAGCACTGGCCATATGCAGCTGTGCCTAAAGAAACAAGACAAACTCCATTCTTTGTTCAAGAAAAATAATTAATCCCCCCAACTCTAAACAATACGTGTTCTCTAAAAAGCCTCAGCCAGCCAGTCCTTATCTAAACCACTATCTCTGGGTAAGGGTTCAGATACTGGAAAGCTTATTTCTTGGGTGCTAGTAGGTTGAAAGGAAGAGGAAACATAATACAGCATATAACAAAATAGTATCACTTCTTACCATCACACAACAAATATCAGTAATTACACACATTGAATCAGATTAGATTCAGATATCAAGGTAAAGCTTTGCGCTATATTTCTTGAAAGGGGCCTCAGCTTAGAGAAATCATTATCCAGTGCTCCTTGCTGGATTGCCTCCCACTCGGAGGAGTGACCCAGCTATGACCCAGACTCAGAACACTTGTGTGTAAATTTAATTTTCAGCATTACATCATTTCAACTGGAGTCTTACCTCTTTGCTCATTGTTGTGCTATGTGGCTTACCTGGAGGTAAAGAAAGAAAAGATAGTAAGAAACTGTGCCAAATATTAGAAAATGTGAGTTCATCTTAAAAGTGTGCACACAGCTACTTCTATCCTGTGGTCAGGTGAGATGAAATCATTGAGCCACCAGTAAGGTGGGAAGCAAAAAACTTATATGATTAGATTAAAATCTTTCAAGATGCCAAAAGGAACATTTGAGGGTTACTTAGCAAGGGATATTACAAACTCTGCTTGCAAAATTTCCCATTTTTAAAAGAAAAGGCATTGGCCAAACAAGTGCCTGTAGCAACATTTCTTCTTGATTACTACTCTCAGCACCTGAACAGTGAAAACTCATTCTTCTAAATTCAATGCACTTTCTAGGGGGAGTTTTGCATGTTTGCTGGGACTGATTAGGCACACATGTTATTTAATCTAATTGTAATTTCTAATTTTTCGTTAGCTGAGCAGTGTTCCTCTGTACATAATTTCTTTCCCATAAAAAACCCCCACCCCAAACAGATTTCTTTCTTCTTTTTCTTCATCATTCACAGAAAGTTCATATCCTTAATGGAAGACAAAGTAGGCAGTAGCATGAGAGTGTGAAGAGGTTTTTTCCCTGACCAGTTTCATTCAGGTACTCCCAGCTCTGATAAATGTACTACATTTAGTGTTATGAGTAGAGATTAAAGACACAACTCCTTACAGTAAATTCTGTTCAAGTAAACTTCTTAAATTGTGGCCGCTGAAGAACAGAGACTTAGACAGAGTTAGTGGTACTTAAGTTTCATTTCCAGGTCTACCATTAACAGTGCTCAACTACATTTTGTGGCTCTGTATCTGTGAAACAGAGTCCTAGTATTTAGTTTTTCATTACAAAAAGCTGTAATCAGGATAAGACAGTAAATACTTTAGTGCATTACCATGGCAGAAAAATACAAGAACATAATCTCACACTGCCTAGAAAAGCTCTGGCATTATGCGGTGTGACTTGCTGTATAATAGCATAGTCAAATCAAGAGGATCATCTCATTCCTGTTTGAATGCCATGATTTCTTGTCTGAATTAAATATGCTGGTGCTGCTGCAAGTTCTGCGTTTTGCATTACTCAGTCATTGGAAACAAACATGCATCATCAAGATTTCTTATTCCTCCACTAATTTTCAAATTCACGAAATGATGTAATACAACTTATGCATATAACGATGATGTTTGATTCTTTGAATTAGCAGTTGCCACATATTTCTACATTATCTGAAGTTAGTGTTCTTATTGTTTACTTTATATTTATACAATATGATGGTTTTACCCATGACCTTGAAATCATGAGTCATTACTATAGTAGGACAAAGGTACAAATGCTATTATTGTATTGCACTGATAGTCTTGTTTGAATGCCATTAATATACAAGGGGAAAATCAATTAGCAAAACACCATTTTGGAAATACTACGTATTAACACTGTGTAAGAGTATCCTTTGGTTGAATAGCTCTAAGACAGAGATAATATAATGGCATCGTGGCTGCTTCAGTTAAGCCTTGCACCTTCTCTCCGTGGACTGAAAGATGAGATCCTCTCATTTACTTGTATATGAAAACAATTGCACAGTAGCAGGCAGATGTTTTGGTTCAGTAATCACCCACTGACGCATTCCCACATTCCCACGTGATCTGAATGGGAACCCCCCAAATTTAAGTGAAATGCCTTCAAATTTATTATGGATATTTAATATCAAAATATTTTAATGAGAAAGAAGAATTGTTGAACCGAAATGATAATATTTAAGAAAAACAGAAAATGTTTTAGCTTCACTTTCTTTGGGCTGTTGGTATACATTTGTATCTGTTGTTGTTAATAATAAATAAAATTCGTTAGCCAAAGGAGAAAAAATAAGAACCTGTATGCCATTTTTTGTTACTCATCATGAAAACTATGTAAAGTAGACAGCATTTTTTTGAAGGGTATATTCCTAATTACGGTACTCATATAAACAACTATGGAACTGTAATGGGCTCTTTATCATGAAGGTAAAAGCTGTTCTTGGCCAGAACTGTCTCCTTCTTTCAGTATGGCTCTTAAAATAATTTGTGCAATAAAGAAAACTGGAGATGTAGATACGGAGATAAGTTGATCTTGATTTTTTTGCCCAACATTTGGAATTTCTGTGCCTAGGATGGCATGAAAATCTCTGTTATGTGCAGTAGCACAGGACAAGATTAATTCAGCTGAGTTCTGGGGGAGCAACCTGGTGTAACGGAGAGAAAAGTTGGAAGGAAATACAGTTCTTTCCTGTGGCAGTCTGTTGTTCTATTTATATATTTATTCTGGAGTAATGAAAGCAGTAACATTTTTACAGTGAACAGTAAATAATCATGGGATGCCAAGATATCCAATCCAGGGTAGGGTATATTTATGTCTGTAGCATCTACACGCACAAAAAAAAGGCCTACCTCTTGGAGGAGTGTTGGGCTAAAGATGGTTTGGTATTTTTTACACAATCTTGGTGCATGTCTCGAGATAGATCAAATGTTTATCAGTTGTGCCCTTGTATGTTCCCAGAAGGCTTGTGTATGCTTGCTTGTGGGATATTGTGATGTACTCCAGGAAATAATAATAATAAAAAAATCATTAACAGCTACTGTTTTCTCCAGTTACCTGTCCTCAGTGTGGGCAGTAGAATATCAAAAGATCTGTTGCACTGGGGGCTTCCTAAGACTTTGAAAGGCAGGGTGAATTCCATCCTTAGAAGATTAAGAACTGAAACAGACTCCTGAAGTACAGAAAAATTAATTTAGCAGTTATAAAGACTTCAAATTGATGACACCAGAGGATGAAGTGCAGAATGTCCTTCCCTGCCTTGCCAGAATAATTAGGGATCAGTTCATTCATATTCTCTCTTTTGTTTCTGCAAAAATATCAGTCATGTGATAGGACTTCTGCCACAGAGATGCCTATGAATTCAGATCACAGATTATCTAACAGCTGGAGAGTGGCAGCATCGTTGATACAAAGTTTTAGACAGTAGCCAGTGGTTACTGGCCCCATGTTTTAGCCTCCAAATGTAAAGTTATTTGAATTTTTTACCTCTGCTCATATACTATGGATGACTTTGGTTCTTTGCCCTTTTCCTGTTAAAGATTTTTTGCTTCACCTTTAAGTGGCAAGTTCAGATATGAAGTTCTCAATTTTTGTCAGTTTAGTTCAGTTGTGAGCACAGTTTTTAGATTAAAAATGCTTAGTCTTCCACCTTTCTATTCTATATCAAATCAAATTGCCTGAAGATATCCACTGCAATCTAATCTATGATATTCAGATAGGTATGCTATCAACTTTAACATTTTTAAATCTTAAGTGAATATATGATATCACTGTTTAATACAAATAGATCTGAATTATCATAAATATATTTAATGCATAATGCATGTCACTCAGGTATTATTGTCAGTAATGGATGAGGAACAACATTAGGATAATTTATAAAAGTAGAGAAAATAATTTTTCAGTAGTTAGTGTTTTTCAGGAACTTGATTTCTAATAACAACATTTTGGTCATAATACATTTCTAGTATAACTTAAATGACTTGTGCAAATTACTGAACTAACCAGAGTGCTTTTATTATACCCAAAACATTGCAAGTGTCTAGCATTATGAAAATGTATATAAAACCAGTTCAGCTCTTTTGTTTGCTTCAAGTCAAACGGTAAAACAAATTTTGCTTGCTTACAAAGTGAAAAAGCCCTCCCCTCACCCCGTGTGTGAATTGTGAGGTGCCAATGAGCTGGAGAGGAGCCTTAATGATAACTCTGTTTTCCCTACTAGTGGGGAATCCTTAAATGATAGAGATTTATGGAGAGAACAAGTATCTCAGGCGAAGGAGGGAACGTAGCTCAGGCACACTGTGGGCTGCAGTGGTGCTAAACCCAGCACAACTGCTCCAGGGGAAGGTGAACTGTCACTGCTGGGCTGGTGAAAAGCTTTTTTTCAGCTTTCCCATGACTTTGAGGTGTGCCAAGCCTATCAGGGGCTGTACCTACCCTGTCAGTTTAAGATGCTCTCAGGCTTTGCTGGCGTGCACTGTTCACTTTTAGGCTTCCCCCTGGAAGAAATAATTTCCTTCCTGCTAACATAAAGTTTGAGGCTGGTTTAGCAGGCAGTTCACTTCATTGGGTATTGCACTGGGATCATTTAGACTCATGCTGGGCTTAATTTTCTCTATTCATGTGAGGTACACCAATATCCAGAAGGCCTTGGATATTCATATGCGCCACACATTTTATGTCTCATACAAAATTGCAGAGATCTGTCTGAAAGTAATGTGACCTTCAATTTTTTAGCCTTCTGACTTTTAACCAATGACTAAACAAAGCTATGATGTTGTAGGGACACACAGGTATGAAATGAGACCTGAGAAGATCTGGCTTGCTGGAAGTAGCCCAGGATAGTGCTGAGGAAGTTTCTCAGTAGCACACAAGAAGAGGTGACTTGCCTTGGCATGGCTGCTTCTGACCATGGAGATGAGTGTCTTGAAGGAAGAACCCTGAAAGCTACCTACTGAAAAGATGTGGATGTCAGTAGTGCCCTTATATCTTCCAAGAAGGCCTGTGTATGCTTTCTTCTGGAATAACATGAAGTACTCCAGGGGAAGAAAAAGATCTTTAACAGCTGCAGATTTCTTCAGTTACTTATCCTCGATGTGGGCACTAGAATATCAAAAGATCTGTTGCACTGGGGTGGATGAGAGGCTGCATTGCCTCAGGAACCTCTAGCTGATACAGATGGTGCAGGAGTAGAAAACTGGTGTTCCAGACTTTCCTTTATGCCAGACTGATTTTCCTGCTTGAATGAGCTGGGGCTGCCAGACACCAGAGCACTGTAGCTGTCCTCTAGGTGTCCTCTAACAAGTTTTTGGCATGCTGGGAGCTGTCACTAACTGATACATTGGGTCAGATTGCTTTTACAGAGCGCACCTGAGAGGTCGTGTTAGACATGAAGCATTGATTAAGTGATTACAAGATATGCACAGTACTAGAATGGCCCATGACTGGAGGTGGTAAGCAACAGTTTTGTGGAGCCAGTTTGGAGATCAGCCCATTCCACATAAACAGGACTTGGAGCTGAGGCTTTCTTCTCTTACAAGGAAGAAATACAAGAGCATTATAGATGTACTCTTCCGTATCTAGCTCAGAATGTCAATGACAATCTTAGTGACTCTCAAATAAAAGAACATTAAGCATGCAAGGTTGGGCATAGAAAAGAACAAAGTGTCAGAATAGAGGTTGCCTCTACACTCTTGGTTCTGTTGTTTAGTTCATGGATGTGATAACACTCTTAAGGATAGAACATGAAGATTAAATGATATTACCCCTGTATCATCCCTGCCTCATTTGGTGCAAAATCTGCAAGACAGAATGCCAAAAGATCATGATTTGTCACTGGCCCCTTTGAGAGGTAAGGCAGCAGCTCAGTATAGTAAAGCAACCTATTTTTTTTCCCCCACAGAGAACATACAGAAGTCTGATAAAAAATGAGAAAGCTGTATCTGTTTCCATACCAAGTTAGAGGACTAAAAGCGATAAAAAGATTATAAATGAAGGTATTAATAAGAAAACACTTTTAAACCAGTAAATTATGAGTACTAGATATTAGTACTAAAAGCATACAGAAAAGTTACGCAGTTATGCTTGCTAAATAAGGGTTACATTTAGGATGTGCACCTGCAAACACACTGGTTTGCCATTTTGTAATCAGTGATACTTATTGTACCTCAGCAACAGGGTAAACAGGAGGACCTTTATTTTGCACATAAAATTGAAATAAAATTATTTCTAGTGGCATTAGACTGACAAATTTGATAGAATTAATGTGATCTGAAACTATAAGGTTATATTAATTGGATATATTGTTTTTTGTTGTTAAAACAAGCATAAAGTAACCTGGACTTAGTTTAAGGGAGTTAGCTGAATAAACCTCTCCAAATGGTACAAAGTGGAAGTTCTGTTCAGTGTGGATGCTTAACCTGGCTTGGGGAGTGGGGAGAGTTTAGTATAGTCTGTACTTCTGGGCCACTGTTTTTTCTTTGATCTACAGGACCACATCTTGTGGAACTTCCTGTAGAAATCTCTTGATCATACATATTCACCTCTCTCCAAGAATTTGTAAAGTAATAGCTTGTTTCACAAGAAGATATCAAAGTCCTGTTAGAGCCCAAACTTTTGTTCATTGATTTTGGCTTTTATTTTTATGCTTTCCATTCTACAAGAGGGAAAATACTTTGCATTTTTAATTACACATGGAGAAGTGATTATAATTCGTGGGTTTTATCCCCACTCCTGAGTGGTATTAGCAGGACAGTCAACCTTTCAAGCTATCCTCAGTGTAACTAACTGTAAAATTGGGATATTAATGCTTAATTGAGATGGTATAGTAGGGCTTAATTGATTAATATATGTAAAATGTCATGTAATTTGCAGGTGAATAACATTTTAGAAGTGTAAGGTAGAACTTTCTTTATATTTTAGCATAACCTATAAATAGCAGCAAAAAGTGATCATTATGAACAATTTTTACAAACATTTACTTATCTTTCCACTAAAAGAAAAATTAATATACTGTACAGTGAATACAATTTGAAGTGGCAAATGAAGAAGAGAATTAACATGCATTTCCATTCACTAGAAGGAGAAGATGAATGCTAATAAATTTCATTGTAGATAACAATTTGAAAATTTTATTTTCAATATGTCAGTTTATGGGCCAGTGTGATGAAATATATATATATATATTCATTATATATAAATGGTCATTAAGCTTAAAATAGAATCTCTAAAATCAGTGGACTTGTCAAGTCTTTTTTTGCTCACTTACCTGTTTGGCTGATGAAGGCTACCAAGGTACAGAATCTTCTGCATGTGAACCAAATGCAGCACAGTGGTGTAACTCACACAGAATCATGTGAACAACTCTGTCACTCAGATTCACCTGTATAATCATTGCTAGAAATAAATCCCAATCCATAATCCTGTGGTGTTTTTGGTTATGACAATTTAATGGTATTAAAATGTGCTGCACTGTCAACTTTGAAATGGAAGGCTTACACCATCATGGTGTAACTAATGCTGTCTCCATTTTGATCTGGAGACAAACCGTGGGGGACTTTGAAATGATTTTATTTTTGATGTCCATTCAATCATTGCAAATGAATGATGACTTTTGCAAATACGTCCAGTGGTATCTCTTTCTGTTTTGATTTTGTAATGAGGACATTTCTCTGCTTGGAATTTCTCTGCTTGCACCAAAATAGGTTGTTCCTAATTAGACATATATGTTTCCCAACACCATCAGCTGACAGTAGCTTTACTTATCTGAGTGGGTTTCCAGCAAGAAACATAAGCATGGAGAGCATTATATTATATTGTTAGCAGTCTTCTACTATACTGTTATCAGTCCACTTTCATCTTTACTTAAGAAGAGCATTTAGTAATCTGAAGCTCTGAACCGTTCTCTTGTGATTGTGGAAAAGGTCCCCAGCATGATGGCCAAATATCAGCATGGTTTTGGATACTTTTACATGTATGGAGTCAAAGTTGGATTCCAAAACCAAGACAAGAATTTCCTTAAGTGTAGTATTGGTCTGTCTCTAATAATCTCTGCAGTAGAAACAGGAAACCTCTCTGGTTTTAGTCTGCTGTTTCTTTTGTATTTCTCACCAAGTGAAGGCTTATCAAAAGATTTTTTTTTTTTTTGTATTTGTACAGATGGTATGGAGACTGAAGCATAACATACAACTTACGGAGGACTACTCTGTTTGTTTGCAATGAATGATGCATTACTTTGGCTCAGCTACTTTCTTTTTGCTTTCCCACTTGGATAGTGAGAAGGGTCTAGAAACAGGTTTTTGTAAAGGAGTGCAATAGTATTGGCAAAGTTGTAATGAATCTAATCCCATTATCACATAACTGCTTGACTCACAAGTTGGATTATTTTTCCCTGCATTTCTTGTTCACAGGAATGCCATTTTCTTGTTAAAGAACAGTTTCTGCAGAAAATACCTTACCCTGCACTGGGCTCCTTTGTTCTTGCACTTGCTTACTTATGATTTTTCAGTTTTTGAAGAACTGAAAATTGTGTGACTGAATTGTGATAGATGCAGGAGAACCTGGAGAACTTAGGACAAAAATGCCTTGTAGGACCAGCAGGTACTATAGAATCTACAATTTACAATTAGTCACTCTTTCTGCTTCATCTTACCTAGGAACGGTAATTATGCATGTTATTGAATTTGAAAGATTTTTCAATTAGTATATTTCTTTATGCAAGGAGAGTAGAAGAAAGGAATAAAACACTCCAGTCACCATTCAGGAAGAGTGAAATTAAACTAAACCACCATGCTTTGCCATGCACTCTCACATTTTCAAGAACTGTAAAACCTGTTTCTTGTAGTTTTCATGTTTATGTATATCTCTATTTTAATAGACAATCTATTGCTTGTAGAGGCCTCTGGAACTTTCAGCTTTCAGCTCCTTCCTCTTGCACCATGTGCGTGCATGTTCTTTTGCTAGTGATGTCTCCAGATGCAGAATTAATGCTGGCTGTGCTATATTTATCCCTCCTCACCCAGAAGGATGGGTGGATGAAAGTAATGAGTGAGCAATGGGAAAAGTTGCTGTTTAACAATCTGCAGAGGATGTTGGCTTTTGTTTGGGTTGTGTTCTTTCTTAACCATCCAAATTGTTAGCAACTTCCATACATTTCTTTGGGATTCTTTGGTACTTAAAAGGTATAACAAAAAACAGCAACTGCTTCAGAACTGAACCATAGGGATCTAAAACATTTGCCACTTAAAATACAGAAGTTATTCCATATTCAAGTGTAGGAGGTTGATTACTAATTGGACTCTATTCCTGCTTACTACTCTTCTCAGCAGAGTATAATGTATCTGGTATCTCTGTGGAAGGCTGTGCTTCTCCCCTTTGCTGGTATAACCTGCTCAAAGATGTAAGATTAAAGAATGAGGCCGTGAGAAGCAAGGAAGGAACCTGTTTGTTAATGTCAGGTATTCCCACATCTTGGCTTGAACTTCCTGATCATACAATTTTCTGTTGGGGTAAAGACACATCTTTAGGGGCACAGGGCCCCACCCAATGTATATTTCCAACAGTATATGCCTATTTATAGATGTCTTATCATGCAGTGCTGTTTGAAAAACAAGATGCAGAATGTGTCTTGTTGGATGAACCAGGTGGATATAGTTCTTTCTGAGAAAATCAAATCAAAACTAAACAAAACCCCAACAGACAAACAAAAATCTCCCATTCCCCCCTCCCCCCCTTCCCCAAAATGCCTTATAAACCCCTCTCAAAAACCCAAAACCCCAAAACATCTCTGGCTAGTCTGGTAATTTAGTTCTACAGTGAGCTGCCAAGACAGCTGGAAGAAGAGAGAGCAGCTCAACGAAAGCTGCTCTGGCCTCTGCACCCACTTCCTTTGTTTTTGACCTCTGTATTCAAGCACTTCCTGCAATAAGTTTTGTCTTTGAAACCAGCACAGTGTGACAGACAGTTGCTGCCCCAGAGATTGCGACTGAGAACCGTAACAAGTAAATACCTCTATTTGAGTCAACCTCAAATCTGTTATTTAGAACAGAACTGCAGTGTTGTATGGCCTCAAATTAGACTTTATCCTAGCTTTAGTACCCTTTTCCCCCTGAGTTCTGATTGTTGAATTCTTATGAGCAAGCATCAATGCCCAGAAATGTACAGTTGTTTCAGTATTGCAATTCACTTTCCCATGATTGTGCAGCCAGCCAACCTGAAAGTCACCTATACATAATGGATTGTAGGGAAGTGTAGCACTTCAAATCTGTTGTGAGTCAGTCGTTTTAGGGTTAGAAAAAAATAATCTCTGTGTATTTGTGGAAGATATAATTATAGGAGAAGTGGTAGCAAAAGCTTCCATGCCAAGCTTACTGAATTATTTCAAATTTTAAAAAAAATATCTTATGATCTTACTATTAAGTGTTCTGTGTCTCTATGATTAGCAACAGGACTTTGAAACTTGGCAGAAGGAAAAGCCTGGCAACCTTTTGATGGCTTTATTAAAAAAAAAATAAGAGTACATAAATTATAAGGGACTGAAAAATACAATTTCTCATCTTCGGCTTGTTATATTTCTCATCTTTGCTATACATTTAGTTTTGACAACATGTCCAAATCTTGCAATAATCTGCAAAGCTTGTGGATGCCCCATGTCAGCATCTTTCTTCTGTGTGCTGTACTCTAGATGGGACAAACAGAGAATCATAATCACCATTTAGCTTGGAATGACTCTTTTACTGCAAGTGTTGTCTAGTTGGAGTAAAGGATTTATGTTTCTTGCCCATCTTTTTGTGGGAAATAATAATTTTTGTTATGTAATACCTACACCAAGCAAGACAAAGCAAGTTGGAGTATTGTGTACAGTTAAGGTATCGGACCTAGGTCTTGGGATGTGCAGCTTCAGCTCCCCTGATGACTACAGATAATACATGTAAGTTTTTATACAAATGAAGTATCCATTCTATGCCGCAGTTCATTTTTTTTTTCTTTGTGGTAGGATAATAAGAATAATACAGTGCAATGAGGAACTTAGTGATATTTTACCTGACTGAGGTTATTTACTTATCTCTGTCCAATCTATAGTCTGAAGGAAACAGAATTCTGTATATTATAAACCCCAACCAACCAAACACCAAAATCCACCAAAACAAAACTCTGTACCACAACATACAACATATCTTATGAGAAGGCAGAAATAAATGGCACAATTAATTGTTGCTGTGTCTTAGTTGTTGAGCATGTAACCTACTAAACAGTGTTCTAGCCTAATAGCTATAATGTGCTATATAATGTAACATTAGGGATTTTTAATTGTATTTGGGTCATACCATGGTCAGAAAAACTGTCATTACCTTTATTGGAAGTGAGATGAGATTACTGAGCACAAATTTTATGAAAGAGTTTTTTTTCTCTGTCTTCAAAGCTTTTATGTTGTTCTGTTTTTTGAAAACTCAGCTTATAGAATAATGCATTTTGAAGTATGTGCATAAACTTGCCTTAAAAGAATGCTAACAATGTTACAAAATGAAGCTTTTCAAAGACATCAGAAGATGCTGAACTTCAGGGTGCCTTTGCAATAAAACAGTGAGTGAGTTTATGGGCTGCATTAATTCACAATGACCATGCAGCCTCACTGTGCTCATACCACACTTCTGCCCATATAATAGGAAAATAATAACCAAATATATCCCAGAGAGAGTTTTAGACATAATTCTATTTTTCTTGGGGACGCTGGAGGAATGAAAGAGCCAAAATGAAAAAAAGTAAGAAATAGATTGGGCACTCTGCTTTTGTGTTGCAGGAAAGGGTAAAAGTCAAAAACTCTAGATGAATGTAGAAATATTAACCCCCCTATCTTTCTCATATAAGTCTCCACAAGAATGGAAGAATGGGAATCAAGGCCAAGTAGGAGAGCAAACCCAGAGTTGTAACATGAGCCATGAGTAGTATGAGATGACCAATTTTCATTGACTGCTTTTCTGGACAAATTTATCCTGCAGAGTTTCAAACACTCCGGCATGGGCATACTTCTGGAAAAGTCCCAACACTTTAATGTCACTCAGATGTTCTTATCTTTAAGTTTTATAGCACCATGTCATGCTGTCATACTAATGCTTTTCAAGGAAGGGTGTACCAGTGTATTGAATGCATACGCATAACTTGCTTTTCAGATCCCTTTAACCTGTTTATCATTGGCTGTTAAATATCCTTATAAGTGGCAGTATGAGAAATAGTTTGGGGATAGGAAAGAAGAAACCTAACTTGCAGCAGTTCAGCTTAGGAATGGCAAATGACATCATCATTACTGCATTTCTTTCTGTAGTACTGAAGTACACAGTTTATTGTACTTTATCTTCTTTCTATCAGGGTTTTTGCCCTGCATGTTCCACAGCAGGGAGTGCTAGTGATGCTGTTTCCTGGGAGACATCTGAAGTTATTAGTTTGGACATTAAACACCCTATTTAACTCTTTTGATTAAAAACAGGTGTAAAGGAAGCTACATATGACTAAAATGTTCCTCTGGCAATACAGAGAAAAATGTCTGTACTACAGTCAATCTTATTCAGCTAAATCAATTCAGTTTGTATTCATTGCTGTGGATACTTATTAACAAATATTTTGAGACAATATTTTCATTGTTAGCATCAAGAAAAATGAGTTTTATGGGTAAACTGTGAGTCAAATTTTCTGAAGGTCAAGTTGGAAAAATTCTGTTACTTGGCTGAGATTTTTTTGTCTGAAATAATTTGCTTCAGAAAATTCTGTTCAAACACACTATTTTGCCAGGAGAAATATATATGGTATTTTTTTTTAAAGTAGACTATAGTTTATTTGACTTACTCTGAAATATAGGATGATTGTATTTGTGTACAAAGAGGCATAAATACATAGTGTGCTTCAAGCTGGAAAACAGACCATTTTGATGAACTCAAATGTTTTTATAACTTTCAGTTAATGAAACAGTCAGAATTGCTATTATTTCCTCCAATAAATATTCACCATTCATTTAAGATGGGGAAATGCTTGTATACAAAGGCTTTACATGAAATGACATAATTAATGTGGTGATTGGTGTTATGCCATATATACTGGTTTGTATTAGCTAATTATTTAATCAATTGGTCAGTGAGATTTCCTAATTGTAACTGAGTACACATTTTAAGCAACTGACTCCTAAAAGGATACAAAGTTCTGTTGTTATTATATGAATAACTTACTTATAAGTGGCATATCTGATGGGTACCTACTATGGTTCCAACACATTGCTTCCCAGCTGTTTGGAGCTGGATTCCAGGTATTGTTTTGAACATATAATCCTCTTTATTCAAAGAACAGGTCAGCATATATATTTATGTGTGTGTATAAAAGATGTACTGAGCATATTAGTGTAACTCAAAACCCCAGTTTTTTAAAAGTTCATGTTGGTTTTGTCTGTATGTAACTCACATATCAAGCAATTTTGGCAATACTCTGTTAAAAATCTTAGGAAATCTTACTGAATGGCACATAGAGAAGTGCCACCTTCCGCATCTAGCCGCAGTGAAACTGATTATTTAAATAAACAAGTGTTTTTTGTATTTTTTTCATATAAATACATAGTAAACAACACATTTCAAAGGTTGGCTGTGGCCAACTGTCACATAAACTATTTTAACCTCTGCAAAGGATCCTCACAAAACTTTCAGCTTCTGAGGAACCACTGAAAAGTATATTCTGTAAATACAAACTTAGTCCTGTGAATCTTTACTCATATAGGCAGCTCTATGAAAGCTAAATAAAACCTTCACATGCTGCAGGTTGCGTGGGGCCAGGACTCAAGAAGGTAATGTTTTGAGATGCTCAGAAGTACAAATACATATTGTAAGGTGAAAAACAGCCTAAACCCGGAGGCTGCCTCACGTTTATCTAGAATCTGTACTATAAAGTGACACTGATGATCAGCTGGCTCAAAAGCTGGAGAAGCCATTGAATTTACATAGCACTGTGATGGATTTTAGCTTCCTAACAACATGGGGCACAAACTAACGAGCACATTGACTCAAAAGCCTGAAATCTGAGACTATGTTATAACTTTGTTACAACTGCAGATCAGATGTTACAAAATAGTCCTTGGGTGGCAGACAGCTTTGAGTTTTCCTTGCTGTTGAAAATTATATGCAAATGACAGATACTTAAGAAATTAGGGAGTAAAGCAGACTGTAAAAATTCAAAGTTTGAGAATTTCACCAATCCTCTAAGAAACTGGCAGCAGAATTAGGATTTTTGAGATGCAAAAATCTAGGGAGTCTAGGGAAGCACCACAATAAGACAGTCATCTCTCTTCTCCTTTCCTCTGTTCCAGGGAGTTTTGTTTTTCCCTTTCTGTACAGTATAATAGTCCCATTTTGTCACCGAGGTCGGTAGCACTCCCTTTTTGTTACCCACCACGGGACTTGGATCTATTATTTATCCATGGCAGATAACAATCTAGGCCATGTCTCTACAAGAAAACGCTGAACTGGTTTCAAAGGAGCCTGTGCACTTAAAACAGTTTGTCACCTCTTTAAGTTGTTTTTGTAATTTAGAAAATTCAGCTCAACTGATTGAAGAGATGATAAAGTCAATTTAAGTCACCCAGTTTAGGGAGCTGCACCTGCAACTTTTCCCTCTAGACAAGGTCTTGCCTAGTAAGTAGGAGGATCAATGGCAGGTTAATGCAACTGGCAATGTAAGAAGCTGGAAAAAAACCCCAAACTTGCTATTATTTGTGTGGACTATTTTGTAAACTATTTAGGCAGGGATTTTTTTTTCTTCATAGATATCTCTAAAGTGACAGCGAACACACTACTAAAATTAATCCTAATAATGTAGATAATGATGTGCTAAATTGTTTTCAATATAGTTATTCCAGTTTTACATGAGCGTAGTATTGAACTGAGTTTACTCCATTAAAACAAATGCAGCTAACTGTAGCAGTGGGCCACTTGAGCTTTGAGCTGTATGTGTTCGTTCTGGTGGGAACCACATGGTTGGAGCTAAAAGACAGATAAAAAGAAGTAGATACAGAAAGAGGAGAATGTATTGCTTTGTTTAAATTTACAGTTCACATAGTACTTGTTTTTCTTGGCATATGTTATTTACTATACAATCTAATAGATAAATAAAGGCCCTGATGGTTTGAAGCATGCTGAGTGATGATCTGAACCAGCAAGTATGCCTGGATGGAAAACTACTACTTAGAGAAACAGAAGTTTTATTCATCAATGTAGGACCAGCTTATTTGCTGTGGCTGAAGGGTTTGATTCTTCTGTCTTACATGATACATGGAAAATTAGATCACACAAAGCGCAGGAGTGATTTATTTATTGGCCGTATTTTGATTTTCATGCGTGTTGGCCCATTGACATTTCTAACACAAAGCATTAAAACAACAGGTAGGAAGAACATTTCTTTCCTCCACTATTTCCTCAGTGTTTCCTGTCCAGCAGTCACTGAAGGAGGGATGGCTGTAGAGAAGGTCTAGTGCTACAGCTGTACCAAGAATTTATTCTGTTGATACTAAGAGGTAGAGCAGCAAGTACAGTATTAGTTTCTGCTGTGTTGCTGAATAAACTCAAGAAAGTGGTTTGCAGTGAAGAACACATATCCTCCTGAAACTTATTTCCCCTCACAGCATGTGTCTCCACTTTCAGCAAGAGTGAGTTATGCTATATTAGCAATAAAGGGGAAAAATGAGCCAGATTTTTAAAGGTGCTTAGGCAGCTGAAGAGGTAGGTAGATGACTAATAGGATTTAGGATCCAAGCTTCAGAAACCTTTAAAAGTCTCATATAAAATTATTATAGAAAACCTGTAACTCCTCTAGTCTGCTGAACAGTGATAATCTACCATCATGGCATTATTTTAATTAGTTAATTCTTGTGTCCTGGAAAGACTCATTTGACAGGGTTTTCTGATTATTCCAAAGTTATTTCTGATTTCCACACAAATTACCCTATGTTCTAGAGACAAAAAAAAATTGGTATGAGAATATGGACCTGTCCTGGAGATAGCATGTTTTTAGTTTTTTTCTGCAGGCATTGCTTTACCAGCAACATATACCTCTTAAAAGACAAGTTATGCTTTATGCCACAAATTAATGAACTGCTTAGTCAGTGGAAAACCAGTACAGATGATATTCCAAGTCATCTAGTGCCTTACGGGAACTGAAATGCAAGGCCCGATCCCTCTGTCACAGATGGGCTGTTTCCATCCCCTCTTCCCACGGCGCATTCCAGCACGGTTACAGCCCAGCACGTGGTGCTGCCCCGGTGCTGCGAAGGGCAGCAGAGCTGGGGAAGGTTCTGGAGCATTAGTCTGATGAGAAGCAGCTGAGGGAGCTGTGGGGTTGTTTAGCAGGGAGAACAGAAGCCTTGGGGTAAGGGTGGGGGCAGCTTAAAGGAGGGCTTGGAAAGGTGGAAGTCAGTCTCCCCTTCAGTAGCTGGCGATAGGATGTACTTCAGGCTGGGCCAGGGGAGATTTAGATTGGACACGAAGAAGTTTCTTCATAGAAAGGGATTCAACATAGGAATGGGATGCCTAGGGAGGTGGTGGAGTCACTGTCCCGAGAGGTGTTAAGGAAACACTGAACGTGGCACTTCATGCCGCGGTCTAGTCGGCGTGGTGGTGTTCGGTCCTAGGTTGGACTGCATGGTCTAAGAGGTCTTTTCCAACCGAGCTGATCCTATGAGGAGCGGCAGTAGCCGTGTGCCGCTTTAGACTCGCGTCCCAGGTAGGATGGCGCAGCGGGGCCTGGGGCGGCCGCCGGGCAGGGATGACCGTGCCCTGCACAGGCGGACCTCAGGCCCCTCCAGGCTCACGCCGTCACCGCCCGGCCCGGCCGCGCTGCGCGCTCAGCCCCGCCGCAGGAGGCGGCGGGAACCCCGCGCTGCCGCCGCCCCCGGCCCGGCCGCGCTTCCGCCCGCGTCAGCTGACTCTGGCAGGCGGCGGCCGGGCCCGGCCCCGAGCCCGCGGCATGGCAGGCGTCGTGGTGAGCGGAACGCAGGTAAGTGTCCGGCAAGGCCGGCCGGCCGCGGCCCCACCTGCCGCGGGCAGCTCGCCCCGGGCGGCTCGGCCCCGCCCCCGGCCCTGGGAGCGGCCGCCTCAGCCCGGCGCCGGCTCCCTCCGCTCCGCCGGTGCCGCTCCCGCTCGGTGGGGGCGGAGGACGCGCGCGGGGCCGGGTTTGGTTTCCAGCCGCACCGCGCCCCGGCACTCCGCGCAGGTATCGCCTCCGTCGCCGCCGCGGTGTCCCGAGGCCGCCGAAGGGAAGGGGCCGAGGAGCCGCCAGCGCCGGGCGGCCCCGGGGGTGCGCTCCGAGTGCCGCGGCTCGGGGGTGCGCTCCCACGGCCGGCGGATAACAGAGCGCCGGGCCGCGGAGGGGCTGCGCTGCCCCCCCCGTGCCGCGGGAGCTCCCCCGAGGCTCCGCGCAGCGCGCTCCCTAAGGGATGTGCTCCGGCTCGGAACGGCGCTTGCTCGGTCAGGCTGGGGCAGAAGGAGTGAAATCTACTAAGTGTTGTTCCTCCTAAAACCTCCTGTGTATGTTTCAGTTTGGTTAAAGAGAAGTTAGGAAACATCCTGCTGACTTTTACCCAGCGCCTTGTATGGCTACTGGAAACAAATTCTGGCTAGAAGTTAATGACATTAGTGATGAACCTGTGGCTAAAATTAGAACTTTTTTCTTTTCTCCCCCCCTTAGGAGAAGGAAGCGTGTCTTATTTTTAAAAATGATTTACCATTAAACCAGGGTGCTGCCCATCTAATTGCTCCTTTAATCTGGTCACTATTCCTGTGTGGAATACATATATTTACGTGCATGATATGGAGGTTGTTAATTGGCTGATTTCACAGCTGCTGCAGGAAACAGTTCCTGTGGTCTCTGTGGTGCACTCTGGCACTGAGGGACACACTGCCTTCTTCCCTTGAGCATGCCTTGAGCCCCTTAATTTGGCCATGTGCCCACCATACAGTCTTCTAACAGCATAGAATAAAATGCAATGCTCAGCTGACTGGAGATACTCTCCAGATATAATTCCCTTCAGTGGGAGAGACTATGCAGTATTGAGAGTTCGTACGTGACCTTTTTGGTGGCATTCCTTAGTAAAGATGATACTGTATGGGTTATTAAGATTACAGTATCATTGTAGAATGATCACAGAGACTAAATGTTAATATCCTCTGAAACTAAAGCAGAAGAGAGATGCATCTGCTATTGATAGTTAACTTATGTTTAAATATTGTAACAGCTTATCTTTTTTTTGTGAATTGCATACAGTGTGTTGAAGAGTCTGCAAGAATATCTCAGGCCTCCATAGCCTATCTGATGCTGGCCTCTGTTGGAAACTGAACATTTTGGAGGGGTATTGAATAGGGCACCCCGCACTGACTGTTACCAACCTGTACTATATCTGAGTTGGAGAATTAGGCCATGGAAACCTCTGTCTTCAGTTTTTAATCCTGTGTGATGTTCTGTGACTGGTATAGAAAAATCTAAGAAATCTGCTGTTACTGATGTGCCTTGCAGCCAAAGAGCTGGAGTCTTGGGAAAAGTATGCTTGCTCTCATCTCTCAGTGGTGACGTCTCTGGATATGTACTTGGAAGCTCATAGTCATTTTGAGGGTATTTGAAGTGGAAGCAAAAGGAAGTATACTGAATTATGTACATTTTATTATTTCCTGAATAAATGATTTTGAATTGAAACAATGAAAATGAAGAAATAGTCTTCTTTGTTCTGTCTGCTGACATTTTGTTTTATGTTAGCATTGTACTATGAGTGTGCTGCTGTGGACTCTGTGGGAGTAAAATGTCTTTACAAGGCCTCTGCATTGAAAGGTCATGATAACAATATGCTATCTGCAAATATGCCTGTGAATAATCTGTTTGTGCCAGTTGTGCAAATATGTTTGCATATTATAACTGTTCAAAGGCTGAAGCTTTGCTACATTTTTTGTATTTTGTCTTCTGTCTGCACTAAACCACATTTGTATGAATCTTTTTCTTCAACTTCTATTCTCGTGGATAGGGCTTTTATGGCCAGGTAAGTTTCTGAAGCAGTGTACAGCAGGCCAGAGTCCTCTGCTCCTTCTCAGCCACTCCTTCCTGGGTGAAAGGTGAAGTGGGGGTCTGTGCTCTTGCTGTGTTTGTATCTCCTCAAGACAGTCTTGTCCTCCCAGTGTTAATAGGCATCGTATTTTAGTTGTTTCTGTTCCAGCACGTTACATTGAACCAAGTGCTTAATCCAAAGTGTTATTAAGCTGTTAATGTGATGTCTTTCAAAGGGTTTGCAAGCATTAATTTTAAGAAATCTACCTTTCAGTGAAGAATGACACAGTTTTTTTTATGCATACCTTTGTGTATGTTGTAAAATGCATTTGTGATTGTCTTAGACGTGAACTGGAGGAAAACCCCAACATATTTAATTCAATAAATTCTGCAAAATATTTTCTGTTATATCCAAACCATTAGGATACCAACTACCCAAAAACAGTTCTTTTCCATTTTTTTCTTATATTTGCTCAAGTTGTGTGGATGTCTGGTAGCAGAATATATTGCATGAGAAGGTCTGATTTAACAAGGGGAAGAAGTTGTTCAACTGAGCTTCAAGCTACCTGTTTTCTGCTCATAAAATTATTTCATCGTTGTCAGCTTTATCTGTGGAAGTTATTGAACAAAATGAATTAAATGGAATGCCATATAGTATTATCAGATGCAATAATTTTTAGAGCGTAGGAGATTGGGATGACTTGCAGAAGTACATACTGTCAGTCTGCTCTGCAGAGGAGTCTCTGTTCCAACAGAAGGCAAAATACTATCAAAACAAAGTTTGATGGATTTTTTTGGGCATATTTTTCATCCAACATATTTTCAACTAGTGGAATATGGTGTTGAAATTGACTTTATAATTAAATATGTGGATAATAACAGTGTTGTATAGATAGTGGTCTAACATGGTGCTTAACTTGCTGGTTGGCTATTAAGGGAAACTAAGATTTCTGCAGCACAAAATCCAAAATGTCAGTATGTTGAACACTGAAAGGATGAGCCAATGTAGATGTATAGAATTCTTGACAATAATTTTGAAAAACTTTGTGGGGTTTCTTTGAAGAAATGAAACCAATGGTTTCTAAAACAGCACAGCAGAAATAATAGAACAAGTTTAGCTGCTTTACTTTTTTGTGTTCTTCTGGAAATACTGTCACTCACTTCATCCTGACTAAAACCAGATAAAAAGAAGCAGAATCTGAGTAGACTGGGTTTTGTGCTACCACTAATTTTCCTGTATTTGCTTAAGATGAGTTAGATGGAGTAGTATGAAAACCAAAAGACATTTACATGCGTGTGAGGGGTAACTATCTGCTCATAGGTGGTGTAGCCAGAAATCTTTAAGACTGGTCTGTCTGAAAAGAAGCTGCATGCTTCGTTTTTCAGGTCATGGGCAGCCCTCTTGCTCTGTCTCTAGTGTGTTACCGGGAGTAATAATCCTCTCAAGGAATGGTTAGGAGAATGGGTTGACCGACCGTACACTGCTTAGGTATTTCTGTACCAAAATTTAGAAAACAGCCTTTGTTTGTTGTACATGAAGGGCCAAACTGGAGGATCCTTTGGATGGCTTCTGATCCTTCAAACAAATTTCTTCTGGAGCATGTCAGAATGGTAATGTGAAGTAACATTGAATCAAAGTATTAACAGTGAAATAGAAGAAATGTGGTATATTTATTTGAAGTATTTTTACTTGGAAGGAGACAAAATGTACATAAAGACTATAGATATAATAAATATTAAGTTGACGGTATCGATAGGAAAATGAGTTTTTGTGGTAGATTTTATATCTGTAAAACTATATAGTTTAAAGCTGTAGTGCCAATGCACTGTATTGCACATTACCATTTTATCAATGAGACAGAATCTGGACAAGGAACTAAATCTACTCATGAAATGTATCCTTGTTGCTTCTATTTCTCAGGTGTCCTACATTAGTCAGGACTGTGAAGAAATTCCAGAATTCCTGGGAAGAAAATATGGACATATGGCAAAAAGGCTAGATCTGAGCTTCAACTTGTTAAGGTATGTGGCAGTATATAGATTTTTCAAGTGCAACGTAGAATTTAAACTCCTAAAATAGACTGGTATTTTTTTCAAAGTAGAAGGGTACATTTAATTGTTATCAACTGGACAACAAATTATTATCAACTGGACAACACTCTTTTATAGGTAATGTTTGTCTTTTTTTCTCCCACATTTGGAACATGAATAACCAGGTGAGTCTGGAAAATTACCATGTGTTAGCATAAATGATGCCCATTGAGAAGCTTATGCCTTGTTCTCTACTTAAATTAAAAGAAGTGTTGTTACCTGGAGAAGTGAAGAATGGGATCAGAAGTGAATTTTCCTTAACCAAAACACAAGTAAGTGTATGCTTCTCTCTCTTTTCTGAGACTTTATTTATGGGTTTCTGGTTATTAATATAAATGCTTTATAATGTTCTTTTCCCAGATTGTGTTTTGTTCTATGATTTTATTTTTGTGCATCTGTGTAGTTAAATGCTAAAGCTAAGCACAGTTAGAATTTGTAATTCTTTCTAAGTATTTTAATACATGGATTGGTTTAGGATTCTGTAGTATTCCTGTTAGCATCGCATTTAATGTAATCCTTATAAGAGCCTGCTGAGGTTCAGCAGAGTGTATTTCAGGTTGAAGAATATGGGTAAGTATACAGAGAAAGAATTTGAGTGCAATTGTCTGTTTAATAAGAAAATAGGTTTGTGGAGGTAGGGTTGGACTCAACTAATTTTATTTTATTGGAGGTAAGATCACAGTCTGCTTGTGAAGAGTAATACAAAAAGTAGTGTGCTGATGCCTTGTTTTTCTAGAAGAAGCAACCATTGATTTTAACTTACTTAACACTCATAAATGTTGTTCTGAGTCTCTGTCAACCCTGAAAGACTGAATCCTGCATGTAAGAGGTAGCAGAGCAAAGGAGACACTAAATCTGTGGATTGTTGTTATCTTGTGCTATGACTCTGTACCGTTGGTTATTGTAATCAGAAAAGATAAGCTTCTGGGGGAGGGGATCAAATAGTAATTTTTTTTCGATTTTGTCATAAAGATAATTGAAGGTCTGTATGTGTATTCAGATTTAACATGTTGACAAGAAGGTTCCTTCTTTACATTTCTGGGAAAAAAAGTTTGTCTCAGTTAATGCATGATTTGAAGAACAGTTCTCTGAATTTGTTACATTTCATAAAGTAAGATAATAACATTAAATTTGGATGCAAAGTACTTCTTTAAAACTGTGATCATATTTTCATGGAGGGCAAAATTGGTCATGTCTTTCTGAAATCTGTGTTTTCTGTCCTTCTTTCCTTCTCTGCCCAAAACACTTAGCCTGTTTTTTTCAGAAGGGATCTAATTTGGTTTTATTGAAGTTTTGGAAGGAACAGGCAGCTTGTGATGTAGAAGTTGTAGTTGTAAATCTCTAAAAGTATTTTAAGACCAGAAATGAGATTTGGGAAAGGGGAAAAGTGGATTTTTTTTTTCTTTTTTTTTTTTTTTCCCTTTGGGAAGTTAATACTAAATTGGATGAGAGCTGTAAGGGTTTCTCATTTGAGTAGTGCTTAGATTTACTAAGCACATTGAAACTAAGAGTGGAATATTTATGGTACAGTAGCTGTTCACACCAGTCTGCACTCATATATAAACCCTGTACCTGCATGTTATTGAGACAATCAGATGAGATATAGGATAAGTGTCATAACCTTAAATGACTAGGACTATAGAAGAATGTCTTGGGCAGCTGTTGAAGGAAGTGTAAGCAGTGTCATCTTCTTTAAACAGGTATTATTGCTTAAAAATCTAACAATGTATGGTGTAGTGATGAGTTTTATGATTTTTATCAGTAAATGGTTAATTTAAAAATTTTCAGTGGGGAAACAATGCCTACAATTAATGCTGATTTAGAAAGGAATTTGATTTTCTAGTTTAACTTGCTGATGCAAAGATAATTAAGCATCTTTGCATCAGATGTGGTCTATCTAATATCAGCACTTGATACACAATCACAATACATCAGTTGCTTTTGTGTCTTTCTTGTTTTCTTTTTTCCAAGAGCTAGTGTCTCCCCTTGGTTACCCTGAGCAGTACATGGATCCAGCTCTTTCTTCTGGCATTCAAAGTGACTGTCACCAGTCACAGTGGTTACACATATCCCCTTTTCCCTGTGAGGGAAAGGAAAGAAAGAGTTGAAAGGTATAAGGGGGAGTTTATATAGGAATTTTGGGAGAGAGGAGGAGTAACAGCAACTTGTTGTGTGTGAGGCAAAGGGGAAAAGCGTGAGTGTCCTTAGAAGATGCTAGCGGAAATCGGCAGGATATGGTGCCATTGAATTGCCTCCTGCTTGTGTCTCTGGCTGATGGAAACCCTTCAATCCCAAACAATTTCTTCTCATGTTGTTTTCATTGCACTGATTTTGTTTGAGTACTTTCTAATATCTTTTGTTTCCTTTTGGGGCCAAGGGGGGGTTGTGAAGAAGACAGAGCCAAACTCTTGTCAGATGCACAGCAAAAGAACAAGAGGCAGTTGTCACAGCTGCAGCAAGGGAATTTCCAGCCACCTCAGGGAAGGTTGAGTGGTAAGAGGTGTCTAGAGAGGCTGTGGAATCTCCATCCAGGGTGATATTTGAAGTGCAACTGGACAGCAAGTCCCAAGCAACCTGATCTAACTTCTGAAATCCCCCTTTTCTGAGCAGGGAATTGGACTAGCTGATCTTTCCAACCTAAATTATGCTGTGATTCTGCAGCTTTATTGGTGTGATACGGCCTGAGTTGCAGCAGCTCTTTTGATTCCATAGTGATTTTCAGCTGTTTTAGAAATCAACTATTTACTCTGTGTATTTTCAATAAGGCATGTTTCAGGAGCAGAGATGTTTTGCTTTGGAAATCTGCTCATGAGCCTCTCATGGCAACTGTGTTTGATAGCCTTCCCTAGTAACAGAGTCCTTCCATAATATGTGGAAAATATTCCCCAGTTCTCATTTTGCAAAGGCGTAGAGTATGGGAAGAAGAGACACTGATGTGTCAGTGTTACCTGGAGACTTTTTGTAAAGGATTTCAAGGTGGAATGAAAAATGGTGGTTGATCATAGAAAATTAAAGATTTCACTAAAAAAAGAACAAGGTAAGTGGTAATCACTGGTGAAGGAAAGAAAGCAGTGAGTGATTAGGAAGGATGGAATACAGGTAGGGAGTAGAGATTTGGATGAAATACAACGATTTCAGTTTAGATGCATCTTGCTATCTTGTGGGACGAAAAAAACCTTAAACAACCTACAACTTGTTCAAAGCTTTTTTTACTAGATAACTTTTTGTCCTAGATAACTTTGTTCAGAGTTTTTCCTTTCGCATTAAGGGCTTTTAAATGCACTCCTGTGCTTGAATAACAGATGTCAGTGGTTTTGTACAAACAGGTGCCATGCTTTTATAAATAACATCTGCAGTTCAATTTACCGAGAAGTCCATCTTGTCATTTTGTCCTTAGTCGTTTTAAACATGTGAGTTCTTTTCCTTTTTCTTACAGACATTCCTTCTCACTCTAAGCTATGAGGTGAAAGGGAGAGTGATTATTTAATCTTGGCCAATGAGGAAGGATTAATCCAATAATTGTGCTCATGGAGATACAAATATCTCTTACCTCTCTCTAGGGTGCAGATTATTTCTGCTAGGAGCCTGAATAATTTGCACAGTATGTGCTTGTGCATAATTTCCACTGTCTCATGAAGAAGGTGCATGTATGAAAACGTCCCCATGAACTTCAATCCTAGTCTGGAATGTTCCTCCATGACTTTTGTGAGGCTGAGGCTTTGTAATATCTTCTCTCTGGACAAGGTATTGTTCTTTCTCTCTTCTGCCTCCTGTTTTTTTTGCTGGGGGAATATGCAAGTGGCAGCCTGAAAATGGGCTTCAGTTTTTTTGCAGGGCATGTTCCTTTTTGTAAGTTAAGTATGTGAAAGAAAGACTTTATTATTTATTTTTTTTTTCCTAACCACCTTCCTGGCCTGTGCAGCAATATGACATGCAGAACAGGAAGATGAACAACAAATGAGAGATGGAAAATAAAAGCCAGAATTCAAAACAAAGCATGACATATTTTTAAAAGCCTTTAGACTCATCTTTATAGCACATTAAAATGTTGAAGGAAATGCACTATTGTTAAAACTTTTTGATGGTTTTATTTATAAGGTAGAAAAATATTTTCACCATAATTGGGTAACTCTTAATCATAGCAATTGCATATTTATCAGTATGAGGGGCTGTTATTAATGTAGCTGTCATGCACAAACACATTTCTGCATTAAATCCATTTAGTATGTGCATTATTCGGTCTAGAATGTCACCAGGACATCAAAGCCCCCTTAGGCATAAGAGCACAGTGCCCTGCTGTGGCTGCAGAAAGGGCTTGATCAATAAATGTAACATGTTAATGCAGAGCAAATAGAATAAAAGATTTCTTTGACAAGACATGAAAAATCACCTTGTGGCAGCTGGCATGGTGATGCCATTTCAGCGGAGACACTAGCAAAGTTGATCTGACAAGTAAAGAGGAGAGATGATGGTTATAAGGTGCTTTTGTTTCAAACTTCTTTCTTGACCTGTCAGGTTTTGAAGGAGCCTGAATGGCCCTTTTTTGTCATGTGAAAATTGTAGTCTTAGGCAGTTATGAAGCAGTTATCTCTTCTCAAATTGTGAATGCTGCTGTTTAATTGATTCACTTAGCATTTGAAACTGTCACGCATTAATAATTGCTAAATCCTGTAGATACTGCTCCAGTGTGTCATGCTTAAATGTGTAGTTATCAGAAAATTAATATCCTTAATGAACTGATGCTTTCAAACTAGCATTGCATGAAATCTCTTTTGCCCTTTCATTTGCTGAAGGTGTATCAGCCAGTTTTCAGAGAAACCCGTCCCGACAGTTGTGTGGTTTTATTTATTTATTTATTTTTTTTTTTGATGCCCAACAAATGCCAGCTTTGCTTTGGGTACATAGTGTGCTCAATGACAATAAATATAGTAATTATGCTGGAGTTGGTAATTAACATAATTATAGTCAATTACGACAAATACAGTGCAGAGCTAAATGAATGAGGGTGAGAAATTAGCAAGCTAATTGATTTACTTTAAGTGCTGCTTTTTCCTGCAACTACCAGTTGCAGATTTTCTGCAGGAAAGAGTGTTTACAAATAGCTGATTGTGTTTTGAAATGATTCTGTCTTATGGCTCTCACTCCTGTTGCCCTTACACTGAGGTGAAGAGGACTGAAATGTGGGGTAGTGTTTACAAGGAGAAAGGAGCTGCTCTGTCCTCACTGAATGCTTTGAAGGAAGATGCATGGATTTGCTTTAATTTTAGATGCTTTTTCCAGTATCGAAAGGAAAAAAACCTCTGTGATCCTTTACAGAAGATACTGCTAGAGAAATTTTGGACATATATTTTAATCCCCTTAGATGTGGCCTGAATTATCTAAAAAACATTTATCTCTCTGTTTATTGACAACAGTGATCTGCAGAGCACTGGATAGCTGAAGGAAGAATTAGAATTCTTCAAGGAATCTAAGTGTGTTGAAACAATATATCCTTGTTCAACCATCAGTTTCAATAATTTAAACCACTGGACCAGTAGGGATGCATAATATCATAACATTTGTGCACATTATAATTGCCTGTTTTGTTTCAAGATGATTTATAGTATCTTGTCTGAAATAAGTGAATTGGAGCTGTGCAGTTAATCTGTTTCACTCTCCGTATTTTTTATTTTCTTTCAAGCATGACGACAGTTTACTATGTGCAAGGAGGATATATATGTTTAAGTATTGAAGATTTTGTATTGTTCTTCTAAGAAAAATGTTGCGTAGTAGTTGAGATTTCTTTCTTTAAGAAAGCAATAGTTTATAAATGTTTGTAATTTTTATACTGGATATTGTTTACTGTTTGAAGGTAAATGGAATTTTATAGAGAGAGTTCAGCAAAGAGATAATGTTTTCCATAGCTAAGCAATCTGAAATTTAAGAGTTCTCGGTGATTTTTCTTCTACTGTTGCAGTAAATGCATCAAGTTCAAATGAGTAGGTGTTTAGTTTGAGATGGGTGCTCAAAGCTTACCCTTAAAGGGATGTGCTACAATAAGCACAAGATGCTGTTTCTTAAATAATGTTGAAATGTTATGGATGTCTAAAAATACTTGTACAGTAACACTGCTAAGGGTGGTCAGTCTTTAGAAGCAATTCAGCTCCTAGAATAATTTTGCTGAATTAAATATTTATATATGAGGAATCATTGAAATGATTTACAGATGTAATAGTCTTTCTGTTGAAGTCTTACAGGGTTATTAATCACTGTGGACTAATGTATGTATAATTATCTTTCTACTGAAAGAACTTCTTGTTGTACTAGATGGACTGAAGACAAGTATGTTGATGGGTTCTTCCA
Organism: Cinclus cinclus; assembly: GCF_963662255.1. Lineage (NCBI taxonomy): Eukaryota > Metazoa > Chordata > Aves > Passeriformes > Cinclidae > Cinclus > Cinclus cinclus. The sequence continues at coordinate 21,934,231 of NC_085052.1, forward strand.
ACATGGGTAATACCTAGGGAGTTGTATAAGATGAAGTTTTGTAGATGTATAACTATTGGAAAACCAGAAGGAGAGTATTACCAGTAACAAAAACAAATTCCAGCTATTAACTCTACTTTGGTAGTTGATAGACATTAAATCTACTCCTTGCTTTCTTCTTCCCTTCCTTTTCCCACCCACCATGCCACCCTTTTTTAGAAAGTGGCATTTCAACAGGAACCGGATGTGATCTGGCTAATGTATAAGGAAAGCATTTTTCCCCCACCTTAAAACTTTGGAAATATTAAAAATCATAAAATAGATCTTGTCTTACATACAATAGCCATGCCTGTGTTCTGTTGCTCTGTCAGCTTTAAATGTGGTTATAGAATATTTCACTACAAAATATTATCTGTGTGTGTTTTTGTGACTTGTGTATTTTCCTGCTGTGTCTTAATTGTTGTCATTGGTTTGTTGTTGATATGAAGGGGACCAGTCAAAGACTATTGTTAAAAATATCAAATTAATGGGTTATGGTGTGCACTTAAATATCTCACTGCTTTCAGCATACTATGCCATGGATGTAAACTGTACTTTTTGATGGAAAAGTTATTTTTCCAAACTCTGTAATATGTAAGTAATGAGTAATGTAAATTGTTGCATTTCAGTATGGGTGGCTGTTATCTTCTTTAGTCCCAGCAGCCTCTCTTTTTGTCCATTGATCCTTGCTTGACTTTTTATGGCCACACAGGCACTAACAGACGGTGAAAACACTGTAGTGTGTATACCTCTGACCCCAGTGCTGGCCATTATCCATTGATTTACAGTACCTGACAGATTGGAAGACAGGATTGTTTCCTGCTCTGCTTTCCTCAGAAAGGCTTAACACTATGGAAGGAATTGTCTTGAGGGTGTATCATGTGGTAGAATTGATGAAAAGCTTTTTACCTGAACCTTTGGCTTGGGGGACAGTGTAGGTTCATATTGTGTAGTGAAGAATTCTTGTGAGGATTGCTAGAGCTTGATATCTGATAAAAATATTAAACAGCACAATTTGACATTAAGCTAAAATAAGGTTGTGAGCTTCGATTGTTACATCCTTAATTATAGCTGGTGAATATTGCTGTGCCATCCATGTCTAAGGGTCTGTTGCAATTTTGAGTAAAGTTGAAATCTGTGCTTGTGAGCAAAGATGAGTGACAAACTGGGACTTGAATGGAGATAGGATTTAATAATAAACAGCCATTGACTCAAGGCTGTTGGTAAAATCTTTTGATGGAGGCAGAGCATTTCCCAGTGAACTGTTGTTTGCATCACATAATTTTCTTCATGTTTGAATGTGTTTGGGAGTGAACTGTTTTTTCTTGATTTGATTTCTCTATGAGATTGAAGTTGGATTTTGAAGTGATGTTGGAGGCTAAATCTACACAATCTGCAGTTGTTCTTTGTGTGCCCAGAGCACTTAATTCACTGGCACAGTGAAACCAACTCTTCTTTGGAAAACTGTAACCAGTCTTAAACTGAGTTTTTGTGTTGAATTCTGTTCTGAACAATAGAGATCTGTGTTAGATTGAGGGAATATCAGTTAATAAATGGAAGACTATCACAGTCTATAGAAAGTATTGGCATTTGGAAAAGAAATAGTTTGATGTACTTGTTTTAGTTTTTAAAGAATATCAGTAGATTGAAAATAATATCTTAGTGTCTGCTCCTGAGTAGTTCATGATTATCTGGATTTTAAGACCAAGAGCAATTTTTTTTCCAAGAGCATGGGGGGTTAAAAAAAGGATATCATAAAGAGTATGTGTTAAGTACAGGAATCAGATGGATCATTATTACTTTCTGACTTCCTTAATCTCTCTTACTCTAAAACAGTATTTCCTCACCATTGCCTGTGTGAAACAAGAGCGAAGGACTGCAGTAATAACTGTTGTCTGAGGACAAGGAACTTGGCTGAAAGGAAGAACCTGCACTAACCCTGGAATTATTGTCTCTGTCTTTTCCTCTCTGTTTTGTGGAAAAGTATTTTCTTCTCATCTTAATGCACTGTCAAAGATTCTCAGCATGTAGTTCCACATGTAAAGAACTTGACTGGTTTTGCTGATTCCAATCAGTAAGGAGGGCCTCGGTCCTCCAGTGTTCGACAAACCTGCTGGTGGTCATGGTACAAAAAGCTACTTGGCATTTGGCAGGAAAATCCTTATGGAGCTTCTGTTTATGTGTCACTAGTTTGTTTTGTGTGGTCTTGCATGGTTTGTGCTGATTTTGAGATCTTGCATTTTACATAACTCATCTTTACATAAATTATCCTGGAGATGATTTTTCAGGTTAAAAGGACTGTCCCCAAACCCTTAGCTCGTGCAAGCGTGAAGAGTGAGGAGCATAGAAGTGCAAAAGGGCCATGTATTTTTCTCAGGCTCTGGATTCAGCATGTCAAACCAGACATGCTATACAATAATTATACTGTCTTTAGGGTCATGGTTAATGCAGTATCATAGCTCAGTTGCAGGCTTTACCCATGAACTGATGCTTACAATTATGTGACATTTTGTACTTTTTATTTGTATTTTTGTTTTGTTCCTCCTAGTTTTTCCTTTTGATGATGCTTGCCTGAGTGAGTTGCTCACTGGTAGAGCTTTGCTTTCTTAATACTTTATTTTGCCTTTTTAATTTAATTTGCCTGCTGAGTCTATAAATGAAAGTGGTGAATGTTCTTTGTATAATACTGCCATTCTCATTGCTCATGTTTGTAGGAAACCTTGGTATGGTGAGAGACTACAGTGGTAGGAATAAGTTTTAAAAGAACACAAGTAAGAGATGCAGAATAGCTAATGTTAGGGGGTAGTTTAATTGGTCCAGAAGTCAGGGAAGTTAATAGGCTCTTGCAAATTGGGCCAATACTTTTCTTCAGGTGCTTAAGTCTCTACTGTTTTTCCTGTGTAGTTGGTATATGAGCTGTATGGACAGATAGTAATACTTGGATGTATGCACCAGGCCAGCTCATTTTTTTTCATAAGAAGTGTAATGTGTGTTGGCTGCTCTGCCAGCTTACAGGGGTTTAATGCACATGTAGAGAGACACACACACACACAAATGTCTTAGAGAGATCTTTAGGATGTATGCATATTTCCTTTATATGTAAGTATGGTATATCAGTTTTTTTTTTTTTAGTCTATATAAACTTGAGGGTGATGCCCAAGTATTTTTCTACTTTGATTCAGCACTTGTGGTAGGACTGTGTCAATGATAACCTTTTCACTTATAACCTTGAAGGAAGAAACGTATTACTTAGAGGTTGCTTGCAAAAACCCAGTCTCTTGAGCATAAAATCTCTTAAAGTGCAAGGAAATGCAGCAGAAGTGTCCTTGAACCATTTGAGATGTGCAAGGTCCTAGATTTGCTGAGGTGCCATGACTCTTCAAGGCCATGTGGCTACAAAAGGACTGGATGAGGATGTGGTATTTTTGACTCCCAGGGTTTTCAGGACATTTTAGTTGAAGAGATAAGAAAGACTTATTGCTTAGTTACTTAAGTGATAAAGTATAGTGTTTATTCTAAATTACTTGAAGGCTGAAGGAAAAATATTATAAACAGGCCAAGGGTTAACAGTGTATTGAATATTTGTAAAACTCTGCTTCAGACATAGTTCTGTAAGATAATTTGACCAGTGTGTTCAAATCACAGCTACTTAAGGATCTAAACACTTTCTGCCTGTTCTCGTGCATTTAATACACTCTTTGTCTTGGGCAATGAAGTGCTTTGGGATAGCACAGAAACAGTCATATGTGAAGGTGACTGTACTGGAATTGCTGTGGGAAAAATTGTCAAGTACTATGTTTTCTAGGAATGAAAACTCAGCCAACTAAGCTTACACAGCTAAGAGGCTGTGTCTATGTGCAGTTTACTTTCTTCCCTCGCTCTGTGCTGCCTTTTCTCCCCACTGCCTTCAGCTCCTTAAATCAGCAGAAGACTGCTGAAGGTGCTGCTGGGCGCAGGTGCAGCATGAGGTTGCTGCTTTCTTGCCAGTGGTCTCTCTTTTGTTCCTTGTGTTGCTTGTTATGGGAGCCAGCTGTTAGCTCTGTCCATGTGCAGTATTGGTTCTAGTTCTACCAGGTGCACAACTAGGAAATTGCCTGCCAGTCTAAGTGGGGAATGTCAGAGGGCAGTTCAGTTTCTTTCACTGTCAATTCTTTGGCTTCTCTTAAATAAGTCATATCAAATAGTCTCTTGCTAACACTAATAAAAGGGCTTTTGAAATTAGGATGTACCTCTAATGAGAATTTATCTCAACCCATTTAATGTGGGCCCCTACTTGTTGACTGAATTATAGACTCTGCAGCCAGAGGTGGTTTGAAACAAGAGGTTCACCTGCATTTAAATGATTGAGCAGAAGAAAAGAAGTTTCTAAAATTAAGGAGACTAATGCATTACTGTACATTTTGTCTCGCTTCCTAGTAATTGGTCAATGGAGGAAGAGAGAACAAATATCTGTATTAAACGAAAAGTGAGTGGGCAAGTGTTTCTTTGTGTATTTTAGTATAGTGTATGAAAGTTCTGGTTGCTGTAGTCCTAGTATTTTAAAACCTAGTGAAATGGTGAAATCACCTCTAAGGTAATCTTGCACCCTTTTTTTTCCCCTATTTTCCTTCTGTGTGAGGACATAAGTGCACTGGAAGCATTTAAGACTAGTGTGGGTAGAAAAAGTAGCACTAGAAATCCATCAAGACAGGTATTAGTTGTAAAGTTGGTATTTGTATTTACGGTGTAGCCTGTTACTATCCTATAACATGGAATGAATAAATAATTCCTATGTTGTAGCAGATGCACCTTAGGCAGAATAGTATCAGAAATGGTCAGTAGGCTTAATTCTTTACACACAATTCTATATACAGGAGCATCAAATGTTTCAGGTTCTCTACCTTATATTCAATGCACTGTGATGTTGTAATCTAAATCAGATTTTCTGAATGATTCCCTGACTGTGTATTTCCATACGGTTCTCATTCTTAGGGAAAAACAAAACTAGGGCAAAAGACTTCTGCACCTGAGTGAGTAGAGTGAAACCTCATTCACACCTCTCTTTTCCCTAGTGAAAAAACACAAGAAAGTCTGCAAAAAAGATATGTAGTTGCAAACTTAGGATAAAGGTTTCCTGTAAGTTCCTAAAATCAAATATCTGAACCTCTGTGTCAAGAAATTTTCTCCATTAAATGATATACTTCTGCTTTTCAGACCACTTGCAGAAAATATGTATTTCTTTTTGCTAGATTTTGTATGCTGAACACAAATGAGATTTTAGATATTCAAATCTATCTCATTGACTAGAAATAACCTTAGACATATTATAGCGTGCATTCACATCTATGTGCATTATGTAGAAAGCTAAGTGTTACTTATGCCCGTTCTGTGCAGGTCTCTCTTTTTCTGCAAAATTTTAAAATCTCTCCTTGTCTTTTGCTACCGAGCTCTTTATGTGTGTATGTACGTATTTATTTAATTAATTATGTTAAGGTCCTCATCTCTCTTAGTGAGCATTGGAATAGAAAGTAAATTGCTGTTGGAATTCCCTCTCTGGTGATTTCAGCTAATTCTACTACAATTAGTGTATTAAAAAAAGTAAACGAATCTCCCCCTCTTTTCCTCCTTGGTGTCTATGTAGTTGAGAGTTTTGATCCCATGTAAAGCTTTACATGATAGACTCTTTTCAGATTCTTGTGTGAGTCATGCTATGGCTCCATGTGCAAACTTGACAGTGCCTCTCTGTACTTGACATTGTAACTTTAAGATTTTGGTACCTCAATATACTAAAATGTACCTTGTATCAAACTGCAGGTGCTGCTGCACTTCTATTACAGCACGGTAACACTTGCCTTGTAAAAACTCTGAGGCTTGTGAAAGAGTTAAGCAAAGCAGCCAGAAACGGTTTTCAGCTTTTACTTTTCAGATACAACCTTTTAAGCATACCTACATTTACCTGCAATGGCAATCGTTTTGCATTTTAATGACAAATCAAGTATGCTAACTTGCATTTGAAATGAAAGTGCCTTAAATGTCTCTGGCTGTCAGAATGAGATGTTAGGAGCTTGATGAAAAGAGAACAAAGAAGACAAAGTATGAAGCCTAGATACAGAGCAAAATGAAATAAAACCTTGTATGGCCTGTCAGGGGTGTCAGTTGATATTCCTATCTAAAGCACATTATAGTATTACTTTGCAGCTCATAGCTTACTCATCTGTCTTTTTTAATTCATCACATTCTAGCCCACATCTTTTAAGTCCCATGTGTCAACAATGGAAGAAATCTGTTAATTGACAAATGAGTGTCACAAATGTGAATTGGTGCCTTTACATCAGAGGCAGGTAGTCTCTGTTGTTTTTTGTCGGCTCTATTATTGGCATAAGCCAGTGTAAGACATCTGTCTTTGCCAGAATGAGAGATGACAGCCAGAGAAGGGCTGTCATTGTTTTAGTGCATGTTCATTCTGCTGAGATACTGTATAAAGATAAAATGTCAGTTAAAAGAATATGAAAAACTATCGGGAGGAAGTCCTTAAATTACTTGGGAAGGGGATCTGGGAATTGGTGCCAGAATTGAAATCCAAATGTTCCAGTTTGCATCTATCACATCAATTTAAAAATAATACTTTCTGAGTAACTGGGTCAGTTTATAAGGCATTTAGGAAAACGTTATGTTGTGTTGGTATAATTAGCTCATAAGATGGAAAGAAAAACATATCTTCACAGGATATGAGTTTATTACAAGTTCATTTTTCAAACATGTATAGAATTGTCTCTATAAAAGTATGCTGTGTAGCATCTCTAGTGTTGATTTGCATCTGTTTTGAAAAATTGAAATTGCTCTGTTCCAATTTCTTTTTCTGTTATAGTTCTATTTTAGATTGATGAATAACATAATGAAATAAAAAGCATAGCCAGCTGTGAGTTGATGAGACAATTAATAGGAAGAAAATTATTAACATAGTTTCAGGGTGTCTAGAGGATGTACAGTATATAAAAGTTACTCCCAAATCACTAAATCCCTTTATTGCAATAAATGACTTTTTAATCTTGGATAGCACAGAAGAGAGGAGGAAAATGTTTTAATGGAGGTGGTAGAAAGTGGGAATAGAATTAAAATGTCATAAAAGGCTGCCGTTTTACTTTTTACTTTATATCAAAAGTCGTAAGAAAGGCAGATTGGCACTTTTATCTTCAGGAGCTCTTACAATCAACCCTGTGCTGTTCAGGACACTCACTGTGTAACCCCCTCCTTCCCAAATGACCTGTTGCTTGGTTTCTAAATGACCTTGTCTGAACTTCAGGCATTCTGGGGGCTATGTTGACACAATCTGGTGAAGGACTAACTCAAGATCTGTGGGCTGGCTGAGTTGTAGTTTCAGGATGGGTATCACTGAACAATGATTTATTAAAAGTCTTTAAAATAAAGTTGCTTGGGTTGTGCATTTGAAATAGAGCTGTCAATATGGTAAATCTGAGATATTATGATACTACTTCATATAGATAGAATTGTCATACGTGACTTTTCTTGTTTTCTTGTTCTCATTTTTTTAAAACTTGCTTCTAGCAACTAATTGAGTAGCAGAAAACATATCAAACTGACTACCTTTTTCTTCTTCCCACCATCTAATGTGGGGCTCTCAAAATTTTTTTTTTTGATTACTCTGTTTATCTCCAAATATCTCCTGGTTTTTTGCTTCAGTCCATGGTCAATGTTGATTGTAAATTTAGTTTTACTTATTGAGACCAGTAACAGAGGTGAATACTTCTAATAGGTGCTAGTAATTTTGAGTTTTCTGTGTCTTAGGGTCTAAAAAGCTAAGAATGAGTAGCATGCAGCTTCCTTTTGTTTTTAGTATTTGGATAGGAATATTACTGCTCTGTAAATAGATTTTCTATTAAAAGAATACTAAGAGAGAAGGTGGTTTTTCTCTTGAAGGCCAACTTTTTTTATGAAAAAAGCTAGTTTTTTCAAAGATCTTTAGAATTAATTATGCTAGACAATATTTTAAGATATTATAATCTATGAAAACTAAGAAGTGTTTGCTGCTTGTATACAAAGGTTTATGAGCCTGGGGTACCTCTAAGATTTTAGTGAAAGCTGTGTTCTTTCATTTCCAGCCTTCAGTGGTTCTAAGTAGATGTCTAAATTTCTAGTCAAAAGACAGTCTGTTGGTATCTGAATTGCCAGGCATGTCTTCTCAGGCAGGTTTTCATCATGTGTTTGATGTTCAGTTTCCTTTGAGAAGTGGAAAGGCAGCACTGCCTCCATTTTGCAGGTGGCAGAACTGAGTTGTGAGGAGGCCTTGTTGATTAACTGTACATGCCAAATATTATTATTATCAGCCCTTCATACCAAATTGCATAAACCACTTCTGCATGGGAGGACAAGTGACGGCTTGTGGCCATCCTGGCACCTGTCCACTTACCAAATCTGAGGTGGTCCTAGAGGTAGTTTATTCTCACGTGTTACTTGGCTGCACTTTTTATTATCTGATAGTGGATGTAGCACAAGGTGGTGAGACAGAAGAGACTAATAAGAAAGATGCATTACAGACTTACAAGACATTTTTGTTTCCTTTTGGTTAAAGGGTATATAATTATAGATATAACAAAAGTAACAGCAAAAAAGGTGTGGACCAAGACTGTATCTTTTATTGCTGATGGACTTTCTTCCTTCTCTAACTAAAAATTAAGAAATGATCAGAAGGATAAGTAGGAATACCAGATCTGGTCTCTCTAACAGAACTGAATTAATTTTGTCATGAAAATTCATATGCAGGACATACAATTGGAATTAGTTAAGTTACTGTCCTGTTTCATACCCAGTATTTAGAGGAAGATGCCATGAAGAGGCTGGAGAAAACTTGTGGAATTCTGCTTTTGGAGCATGCGTTTGTATGACAGTATTGTCACTGTTAAATTAGCTCTAGAAAGGGAAGATACAGGAATCTGACTAGAGAGACGTTGTATGTGTGTGTGCTCATACCCTCTGGGTGAGTCCCCTCCTGACTGCCAGCTGTCATACAGAATCTGAAACAGACAAAAATTTAATGGGTAGTATTTAGAAACATGTCAGTAGTAATGACTGGATCTCTGATTTCAATTATCACCTACTAAATTTAGGCTAATGTAGTGCATTTGTAGACCTGTTGAATGCACTTGACATCATGTTTAAAATATTTGAAACTGCACTGGTTTTTAATATCATATGTTGACCACTTTCTTTTTCCTATTCACATCTGGTGCATGGCAGCAGGCATCCCATGTGACCTATAAAAACTTCACTTGTGCTAGTTTGAGTTTCTTTTTCTGTTTCAGATTATATTTCAGCAGAGATGACAGTAGTCTGAGACTACAATTACTTTAACGAAGCACTGCTCTGAGATATGTAATTCACCCCTTTTTCCCCCTTCCCCTACAATCTGTGTGTTAACAGCATCTTAAGCTTTATTCCTACTGTTTAATTTTTCTTTGAAAATCCTTGGCCACTTGGGTTCTTCTAAAACTATTTTAATAACAAATTACTTATAGTCACTATTTTTCTGTATCTGAGTGAGATTTCAGATGGAATCTGATTATACACTATTTCTTTTGTTATATTAGCAGAGATTAATGTTTCATTCTGAAGTATTGAGTTCTGCTTTGCTTACTTTGCAAATATTTTGTGTGCTATTATTTTAGGACTATTGAGGAGGATTATTTAAAAACAAAAGTTTGTTTTTCCATGTGCTGCAGTGCTTCATTGGAGTGCTGCAAAACAGTTTTGTGTCTTCTTATCTTGTTCTTTTCATATCCATCTTCCTCATACATATTTATTAAATGTATATGCTGAAGTTTGCAACTCTGAACTTGCCTTCTAATTATTGAAATAGTAACTGTTGAAGTCATTTGTTTGATAGTACTCAGGAGTACTACTAATCATCACAGATTTTAGTTTGTGTCTCCCTGCTTTTGTGAAAATATTATGAGCTTTTAAAGTTATCTCCCCATCTATATGCAACTAATATAAAAAGTAAAGTAGTCTCCAAATTTGTGTAGGCTACTTTGAGTAAGTTCATTGTCCACATCTTGATAGCTGTATAAACAAACCTGGGCAATTCTGTAAGAATAAATCTTTAAAGCAAGATCCTTCTTATACTAATTTTGCTTTGCTGTGCTTTCTTGTTTCTGGGAGTGTATTTTTCAGTACTATTCTCAGTGGTGGTTAGCAGGTTCTTTTCCTGCCTAATGCTTCCAGACATCCTTTATATGACTTCTTGTTAAGAATCTCCAAGTTGTTTTAAACTGAAATTATTATTGAAAAGCCCTGAGCATGTTATCTCTGAAATAAACGACGCAATAGCAGAAGCTTTCAAATTGGGTGTTGGAAACATTCCTGTTGGGAAAGGAAACAGAGCTTGAAGATGGAATTTCAGTAAAGTTGAATGTAGGCCTTCTGGGGATATTTCTAAGGATGTACAGTCATACTGATGCTTTGTCACTTGCAGAATTTCTAGAAGTGTCTTGGACGGTAAGTTTCAGGAATAGTTTCATCTTATGCATATTTTCAGTGGATTTTGTTTCGGTTTTGGTGTGCAAATTGTCTGTGATTCCTTAGAAGTTCTCTAGATCAAGCATGGATGCAGGTGCATGGATATATTCAGTAGTTGTAAGGGACCTACCTAGTGACTTCATGGTGTTATTAAAGTTACCATTTAAAAGGAGCAATGTTTACTAGTCTCATTTAAGCTTGTCTAGGTAAAGCTTAAAACTCATAACTGATCACAAGTCACAAAAACATGCCTATGTAACTTTATTACATCCAGCCTATATGTAATCTGTATTTATTTTTCTTTCATAGAAATGTTTTTCTGAGTGGAGGATCCATTTAATGTGAGCCTAATGTTGTTTTTATTTTTCCTTGGATGTTTGAAAAGTGAAACCTAAGGCCAGAGAAATTTCAACATATGAATTTCAATCATAAACTAACAACAGTCTTAAGTTTTGAATGGCTTGCAGAACGTTTTGCTCTGTTATATATTTCTTAGTAGTTTGAGATCTCCTGATGTATAGGTTCTGTCCTGTGCCATCATTTCTAACAGGCTTTGTTGCTCCTACCAGAATGCTGGGGTACTAGAAGTATGCAGGGTGGGTATTTCACTTGTTTGGTTTGATATGTTTTCATGATAGTATATTGGTTTGCAAATACAAGGAACTTCTGTGCTGCTCTACTTTGCTAACTTTCTGGTTGCTCTGTACTCAGCTCTTCTCAAATCACTCCTGTGCTGCCTGACTGCTACCTTGGATGACCCAGAGATAGACAGCTGTGTTGGCTTCCACTTTATTTCCACAAATTCTTCTGTTCTGTGTGACTGCAAAAATGTTTCCTCTGCTTCCAGGTATCTTGTCTCTCATGATAATGTAGTGCCTACTAACACTGTGTTTCTACAGCACATAACTGTACTTCTGCCTTTTCTTTAATCCAATGGGACAGTTACTGCTTTCTGGGTGGAACTTGCTCACAAATGCATGTTATTCTTTACCTTGTGTCTGTTGTAGATGCTGCATCTGCTGCCTGCTTGCTGTGTCAGAAGAGTCATGCTTGGAAATTACAGAGGGAAAATTAGCATGTTGCTATTCTGTCCTTGTTAAAGCTGATAGGTCTAATAGAAATGTATGTTATGGTCATGAACTTTATCCTAGGAGGAGCAGGAATTATACTGTGTAAGCACGCAAATGAAGTATGTTTTATATATCTGTAGAGGAGGAAGGAAAATACCATGAGCCCCATCAGAAATGAAAGTTTTAAAGTGTATTAAACTTAGCCCTTATGTTAAGGGCTTTTTTCTGTTTTCTTTTTATCGCTCATGAATCCTTAATCAACCATCATAGTCCTATAAAGCAATTTCTGTGTAATAATCTGAGATAATTGTGGAGAATTGTAATCAGAATAAAAACAAATTTTTATTTAGTGGAAAAATAATAATTCATTGACTAAGAAGCAGCAAAAAGCAGTACACAATCTCATAAAAGCTAAAAAGAAGGGACAAAAGTAGAGGAAGTTGAATGCTTGTCTTTGTTATTTACATGTGGCTTGCAGTTCATGATTTCTGTCACACAGTGCTGTCCTTCTGTTGAATGGTCTCAATGTCCTGGCACAGATGACATTAATTCTTGTTTTAAATGTGAACAAGTATTAATTTAATTCACTGAAGAGGAAATAAGATTGCAACAAAGGAAGTTCATGTTTGGAAAGAGTAGAAAGTTGATATTGATACTGGCTTTGCATTTTGATAACCCTTTGTGATGCTTTGTCATTACATGACTCCTGCAGAAGGGTGCTGGTGGGTTACATGAAGACAAATGGCTTGGGAACAAAAAGACCTTTTTCTGTCAAAGCTGGAAGATGGTTTTGGCTCTTCTTTTTCTTTAATAATTATTATTTTAAATTTTTTTCTTCCTGTCCTCCTTCAGAGAAGTCCAAGAAAACTGCTGGGACTGACAGAAGATGAAAATATGATTTATGCTGACATCATGTATTATCCAAGCAAATCAGTTTTGTGAAAGATGATGCTTTTTATTGTGTTGAAATAAAGAATCAGTGAATCCTTCTTCAAGGAATATTGGTACAGACTTTTCTTGCCTCTATCACCACTGCCCCAACCCTGCTTTTACTTTTCTACTTTGTCTGTCTTTGGAGATCTTAATATTGATGCTAGCTACAAATTTATTTCAGTCCTTAAGCGCAGCTGTTTCATGTGGATTGATGTAATGCAAGAATAATCTCTGCTGTGATACTGGAGGCCATACCCAGCTATAGCAGTGTCGATACTGATTTTCTGTCTCCCACAGCATTGCAAATTCTGTTTAGAGGTAGTAAGTTTTCTTTGCTGAGAAACTGTAGCAGCAGCATCTACTAAGTTGGGTTAGGTCTACTTAAAAGTTGTGTTGTTTTCAAACAGTACTCCATTTGTGGACATCTGACTTAGTTACACTGAACTTTGACTATAAAACACTGTGGATGTGACCAGTCACGTTATTTGTTGGGATGCTTTTATCTGCAGCAGCAGAGAAGAAAGCAGGTGAATAAAATACAGACTATATTCCAACATTGAATTGATAAAAAATAAACCTAACTGGATAAATTAGGGAGATTACACTAGTTTTACAGATAATTCTAGGCAGTGAGGCTGAGAAGGAGGTGAGGTTAATTATGTGAGTGGCTGGAAAGATGTGATGATTTAGTGTAAGTCTTAAAATGTCACCTCAGCAAAATTCTCAGTCCAAAATGCGGTATCTTGGCTGAGACCCTGGGGGAGCTGGGACATTGAGCGTCTGTTGGCTGCTGGGGATACAAATGATTCCAGAGAGAGGGATGTAAACCTTGTAAAACCTTTTCCTTTAAAGTTAGGTGAAATACGGACTTTTACCACTCTTCAGTTAAGTTCTTTCAATTTGTTATAATTCTTGACTCTAAGGAGATGCAAAATAAACAGAACCAATTGTGATGATGTCTAAATTTGCACTTAGTAAATGCTGCTTGAGCCTTCCTTAGTGGATGATAGCCAACTGCACTCTGGGTAGTGTCTGAAGACCCACTGCATCCTTTTTTACTCAAAGATAAGTAGCATAAAAATAGCTGTTTATACAGCACATTGGTGCTAAAACCCCCTCAAACCAATGCTACAACCATTGTGCCAATGGTAAAAAGCTGACTGATGGCTTCCAAATGACCAGTCCTTTTTTTTGAATTTTTGTTTCCCTGTTGTGTAGATTAGACCTTTTATATAAATTAATTATTTAAACATTTTGTCTCTTATATACCCTTCTGAATATACTATGTGTGCATTTTCCTTTCCAGCTAATGCTGTTGTGTGGAGGAGGGACAAGGTTTGCAGTGGCACACAGCCTTTTCAGAAAATAGTTTGAAAACATGGGAGTTCTGTGTTGTCATGCAGGATGCTTCCCATGAGTTTGTATGAAGTGTTCTGCCACTGCGAAGGAAGGTGCAGCTGTCCCCACAAAAGCAAAATCTGGAGCTTCACTGGAAGTGAAAATGGAAGTGTTGTCCCTGAGCAAGGCAGGGGCTTCTGGCTCACGGTGAATTCTGAGCTTGTTCCCTGCAGCGTATCGAATCTCTTGCCCTACCTTTGCCATGAGTCAGTGCTCTGCAGGGAGTTAAGAGTTAATGTATCTTATTTCTGTAAAAAGTAAGTACTGCCATGTGATTTGGAGTCCTATCCTTCATTTCCCCTCACTTTGAGCAGTGGTATGCTATGTCTTACTTTGTAATTCTTGAAACGTCTTCGTGATTGATTTTTATTTAATATGTGTTAGGCCTCAACCTTTCCCTAGTTTCCTTTTAACCTTGTCAGATTTCTCTCTGGTATTCCTCCTTCTTCTATTTTGAAACCATTAAACTCTTGTAATATAAATTGATTTACACCTCAGCTTTGGTAAGTATTTTTGAGAAACATGGAGAAACTGATGCATGCAGAAAATGTTGGACTTTTGGGGTCGGGGAGGGAGAACCTGCATGTTTTGGGCAGAGCTTTGAAGATGGAGTCGTTGCAAACTTTCAGTCATCTTGTAAGTTATTCAACATAATCTGTATAAAGACTGCAGCAAAGTTGGCAAGGGTTCTTTCATTATTTATAGAAAGCATACACTGGCATAGCAGTACTAATTATCTATATAGTATATATCTATGTATACTATGATGTAGACTGTCATGTCCCCTGAAAAGATGGCTGTTTTTTTTTTTTCTAGTTAAGTGGCAGGCATATAGCATGCACTTAACCATGTTCTTAATTGTTTTGTAATACAGGAGTGCAATTAATGTCCTCATATGCTTTGCTGAGTCAAGATCTGGGTGGATTCCTGTACTCATGTTTCATGCAGCTAACTCTCTGCCAATGTTCTTTCTGTTAATAGTGATCAAGTCACAAAGCAATTAAACTCCCACAAGCTGTCCTTTAATAACCTTTATAATTTGTCAAAGTGCATTAGGGCCTTGCATATTTTTACAGAGAAGCTCCTGGTCTCCATGAAATAATAGCATTTTCTGACGTGCCAGCTCATCTTCCATGCCAAACTGCTGTTGGTTCAGAGAGGAGCTCACTTTGGTTTTAAGAAATATCTTCTAACTCTTCCTCTTAGACCAAAAAATTTTTCAAACAAGATTAAAATCTTGGTTAGCCAACAATGCTCCTTTGAACCAACTCAGCCAGAATTCTACTCTGGCAAAGCTTAGATTTTAAGCTTTTCAATTATCTTTGGATGTGAATGTAACTTTTATTGAACTAGGAATGTTAAACTGTGATAGTCTTTTCATGAGCATGTATTTATGATGCTACACCTGTGTGAGTATTTTGGAACTTGCGATACTGCTGTTTATATTCCAAAGGTGTAACTCAGTGATTTTGTCTTCTTCACTTTTTTGTTTCTTAAGCAAGTGTTATAACTGCAAGCAGTGAAGGTGTATTCCTCCTTGTAATTTGCCAACATGAAGTAGATATTTGGGGTTGGCATGTTCTTGAGTTACCTGCTGTAGGAAAAACTACATGAGAGGAAAAGAGAGCAACTTCCTGAAAAACTATTTGGTATTTCGTGAACAGTCTAGTGTTAAGGATTAAAAGATATGATAATTCCATTGCAGTTGCAGTAATTTAAGCATATAAATTTCCCTTCAGTCCTGACAAGCTCTTCATCAGGTAGAGAGCTCTGATTCTTAGAATACGTCTTGCATATCTACTTCAGGGATTGCTTTCTCCTAAGTAAAAAATGTTGAGTCTTGGTGGATGACTGTTACTTTGTAGATGTGCATACACTCCAGTATTCAGTTCTTGGGTACACAGGGAGACAGATAAAGTTTGTAGAAGCCAGTCAAACATGCTTTTCTGACCTCTGAGTGGAGCTGGGATTTATCAGTATGTACAGTTTGTAGTAAAAGTAGGCTGTGACCTTTTGAAATATGCAAATATATTTTGCCATTGTTACTATTTAAAAAGTAGAGCTTTAACTCTGTGTTCCACATTTCTAGCTGTTTTGACAGAGTTAAACTAGAGACTCTTATCTTCATAATGAGCAATATAATTTTGAAGAAAAGCATTTGAATTAGCATGTAAGCAGCCATTACAAAAAAGTTAACTTTGAAAAAAATCTTTGTGTTGCAGTCTCTGATATCTTCTTTGAAGCAAACATTATTTCTTTAAAAAATAGTTTTAAAAATTATTTTTAAATGCTTATCCCACCTGTGCTACTTTATTATTGTAACTAGCTGGGTAAACTCTCTACTGGAGAGGTTTCTTTTTAATGCTGATGCTGTTTCTGTTATGTGTGTTCTCCCTCTGTTGCTTGTGTGAATATGCACATGCAGGTATATGCATATAGAGTATTAGGGAGTTCTCTCTTATTGTTGAGCTGTTAGTCTCAATATTGTGTGTGGCTTTTATTTTTATTTTACAAATACCCATCTGGCAACTGAAAACGTGTATTTGTTGATGGATTAGAAAGGTTCAAAGTTCTTGAAGTTTGCACGTCCTGTGAAAAAGACAGGTCAAGTTTTTCTCTCAGGGCATCTGTCTCTCATGAGCTCATAAATTGTTCTTGAGGCTAGATAGAAAAAATACTGAAGGCAACATCATATTTAAGAGTTTAAATGTGCTGATTGGAGTGTCTCAGAGTCTAACCTCAGGCAAAAGGTCTTGTGTTCAGTCTTTTTGACTGATGCAGAGTGGTCCACTGTTAATAATTTAGTCTTGAGACCTACTAAATGAAAAATACGAGACTCATAACATCAGCATCACTGTTGATTTTTCATAGAAAATATGGAATAGTTGTATTTTGATGTATGTTTCCATTCTTTACACACTTAACTGTTCTCTAATGTAGCCACTGCATCTGATTTTTTTCTTAATGAGCAGTGTTTTTATATCTACAGAACACAGAGTTTGCCCTGCAGGACCTTATGTTCATTTTTAGTTTGCTCTATTTGTGTAGTAAATAAAAAATGAGTAGCACTGCCATTAGCCATTTTATATGCATTACTCCTGACCATGCTTGTGAGTAATCTGTTGAAGAATGTGCACGTTCTCAGTTTGTAGCAAAATGGGGCCTGTAATAATTTCATTTTTTAAATTAACCTAAAAAACATGGCAACAGAAGGAACCTTTGTTTAAGCAAGGATTTTGATGGCTGTGTAAATCAACTTGCTGTAGGTTTAGGTCCAATCTTTGTCAGATGTGAGCATGTTGTACTTCATTCTCCCATTTTAGTAGGTCTAAGAGGTGAAATGCAGGATGGATCATCTCTAGAAGGTGAAATGCAGGATGGATCATCTCTAGATTGTCTCCTGGACTTCTGAAACTTGTTTGCTTTAATAAAGGATCAATATTTTGCATTTTAGAACTTCAGAGTTCAATTTTGGCAAAGATGTGTGGGGCAGCCATTTCTTGTGTAACTTGAAGGATTGTTCAGTGAGGAGAATTGCTTTCTTAGCAAAACATGACATCAAACATGCACACACAAGAGTTTTGAAAGCTTATTTTTATTCTTTGGAAATAGGTGTATTTTCTGAAATAGTGTGTAGTTCTTATAGATTTTACAGATAAACACATTCTTCTGAGGGTACATAATTATGTATATAGTCAGTAGCTGGCAGAAGACTCATTTTTTCAGAGAATGTGAATATCAGAGTTGAACAGGTGCTATAGGATGTGTAGCTCATTCAAAGTTCTAACAGTGCAGAAGCAGTAGTGAGGAAAAGACTTTTTCTTTTATTGAGTGCTATGGTACTGTTTAAAACTTGTCTGACTTTCTGTATTGTTTTTCTTCATTATGTTTCCCAGTTAGTACAGATAGATAGATACACCCTTGATGGAACCATGATATTTTATAAACTTTTAAGTAAGATAGACTCTTTAGAAACTAATGTAATTATTCAACTGTACAACTTAATATCCAGCCTATGTATGGAATATATAATTAGAATAACACTGAAGGTCAGATTTTAAGTGCTTGTGTTCTAGATCCATGAAAAAAATGATAGAAATGACAATTAGGATCAAAACAGGTATTAAACTCTTAAGCCTTTACTGTATCTTTGGAAATAGAATGAACTTTGGTAGCAGCTATTGTCTTGCTTACACTTCATGTTCACGAAAATAAAGATTTATAAAAGTGAGCATTTTAAACTCTTAAGCTTCCTCAGATCATGTTAACCTAGTTTTCCTGTACTAGTCTGAAATTGATGCTCAAACAGAGGAGTAGGGAGGGATAATTGGGCAATCACTGTGGCTTTGGAAAACACTGGTTTTATCCCTGTTGAAGGGGCGGTGTGTTCCCTTCTAATTGCCTCAGGAATGTTGCTGTCTGTCCCTGTTTTAGTCTGATCATCTGAACTCTATTCAGTTTTTTGTTGCTGTCCACTCCTGTTTGTTTTTTGTTTTTTTTTTTACCCTCAACTGCAGCTCATATGCTTTCTGCCTCTCATTAAAATATACTAAAAATTTATTCTAGATGAGATACCTGTAAATCAGTAAACACCATTTTCCATGTGTCAGTATACCAGCTTTTCTCTTTAAACAGAAGGGTTGTGTTTGTGGTTTGGCAGGGGAAATAGAGGAGAAGTGGATTATATTTCCTTGCAATTAAAGATAATTAGGTTGTTTTAGTTAAGTTAGGTTATCACATTAGCTATTAAAAAGCACATCAGTAAAGTGCACATTGCACTTTCCCTGTCTCTTCATTTCCTTAGGTGATAACAGGGGAAAAAATGTGTGGAACAGGACTCTCATTTTATTTTGAACTTAATACTCTGAAATTGAGTGTGGTTACCAGAAGTTCCAGTATGGGAGGTAAGGAGGTAATGAGACAGATTTCTTGTCCTGAATTTGGAGATTTGTTTTTGTATGCATAAATGTGGATTTCCTTAAGGTATGTAAGAATGTTCCATCTTTGCTATTGTGGTGTATCAAGCATACTGTAAAATCAGAGAAATTTGCCCTGTTTTCTTTGCAGACTGAGATGTCTCAGGCATGTTTGTGCTGCTTCTATGGCATGTGAAAAAGTCTGAGGTAGCTTCTTTAACATCTAGGCTGAAGCGGGAAAAGAGGACACCAGGTTCCAGTCTTGGCTTCCTATGGAGTCTTCTGGGAGAAGTGTTCGCAGTGTCTACATAAGGAACTCATCATAAGCAGCTTGAATACTTCCTATTGATTCAAGTAACTGGTGTCACAAACAAATCTGTTGGAACAAAGAAGTCAAATGTCTAAGAAATCATGGAGTATCAAGATACTGTTTTTTATACTAGTGATGTTTTCTGACTGGTGCTTCCATGTGTTGCTCTTTGTATTATGCTTACGAACTGAAAAGAAAAAACTTTAATGTACAAAAATTTGTAATCTAAGTAGGACGTACAAGTCCCATTCTCTCAAACTGAAGCACAGAAGTTAATTCCTGTTCAAGGATACAACAAAGTCTGCATCTCCGTTCCCATTTTTAATTTATTTTTTTTCATTCCAGTCAGTGAAGCAAGAAGAGTATTGGTTGGTGGAAAAGGCCTTATCTGGCTATACCTTAAAGATAGATCCTAAAATCTGTTATCATTTTAGCTGCTTCATTTCTCTTTCTTTTCTGTCTCACTCTTTCCCCAAAAGACTGGGGAACATTTCTGAATGTTAGAGGAGGTGACTCTATCCCTTTATAAAGCATGGCACTTTGAAAAGCAGGGATATAACTATTACTTGACATTCATGCTGAGCGTGTGCCTCCTTGGTTTCATGGAAGTGCTTTTTTTTCATGGAGCCTAAAAGGAACTTGCTGAAGGCTAATTGTACTTAATTGATAAACCCTTTGCTCCCAGCTCTCGTTACTCCCTTTTTTATTGTTTTATTTTTTTTTTTATAGTTTGACTCTCAAAAAAAAATAAAATATGATGATTGAGTGAGCACAACCAAACTGACAAAACCTTCTTATACCCACCCCCAGTAACCATAAGGTTTGCCAAAGTGGTGAATAAGCAAATATGGATGTTGAGTACATTATTTACCCCCCTCTTCCCTATGCTTGCATCTGTAAAATAGAGGCTGAAATACTAAACCACACCAAATGCTGAACCTTAATGCATGTTGGTAAATCACTTGTTATTGCCAAATACACTACAGAAATGTCTTGTTAATGTGACTTGAATTATGTCACTGGTCAAAAAATAGAATGAGATATGTATTGTGCTGCAAGATTTATGGTACAGCATATTGATTTCCAGCTTGATGATCTTATAACATGCTAAAGTTGGCAGGGATCTGTGATAGCATTGGTGTGGTGTTTTATTATATGTATCAAAGACAAAAACATTTCTGGTCCAAGAATTCCAAAGCATGTTATGTACTTTGCTATATAGAGTTAAATTTCTCTTCCCATGCCCCAAGTAAATTGCAAATTAACGCTAATAAATCACATTGCCGCAGTTGGTAAGAAGTGAAAGTATATTAATAATTAAATAGTTCTTTTCAGCCACCCCTCCCCCCTTCCGTTTTTATGTAGTGATTTTCTAGACTCAAAATCAGCGTGTCTCATGCAGGCTATCTATAATATATAGTTGTTTCAAATCAGCTTTACTTACTGAGCTTTTTCTAGTAATGGAGCTCTGTCAGCAAAAAGCATATGCACCAGCAAATGATGAACGATGGGCTTGTGTCAAATGGAAGCTTGAAAGGTGCTTCTGTAGTTAAATGGATTAGTCTGCACCAGAAGTTCAAAACTCCTCAAGTGTAATTGTTTCAGAGAAAAGGTATCCCTGGATTGATAGGGGAGGCTAAGCAATGAGTGCTGGAGGAAGAACTACTTTATCAGATGTAAGTGAGGGTTTACTAATCCACAAGAAGTAGGCTTTGCTGTTACAAGATCGCTGGCTTGATGCTTCTGCAAGTTTTCTTCTTTTTTATAGTGTGAAATTTGTGAAGATTTTAATTTATGTCAGTGAAATAGATACTTTGGGATTTTTTAATACAAAATTAGCAAGCTTAATTCCATTTATGTGGTAATGCATTACATTACTGTGCAACAGTAATTTCAAAATAATCTGTAACATTTTTCATACACTTTTAAAAAAATGTTGCTTTTTGTTTAGTGGTGTTAGCTATGAAACCAACTTAGTCTGCTGTAATTATTTTTCAGTTTCACACTGAATAAGATAATTAGGGATTGCTATATAAATGCAAAAAACCCTGCATGTAAATTGTAACTTTATATAGTGTTCGATTACTGTTACTCATTAAGTATTTCATAATTTGTGTTGTTAATGTGTAAATATCACTCAGAAGAAAATATTTTCAGGGGAAGAAATTTACATTAGGAATTAAACTTTTGAAATATTTTTCCTTTTTTTTTTTGTGTATCATTTTGGCTGTACTTAAAATGGGTGAGCCATAAGAGTGTTCAACAAAAGAATAGCTATAAGCAGGGAGGCTTTCACTGCTCCTCTGTCTTTCCGTTGTGCCAGTTTTTCCTTCTCTTCTGCTTCTTTGCAATTGTTAGCCTTCATGTGAACTGAAAGGTACTTCAAAACACTGGAAGAAAATAGTCTGAAAGCTTCATGCGCGTTTGCTTCATAGTAAAGAGAAGTGAAGAAGTTGAAGAATTTTCCCACTGACAGGTGTTTGTGTGTCAGAGCAATGAATGCTTTTGATGGCAAACCCGCTTGCTTTTCTTCATTGTACTCTTCTTTCTAAATATTAAAAAAAAAAGAGACAAATTCTGACAACAAAAATTCTCCAAACTGTATAATAGAAAGCTTGCTTTATTTATTTATATTTTATAAAAGGAGATATTTAAATTATTTCAGTGGCTATTCACTTTCTTTTTGTGTGGGTGAAAAAAACGGCAGTTGAGCAGTGCCTGGAATGGTGAAGGCACTTTTTAGTTGTATCCTCATTATGATAGAAAAATATTGTCATCTGATGATTAGTTGGTACAAAATTTCATTGTCTTACAGAGTGCACACCGTCTTTTAAAATAATATAAAAGAGTCCCATCTTATAGAGCATAAAACTATTCTAAACTACCACTTCTTTTTAAGGATTGTTTTCACATTTTTCAGTCCTGTGCTGCTAGTTTATTAGCATGGCTCATGGCTGTCATTTACTTAGTTTATTATCTGGTGAAAGACAGTCATTGAAGATTGTTTTGCAGGTGCTAAATGTTCTGATCTTTGGTTGTTTTCATATGTTAAGTTGTGCAATGCAGTTGCATCATATGGAATTGCACATGCATCAACAGCACAGTCAAATCGACCATTTGGAAGAGATTAAAAACAAGGGCTGAGACAAATATGACTAAGAAAGCCTGTTCTGTCAAATATGAGAAAAACTTCTGTTGAATATGAAAATAAAAGGTTCACTAAATAAATTAACAACCCATTTGGTTGTAATTAAGTTCATTTTTTCTTTCCATTAATGGTGGAAGTAATTTGAATGATAGCTAAAAATGGTGCAAAAGTGAAGTCCGAACATACATAGACAAATATTTGGCAGAAGTGCTGGGCTATTCCTTCTTGCAGGAAATAGAAATAGATACTATGTAAATTTTGCTGCAAGACTGAAACAGACCCAGTAGCATAAAGAAGCCTTTTTGAGGGATATTTTTGATCAAACCACAATGGGCAGAAAAAACAAGTGAATAACTAGAAAATTGGATTACTTGGAGTGCAAAGTGAGCAGAAAGCACTTTCAATCCAAACTAGTTGTACTCTTTTACCTCAAAGCAATTTCAGTATGTATGATCCAGTTTTCACTATCTAGCTTTTGTGGGTAACTGTGAAAAATAGTTTCACGTTATCTTTATGGGTAAATGAAGTATTATATCAGAATTTTTGGAACTCTTCGCTTTTCAGTATATCATATCTAGAGGGCTGTTTTACCCTGCTTCCTTGCAAGCCTGATAAAAGTTTTCTGAAGGTTAGGATTTTGTTATTATATTTTTATTTGTGTCACTTAATGCAGAAGAATTTACTAATGGGACATTTAAAATGGATTGCCAAGTAACGTGTGTGCCTTATTACCATTGACTCCTGAAATAACAAGACTTCAGAAAGTCTCAGCATAAAATATTGTACCCATTAGGTCCCGCAGGTGCAGGCGAGTGAGGGGTGTGCTGCTGGCTTCTTTGAGTCACGCACTGGGGAAGGGAGCAGACGTTTCCCAACGTGGTCTTGGGCACAGAGCTGCAGCAGCGGGCACATCCCTCCTGTGTCGGGCTCAGGCAGCCTGCAGGCCTGTCAGGGGCTCTGGAACAGCTTAGAGGCCAAGGTGTGTGCTCAAACACCGTGTGTGCTTGCAGCTGGGGAGTGTTAGGGAAAGGTCAGATTCATTTGCCTCTAGAGAATGCTCAATCCCTGAGAGTTTTCAAGAAGAGCCTGGGAAGACAAGTTAGGTGACAGGGCACCTGGACAGTGGACATGGTGACTGGTGGGAATGCTCCACAGAACCTCTCGTCATAACAAAGGTGAGTCTTGCATCGTGACTTTAGCTGCTGTATTGTTGCTGGCCTTTGTACTTTGTCTTTTTCTTCACCCCGAAAGCTTGAACAAATTCTCTTGTAGAAATGACACAACCACAGGAAGGTGCAGACAGGATTGTCCCGTCTGTTACATTGCATAATAGCAATAGTAATATAAGTTTTAAAAAGGAAGTAGAAGATACTGAGGTGATGTGTACCAGTCTTCAGCACTGGCACAATTGCTGTATATTTTTAACTACCACCTGTACAGCAGTGATATGTGTGGGAACAGGAGTGCTGCTTGGAAGCTATGGTAGCCCAGCAAATGGAATTGGAGTGGAAAATAGGAAGATCTGAATGGCCAAAGTGCTGCGTAAATGCTAAGAGATGATGAGAACCCTTGCCTGTGTGATGAGAGATTTTTAATCTTCTCTGTCTTCCTTAGTGCTGTCTTCAAAAAAAAAAAAAAAAAAGGTAAAAACGTGTGACTTGAAGTCATGAAGTCACACTGCCTCATGTGAAACTGTAGTTTGCACTATTGTCAATCTTTTCAGAAGTGGACTGTTTTCTGCCTGCCCCCATAGCTCCCTGTCGATGTTAAAGCTATAAACCAGGGATATGCCTGAGTAGCGCCAGTCACAGATGCTCTGCCAGCATGTGACTGGTGTGCTTGAGCTTTATCATTCCTGCTAACTGACCCTTTCACTAAAAGTTTAATAGGGGATAAATTCACATGTGAATTCATAATCCCCTCAGTGGTGCCAGAAGGATTCCTTAACAAGCAGGCAACAAAGAGAATCTTATACAGCTGGATTTTTTTATTCCTCCTCCTCTTCTTTCTCTTTCCAAATTTATTGGGTAGACTACTTCAAGGATGTGTCTTTAACTGTCATCCCAATATTTATTTGTGCACAACCTAAACAAACAAAGGCAATACATTCAATGTGGCTTTCAGAGCAGCTCTATGCGTGGAATTGAAAACATGTATGAGCTTTTAAGTGCAATAGGTGGAAATACTATAGTCTTCCAAATATTTATTATTTAGTATTTATTCTTACTCACTGTAATGTAAAAATAGTGCTTTCCTGGCATGTATCTCTTGGAACTTAAATGAAGTGTTTATTGTGCCACATTAGTTCATGGGGCTCTTTTGTTATTTCAGAATTATGGATATTGTTTGCTACTCTTACCCAAAGAAGCCTGTAAATGCAGATACTGTGAATTTTTTAGTATAAACAACTTTTAATCAACTTGGTTACTGTTGCTTTGATTTTGAGAAAAGAAATTGTTTCTTCTAATGTTCTGTTAAAGTGCCTTTAAAATGATGATATCATCACTACTACATTTAAAAGCCTCAGGGTTGTAACATTTATTGAGCAGTGCTCATGGAAAGGATGTCTGTAGACTTTCTACATTTAAAAAAAGGATACTGCTTTTTGTGCCTGTGTGAAATAATGTTTAATTTTTAAAATTTGATAGTATATTTCTGGCATGGAAGCCAAGGAAATATGCATCATCTCTTTACAGCACTTGGTTTTCGAACCAAAACCTACTGGTGTGGGCTAGCTTGAATGAAATGTCTTTCAAAGTTCTTCTTCCAGAGCCCCAGGTTTTCATAATTTGATTGTGTATGAAAGGGTGCACAGAGATGTTTCTTCTGGTTAAATTGTTCCTCCCCTATCAGTAGGCAACTACTTTCAGGGAATGTTTTTTTTTTGCTGTGAGACCTGTCACATTCTAGAGGTCTCTGTAACTTTAGAACTTGGCATTTCCTCAGTGGAACCAGTAAAAGGTGGCTTTGTTTTGTTAAACTTTAACAGAAGAAGGATGCAGATGTCTTTGGCAGGAAGAAATCCAGTGTGAGTATGCAATCTTAAGGGAAGGGGGGAATGTGTATGTGGTGTGTGTGTGGGTGTGATACAGGCTGTGGGATCAAGAAAGTCAGCTGCATGGAAGTTAATAGTGAGGTGTTGCTCACAGGGTCTGTTTCTGACTAGTTGCAGGTTTTCTTTTTGGTTTGATTTTTTTTTTCTTGTGAAAGTAATTTGAGAAATTATGCACTGAAATATTTTAACTTCTGAAATACAAAGGACATGTTATCTTTCAAAAGTTCAGCAACAAATTCATCTTCCCTTTGCTCTCTGCTTGTTCTTCTCCCCTCACCTCAAGTGAAACTGTTTTAAGGACTGGGGATAAGTAAAATAGTTTTCCCCATAGTACCTTCGAATTGCAAAATCCTTAACTTGGACAGAGCTTTTTTGTATCTAGTGAGGATTGTTCTGAAGTCTGAAAATAAATTCATCAAATTTGGGCAGCTGATAATGGGATGTTTTGGCACCTGCCATTAATGTCTTCGAACACCTGTATGGTTGCAGGGTATGTTATCCAACCTCAGAAAACTTTAGATTCAGACAGGTCATAGTAGCGTTCAGATACTGGTTGAATATAGTAAAAAGAAGACAGAGTTGAAAACAAGTCTCTTTTTTCTTTTTTTTTCCCCTTTCTTTTTTTTTTCCTTTCCTTTTTTTTTGTGTGTGTGTTTTTTTTTTGTTTGATTTTATTTTATTTTTTTAAATTTTCAAATGTATTTATTTATTTATTTATTATTTGATTTTTATTTTTAGCTCTGTGACTGAGTGTTCATAATCATTCAGTATTTGGGACCAAGCAAGGGGTTCCTCCCAGTGAAGCTTTAGAAAATAGAGACAGTCGTGGGACACTTTGAACTTCAGTCCCAAACTGCTCTATTCTCTTTATTGTTTAGGAAAAATTAAAGCCAGGTAAGAGAGCTGCATGCCCTAAAATACTGTATTTTAGTTGTTTGAAGAAAACTTGCTTCAGAAAAGCTGCTTTGCCAAGCTTGGAATGTGGATCTCTTTGCAGATCAGAATTAGGCAGCAAATGCACCTGCAGTGTCCTGGCAGTCACTGAATAAATGTGTGAGGGCTTTGTTGCTGAAACTTAATTTTGATCCTATGTAACTTTTCGTTGTGTTCCCTGCCCAGTTGTTGTTGTTAGGCAGGGGAAAGTTCCGAGCTTTGTGAGTGCTGGCCTTTCAGGTGCTCAGCTTCTCACAGAAACCTGCAGTTTCCAGCCGGCAGAAAAAGACCAGGAGAGCAGCTCAGACTTTTTCCACAGGCTTTATTATCGTCCCTGAAGGGCTCAGGCTACAAATCCAAAGATGGGGGATCACACGTGTACTTTTATAAGGTTTGGGGGGGTCACAAGTAAACCAATGGAAAACAGGGTTAACACATTTTGGCCGACTACATTATCTTTCTTTGTTTGGGACAACCAATTATAAAGAACCAAACCTAACCAATAATATTCTAAAAAGATAAGAAGAAGACCTTGCATTTTTCTAACATGAGTCATTCTAAACAAATAGTTTTTCTTATCTCAAAGGAGATTCCAGGGGGCTGTCACAGGACTAATTACAGAGGGATTAATTTCCTCTACAATCCTATACTCTCATTGATTCCAAAATACTTATTTTTTTTCTTTATCTAGTACAGTGAATAGGAAGACATGTAGGTATACCTTTTTGTAAAGGTATGATTTTCATTCTATGATTTTAAATTATATATGGGCTTTCCGTATAAAGTAAAAACAGCAGTTTGGGTGATCATTTATTAAAGTGATTGTTACAACAGTAGTTTATACAGTTTTCTTAAATGATAAGAATTTCCAATTCTGAGTGCAGCTTCAGTGCAAACTGTATAGCAGTATCTTAAACTACTTGGAGGAAATTATTAAAATCTTCCCCCAGAAATTAATACCACTATATTTTTCATAATATCTCTGAAGTTCCCGGTGGTTTGCATTGATGGGTAGGAGAATTATCAGTCTGTACAAATACCATTGAAATTGTAGATTTAAAAGAAATTTAATTATTAATTCTTATTTCCTAAGTTTAGGAAAAATATTTTTCCAGGAATAGGTTGGAAAAAATAATCTTTCTTTTCACACTCTGTAGTAGGATGTGATTACTGGTTTTTAGCCCACCTGCCCCGACATGGTTGGAGGACACAACCCAATATCTTGTTGCTTCCCAAACACTCTGTACCCAGAGGCTGGGTGCTGTAATTGCACTGCAGTAAACAGTTGGATGAGAATTATGGAGGATGTGAAAGGGTATCCCTCTGGAAGGGAAGGCTTGGGATTCTCCAGGACCAGGAGCTGTGGGATCTGGTTTGACTTGGTAAACACTTCTTGTAGAGTGTAGTGGTAAACTTTCACCATGTGTTATTTCAGCAGGATATCTGATGCCTTCTTGTGTTGTGCTGGAACTGCTGCTGTTCATTTTGGGTAATATAGGACACAACTGGGACTGCATCTATGTTAGTGGTTTTATTTGGCAGCAATGAAATTTGAAAGCACATCCCCCAGAAGTCCCTGCTTGCTGATAACTGATTTGTTCCACAAACTGGCTTAAGCAAGTGCAGACTAGACTCTTTTTGGAAAAAAAACTAGACTAAACTCAAAGCTGGATTCTAGGTTTGCACAAAGCAAGCGTTAACCTCCAGTGAAGTCATAATGATTGAGACCTTTGAATATCTTCAAACCATGTGGGTAATGGCCTTGATATTCTTAACATGTTTTCTGGGGAGAGGATTTAGTAGGTGATGAAAAAAGGAGTAAGTATCTTGACAGCTTATTGGACATGGAAAGACAATTACAGCTTTCTGTTTCTGACACCTAAGTTGTATTTAGGCCAGAATTGCTTTGTTGCTGTGCTGGACAGCATATTGCAGGTTGTTGTTCAATAACTGCTACAGGTGTACATATATAAATATATGTATTCTCCGCTCTGGTGAGGCCACATCTGGAGTACTGTGTCTAGTTCTGGGCTCCTCAGTACAAAGAAGACAAGGAGCTTCTGGAGAGGGTCTGGTGGAGGCCACAAAGGTGGAACTGAAGGGACTGGAGCATCTCTGTGATGAGGAGAAACTGCAGGAGCTGCGCCTGTTTAGTCTGGAGAAGAGAAGACAGGGGAAATCTCATCAATCCATACAGATATCTCAAAGGTGGGTGTTGTGGGGATGCTGCCAGACTGTTTTCAGTGGTGCCCAGCATCAGGACAAGGAGCAGTGGCTGTAAACTAAAACACAAGAAGTTCCACCTCCACATCGGGAAGAAGTTCCTTGCATTGAGGGTGGCAGAGCAGTGGAGCAGGCTGCCCAGGGAGGCAGTGCTGCCTGCTGTGGCACAAGATCTTGAGACATTTTTTAGCTAGCAGTTACTTCATCTGTACTCAATTCATGCACCTCTGAAAAGCAACAAACAAATTAAAAATTGTAAACCAGCTAGAAAAGAAACCAAATTAATTTAACTTCATCTTCTCAAGCTTTCTCCTTCAGTGATGAAATTGATTGCGGTTTTTACAAAACTACAGGAGCATTCTTTCAAAATGTAAATATCTTTGTCATTGCCATCTGTGTGTTTTAGGGTGTGTTAAAACTCTTCTTTTGCACCATGTCACATGCTTTTTATAGGGCCTGTGTTTCTCTGGGTATATGGCACATTGCCAAAGGCTAACTATATCGCCAATAAAATAGTGCTTTACAGAACTTCTGTGGAAATCACACTTCCACTCTTTTATTCCAACTAGATTTTCTTTATTTGGCCTCCTGTTTTTATGCTTTCAGTGGATATGGTTCCTGCAATCTATCCAACAGAACAATAAAAATACAATCTAAAATCTAATTCTGGTAAATGGGCAATAGAACTCATGGTATACTTTTCATTTATTAAGATACAAAGCTTTCTGAAAAATTCTGTTTCATGTTATTAATAGTAAATTTAATTTGCTATGTAATAAATTTTTAACATAAATTAAGTAGCTAATATATTATTTTTCCCCTTTTTTCCTTACTTCTATATACACATTATGCAATAGCAGTATATTAGAGGTAGCTTTTTCATTTAGAGGATCTTCTTTGCCGTCTTGTCAACACTGGTCATTGCCCAAACCATGCTACGGTATTCTTCAATAATATAATTTGTTTTGATATTTAAACTAAGATTATAAATTTTTAAACTATTCTGGTCCTATATCTGTAAACTAACTTGCAAGGGGCATGAAGGGACTGTGATTATGGTAGATTTTTAAATCATGCAAAATTTGATGTATATTTTATGACATAGCTACTGGTGTGCTAGTCTTCAGGAAAAGCGTAAGCAAATGGAAGTTATAAAGGGAGTTTTATTGGCTGAGCTGCATAGAAACAGAGTAAAAGTCTTCTTGCTGCTCTCAGAGATGCTGTTTGTTTATTTTGACTGTTAATAATACCGCCAGCTATTTCTCTGAATTTCTGTTTTCTCTGAATTTCTGTTCTTTATTGAATTTTTCTGTGTCTGTGATGGCGAAAAAACTAAGAAGAGTTTATGCTGAGAAGACACATTCAGTGTGCTATGGCAAATGCTAACTTGTTTTCGTTCAGTGTTATATTGCAACTTTTCTAATACCATTGCGGTCATCTGTAATTGTTTGGGTATCTGGTGTGCATTATTTCTAGCCATTTTAATGAAATATTACAGTTATTAACTATGGCTACTGGTTTATAGTGGCTGTAATCCTTGAATGTTGTCTGTTATTGTAGTTTAGGACCACTTTGTTAGAGCATTAGCCACCTTCTGGTTTGCATCAAGGTGGCTGTCTAATGGATCATTAACTGCTGGTGAGGCCAGGGTCCTTGGGGACTTGCTGGGTACAGCACTTGTGGTATGAGAAGTAAAGCTCATAGAGAAGAAATCTGAATTAATGCACTCTGATGCAGTGTGAAATGAAATTACTCTGTCCTCATAATATCCTGGGGTTGGTGGAACACTTTGTTGCTAAGAGTGCAGTGTGTTTTGCATGCTGGGAGTGGGCAGGTGTTGATGAAGTGGACACTCCCGAGGCAAACGCCACTGTTCTCTCCTCTGTTCAAAGTGCTGATCTGAATACTGCTTTTTTGGTAGGTATTCTCATTGTTCTTATTCTCCTCACTAACTCTGAAGACAGCACAGTAACAGTTATAGGTGGGTTATCTGTGTTTTCTCCCCCATATTTTTCTGCTGTGGATGCTTCCCCCCAGCCTTCCCTCAAATAAATGCGGAGAGCTAGCAATGTCTGAACAATGCCAGATGAAAGGGGAATTCATGTCTGTGGTTTTGTTTTTTTTTTTGTTTTTTTTTTTTTTTGGTAATCTGCACTTTTCTAAGGCCTCCTCCTTTTATTCCTGGCCTTCCAATAGTGCATTTAGCATCTAAACTTCCCTTGGCTGTAGATGGTTCCATGGTTAGATCAGTCCCAAGCCTTGCTTCTCAGCCTCAGTGTGATAGTTTGAGGCAACAAAGGGATTCCTCTTAAGGTTTCTAATTAAGAATATCCTCTTGTTTAACTAGAATTTCCACTTAGGCTATTCAGAGGTTGGTAAGAGGTGATGCCAGATTCCTGAGAAGTGTTCAGGTTGTAGGAGATAGCTAAATATTTGGTCTTCTTTGTCTCAGTCCTGTTTATGGAATTGTGTGTGTTTTGTATGTTTCTGCCAGATAACAGTTCTAGATGTCTTCACCTCTATTTTAAAATTCAGCTCAGAGAGACTTCTACTGTGGCTCTGACCTTACTGAAATTCTTGTGTGAGCCAGTACATAGTAAATGTCACAGTTAAGGATAAGAGTGATTTTTACTACAAATTGCTGCCATGGTTTATCAAGTATGAAGTCAGCACTTTTTCTTAAGTTAGAATTTCTTGTAGCGGTCTTAATTAAGAAAGAGCAGCTTGTACTGAAAAAGACTGCTTCAGTCCCTCAAAATGAGTATGCACTGTAAATAGTTATTGCAGAGTGGAATCTTACTTGCAAGGGGATCTAAATATTAAAGCTTCAGTGCTCAAGCAACAAAGATTTATCAGTATTTGGCAAAAATTAAGTGTCCCAACACCTTTCTCAGAGGTAGAAGTACTCCTTTAAACAATGTGAGTGATGAGAGATAAATCAGTATAGAAGGCTGGAGTTGCTGTTGGATTAATCTGTTTGAAATTGAGATGGATATGTGCATGTTGGTTTTGACTGATATAAGAATGTATGTAAACATTATATTTTCAGCAAATACTGTGATCCAATTATTTGACTGGTTCTTTTGGTTGGACATAACATTAGCTTATTTGTAATTTAAAACTGACATATTTATTCTAAATTAAATAGGAGGACAATGCAAATGCCAATACATTTTGAGGGAGAATGAAGACAAAAAGGAGGAAACAGGAAGTTAAATAATCCTTAGAAATGTCAGATTTTCTTTTTGTGGTGAGGGATTGGAGAAAATGAGAGTTGCATTTAATTATCTGTAACTGCCTGCTTGCATGTTCCTGAGCACATGGAGGTAAGGTTCTGAACAAATGACACAGTTCTCAATTGCACCCTGTTGATACTCAATTTTAATTGTGTCAGGATTTAGTTAGCAGGCTAACACACAGAGCTATGCCTTAAAAACTCAGCATTTGTATCTCTTTAGTTACCTGTTACGACTGAATTCTGTATATATTTAGTCACTGTTAGGTTTTCCTAATCTGTAAAATTACTTTTCTGTAAAAATGTTATTTTTAATGTGTGTTTGATAATTACAAAACTGATATAAAACCACATTGCCCCTTGACTTCAAAGGGTTCATTTGACCCTTTTGACTTAAGCCCTTGGCTCTAAGAAGCATCAAATTAAGCTGTTGTTGTTTTGCTTCCCCCCTCTCTCCATTAGCAATCATTCTGTTGCACACAGTACATGATAAATCAACGGCAGGAGCTTTAGAGTTGCCATAACATGACATTACCTATCAGCTCATCAAGTCTGTGTTGACTCTGCTCCTTTTAGGCTGTATATTTCTTCAAAGTCTAGTGCCAGTTACTTAGTCAGCTCTAACTAATTTCAGAGTGGAAGGGAAACTTTACTGGAGTGCTGTTTGGGATCTGCTTTTTAATCCTGGTCTGTTTAATGTTTGCCTCCTGACATTCTAGGCCAGACATCATTTTAATGGTATGTGTGGTGATAAAGCCAATAAACTGTCAAGATGATTGATAATCTAAGCATTATAGCAATATGACTTTCCTGTTCTCCTCTGTGCTTTAGATGATGGTTTCCAAATTGAATTCTTACAGTGTGCTGTATGCTTGTTGGAGAGTCTCTGAACAAACAGTTGGAAGGAGCTAGCACTCACTAATGCAAGCTTTTAGATTTACATTTCTGTTATTATTGGAAGGATTTTTAATTTGGGAAATGTTAAGTGGGAATTCTAACGTTGGAATAGGCTTGGTCGCTAAATTTTTGAAATTCTGTTATTTTAATGGCCACCTGGGATGAGTCTTAAAATTTCATGTGGCAGATTTCTTTATCTGTACTGTCTTTCAACTAGAGATAACAAAGAGCAGTGCAGTGTGTGCAGGGCTTCTGTGTTCCCTTAAGCAAATTCAGCAGCCGTTTTTCATCATCTTAATGGAAAGTCATTGATCAGACTTGCTCACTTTTTATTTTGGGGAGCTTGGAGGCAATTGATTTGGATTATTTTTGCATGATGCCTAAAATTAATGGTTTTCATCTTGTACTTTTATTTTTATGCTGGCCCCTGGACAGTGACAGGACCAGGAGAAAAGAATGATAGATATTTGTGTTTTGGAGCTGTTCTGCTCCTTGTTTTATATTTTTTTCCTTTTTTTTTTTTTTCCAAGTTTGTCAGTACATCAGTTTCCTGTTTGTATCCATTTCTTTTTATTTAAGCAGAATTTAGCACTCCTGCACTGGCTGAAGAAATTTTACACAGGTAATCCTCATTAGCATGCATCAGTTGATAAATTTTGCACACTTTTGTGCTCCTTTCTGGAGTGAGGTCAAAGCCAATTGATACTTTTACTTAAGCCATGTAAAATTTATTTTGACCCAATTCACTGTCTGGCCATTAGAGTCATACCTCAGATTCTGGGGATGTGAGTACAAATATTTTTTGAGTGATATTTAAATTGTGGGCAGTAAGTGCTGTTTTCTGCCCAGCTTTGCTATGAACATTTCCCCATTGAAATTAATTGTGTTATATAGGTGAATGTAACATGGTGCTATATTAGCAAAACAAACCTTATTCAGTAGGTTTTTCACGGCATGGTTAGCATGAATGAGATAGTAGCTTGAGAACTTTGTTAATTCTACAGTTGATGCATGTTTTAGAGCAGTCAAAACTGAGAAAAGAATCTGTCCCTGTTTATACCTCTAGGGTAGCTCTCCAAAAGGAGTCTTTTGCTTTCAGCCTCGTCTTTGTTCTGTGACCTCCTCTCCTCTTCCTACATTCGACCCATCTTTTTTCCACTGACAATTCACCAGTTTAAGTTGTGCTTCTTTTATGTTGCCAGGATGATCTAGTGTGTTGCTGTGTTCACAAAATTGCACAAAAGCACTCTGTTGAATAACAGGCATAGACCAGGAATGACTTTGAGAGGTATTCCAGAGGATGAATTGAGAAGGAACTTGGGGGTTTATTGCATCCTCTTGGGAGTTAGAGCAAGAAAACTTCCGGATTTAATCCAAACCTAGAAGCAGAGTTGATGTATGGTGAATCTTTTGGGTGGGCTTTGCCCAATCTTCAGGAGAAATTTGTCTGTGGTTTAGGCCTCTTTCTAAGGTGTCTTGTTCTGCCTCTCTACTTTTTGGAGTGCTTGCTTTTTATTCTGAGAAGAACTGGAATAAAGTAGTGTTTGCTGGTAGTGAAGCCCTCCATTTCTGGGGGAATGGCCAGGCTTAAGCCAGAATAAATATAAGGTTCTATTAAGATTTAGGCAGGTGGAGAATGGGGGTTGACAGCCATGATGGCCAGATTAAATCAATTGTGTACTCCTTGGAATTATGTTTCTTAGAATTTTTGAGTCCAATTCTATTTGTGTCACTCTCCTGAAATAAATGAAGCTAAACTGGCTGTTTTTTTCTTTGCAGCCCAAAGACTTCCCAATGCAACGTTGAACTTGTTCTCATCCATAGGCATAAAAGGCTGAAGCTTAATTTACTCCTGAAAAATTAGAGCCTGTGTTTTGCAAAAACAACTGGGGAACAGTGACCTAAGTATAAACACACTACTGCATTGTGCTATTACAATTTTATTTCATCAGCTATTTAAAGACCCTTACAGTCACTTTAATCAGTACTTGCTGAAAGCAAGAAAAAAGTTTCACAGTCAATTTCTTTACTCCTATTTGCATGGTTTTCTGTGGTGTTTTTTCTTCTTTTATTTTTTCTTTTTTTTTTCTTTCTGTTTAGTTTTTTGTAACAGTGATTTTTAAAAACCCAAAAATTTAATTATGACTTGTCTACTGAAGCAAGTGAAAACTGTTCCAGAATATATTTGGTTGTGTTTGAACAGATTTCTCTTCTCCCTAGATGTTCCTAGGGTAGATTAACCTTTTCTTTTTTTCATTTTATTCCCTCCCAAGGCAAGAGAGGTGGAAGCCAACTGTACAGTAGAGTAATAAAAGCAAACCATGAATTTATAATGCGAGCAAAGAATCTTAGACATGCAATGAAAGGATGCATCTATTTCATTGGTTCTCCCCACCTTCTCTGTCCAGCAACATCTGAGATGGTGTACAGAGCTTCATGGTGCCAGTAAAAGATTTGTCTTCTTTTAAAACTGACTTAACTTTCCTGGCATGTGATGTGTTGATAAGAATTAAAAGAAGAGTCTGTAGTAACATTGTATGCTATTGTTCACCTGTTGTTTATGTCATGTATGTTATAGTGATTGAGAGGCATTACTTTTTTCTTATTTAATGACTTTAAAATCTGTAGTTCTATGGCCTGTGGTTCTTATGTGCCTGCTATAATCAAATGATTACTAGGTTCACTTAAAGGGATGCATTTGTACTGTGCCTGATTTTGTTGTATAATTTGAAAAAAGCAAGGTATCTTGAGATCTTCAGCTGAGGGTTTTGAGTAACTGGACATTATTTTATGTGAAAGGGAAAAAAAATGCAACGTTTTTCTTTCTTCCTAGCCATACATCATGTTCTTACTTTTCTTGGCTATCTATAAAACAATGTAGGCAGCCACTTTGTAACTGTTCTAGAAGCAGCACATTAAGTGTTCAGCTGTGTAGGTAATGATGATTGTGCAGAATTGAGCACTGCTTGTGTATTCACTGCTAATAGCTCCCCATCGCTGGGTTGACTTGTACTGGGGTTTTTTTCTCTTCAGATGAAAGATGGTTTTGTGTAGATATTATTTCATCCATTTTGCCCCAGGAAAGACATTAGTAATTTATAAATAAAATATATATAAAAATAGGAGAAATGAAATGGTAGAATTTTTACATCAAAGGTGCTGCTAATTTCAGTACTGTGAGGTGAAGTTGAAATAGTTTTACTTACTAACTTCTCAACTGTTGAATTTTAACACTTAGGAACATTAATTAATTCATTTAAATTGTGTTGAGGAGGAGTCCTGGTTGGGTCTCTGATCTGTTGGAAAAGGGAACAATAAATATCTTGTTTTTTGAGCGTTGGATTGTATCTCCAAGTGATCATACTCAGCCAGCAAATTTAGTCTGTGTTTTATGTGACAGGGAGCTCAACTGTGGCTCCATATAGCTACATGGAAGTGAGAGCTTACAGAAAATGGGTTGTGCTCTCCTTAAAATTTATTTTATTTATTTATTAACAGGTGGGATTTGGCAAGAATTTTCTTTATTTTTTCCCCCTCTCTGGGGTGACCATGAAGCTAGGTGAACTTCATGAAGGTCTTACTGTCTATCCCAAATAGTGGATATGAAAATTAGAAACTTTTACATGACCTTTCTAATTCTGTACCTTGATTGTACATTAGATTTCAATGCTGTAATTTATTCTGCTATCTTCTGATTCTTTAAACTTATAGATCCCTAATTAAATGTCGGCATTCTTTCCTTAGATTCTGTTTTTTCCCCTCCTTTAGGTATTGTTTTATTGTTAGGCATTCTCCTACTTTCCTTAGGATTTGTTTGCTTTGTTTGTGGACTCTCTGTTGTCTGCAGTTCAGAGAAACTGACTACATTCTGTTTCTGCAATGTTTTCTGAAAAGTTACTTTTTTTCAGAGTGTTTTCATATTTGAATGGTGAAGGATCTGCCGATAAACTAACACTTAGGGGTAGAGTGGGGTGGCAAATCTTGAATCATATCCCCAGCTGAAAGTCACCCTAGGGATTAGCTGAAAAAAACCTCTAGCAAAAAGAGGAGAAAGATGTTTAGTTCATAGTATCTTTAAAAATAGACCTTACAAACTAATGACCATTGATCAGAATAGTTTTCTACAAGTATTGTAGAAAGAGTTCATGAAGTGTAGTAAGTCCTTGATCAAATCTGCTCAGTGAGAAGGCAATATTGTGCAGTAGTTGTTTGGTGGGGTGCAGTTGTGGGTTCAGGGAGGACCCAGGTCCTGCTTTGTGTCCTGCAGTGCTGGAGCCCAGCAGTGTTGGGGTTTGTGTGCTCATGGTAGCTGATCCATGATCCGTGGTAGCTCTGCTGTACTTTGCCATTGCCTCTTCCAGTCTCATTTCTTCCAGGCACAGTGGGGTGCATGGTTTCCTTTGAGAAGGTGATAAAGCAAAAGAACATTTCTATTCTAGAGGAAACCCTGAAGGAAAGAACTTGGAAAGCTCTCTACACTCTCCTTTTCAACTCAACTAGTTCATTTCTGGCTGTGGCCAGTAATAGGGCTGTGAGCGTGGTACTTGGAAAATGAATGACTGCTTTGTGGCTGTATTTCTGCTGCAATTTTCCTCCATGCTCTTTAACAACAACTATTTGAGTATTGATCTGCTAGTGCCTAATAGCTTAGAAACACTGTGAATGTGATATGAGGATTAGAAAATGATGCCCCTAAACCCAAAAGCATTGAATATATATATATATATATATTCTTCTCCATGTGATTTAGTTCTGATTGAAATTTATGGTACTGGTCATGTGAGTAAAATTATAGGATGGTGACTCTGAGTGCTTTTTATGTGTCTGGAAAAGCATGTGGGATACAAGAATGTGATTAAGTGAACTATAATAAATTGCTTACTTTGCAAAATCGGTCACCAATTATTAAGTAGGACTATTTAGACTGTTTAAACATAGAAGGAAAACTGGATAGGGTTCAAAGTACACAAAAAATGCTTTGTTTTGCTTAGCTGATCAATGGAAAAGAACAACTCTGTGTGGTTTTGCTTTACATTAAAACAAAATCAACCGTTACCATAAATTGTTAGGCATGGGGATTTTTTTGTGTCAGTCAAAATAATTTTTCAACAGAGCATGAAAATGGAAGACTGAGAATCTGAATGGTTCTGCTTTAGAATCACACTGAAAGTTTTTTATTTTATGTAAATAGAGATTGATGGAACATTTTACACAGAGTGCAGGTTTTTGACAAAAAGTATTGATGGTTGCTTTCAGTAAGTGTTACTGGAGATGACAGAACATTGCATTTTAAGATGAATTACAGCAGAAACTCCCTCTTTGGGAATGTCATACATTTTATTTCATCTGTTGTTTTGAGAAAGAATGACTAAAGTCATAAATACCACAGACTGATCTCTCTTCCCTTAACATCTTATAGATCTTGCATTAGTTTGCAGTGCTTAGTAGAAGTATATTAAAAATAATTAGGAAGCTGCATGGGTTTTGCTAAGACCCTCTGACTGTACTTTGTGGGTTTTTAAGTGTCAACTTGTTTTGATGCTAATCCTAAAAGAGTGGCCCTTTGATTTTTGTATTTGCTGATATTTAAACTTTGAGAAAACCAAAATGCTTTGTCTGATACATTTGGAGGCAAATTAAATTCAGAGATCTGGTTTGAGTGATAGGAGACTTTTTTTTTTCAAAGGCAAGTTGATCAACTTTACGGCACCCAATGCTAAATTTTCAATTAACACTTCCAAAAGCATTGCAATGTCTATAAACAGAAGAGAGTTTTTCAAAATGTTTTGTCCTGTTACTGTGCATGATTTTGCTGAAATCTCTGTTGAAGTGCTAACAGAAAACCAGACACCTGGGATGGCTGAATTGCTAGAACTGAAAATGCAAGTGGGATTTGGACAGTGAAAAGAGATTATTTAGGTCAATGGGAATTGTAAGTGGTGCTTACTGGAAGATCAATTATGTTATAAATGTACATTTGCATTTTTTATTTTAAATGTTTTTAAATTGTCAAGTGGTTGAATTAGTTTTAGCCCAAACAGGAGATGTAGTCTCTGCATTGTTTGAGATTGTTGCTTTCAAATTCTGTGGAATTCACCCTCCCACACCCCTGCAATTCCTTAAAAATACAGAAGGGAGGTTTGAGAAAACACTGCAGTTGTGAGTGCCAGTATCAAGGAAATTTCAAGGGAGAACACAATGTGAACTTGGACTCCTCTGTGGGTTTCATAGCTGATAATGACAGCTTGAAAAGAAAGACTAGATGTCTTCATGGAGGAGTGATAGGTTTAGCATAGATCAGCTTCTGGGTGTATTTTTCAAGCTTTTTAAAGAATGTTCTCTTTTCTGAGTAATAAAAGAGCGATAGTGACATTTTAATGATGAATTTATGTGTAAAAGGGAATATAGCCAAAAGGGTATTGTCATCCTAAAGAAAAAAAAAAAAAGGCTTGTGCTTTAGAAAGGAGCATGGAGAAAGTGACAAATCAAGTATCAACAGTAAAACTAAACTTCTCTGAGATTGCCTCATTTCTGTGTTAGCATTCTAATACCACTTCTCACTGCTTACTGAAAATCAGCTGTTTCTTGCCTGCAACTGGGTTATCTTCTGAGAAGCGGGCTGCATTTTTCTTCATTACTTCTATGCTGTTGAAGATTATTCCTTGGAAAAGAAAGTTATTTTGGATTATCATTCTTCCCACAATGAATATTTCTTACTGCTGATTTGATGGAAGAGCATTACTATTTTTTTTTCTTTAAATGTAATAATTTTACCAGTTCTTACAATATAATATTGCTCCAAATGATTTTGAAACGTAGAGAGATATGGATCTATTTAATCTATTGATTCTTTTCTTTCACCACTTAATGGCTTCTTTTAACAATATTGGGGTCTCCTGGCTTGGATCCATACTCTAACCTGAACTGAGGAACATGCCATTGAACCATGGCTATTCATTTGTTTAACAGACTAAGACCATCCCTTCTCCCAAATCCCCTGTGGCCTTCCATATTTGAGTAGTGAACACCAGTCAGGTAATTTTTAGGTAACAAGGCATAGGCATCTTTTTAACTATTGAGGAACTGGTTAAATATACCTAAGGTTTATTGTGGAATTTGTCTTTTACAATGGACTGAAGCTTGTCACTCAATGTCTTGCAGTATTCAATAGCTTATCCTCTTGTTTAGTTTATAGATCCTCATTTGACTTCTTGATGGTCTCATTTTCCCTGCATGTTGCTGACCTGAGATAGAATATATAGAAACTTCTCCCCTGACTGCTGTGCTCAAGGACTGTCATTGTTTCTGCTGCATCAGTGTCCAGCAGCTGGGCCTGAAACAACTCTCTTTCCCCCAGGTAGAGCCCTGGTTTCCCAGCTCCTCCGATAAACTGTTCCTTTCTCCATAAGAAAACATCCTGGCAGATTGTAACAAGCTGTTGTTTTGTAGCAAGCAGCTGCATAGCAGGCAATATTGTGAAATGAATCATGCCTTTTTAAAAAATGTCAATTTATTAATGTCTGAATAATCAAACTTAGTTGGAGAAAATAAATTTATAATCAGCTGCTGGGAATGGTCCTCTACTGTTGCCAGGCTTGAGGAAAATGTAAAACTTTGTGAAAGAAAAAGGCATTTCCCTATTCTGTAAATGTCCTAAAAATTCCAAATGCATTAGAGTCAACTCCAGGACAAGATTTAAACAGACATTTCAAGGGGACCTTAACCCATGAAATCATCCTATCCTACAGCCAAAACCCCACCTTCTAACTCCTGAATAAATAGATTCTCATGACAGAATAATTCATCTCCAGTCATGAAAGCATCAGCTTTAAACGACAGCTTGTAGAGACCCTGTGCTTGTTAGGGCCAGATCAGCAGCCCAGATGCCTTGAATGTAAACTCATGAAGGGAAGATTAATTTATCTGTCATCCTATGCTTTGACAGTTGTTGTAAATCTGATTTAGCGCTGAGCAGAAATAGGGGGACCTTTGAATTTATAAGGGTGATACTAAGAGAGCCTAACCTAGGCTCTGTGAGCCTGGAAGAAACAAAATGTACTTAGACTCAATGAGATCTTAAGTAATCTTTAGGCATAAAAACCAAAAAAAAAGTGGGCAAGGCTCACTTTCCCCTGGCAGTGTGTGTGCACTGGTGTGGTAGTCCACTGATGAATAGAAGCAGAAGTAAGACTGTGTTTATTGATCAATGGTAGCAGACAACTCCATAATCCAAGTGCGTGTGCTTTTAGTGAAAATATGTTGGCACTGTTTTTAGGAGTTTTGCCTTTCTGATGTTTTAAACTTTACAGAAGATATTTTTTACTTTTTTGGAAATTAATAAGGCTGTCAGACTGATTTATTATGGAATGATGCTGTGTGAAGATTTTATACATCTATGATAGTATCTTTATAATATCTGAATGAAAATTTTGATAGTCATGAGTTCAATGGTGTGTTGTCTTACAGTAGGAGCATTTGTCTGTGGAATCCGAGCAGGTCCTTAAAGCCAGGAAAAAATTTTTCTGATTAGTGCTGCTCTGCTACTATTGTGCACTGTGGAATCTGAACAATAGAGAGTGTCTTTTTACTTATTCCACATGCTCCAAATTAAACATAGTATAGTGGCTGTGGAAATTTGATTCTCACTCTTGTATCAAAAAATTGAAAATAAATATATAACACCTCTAAACCCTGAGCTCTCTAGGGTAGAATGGTGCTGTTTTGGGGGGGTTAGTATAAGGGCATCTGCAAATTTTGTGGTATCTGCTGTGACTATTCAGTGAGAAAAAGGTTTTAATCTTTATGGAAGCAAGTTAGAGTTGTTTTATGCTGAATTCAGACTATATAAAACTTACGAAAACCTGCTTGTAGCATGTTACTTCACAGACAGCTGAGGTCTCTAAATGCGTAGCATTACTCTGCAGAACTTGATTGCAGTGAAGTACCTGATTTCTGTCCACCAGGAAGTTGGAAAATGTGCCTTTTCTGGGTGTTGAGGAGGTGACCTGAGTGTGAACTGCTTCTCTGCTGGGCTAGAAGTGAGCCATAGTGAAAAATCACTCTTCCTTGATGGGGTGGAATACTAATGAGCTCCTTTCCCACTTCTTGGCTTCCTACCGCATCACCTGCTAATTTGGGATCTCACATCTGCCTTTGTAAAGCTGCTAGCGAGTCAGGGACATCATCCTGTTGCAAGCTTTCAGCAAAAGTTGGTCTGTTTTACTCCCTGCAAATTGCAGGGGTGTTAGCTGTGTCCAGAGCTACCAAGAGGAAGCTGACTGCCTGTGTCGGTGTGGTCTTTGCCTTCTGGATGAGTTGCAGAATCCACTTCAGTGGAGGTCAACCAACCTGCTGTCGCTTGCTTTACAAGTAGTTCGAGAGGGATCTTCTCTGACTTTTAATGAAATAAAAAGGTGTCTATCACCACACTGTTGATTCGGGTGTTGAATGAGTGATTTAGTACAAAAACAGTATAAAAATAATTTATGTCTCTATGGTATAAAACTCCTAAAACCAAAGTGAGGTAGAGTTCTCCTGCTGTATTTTCTAGTAGTGGAAATTACTATTAAGTTGGAAATTATTTAATCCCCCAGTTTTTCAGGTGTGAAAGTTTGAGTAGTTGCTGAAATATTAAAGTTTAGGTAGATTTATGACAAATTAGCTACTTTCAGTCTGGATTCTGAATGGCTTAGCGTTACACCCAAAGTTGTTCTTTAGGATTTCTTTTAAGGAAGTTTTGATGGGCTTTTTTTCTCTCCAATGGTAATGGGGTAGGGTAGCTTAGTTTGACTTCTGTAATTGAGGTTTGTTTTAGAGTGCAAGCATGAGTTTTTTAAGGTTTTACTACAGCTACAGATGTAAAGACAAAGGCATGTGAAAATGGCATTATGTAGCTGGAGTTAGAATTAGAGACCAAAATCATGAGATAATTTATTCTTTTGAATACTTCAGCTTGATTCACAACAGATCTGATTTTAATTTCAGGTGTAGTCTGAGTTAGATTTGTAGAAATAAAAATGGCAGCATTTCAAAGTACACTGAAATAATGTCTGCACTTTCTCTGGGAGTGTATAAAATTGTCACTGTTGCAGCAGGACGTTGTTTTGACAGTGCTTTGTACAACTCAGAAAAAAAAAAATCTTTGCTACAAAGATTTTACAATCTAAGCAATAATGCTGTAAATGCTTGCCACTTTCCTAATCACACGAAGCTTTAAAATCCTTCATTGATACTGTCTCATGGTCAGAGA
The DNA here is from genome assembly GCF_963662255.1 of Cinclus cinclus. Taxonomy (NCBI): domain Eukaryota; kingdom Metazoa; phylum Chordata; class Aves; order Passeriformes; family Cinclidae; genus Cinclus; species Cinclus cinclus. The sequence goes on from NC_085052.1 coordinate 21,977,128, forward strand.
TGTTCATAGTAACATAGAAGAATAGCAGTCTGTTCATAACTGTAACTCTGAAATTTTTTTTGTCTCTTGAGTAGAAGCAGAAAACTATATTGTGTTTAATTCTTATAGTAACTTGTCATAAAAATAATAAAGACAGCTGTCCTAAGATGAATCCTCTTACTTACTATTTTTTTTTTGCTCACTTTATATTTGGTGTTAATCTTGGTATAGAAATATATGAGTGTTAGTATTAGAGTCAGTTGTGCCAACTGCTATCTGAGTACATGGTTTATTTAGAAATGTAGTAGTAGTGAACTAACTGGCCTGTAGTAAGGAACAGACTTGTTCTTTATGCACTCATCTTCTCTGAACATTCTCCAGGGGTCAATAGTGGTGCAAGCGATGGAATTTGCTAAATTTATAACTAGCTCATGAAATGTCTAAGATGAAAGTTTATTATTTGTACACATGCATTAATCACATAAATGAAAGATCAGTATTAGAAAACTTGCCCCAGAATGTTCCTATTCCTTAAAGTAGGAGGCCAGGTTTTGTCCCTTTGCTCAGGCAGGGCACAGCATGGGATTGTGGCATAGTGAGATCTGAGTATTTGAGGAAAGAGCACCAGTTGTGAAGTGATCATGAATACTGATAGTGTTTTCCAGTCAGCGAAAAGGAGGCATTTTTGCATTTTTATATTTCTCCTCTTGTTGTAACATCAACTATATGTCTTGTTGTGACAACAACTGTACAGCTGAGATGGAGAGGCTGAGTAGGTTGTGCATACAGGCTTTAATTCTGGACAGTGTGTTACAGTGCAGTGAAAATACCTTTGATGTTACCCTAATTTTTACTGGTAAAGTGAACAAATTTCTGTGACATATGGGATCTCATAAAATTCTTCCCTAGTTCTAATGTTTAAAGAACCTAAGTTATCTATAGGCAATCCACTGGCTTCTCTCTTGTGGAGTATTTTTTTTGTTGCCTGTAAAGCAGTGTCTGAAGTGTATCTCAGATATCTCATTTTAATGACAATGACCAGAGCAAAGGTATTTTGTAAATAGCTGAGGTGGATGGGCTGGGGACACAAAACAAATCAGTAGCAGGTGTTAGAACTGTTGAGTGCTGCTGCAGAAACCTGTTACATTTCTGAAGCTGAAGGCATTGCATGACTTGACCAGATGAAGGAAGGAATTGCTCTAAGAACTGAGTTCTAGAAAATATTTGGCTTTAATTTTTGTAACACTAGAGCAGTCCTTGTTACTGTACAAACTGACTGTACCATATAAATATTTTTCCAAATTGTATGAAATTTCACACTTCAGAGTTTTTTTTCACATCCTTTGGGCAAAGTAGTTCTCTGTTCTGTGATGCTACAGGCAAACATTATTTCAAGGAAATATGCCCTCTAAATTATATAATAGGATGGGAGTTTTTCAAAAGTAAATGAATTTTTCTAGAAGTCAGTATACACTAGGCATCCCTCTAGGGCAAATATATTTGCATAAAAGAATTTTTCCTACCATATAATTTAAGTTATTTTGATCAGGAGAAAACTAAACAAAACCAAAATTCAACTTTACAAGCTATTTCTAAACCTATCTTGCCTCCCACTCCCATTCACTTTTAAAGGCACAGTAGGGAGCCATGGGAAATGTATTTTCATCTAGGGTTGTAGGAGGAATACATATTGTTTCTTTAAGGCATCAGGTATTGAGAAATGGCAGGGTGAAAAGTTTGACCTGAACTGCCAGATCTGATCTGCAAGGGGGTAATTGAGTTGCCATGTTTTTTTTCTTCTTAGTTTAAATCAAGTTTTGCTATAGCCCATTTAAGTGTCAGACTGGTAGCAAAACTTGACAACTTCAGGGTGCAAGCTTGCTTTTGATCGGGATTTACATGCAAATCATTTTTGCCTTCAACTGTCAGCTCCTGTCTTGACACTCCGAGGGGAGATGCCCACATTTCTTGGAGTTTTTGCTTCTCAAGCCATGGGCATGTTGATCAATGCTCTTAGTTGGTGTGTGGAAGAAAATTATTCTGGTAGTAAGATGGTGAAACTTTTTATATCTATCTATGTATTTTCTTCTACTCCCTTTTGTGTCAGTCATCTGTTGCAGCTGGGCTTCTAATCTCCTTTTTGCCTAGAAGAAAATCTAACAATAATCCTGAGTTTGATGTCAGAGAGAAACTAGAGAACTGGGGTAGAGGGTCACCAGTGTACTGGGGAATGGGTTTAAGCTGCAAAACAACACAAAGGATGCTGACAGTCCACATTTTCCTGGGCTTTAAACAAAGTCTTTGGTAAGTTTAAAGAATCTTCTCCTTGCATGACTAAACCTATTGATGGTTTAGAGAAAAAGCTGCCTTAGAGGGCTTAAGACTGAACCTTCTTTCCAATTCTACTGAAAACCTTAAGATGTTAAATTTTTTTACATTGTATAATTGGAGAAAAATTGCAGAGGGGCCCGTGAACTACGAGTAAACTGTGTGAATGAATGATATGTCTTCTTTTTGTGGCCATATCTAGTAAAACTCGTGTGTAATATACCTTTTAGATTAATTTAATTTCTATTTGGACTTTACATCTGAAGCTAATATTTTTACAAAATCCCACACAGGAAACTTAACTAATGAAAAGCCCAATAATTTAATACTGAAGGGTTTCTAAAAATAAAATCAACTTCAGAAATTGACTGGTGAGAATTTCCAAAAATCAAACAAGCAAAAAAAAAAAAAAAAAAGAAAAGCAAACAGAAAATTGTTATTATACCAAATTAAACAAATGATGCAAGTCGTAACATCTTGTAAGTGATGCTGCTGTTTGGTTTTCTAGTTAAACAATTTTTTCTTTGTACTATTAGCAGAGTAGGGACATCAAACACACAGTTTCACTGAGGTGGCAGGCAGTGTCATGTTTGATAATCTACATATGAAAGCATAACTTTTAAAGTCAAGATTTTGAGACAGAATCTGCTTTATCTGTCTTGGACCTTATTTTAGCAGACAAAAACCTGAATATGCTGACATGTGCTGTGAAATTTTAATTGAATTGTTAATGACACTTTGGAGTGCCACAACATGTGAGAAACTTCCAAGAACCGATCATGGGAAGCCCTTTTTCTTACTGTTACAAAACAGAAGACACTGGGAACTTGACAAGTCCAAGTGTCTGAGGCCAGGGGAATAATTGATAGCAGGCTGCCTGTATCCAAAGTCCTTTAGCAGTAATTGCAAGCAGGATCTGACTCTCTGATCTCACCAGTGGCATTCACCATGCCAAAACGACCAGGCTTTGACAGATTGCTTTCCTACAGTAATAACTTAGGCATGTTCCCTTTCTCACATGAGGCTACACATCCCTCCCGCTGGAGAAAATGAGTTGAAAATGAGTTGCTTCTTTTTTCAACAGGGCACTTTTAAAGTAACTCTCTTCCATTATATAAGCCCAGTAGTGCCAGGGGAGTAAATTTATGTGGTTATAAACAAGAGCTATTACTTTAGAACACCACTATGTAATGTTTCACAATTTCTATAGGATTTCAAATATTTTTGATAATAATGTGTGTGTATGGAGGAGAGGTGTGTGTGTGTGTGTGTGAAGTTCCTCCTTCTTGTTCTTAAAAGACAACCAAAATGCCACATTTTATATTTAATTGCTTTCATCTCTCTCTGAGTTTTATAAAGTGAGTGCTGCCTTGTATTCAGATTTATATATTGGATGAATCCAAGTCCCCAAATGGGAACTTTAAAGTGTTATTTATTCTGCATAGGTTGAAATGAGACCTATTTTGTTATGTTTTGATACTTTCATGTGTTGTGTTTGTTCCTCCCACCCCATTTTTAAACTTTTTTTTTCCCTTCCTTCTGGAATGTAATTTTTTTTGTTTAAACTATGATTGGGAACTGTAATGTCCTGGATGATATATATCAGTCCTGGATTTACACTCCTTTTTGTGACAGGATTTTACTAATTCTGATATAAGGACTCCTGTGTGCTACTCTGTGGTGGTCTCTGTTCTCTGGCACATTTAAAAGCCTGACAGTTCCACCCCATAGCTGTCTAAACAAGGTTTCTCACCAGGCACTAACTTCAAAAGAACTACAGTAAGCTAAAACTATGGGAAATTGTAACCATGATATTAAGTTTATAAAAACTGAACTTCTACAATGACTGCCACTTTCACTAATGTGTGCTAATATTTAAGAAAGCTAAGGTATGTTTCTGAAAAAAGGCTGATGGATTTATAACTCTGAACTGCAAATAAAAAGTGGTAAGAATGCAAGGTTCTTAGCTGTGAAAATAGATGGTGTGCACATGGTAGAATGCTTATTGTGACTGTATGGCATCTGGTTAGTTTTTCTGTCATACTTTGGAATAAAGAACTGTAAGGGTAGACTCAGACTCTTGGGCAAAAGTGAGAAGACTGGAAGGTGAAGTCATGTGGTTATTGGTCATTAACCCCCAAATCTCTGAGAGACTGCAGAAAAATTCAGGTGATCTGCCCATAAATGCCATTGGTAGCAGTGAAGAGGTTCTTGGGCAGAGTCATTATGATGTCAGGATCCAATCCTGTGGTCTTGGCATAGCCTGACAAGACCTAGCATTTTTTTTTTTACCTAGGAAATATTGGGCCATATAAGTGTTCTTTAGTTGGTATTTTTTTTTTTATTCCTTTGTCTCCTTTGTGTTAACCTCACTATTTTTTTGAAACTCTAAAGAATAGCTTGAAAATGATGACTGGAACACTTCAATCTCTGAACATACTGCTGTAGTTCTCAAGAAATAACTTCAAGTATGTAGCTATAAAATGAGATGAATCATTCACCATATACCTGATGGGTCATATGGCTTACTCACAAGCTTCTATAAACTTTAGGGACCATGTGAACACTTTTAGAGGATATTGCTGGACCTTTGACTTGCTTTGGTTGTTGCAAATACATCTTTATTTGTAATAAGGTGGGAAAATACGGGACAAAAATTAAGCTAGAGTATTTAAAGTAACTGAATTTTGGGGTCAAGCCCAATTTATTAAAATGAAAGAAGCAGCAGAGAGACTGAACATTAGCACTGGTTTTGCAATAATGATTTATCTGCACCTTGAGCCCATCCTTTGGACAGACCTTTGTTTGAACTGCAGCTGGCTTGGTTTATGTATGACCTGCTGGGAACTGAGGTTGTAATGAAAAACAGTTATTCTTTCAAATTACTTACAAGAAGTAGTGCCTGTTTTATCAAGTGCTCTTCTTAATTTGGCACATGGTAAGATTTTTAATATTTATTTTTTCTCCATTAATCACACTGTATCTCATAAGAAGTCTAAACACAGTGATGAAATACTGTGTTTCCTTAAAGCATTCTGATGACAAATTCTTCTCTAGAGAACAGCTGTCGTGAGCTCTTAGCTTTAATTAATGAAATTATTTGTTGAGGTTTTGTCTGTGTGTGTTGCCATATTATGAACTTCCAGAATTCTTCTTGGATCAGGATTGAGTTTCACAATTTTGCAGACTAGCTAGTGATTACAGGTTTACAGGACAATAAAGAATGAGGAAAGAGTAACTGTTTTAACAAAAGTAGAAATGCAAAACTTATAGCTATTTCGTTGTTTAAAACAAATTTAAGGTGATAATTTACTTATGAAACTGAGATTGATTTGGAGTTTTCCTTTTTTAAATTTTTTGTTTTTCTTTGGATACAACCCTCTTTAGATGTAAACTATATGTCCTGAACTGTGCAAAATAAACATAACTCTCCTGTTAATCTGAACATCTAAAGATTAAATTATAGTACTTTGGAGAAAACCTGAAGATGATGATAATTTACAGTGTCTTTGTGTGTCTATTACCAAATAACAGAGCTCAAATGCTTAGGGAAAATGGGGGTGCTAAATTAAGATGAATTCATGTATATGCATTTTTAAAAATTTCTGAGTTCTGTGGGGGCAAAATAGTTGTTTTACATACAGACACTTTCAGAGACCAGAATGAGGTATTACCTGGAAGACAAAAAATGGATGTGTAATAAGTAATTCTATCTCCTACTGTTATTAAAGATGCTGAAAGTACTCTTTCCATACTTTTTCTAGTGTTTTTGTTCTACAAATGTAGCACCAGTCTGTTTGCTAAATTGTTATGCATCTTCTGTTTTTGCTTTAATCCACAATTAAATAGTCTGTTTATAGTAACCTCTTGGCACAAAGGGATGAAATTGCAGCTGCTTCTGAAGAAGACATTAGATTAAGAGGTATTATTGTTCCCTTTAGGTTTTTGTAAGCTGGAGGGTTTGGGTGAGTAGGATATGATGCTGAAATAGTGTTTTTTAACATGTTGGCTCCTAGAATGTGGCATAATTCTCACTATTTATAGTCTCCTCAGTGGTGCACACAGAGCATCACTGTTTTTAATATGGGCCACTTTGTTAGGAGATACAGTTGAGATCAGTATATTGATCAGAATTTTTCATACATTGGTATATTAATCAATGATTTTTTTTTAGTGAAAACACTAGTAACATTAGTTGCCTTATGGCTGTGGAATTATTTGTTACCCTTGATGTTTTTGAACAGTGTTGACTCTAATGTGCTGGTTAAAAGTATAGTTAGCAGTTTCCTTTTTCTTGTAATAGGGAAGCTTGTGCAATTTTTGGCATAAATAGTTTTTCAGTTTCATTCTTATGTAATGTCCATCACACAACAACAAATAAAAATGGCATGCTTTGAGCAAAATTTGCGGGGTTTCTGGGACTCCTTGTCTCCTGAATCATGGCTGTTCTGTAACTAGTAACTGGGCCCACAGCTACTTCAACTTACACTGTATTTCAGTGTCAAGTGACTAAGAAAAATTAGCAATGAGCTCTGAAGACCTGTTCAGTTCCATTGTTTGAAATGAATTTTCTGGCTTTAATGGTTTCCTATTGCAAGAATTCTGTATTGGGACTTTTTACAACATCTTTTGTCTCACAGAAGTGCTGAGAAGATGGAAGTATTTGCTTAAAGAATAAACAGTTGGATTTAGTACAATGGTTGGGGTTTTTGAAAAATTTTTTTCTTTTCCTTCTGAGAAGTGAAAGCAGAGCGGTATATTCTTTCAGACAGGCACAAAGTGACTGTTATAGGACATTTTGCATTAATTCATGGAGGGACACTTGCCTAAATCACTTTCTGTCTCTTGTGGAAGTCTTTGATCCCAGTGACAGTTTGACTGCATTACTGAGAGTGTATTGGTTAATCCTTTGCTTAACTTGTTCTTTTTGGCACAGCCAGGGGCCTTTCCAAAGATAATCTGTCAGTATAGGCTAAATCCTAATCAAACAGGGCAAAAGAGGAGCTGGGAGATGTATTGTGGGCTGAGGAAGTCTTTTTGGGTCTATTTTTTTTTAAGCATGGTACTTTCTTGTGTACTCTGAAAATGTAAGTTTATATAAACTTTACCTAGTCATGAGGGCTTGTGTTCTCTTTGAACACATTGGTTAAAGAGTGCATTTGAGAGGCTATAAATGCAGTACATCTGATTTGCTATCAGCAGCTGGTTATGATAAATGTCCGGATCTGTTCAATCCCCTTAGTCATTTGGTACTGAAAAATACATCTGAATTTCTAATTTCATAAGGTAAAGAACTGATGAAGACAGAAATCTTCCTCATTGAAAAATGTGGTATCTGAAAAACCTGGTCATAGGTTAAGATGGTTAAGATTCTAAGCCAAAGCCCTTCTTTTTCACTGGGCAAGTGAATGAAAAAAGAAACGACCATGCAAATTGGGAGAGTTCTAGGTTGCTTTTAACCTGACTAATGAATTATGACCAATAATGCCTACATGAGACATAAAAGTTACAATCAGTATCCTTGGCTGCCTAGCAAAAAATCAACTGGTGTGCATTGATCTACTTCTGCAAAATAAATTGGAATTACAAAAGATCAGGAGAGGTCTTTTCTTTCTCCAAAATAAAATATATCTTGATATTATTCATTATTAGTAGAGGTAATGTCAAAGCTGTTCTTTCAGAATTGAAGTGTTTCAGTTTCTTTGCAGAATGGTGCTTAAAAAGTGCTTATTAATGTACAAGTGAAGGGAAACCCGAGGTACATTTTTTTCCCTTGTCAGTTCAGCAATCAACTGTAATAAGAGCTGATGTAAAATTTTCATACACTTTAAGGCATTCTTTAATGTCTTTATGCTACTTGAAGCACTTTCCATTTTCATTTCACTTAACAGGCATGTTGGGATATTCTTTATGCAGATAAAACAAGCTTAAATAAAGTTGTTAAAAATGCCTGCAAGTAAATTGCTTGTATATTCCTTTTACTCTACTTTTTCCTTCCCTTAACACGATTAAACTGAATGTTATAATATAGTTCATGCTAAATGGTTCTATGATTCATACCAACCTTATTGCTGTCAGCTCTGCCAAAACAATTTCACTTTCACTTGTGCCACTCAACTATGTAGTGGTATTATGGCAAACATGGGATGTGTGGATTGAGATACAGCTACATTTCATCTTTATCAATAACATTTCTCCCCCTTTTTCCATATAGCCTGTTTTTCAGTTGGTTTTTCATTTCGATTTGGTGGATGCCTTAGGACTGTGACAAAATATTCCATTAATGTTCAACAGAAAAAGTACATAAGCTTGCACATTATTTAGTCCTAAGTAATGGACTAAGAGATTTTGGTAGGGAAAAACACACCCAACCCCCCAAACCTTGCTATCTGCTTTGCTTTTTGATGTATGAACAGGTTATGCTGATAGTCTAGTTGAAATTGTCTAAAGTAATAGGGGAAACTGATGAAAGTCATCTCTGGCTGAGATTATGATACTGGAGGGTTTTGCTGATTAAAGGGCAAGGTGGCATTTTGTGATCCACAGAGGATTTGTTTCTGCCTCTGCTGCTATATTCTTTGTATGCTGATCTGGTTGGGAATAAGCTGTGAAGGTACTTATAAGTTATTTAGGATACCCATGTTGAGAGCCTTTCCCATGAATCATATTGTAGAGAAGGCTTTACAAGGGTATTGATATTTTCTTTAGCTGGCTTCAGAGCCAATAGCATGAATGGCACCTGAATCTGTGTCATCTACATAGATGTCTCACACCTCTATTAGAGCTGGGCTGATTTCTTGGTTCCTAGGGTGGCAGTTTTAAAGGATGTTCATCTCTCAAATACAGAACTATCTTTTTGTAGTGTCTATTGAATAGTGCAAGGAAAAATTTGCATAGTAGAAGTGGAATTATGTGGGCAGAAGTCACAGATGAGCTTTTTGTTAATACAGTGGGCATAGCTGCTAAAGCTACCTTTGAAATTCAACCATTTGGGAAATTGGATACCTGACCTTCCCTTGTTCAAACCCCTTCTCAAGTCTGTTTTATGGCTTTTTATTGCCATGTATTTATCTGAAGAGTAGTATATGGTTTTTGGACTTACCTGTTTCTTTGAATCTTTGATCTGGGCTGCTTTTATGCCTTTTGTACCCCAAATTATTTTCCTTGTGTAGAGACCAAATTTCCATCTCAGAGCATTTAACTTTTCCCTTTCTAAGAATAACAGAGGCTGGATGGAGCCACAGGGTCTTTGGGTGATTCTATTTGGATAGTTTCATGGATTTTAATGAATAATTCTTTACAGGTTTAGTGAAAAGCTGTTACTGGGTGGACACAGAAGGGGATATTTTGAGTTTTCTGTTCTAACTGTAACATGGTGCACTGATTGAGGTCTGTTCTATTAAAATGATGTTACATACATAAATTTTAGGCTGTTTTTGAAAACTCTGGTATATAAGTATTTCTAGTAAGACAGGGATATGTTTGACAGGTTGTTTTTCTACTGTTTGGCATGTTATCTTGATTCTTCCTCCCACTTACTTTGTCTGCATTTTTTAATTTTCATTGCCTTTTTTTGTTGCTATTTACTGTTTATCTTTGTTTATCTTTCTTTTCATTAATTGGAAATACTAGCCTCATTAATATGAATTTCATATATCAACCTACTCCTAGGGTTTGATAAATAATTAGATTTTTAAAACTACACCAGTCTGAGACAAGTTTTGAATGATCATGGATATCTGTCTCTGAAATTTCTGTCAGCACATAGTGAGAAAAGTATTTTTGGGATACACAGACTCTTGAGTTAGGTTCACAAGTGTATTGTTGAATTAAATATGCCTATTGTTTGAAGTAGTAGGAATAAATATACACTCTTCAGTTAGAGCTGTGAGTGGCAGTTTTCTGCCTGGGCATAAGGAATCCTCTTGGGGTTTTTCATATGGTGGCAATTATTTCCCTGGCTGCGTTAGCATGACTGTAAAGTAAACCAAGTAATAAATTAGGAAGGTGGAGTAGAAGATGGAGAACTTCAGCCTAGGTAAACTGTTTTGAACTATCATAGCTGTGATGCTATAGAGGAAGGTAAATAATTGTTTCCATAGCATGATGCTAGTCGGTGTAGTGCATTGTGACACTGGTTAGCTGCTATCCTTGCAGGTAAAAGAATAAACATGTTGGGGGAGTGCGAGGCAGGATCCTGATTGACTGCAGCAGCAGGCGATTAATGGGCAACAACGCTCTGACAGGAACTGCTGACAAGGCGATAATGAGATTAGCACCTTCTGATTCTTTTATTAACAAGTAGCCAAAGAATCATTTGGGCATGTCAGTAGATAATGATGGAAATTAAGGGACACTCTGGAACCTTTGGGTAGCAGATCATACACCTAGTGCTCTGAAGGGTAAGTTGCAGATTAGCTGAATCATCTCCAATTGCAAACGTAGTCAGTGAATATGATGGTATTAGTTAAATGTAGAAAGAGTGGATGTATTTCTGCATTCCTTTATGTATGTTAGTTGTTCAGGCATGTTGCAGTGCAACAGTTTGTTTTATATGTGGAGCACTTGCTCACTTTGAAGAAGTATGGTTACCAGTAGCTGTACTGTATGAAAAATTTCTTTTTTTTTTTTTTTTAATGGAACATTCATGGAGTTATGACAGATGGCTTGGAGTTACTGTTTGTCAGTAAGCATTTTTCCTTATTGTGATCCTTGTCTTTGTGTTGATATGTAAAAAGAATGGCTTTTTGGGGTAAGAGAGGGGGAAATGACTATGACTGGAAGTAGGCATCTGAGAGTTACAGAGAGGAGTGGGAATAAGAAAAATGGAGAAAGCATATGAAAAATGAGGAAAAAAAAGGAGAAAGAAAATGATAATTTCAGTATGGGAATACTTGAGAGGACTAGAGAGTGACAAGAAGTACAACACCATAAGAGTAAGCAGATGTGAAAGAGAATGAACACAAATATATTGAAGATTTTATTTTGGGTCTGGGAGGTAGTGCATTTGTTTCTGGGAAAAACCTGTATTTACACCTGTAAAAGGAAGTGGGTCTGTAGGTGTAATTTTGGTGGAAGAGTATGAGGAAAGAGACAAAGGCCTAAGGAGAATTAGAATTTAAAAATAAGAAAGGAAAAGACTAAATTTGAACACCATGAGTTAGCATGTTTGTAGGAGATAGTTGGTATTTTTGTTATTTTGCTGTTCTTCCAGATAATATCACTGCATAGAAGTTTAATTTTCTTGATGGGTGGGAGAAGGAAATTAAGTGATATTTTCATATATTAATAGCTACAAAGGTATTTTATGAATGCATTTAATTGACTGTTTCAACAACATTCATTCCATTTGACATGGAGATCTGATAAGAATGTTGCCATGATTTTGCAGTTGACCAAGTTAAAACAGCTGAGTATTTATCACCCTCCTATAAGTTGGCTTGGAGGCTCTTTCCTAGGGGGCTTGCAATAGTGCAATTGCTCAGGTTGTGCAAATGTGAAGGGAAGCACAGATGTGCAGATTGGCTTGATTTAACCCTCCTTTAGATCCAATTATTTGAAGATATAACTGATATGAATGCTTACTTTTTATGTGTAATTACAGTCAGGATGATTGTTCTCCATGGTAAACAATTCATTAGTGTTTAGGTTCAGGTCACCTAAGTACTCTTGAAAAAGCTGCTAAACTTCTGTGGAATCATAGGAGGTTTTGGAAGTTTGGAACTTCCCACCCTGAGGATATCGTAAAGTGCTCCACGCGTTGGATCCCAGAACTTGGCTGCCATCACTTTCTTCTTTTTTAAAGACAGCATGGGCTTTAATTGTGTTCATGTGCTTGTTAAAGATCAGTGATGCATGCCACTGTCATCCTCTTAAAATTCTCTTTTGTGTGTGGCTTTGAGAGTCTCAGAGTACTCATCTCCAACTTAAAATAGTCTTGAAATCTCCATTATTTGGATGTTCTGTTTTCTTGAGCAGCTGATAGCTCGGTGTTAGAAGGAAATCAGCAGTGCCAACACAGCACAGAGAAGGCCGTCTGCTTACTTTTATATTAATATATCTCTAATCATTAAGAAAATGGAAAGAAGAAAAAAGGGAGCAATTCTGAAGTCAAGAATAATGGCTTGCTTTACAGCAGTGTTTTCTTGACATGGCAGAGCTTGCTCATTTGTGTCTCAGGCTTTCCTGTTATTCAACCAAGTAAAAGGGTTGTCAATCTGTTTTAAGCGAAGAAAATTGAACTGGGTTTTTCAGGAGTATTGGTCGGCTTAGTTATGCCAAGCTGTTTCTTTGGATGGTAATAATAGATTTGTGCTTCAGCAGTATCTCTGACACAGCTGACTAGTTTTTAAGTTTACTTTTTTCCCCTCCTTCTCTGAAAAGCAAGTTGCCGCCTGTACCTGGAATGAAAAGATGTGATCCAGTTGTTCCTTTAAAAATGTTTTTTAAAGAGAAGGTATCTGATTTGGTTTAGTTGAATTATATTTCACTCCTGTCTCTCTTTGCTAATTTCTCTCTTTGAGGCACATTAGAGTAGTTTGGAATATTTTATCAGTAACAATATATTAACAGGGAAAAAAACCTATAAACCTAAGGCACTGGTTCTCATAATTCCTTTTTAGTTCACTTATTTTTATAACCAGTTTTTACAAACCAAATGTTAATGCATATGCTTGATTGCTAACCACCTCTGGGCATCAAACCTGTTTTTTCTTGAGTGCAATAAGTGATTATCCAACTCATGCTGCTCAGAAAAAGAGGTTTTGTTTTAATAAGCAGTTTGCAGTTTGGCACACAATGCTGAGGAAAGCAACATTATCTCCAGCAGTAAACTCTGCAGTCATTGCAAAGCTTGACAAGAAAATGATTGAGTCTGTTTGTTATACCTTTGTGGTGCTGCCACTGCTGCTGATGGAAATGTTGCTGTTTATTCAGCAATGCAATAACACTTTCTGTAATTTATGGATGCACATTCCCCAGATTACTAAAGGTAATATTGTTGACTAAAGGAAAGTATACGAATGGATAGTTTCGGTTGTTCCTGTCCTTATAAAAGTGATTGACTGTTCACTTTGCACCGGGAAGAATTTGCACAGGCTCTTTCCCTCTTAACAATTACAGATTTCCGTTCCACTGACACTTACAAATAACACAGAGGGTTCTAAGTGGCAAAAATGTACTCACTTCCACAGGCTCAAGGGACAAAATCCTAGAAATTCTAGAACTTGCCTCTCACAGGTGGTATGCTATTTTGCAATCATTTCCCATCAGTATCAACTTCTGTCCCTACATGCAAGAAAGTTAAGATAACACCTTTGTTGTATTTCTACACAAAGGAAGGATCGAGAGGTTGAGGACAGTGTGTATATCTGTCTCTCTCCTCTCTACCCTAACATATTTTTGGAGAAATAGTATTTATTTGCTTGGGAGTCCTATCGTGGCTGTATATGTTAAGCAAGGCTTGTATATGCTGTGGTACTGGCACAGGAAAAAAAAAAATAATGTGGTAGAAATTATGGCTACCAAATCTGGGGAAGAGGAACTCCAGCAAGGCTAAATTTAAGCCTTTGCTCATCTAAGATAAGAAATTTGCTTTCTGTCATTAACAGACAAGTTCTTTGTTTTGTCCCTCAGTGATGGCTTGGCTGTTGGTAAAGTGCTTCAGCTGCTTTAGATCTCCTCTTCCAGGGCTTATAATTTTATGAGAAGTTTTATCTCAACCCACTTACTACTTGTATTATGTCACATTTGACTACAGAGGTGGTGTTGATCTATGTTTGGAAATGTTAGGATTAAAGGAAGATTTGATGAAACAGATTTAAAAAATATTCCCAAGACTGAAAAAGGAGACTGTGCATTCTTTGTATCCCAACCAGGGTGGTTGAAGCAGAACACTCACTGTCCATAACATCTAGTTAACTGTTGGTTATCTTCAGGCCTTTTTCTCAAGGGTGATGGGGACTACAGGCACTATGAAAGAATTTGTCTTTTCCTCCTTCATAAGGCTGGGTATTTTCATGAGCCAGTGAAAGTAGTTTTGAGACATCTGCTCTATGCCAGAAGTATTTTACCTTGGGTGATGTTTTCAAGAAGCAATATGGTTAACCTTTGTCACCTGTTTGATAGTACTTGTTTTGAAGATACCATGATCTCTGATAATTCTGTTTTATATAGATGTAGGTTTCTGTGCCTTGATGAAAAGTCTTCAGCAGACTGTTTAAACTTTCTTTCCTGTAATTTTGCAGTATCAGGGCAGTCTACAGAAACAGGAGTGGGAGCTTCACTGGAAACAACAGTGAAGCAACATTGTTAGTTTTCTTGAAAAGCTGCCTGTTAGGAAAAAAAAAAAAGAATATTATTTTGTAATTCAAAACTTTCTAAGTGCTAGAAATTACTCACACATCCTGTGTATTTCTTTTACTGTAAAATAATATTTGCTTTCCTTTTTTCCCCCCCTTCTTACTCTTAAGCCAATGTAAGGCAGCACTTAAATGAACACATGAATTGTAAAAGACTGTAGAGCTGTGCTGCTGTATATGGACTTTTTTTTTTGTTAGAACATTTTGCATAAGAGTATTCCTACATTGCTACTTTCTGCACTAAGTCATCACAGAAAGAAAATGAGGCACTTGCCAGCCAAGCTTCAAGACAGAAAACATCAAATTTTTAGTATCTTAGGTTATGTATCTAATATAGAGATAGCACTATAACTACAAAAGTGAAATAGCACCCAACTATTAGCACTGAACCAGTGCTATTATTTGCACTGGTCATCAGCTTGCTACATGGGCAAAGTGACTTGGACAGTTGAGTTTTCCAGTAATAACTGAGTTAAAAAGAAATAAAGCCATTTCTTTGAAGTCCCATTGGCTGGAGTATAGTTTATACAAATTATACATGTGTTATTAATTGCTCTTATTATCTAACAGCTTAGATTCAAAATTTATCATTGCAAGCCACTTTTATTTTTAACTAAAACAAACAAAGCTTTTCCTGTCCCTAATCATGCATAATTTAATGAACATTTTTCCAGGCTTAAAGGCAGCTAATTTGATACCTCCTGTAGTGTGTCCCATTGTACTTGCAAAGTGTTCTTGTGGGGAGTTCCCAGAATGATTTAAAATTGCATCATTTTAAACGTCATATCACTTTCATCATCTTTGCAGAGTCTTCTTGCCAGCTCCAAAAATCTTTAGGTATAAACTCCTTTCAGAAAGATTTTTTTTGAAATTACTGTGTTCCCTTTAGATCCCTTTGTAAGGGTTAGCATTAAGTGCTGTGCTTTTCACTTGCATAATGCTGCTTATGGAAACACTGAACACTTAGCTAATGTCTGTGTGGATTTCCTCTAGAGCTGGACAGCAAAATGTAGCTTGAAAAGCCTTGCTGGTTTCTAAAATTGCAATTTTGCCTTTTTAACAACTCAGCAAGGGGAAAAAAAATAAACAAAGCAACCTCCCAAAGTAAAACAAAAAGCTCTTGAACTTCTATCAGCAAGAGTGGCATTGACTAACAGCTCCAATGTAATGGATGCATAACAGCATTGCAATCTGGGATATTGTTTAAATACCGTAAAAAGCCTTGTTCATTTACTCTGTCTGAGCACTGTAGAGAAAAATGGTGTGGTAATCCTACCATAGCAGGTGGTACTACTTTCATATCAGTATAAAATGAAATTCTGTGGATGGCTTTTTTTCTTATTCACTCTTTTTAATCTTTAAATAAGACGATTGGTAGCCTGTTGGCAAGAAAATGGGCCCTGAATTTTTATTCAAAGTTATACAAGGATGATAGTTGGAATTTTTGGCAGGAGGCAAGCCATTGCTTTTCAGAAAATGCTGTCAGGGGAAGCTTTTTCTGAGTTACCTGCTGGGTCCAAGCTCTTTTATGTTGTTGTTGTGACAGGTAGATTTATAAGGCTTGAAATTTGTACAAATCAGTTGTCATTCAGTGCAAGCTGTCAATGTGTCAAGCTGTCATGCCTGCTGTGAGGGGATGCCTGAGGGGGTGTACAAGGGGGCAACCATGGAGAAAGGAAATGAGTTCAAACAGACCTGAAATGGAGCTCACTTCTTTGGGTTTTCTGCCCCTGTAGAGCTGGCATTGATTTTTCTTGATGTTGAGCAACAGCAAACCTTAAATGACATGTTGTTAGCAATCTAAAGTTGCTGTTTATTGTCTTTTAAATGGCAGCAAATCATGCAGAAGAGAATATAGCGTGCGTTTCTGAGTTGTGCATGTTTAGCAGCATCCTGTTCGTGTCACTTTGCTGGCCTGGCTGGTTTCAGCTGGGAGAAGTGCTGCTGCTGAACTGATGAGCACAGATTTATGAAGAGTTTTGCAGACATGATCAGAAAAGAAGTGCTGCAGTCTTCTTTTTAAGGACTGAAGATCATTAGTGACCATGAAGGTTAAATGGGAGAATATCAGAGGTGTTTATGTGGCAGAAATGGACATCTGATGTACTTGAATTTATTGGAAGATATGTTAGCTTGGCTTATTGATCACGTTCTCTGGTCCTTGGATTCAGTAAGAGGATGCTTCATAGGCAAGATCAGTTGTTGAACTAGAGCCACTCTACCCCTCCATATGACTGCTAAGCAGTGCTAATTTGATTGTATTGTCATCTTCCAGTCATTTCTTGAGTAAACCAGGATAAAACCTGAGCTTCATAGTATCTGTGCAGCGCCTACATCTGAAGTGTTTACATTTGATGAAGACTGCACGCTTGCTTTGACTGCAAGCTGTGATGGTAAAGTCTCACATAGCATAGCTCGTGTCACTTGACTCTTCAGAGTGGCAGTGTCAGTTTATGTTAACTCTATCCTAGTAAGTATCATTAAGAGCTCCATCTCTTGAATGACAGAGCATTTCCTGTGTGTGACCTGGCCCCACTCCAGACTTTGTGTTCTCTCCACATCTGGACAGGCTGTATTTGCTTTAATTAGTCATAAGATTTTTGGCCCATTCAGTTGATTCTTCATCCATCAAGCAGGACTGGGAGGGAGAAAAAATACTGGCTAGGGATGAAAACTGGGAAGGTGACATTTGAGCAACAGTCAGCGTCTAGAGGTAAAAAAATTAATCAAAGATTTCCATATAGCCGTTACCAGCTGGCATTCATGGCCTCTGAGCCGTTGAGCTAAAAAGTCTACAGAGAGGCACATGGCGCAGCTGAGTTTGTCTTGTAAAAGCACAGCTGTCCAAAACATGACAGCTACAGCATTAGCAGGGCCATTAAGAGGTGTAGAACATTTCCAGGGAAATGATTTGAAAAATGACAATGCTGGCTCCTGTGTGATATTAATTATACCCTGTGCTCATGGCAAATAAGCTGAAATAGTTGGCAAGAAAGACAAAATGAGGTGTCTTGTTTCTGATAGTAATTTTGATCAGTCATAGTACAAACTGGTATAGCTTTTTAAAGAAACAATAGCACTAATGGACAAGCAACATTTCTAGATGAGTTCTTTTTGAATTCCTCAAAATAAAAAGGCAAAGCTGCAGCCTGTAGGAAAAGGTGATGCATGAACCCTGAAAGCTGAAACAATGACAACACTCTTAACATCTAAGTTCTGGACCATATGTCAGAGAATACTTCCTACACAGCTCCTGAAAGGCTTCTAAAGAACAGCATAAGGCCCATAGTGTGAAACAGTCACATAGAAACCCTGGAAAACTTGGCACTGCATGAATCAAATGTCTTGAGTGGTTCTATAGTGAAGAATGAAAGACATCCTGATAGAATGTGAATAGTGTTGAAATAAGACAAAAAACTAAATTGTGTGAATATAGACAGAACCAGGTATAAGCTAGATGTTATTTTAATGGTCATCTAGGAAGCAATGTTATATTTCTTCCTGATACAATGTATTTATATACATATGTCGCCCATGTATTTATGGATGCAAAACTTAGGCAGCATTTGAAATACTCGTGATTATTGTCAGTATTTAGTATTTTGCATCTTCATTCCTTTGGAGGTATGCATGTGTCTTGTAAAAGAAGAATTACAGACATGACTGCCTTGAATTCACCTGGAAATAATTTTCAAGATTTTGCTTTTGTATTGGTAATGCTCTGAGTGCTGATGTCTGTTCTTGCTATTAGGCTCACACAGATGTCTAATCATGATGCCAACTCCTTGACCATCAAACAGCTGATGAGGTTGTGTGTTACCTGTAGCATCCATTCTGTCCCCTTTGCTGGAAAAGGTTTGGAGTGGGATATTAGAGGGGACCATACCTGCTTAGAAGGACCAAAGCACTGTGGTCTGAAGTGCACACAGGCTGCATTGGTCTTGCTCCTCTTCTTTTTGATTTCTTGCAAAATTATTGGTGCTGTGGCATGGTAAGTCATTGAGGGGAACACTCTAATAGAAAAATTATCATGTTTGCTTCTTTATTTCTTGGATTTCTTGGTTTTCTGCTGGATCACTTTTCCTAAATAATTTAGCATGCTATTAACTAAACAGAAACTTTAAGCATTTCTGTAACTAGCTACATAAAGCTTGATGTTTTGCTTGGGTGCACAGGGGACAGACAACTTTTCCTTGTCTGCATGTTGCTATAAAGTCAAGTTTTTTGACTTTGTGCTTGAAGTAGCTAATTCTCTCTGTTGTTGATTCCATGGAATGATGAACCAAATGCAACCATGGTCCTCTCTTAGTATGAAATGCAGTATTCAGCTTGGCTATTCAGCTTTGATTTGTGAAAGAGCCAAGTTTCTTGGATTTGCCAGCTCTACTATCGAACTGATTTGGTAGGGGTGAAAAAATACCCTCATATCTTTACATTGCTGCATTTACAGTGGGAAAACTATTGGTGTTATGTAGACTTGAAAGGAGGAAGAGAGATGGCTGAGAAGTATCTAATATAGTTGGTCTTTAATGCTTTCAGACTTTTTTGAACTGATAATGCTGTGTTTAAATTCTAACTCTGTACTAGGGATTAGAATAGAACTTCTCTGGGAAACAGTTCACTATGCTGCCACAGTGCACTTTTTCCTCTTCTGAGACTCACTGCTGCCAGTCAACATGCAAACTTTAGGTGGTCCACAGGTTCTGATCCTGTTAAATTAATCTCATAAAGAGGTTCATAATAAATTGCAGTTTGCAAATAGCCTGTCATAAATGAAAACACAAGTGTAATGGTGATAAAGTAAGCATAGTTGGTGATTCTAAATACTTTGTGTTGCAAGAGATTTCCCCCTGTGTAGCAAATTCTATTGAATAATGTTGAATTTATGTAAATACGTACTGCCTTTCTCCCCAAGATAATGGAACTTTAAAACTTCAGAATTGCAGCAGGGCAGGGCTTTAACACCCTGTGGAGACAGAGACCCAGGATCATTCCTGAATTCGTTTTTTTCTATGCCTATACATGAAAAGAACTCCAATTTGCTGGCTTGCCCCAGGAAAACTATTCAATAGGCTTTTCTCTAACACTGGTGAGCAGAGCTTTTTTTCTTGGTCTGTGGATCAAATACATCACACTGCTCCCTGCACTGATCCTGTAGTTAAATTACCCTATATAAACAACTCTTTGTTATTCCTGCCTGTGAAAAATGTTGTGTTCTTTTGGTAAAGAAGAAAATAGACCTGGAAATAGAAGGTCACAAGCAGGTCAAAGTGTTTAGCTGAAAGGCTGGCAGAGTTTCAAGCAGTGAAGTTTTGAAATCTAAGATTGAGATTTAGTTGAGATAGAAGTTAAATTTTGTTGTTTCTTTTATTTATTTATTTATTTTTTGTGTCTGGTCACAAGATTAAGGGGGGAATCTAGTAAAGGTCAATGTAGACTATTTGAAGAGATGTTTAAATGTTTTGGCTCTGCTATCTCTTAATCCTTTACTAAATGTGTTGAACATGAGAAATAATACGTACTGTTAAACCACCAAGTGCAGAGAAAATGTCTTAAAATTACAGTGTGTAGTAAATTAGAGTCTACTTGCTATTTTCTTTTTCCAGAGCTGAGACAGTCTGTTTTTCTTTTACCTTGTTTACCTTGAAAACATGCTTTAATGCCTGTGGTGTTTCTGTTAACCTCCTTGAACTCTTGTGATTTCATTCATGTGATTTGTTATTGAATGACCTTTCCAGGATTTTACAAAACACGACCTTTTCTTGTCAAACATTCAGAGGTTTGTAAAGAAAGGCTGTCACAGGGACAATACTTGTTTTGCTAATTATAACGAATGTTTCCAAACATCCTTGAAAAGGTAGATTCATATTTCTGCAGCCATTGATAGTTCTTTGTTAAAGTTCTTTTTAAAGTATTTTTTGAGTAAACCACTAGTGCACAGTGTTTTAAGAATAAATGGTAATGAAGTATTACATGTCCCAATGGGCTTTAATTACAAACCTTGTCAAATGGGAGTAAATGTCATGAAGATACTACTACAGTTGTGAATACTTACAGCTGTTTTCAGGTGACTTGGGATTGTTTGTCATACTTTCAGAAATTTTAAAATACTGGCTGGGGCATTCCGAGATCAGACTCCATACAGAGGGTTGTGTTTTTTTCCCCCAGTGCTGTTTAATTAAGGTGAGAAAAAGTCTTCTATTTTTTAAAAAGAAATTAAGTTGCATAAGAGGAACTCCTAAAGTTGCACTCACTTCTATTGCGAGTGCAACTAAGAGTACTTGAGCAGTGGATACAAATTACTTTATAACATATGGAAGAAACCTGCATTAATACAGAACTATGCGACGTTAATGGATGTAATACGAAATGTGTTCTTAAAATAAAAGCACCGATTCTTCATTTTTTTACATGAAGGAAATGGGTAAACATGAGGTGACTATGAAAAGACTGTAGAAAAGAAATGTAAATATTTTGCTTTCAGAAGTTTATTTTGGAGTTTTTTTGGGGGTTCGTGATTCTTGAGTTGTTGTTTTTTATTTTTTTTTAATTTTTATTTTAATTTTTTTAATTTTTATTTTTGCAAACATGTCTTTGGTCAAATATAAGTCCACTACTGTATTGACCTGATATCAGAGTTTATTAACCAATCAGTCTCCAAAAATAAGGCTTTTATAAATTTAACATGACTGCAATACCAGGTGGAACACTTGGAGGGAAAAAAAACAAGTAGAATGTTTTTACAGAATTTTTATCCTTTTACAAAAATATGGATTCATTTGTATTTTTGTATGTATGTGCGCTTTATTTTAACACTGAAGAGTCAGTGTAGGTTGTAGCTGGTGACATTTCTTTTGAGGTTGAGTTGTCTGGTAATTCACAGTCTAATTTTATCTTTTCTTAGGACTCAAATAGAGGTAGCATAGAAGCTGCTCCTTCTCTATGAAAATGTTGGTTTTCTCTTTCCAGATCTTCCATCTTTCCTTTACTGAGGAATTGCTTTGATTTTCTTTTTCTTCCCTGTTGACATTAGGCACAGTATTACTCTGAATTACCAGTTTACAAAGTGAGGTGTGGTGTCAATGACATGTAATTAAGTCTGTTGTATAGTCCTGACATTTACTGCTTATGTTATGCTGGCTACTTTGGTCTGTGAAGAGCAGGAAATGGTCAGCAAATAATAAAGCAAACAGGAAAACTGAAACATAAAGACCACTCACAGAGGAGCTTAAGAATTGCTAACTTGTCTTCAGCAGTGAAATGTGGTAACATGTGCACCTCTACTCTTCAGTTTTACTGAAACTGCCATAAATTACAGCTCTGTTGGCATATGTCCTCTGTCTTCCCAGTCCAAGATAATTCCTATCTAAGTATCTGAAAAGCTGAGGAAGAGGTAACCAAAGACAATGCTTATGTCTGCAAGAAGTCAGACCATGACAATTAGCAAATACATTCAAGGAAAATTGGGAATTCTATGATTAACAAGATTTACCTATTCATGTGTTTTCTGATGCCTGGAATTCAGAATCCATGTTTTAAATCTATGTCATTTGCAATCTGATCATTCTGTGGTCTTAATTTAAAACACAAAATTTTCAAGAATATCTGATATATCAGCAAGTTCTTTGTGTTAAGAAGTTAACTCTCACTTGTTATTTTTTCTAGCCCATGAAACTGTGATTAATCTTCTGAAAGACTTTCACGCTCCAGCCTCCACCCCCAGCAGTTGCATCTTCTCAGCTTGTTGCCCTTTAAGGGCTGCACTTCAGTTTTCAGATATTTTATGTTAAACTTGGCTTCTGCTTCCCTTAGGTGAATGCTAGCCAATGTTTTTGTGTGTTCTGATGCAGCACAATGTGGTATTTAGTCTACCTCATTGAGAGGAAGAAGACTTCTTGTGTCTTGGCTGTCTACACGCTGATTTATCTGCCTGTATTTTTCCTGGCTCCTGTTTAGGGCAACCTATCCGAAACAGACCTGTGGCTCTTTTGCCTCGCACTCTATTTTTCCAGAAATAGGGCTCTTTCCACGCAGTGGGGAGCAGAAGCTCTGTGCTATCTTCCATGGCACAGTGATGAACCTATGGAAGCCCAGAGAAGATACATTTTTGTTGCATATAGGGCAAAAAAAATCTTGTTGTGGGGATTGCCAGAGGATTGCCACAGATTGCCAGCTGTGGGATGGGAGGGAAGGAACCGTCATGCTCCCCCTCGTTCTAGTCCTGCGTGCCCTGCAGAGTGGTCAGTGGCCGTGGCCGGGCTGTTGCTGAGTTGCTGCAGGTCAGCAGCACCAGGCTCTCTCTGGGCGCCCTGGCCTGCAGGCCCCTGGCATGAGGAACGGCAGCGGTGCCGAAAGCTGCCATTAGCTTTTGAGATTAAGTATGGCCAACCTTGGTTCTGGCTAGCTGCCTTTTCCTTTTGTAATTGAAATTCTGTTAGACTTAGAAGGGAATTGATAACGACAAAAGCAACTATATTTTACTTCCTACAGTTTATTATATTTTAGTCTGTATAACATCCAAGGGCTTAGTCTGCCACAGAACCAATACCATCTGGAAAATATATTTACTGGAGAGCCCTCTGTTTATTCAAAAGCTTAAAATCAAAGGAAAGTCTCCGTCAAATAATTATCTTCTGTTTGTTTCTATGGTGTCTTTGACCATTTAGTATAAATAGATATATGAGAAATTCAGACTAGTACCACTTATAAAATTCTAGAAGTATTTAAATTTATATTTTCAAAAGTGTTTCCAACTTCTTTTTTGAAGTCTTTAGAAGGCTTGGGATAGAAGTGCTTTTTCACTCTTTTTACAAGACTGTTCTTCAGAGTCGGGCAATTTGTTGTAAAAACCAGAAAAAATATTGAAAATGAGAAGTTAGTAATCCTGTACAGTATGTACCTCTTAATACTTATCCACTACAGCCTTTGATCTTTCATAAATCACCAAAGGATGTGTGAACAATGTTGTCCAATAGATAATTTCAAACATGTGAAGGTGTTTATGATGAGTAGTTAGATTTCAACTATAGTGTACTCTAGTTCTTCACAAAAGAGTGTGCCACTGTATGTGCCATAGACCTTAATAACAAGTTTATGTAATCAAAATTTATGCAATTAAAATTTTATAAGCATTAAAGAATTACTAAATACACACTAAATATGTATTTTGGTGTGCGTGGCTGCTAATTTTAAATGTGACTGTAAGACAGCTTGAA
Organism: Cinclus cinclus; assembly: GCF_963662255.1. Lineage (NCBI taxonomy): Eukaryota > Metazoa > Chordata > Aves > Passeriformes > Cinclidae > Cinclus > Cinclus cinclus. The sequence continues at coordinate 22,001,009 of NC_085052.1, forward strand.
TACAGTGCTATAATAACTGGCTTGTTTTATGTAAGGTCTAAGGCCAGGTGTTTGTATGAGAAATGCATTTGGACTTACATTTGTTCATTTCAGAATCAAATTATGAAGGGGCATGAAATTAAATGCCTAATGATTAAAAGAATGACACTTAAAGTATCAAGAAAACATGAATTGTCAAAAGCTCAATATTTAAATGAAGATACTCTCTTACCGTATTCTTTTCCCATTTTCCAAATCCCTTTTTGTTGTTTTTCGTGTTTTAAATTATGCAATAAGAACCACATGCTGGTTATGATAGCAGTTAATTTCCGTGTCACAGAAATTTGTCCAATCCATCCCATGGCATCTCTGCTGTGAAATCTTGATGCTGCTGTGTGGTTCCTTCTCTAGAGAAGGTCTCCGTTAGAGATTTTGTGCTTTGGGCATGGGATGTTCCCCAAATGCCAAAGCCAAAATCATAGTCTTTGTGGAGCCTGTGGAGACTTCTTTCCATTTTTGGGTATATCTGTAATCATGTATGTTATGGTAAGTTGAGAATGAAGGGGAGAAAGAGTGTTGCATGCTTTAAGTAAATATAAACAGTTAGGAAAAGTGTATTTTGTATTTATAGTTGAGCTGTGGGGAAACAACCACTGAATGAAAAATGTGAAGAACTTTGTGCACTTACTGCCTAATGGATGTCAGGCAGTGTGGTGATTTGCCTGCTTTATGGTTATTGAAAAATAATATACAGTGATTATGTAGATTTGACACCCAAACAGTCTATGGGGAATAAACATAAATGTATGTGGGGGGAGAAAGCTATAATTCAGTTTCAGCATAATTCTGATTCAAAGTGGAGCTGAAGCAAGATGTACTTGAGCAGTGAAGGGACCACTTGCAGCCTTTGCATTGTGCTCTCTTCCACCTGGCTTTACAGAGCAGGCTCATAGACTCATGGACTTACAGCATGCATAATGGGTCATACAGCTTTTGCCATGAGCTTAGTTACTTCAAAAATGTGTATGCTGGAATTTCAAGGAAAAAGAAATCTAATCAACATCTAAAGTGCAGACACTTAAAGCAGCATCCATTTCCAGGAGACTCTCCTCCTTCTACCCTTGATTACAGGTGCTCTGAAGAATTAGAGATGGACTGTTAGTGATGGGGTGATATTGAGGAATTTCTGCCTAGGTTTGGACTCCCCTTTCCAGTGGATAGACACACAATAAAAATACAGTTCCTCTGTCTGAAGAGTGTTCAGTGTAGGCACTGGATTTTTCACCCTTAACTATAAAACTCCAGTTGTCCTGGAGATCATTACAGTGCAGTTCATTGTGGAGTTTATTTTTGGAGGGGAGCAAAGAGCAAACTGTGATGTGTTTTTAAAAAAAGAAGACAAAACATTTTATGCATGGACAGTTGCAGCTGATGGTTATTATCCTGGCACCAATTTGCATCTAATAGTCTGGCATACATTTTCTCTCTTAATACTTTCAGGAAAAATCTAGAATTTCAGCAGAGGACAGCCAAATTAAAACAATTGTTGGAGTCCAGTTGGGGTCAGTTTCTAACTCCATAAAACTGACTTATTAAAAGGCTATGACAGAAAGTTATTTCATTCACAGATAAATCTGCTCCCTAGGTCAGTGTGTGTGACTGGTGGGAACTGTGTGCTGGGTGGGATAAAGGACAGGGTCATTCAGGGAACTGCCCTGAAAAGAAAGTCATGTGGAGACACCTGTTAGGCTCTTTCAGATGGGCAGCACATGGGTAAAGGTGGCTGGTGGGTTTATTGAGGAGGAAAGTCCTTGAATTCAAAGGTGTACTGAAGGGCAGTGACTACAAAAGACATACTGGTCTTCACTCTGAGCCTCCAAAACTTTACACTGGTGTATATTTACCAGCATTTTTCTGCAAATCAGAACAGCAGAGCTGAGCCCTGTTTTGGGAGGGGGGGGGGGAGGTAGAGAAGAGCCTGTGCAAGACTACGTAGGAAGGATTATTTTAATACTGAGATTTTTCAGGTCCATTTTTCTTTATTTCCTCCCCTACTAAAATGGTTGACTAAAGTACTTTTTCTTTTCATAACAGTCTTCTGTGGTGGAGAAGTGACAGAAGAACAAAAATGCCCAATCTGCAGTAAGCTGTTTTATATTATGGTTTCTGTCAGTGATTTCAGAATGCAGAGTTTGGCTGCTGCTCAGGTGTTAAATTGAGAAAAAAAATAAATATGAAGTAATTTGGGCATTCTTTCCTTAAGAAATTTTTCAATAGCAAGAAAGAAGGTGATTGTTAATTCAGAAAATGTTGCTTACTAATTAGAGTCTGTCATTTTGAATGTTTTGCAGATTGGTCATGACAAAGTACATTGTCACTTTGGAGTCAGGCTTTGTAAAAGAGCCTGACCCAGCCTGGAGTGGCTCTCTCTTCAGCACTGGAGTGGCTCTTTCCTTGGCCCTTGCACCATGACATTCACTTACTTACATGGAAAGCCTTATGTGAGCAACTCTGGGCAAAGGTTAAAAACCCATGAAGAAGAGCCAGTCTTTTAACTGCTCAGCTCCTTAACCACGTTATGCTCCATGCCCCCAAGGACTCCAATCTTGGCAGCTGGACATCTGCCAAGAACTCTTCATTGACACCACGGGTTTATAGTTATAATAAAAAGGACATGTGTGTACCAATAACATGTTATGCATCTGAGTTAAAGGTGGATGTTGAGGGCAGGATTTTCAGTAGTTTGCTCTCTGGAAGCTATCAGTGAAGTATCTAGGTGAATATAAGGCTTTTTCAAGCATGCAGTTGACCTTTTGAAAGAGAGGAGCTCTCGCTTCAGACTTACACGGTTGTTGGAGTTGTGTAATAATGAAATCAAAATTAATTGAATTGCTAATATATACTTTTGCATAGCTTTAGGAAAAAAGCCCCACAGGACACAGTGTCTGAGGCCGAAACCTCACCATGTGTGTTCATGCTAATCTTGATATTCATACCAAATGATGCAGGGAGTGCTCAAGTTAGTTTGCTGGTTGGTTTTTTAAAAGAGGAGAAGATGGGGTCTATGTGTGTGAGGAGAGACACAAGCAGTCTTGTTAGTCTTGATTAGTTCCTAGTCATTGATATTTTTCCTAAAGGATGAATAGCAAAGATTTCATTTTACTTTTGTGGTTTTAACTGTGGTTATAAGAAGTTATCTTCTGCAGTTTTAAATTTTTGTTTGGGTGTCTTAAGTGACTTGGATTGTGGGCCTGAGACAAGTAACAATCAATGTGTGAGATAGAAAAGGAATTGCAATATGTTCTTTTAAACTAAAGCCTTAGGGAAAAGAAAAAAAAGAAAAACAGATACACAAAATAAATTTCAAGAGTTGTGGGTTTTGAGTTAAAGCTGAAGTGTCAGTTTATTAATTTTTCTTAAATCTTTGAGGGAACAGTAAACACTGCTTTTTACCTCTAGAACTGCTTTTTTTTAGCTTCCTTTTTTTCCAAGATGACCCAAAGTGATTTTGAGGATTCAGTCCTATATAGCTGAAGCTTTTACTGCTGAAACGATTATACTTATTTTTGAAAAAATGATTATTTTTATTTTTGATAGTTTTTTTTTTTTTGTTTGGAACATAGACAATTAATATGATGGTTTGTAGAGATGCAACTTGTCACCATTTTTTTTTTAAGTTTTAAAACATAAGAACATCTTCTACATTACAAAAAATAGTCATTAAATGGAAACTGTTTATTTGGCTACAAGCCCTGAGTGTGCAGGAGACATGTTAGTAAGTCACTGACATATGGATGTGATCGCTGTTTCTTTGACCAGATTTGGTTTCTGCAGAGTGCGTGAGAAGGGAAGATAAATTTTGCCCTAGTAATACTGTAGTGACTCATAAATAAATGGTTACCCTTTGGTGCTTACAGTTTTCATTAAAGCGGCCTGAGCTTTGTTATTGACACCATAGGTTGCCTATTCAGGGAAATGCAGTAAAATTTATCAGTGTGCTTTCTACACCTAATAAATCATCCAAACAGGGAACCATATGGCAGATAAGACCTTGAAAATGTGGCTTCAGCATGTGAAGAGTCAAGTTGCTGAAATCTTGAATGATTACAGCTCGTGCATTTTCCGTTGGAATATCTTATAGTTATTTTACATGCCATTTTCTTGTTCATCCTATTGCCTTTTTGTCTCTCTCTCTCTCTCTCTCTTCCCTCTCTTCTTTTTCAGCAGTACTGTGATTTCAGAAAAAAGTCGAAAGCAGATAAGACATTTTTATAATGCTTTGCTGGTAGGAGGAAGAGGGGCAGGGAGGAGCAGAGACTGATGGGAAAGGATGATATATGTGGCGGCTGTGTCCCAACTCTCCTCTAGCCCATTGTCATTAATCATGGCTATTAGTTTTTTCAGAGCTGCCTTGTCTGCACAGTGCCTCAGAAAAGCCATTGTTTTTTTCATACCACAGTCCAGGGAAAGCAGCGGGGGGTGTGTGAGGGTGTGGATGGGACCTTCTATAGCACTCCTTTCTCCTGTCTGCCTGAATCTGGTTTTTTCCCTCTTTCTTTCCTTTTTTTTCCCTCTTTTTTTTCCTTTTAAAATTTTTTTTCACTCTTTTTTTTTGTTTGTTTGTTTTGGTTTGTTTTTTTTTTTTTTTCCTTTTTCCTGCCCCTTTCTTGAAGGGAAAAAACCCTCAAACTCATTTGGCTGTTTGTACCTGTGTGCAGGCACTTATCTGGTGACATAAACATAGGTCAAACAATTGTAATACATATTCACTGACTAGTAGCTTTGGTATGCACTCTGCCATCCTAAGGTGATTTTTGTGAAGACTTGTACTTGGACACCTAATCGGAGGGCATTGGCAAGATCTGAAGACCTATCTGTGATACATTTTAAAAGAGGCATTTAAAAATCTCAGTGTTCTTTCTCCCTCAATTATAAAGACAGTTTTTGTCTAAAGTTGGTATGGTTCTGCAGCTGCTGTGTCCTTGACTGCTTCTTGGGTAGACAGAAATGGAAATCTTCCCTTAAAAGTGCCCTTCTAATTAATCCAAAAGCAAGTGGAGAAAAATCTCCAAACTTTCATGGTGACAGAAAGATTAAAATGTAGTCAATCAAGCATCTGTCTAGATTATGCTTTCAAAATATTATAATGGAGTTAGTTGTTCTAAAAATCTTCACAAATATGTATTGTGTAAAATATATAAACAGCATGACTGATAATAGCATTTATACATTCAGAGATTGGCAGCCAAGCAGCAAGGATTTTTATTTTGAAAACTCAGGCATGTTATTGTATGGCAAAAGAAAACTTGCAAAGGTACAAATTTTTGTTACATTTTATTACAGAGAAAAATAGCATATTGGAAAATTGTTACATTTTGGCATTTAGAACATTTACAATATGGACATAGGTGCACGATCTAATTACACTTCTGCTGTTTAAAAGGAAAAAAATGTTAAAGCTTACAGTTCCTATTCTAATAAAGCAGTAATGACTTGAAAGTGATAGATTTCACAAACAGAGGTGGCTGGAGAGAAAGGTAGTAATTCTTTAAAATATTCAATATTATAAATATGTATCTCTTTGAATCAAATGGCATGTTGATCCTTATGATTATAAAAGTCTGAGTGCTTTGATATCTCTGGAATTAAGACACATCTTCAGGAAATAGATAAGAAAAAAAATTGAAATATTTTCCTATAACTGTTTTAGAGAGCTTTAGTGTCTGAAACTTTAAACCAAGCACTTTGAACTTGCAGGTGAAGATGAAACTTCTGCTACAGGATGACAAGAAAACCATTCTTACAATCATAATGTATCTCTGATGCAAAACTTTTTTTTTTTTTTATTCTTCTCCAAAATTGTTTTTACTATCAACAGGATCCTTGGATTTAGGGCAACTGTGCTTCTGATAGACCTGCTCTCTAGCAAACTGGGCCACAGTTATTTGTGGAACTTCTGTTATACATGAGTGATCTGATTTATCTTTTCCCCCCCACTCCTATTTTGCTATCACTGCATTAATATATTTCTGCAGGCACCCCAGATAACTTAGCTTTCTCAATCTGCATGTGAATACAGAAGGGGAAGTGGGGATCTTGAGCAGCTTTTCAAGTAGCTTGAGCCTTGTAAAGCTGTTAATATTGTACAGTAGGAATATAGTCTCTAGGGAGATTGGTTTTAAAACGTAGTTTCTGTGGTTGCTTAGTTATGCTAACATGGGATGATAAAAATTCCTCCTCAGAAAAAATCCAACTTTTTCCACTATGCTTTAAGAAATCCTATGACTAATGGTTGGGCTGGTGGTTACCAAGCCCTTGAATTAATAAGAAATTTATGTGAATTATTTTACTAGAGAAATGAGAAAATTGACTATTTTACTTTAGTTGTTATTAGTGGAAATTTTGCTAAGTTGAAGTTTCCACTGCAAGTACTGGGCTGTGGGTAGGATCACTCTGTGTGCCTTAACTGGAGCCAAAAAATGCCCATACAAAGGCATTATCCATGGTTAGATGGGCTCTGGTTTATGATCTATTTTCTGTGTTTTGTTTCTTTTTTATTTGTCTAATAAACAAATAACATGTTTTGGCTGAGTTGGTAGTCAGTATCAATATGGGATATTGAGGAAAGTTTTGGAACTCTGCACTTAGTATTAAGGTGCACGTGTCAGTAATCTATCTGTACCTGGAAAAGGATTTGGTGAGTGAGGTGACCTGATGGATCAAAATTTGCACTTCTGTCATAAGAGTTTGTGTTTCCTTCTTGGAAATGTGGTGTAGAATGAGCAGGCAGTTGCAAACTTTCCAGTATGCTGAGTGTTTTTCTTCAGTTCTGTACGAGTGATTTCCTCTCAGTTTTGTTGCATGCTCAACTGTTATAACTTGTTAAGATGAGACTTCCGTTTTTCTGTGGGTAATGTGGGATGAAAATTGTTACAATATTCCTGGGAAAACTGTTACTTACATGCCTCCAAAACATGAATCCACTGACTGTAGTTAATGTATCTGTAGTATTAATTGTTATATCCCCTGTATTACATAGTGTTTGTCCCCAAACTTTGTTCTTGAATGCTGTGATGCACTTTTAAAATGTCAGCTCCATCTTGTTCTGTTACTTTTCTTCTTCAAACCTTGCTTATTTTTTCCTATTTTTTTTCCTCCTGCTGTCTTCTCCAGACTCTTTTCTCTACCTTTCCATATCATAAGGAGAATACCCCAAACACAACAGTATGTACTCTATGCTCTTAGTTTTTCCTGGAGTTAATCTTCTCATTTTCAACTTCAGGAAAGAAATATCCCTGAAACATGACTATTACCAGATTTGCTTCTATCCTTGTGATCAGTGAACATCTGTCATCTTGCACGAAAGATAGATTATTTTAAATTCCTGGGCTGGTTTATCAGGGATTTTTAGAGAGAAAACTGTGTTTATATGTCCTTAATTCCTTATTTTGATGTTGGCCCTCCACCTTCTTAACACCTAGGCACAGGTATGCTGTGTGCCATGCTGATCAAGTGTGTTCAGGAAGAACAATTATAAATATATTTTGGATTTTCTTGGAATAGCAGTAAAGATGGGTGTGGGAAAAAGAAAAAAAGCATTTTTTTTCTCTTTAGAGACAAATTATTTTATCTCTGTGTGATGAAAGAAGTGTATATGCATAGCAGTGCAAGATACAGTAATAAAAATAATGTGAAAAAATAGCTGAATCTGTAATTTGTTTTAATGCATTTGCTTTAATATATCACCTATTTAATTACATTGTAATCACAGAGTAAGGAAGTATGTTCTGTGAGGAAAGCAACCCAGTAACAGTGATTTTTGTGTAGTACTTTGAAAAAAATCCAAAAAACCCAACCAAACATCCACCTTGCTTGTAGATTATCATTTCAGAAATCTTTAGTGATGAACACTGAAATAATAATAAATCAAAAAATTAAAAAAAAAAGCCTAGAAAGGATTTTCCTTGACATAGCTGAGAAACTGGAAACAGCATAAATAAGTAATGTTATTCTGTGGTATGTATACACAGCATTGTGTGCAGCTTTTTCTGCAATTTTTATTTTCTGCAAAGTCATATGTTTTTAGCTGTGATTGTGGCCTGTGCCAAATGGTTCACCTTGTCTTGCATAATGAGTATAAACAACTGGTCACTGCACTGACCAATGAAACTAATAAAGATGTATGGCACTGTGCTTGCTTAGGGAGTCACATACACAGTCTTAAACTAGATGTGACATTTATACCAAAGTAACATGGTTCCAAACTCTCTCACTCTTTGCTTACAAATTCTGAAGAAGAACAAACTATTTGACTGATGGTTTGCTAAATTTAATATGCTTAGCAAGTGAAATTATTGCCTACTCTAATGCTGTGTAATTATTAAGATACACTGCTTTTAAAAATACCAAGTGAATAATATTGATTTAGTGAACTGCTATTTAGAAAAATGCCAGCAAAGGAGGAATATTTTATTTTAGCTGCCTTAGAGCTGTAATGGGTCTGTACTGAGATATGCATGTGGAAATAAATTATGCACAAGGTAAACTATTTCGTTATACAGTACCCATAATATTAATTAAGCTGTAATTTTACCAACAAAGCTTTAATTTAACAAATAAACAGGAATCATCTGTACTGTTCTTTGAAATATACAACTTTGGGGCTGTAATAAAACATTCAGGAGCACCTGCAATTAATTTTAAAGCAAGTAGTGGGACTAGCAACTTTAAAGGGTAATTGTAATTTATAATTTATTTATTTGACTTATACTGGATATAATTACAGTTATAATGCATTATTATTTTCATTCAAATGTTAGATCTATCTAGTTTACATTTAAAGTGGGCCGATTGGAGTAATAATAGCATATATATTTTCCACTCTTCACAACAACATGCAAAGTAATAGATACAGATGGATCATTGTCATCCAGAGCAGTTCCAAAGACACTTTAGCTTACATTAAAATAGATGTGTATGTTTCCTCTTGATCAAGACATTTATGCTATGTTCAGAAGTTCTGTGAATGCCACATTTTTACAGTAAATCTCCTGAAGTATTGGTATGACAGGGTGGTATTGGTATTGGAGTACCATGTCTGATGGTTTTGCTGGAAATGCTAAATGTGGCTGATTCTGGCTGTCCTGTTTGCCTTTTTTTTTTTTTAAAGAATATTTTCAAGTCCATTACACTTTTCAAATTCTATTTATGATTTTTATTTGTATTTCTGTGTGGAGAAAGAGAACTAAGAGAAATACTGGTGCAGAAAAAAGGAAGCAATTATATGGGCCTGTTTTGTTTGTGTCTAAGAGAATGCTGAAGTGGCAGATTTGCAAATTTGTAAGCGAGGAAAGCTTAGTGTTCATCTTTATCAGCCAAAGTGGTTTCTTGTTAGCTGAGCAGCAAGCTAGAAAGCGACCGATTTTGACAACATAATTTACATCTTTGTATAAAACTATTGCTGGCAGCCGAACTAATTTGCACTGGATTAGGTTGTTTGTCTCTGCTGCTGACTAACCATGCAATCTATCAGGGACCGTTTTCAAATATCACTTTTCAACTGTGCCCTTGAGAGGAGGAATTGATCGGGAATATACAGAGTAAAATTACTCCAATAACTTTATAGAAAAAACAATTACTGAATCATACAGATGTGAATAATTCTGAAGAGCTGAAATAAATGTAATGAGTTTAGCTCTGTGCCCATCTTAAACGTATGCGTGCCCGATGTATTAACATAAACCAGTCTTTTGTTTGTTATTTTCCTGTTATTTTGAGCACTAAGGAAGGTTTGTGGTGCACCTATGTGGTGCACTAACCTTCTGAAATACAGTCTGAGTTGTGTTTGTGAGATGATCTTTTCTTTCAACCACTCTTGGCAGTTCCTTCCCACAGAACTCATGGGAACGTTCTCTATTGTGTAAGTGCAGAATAGCTTTGCCAACTTTTCCAGCAGAGTTGTTAGTTTGAGTTTGATGGCATATAATGAAAAGAAGTGCCACCAACACAAATCCATGCATAATTTATTATGTATTCTACATACAAACATACCTTCAATTTTATAACAGGAAAAAATGCTATGATTTTTTTTAATATGAATATGGCAGTGTTCTCTTCCTCTCCTCTAATATTATGGGTAATAGAACAATGTAAGGGAGGAAAACCTGGTTTTGCAGCTGATAACCATTCCTTAGTTGTTTATAAGATGCTCTAGATTAGCTAGCAAACAGAAAACCATTAAGCACCTATTATTTTAAAGCAGTGGGTACATTTTTCATCACATTTCGCTGATGAATTTTCACTTGTGCATCCTGCTGGAGGTAATTAATTGCTTTCAGTTCAGAGGAGTAATAATGCAATAAATTATGCTGGTATTTCTTGTCAGGGAAGAATCATATTGCTGCTTCCTTACTAAAGCAGGACTAATAATGTAGCTGGAACCACAGACTCAGAAAAGTACCTATACCATTAAAATTTATGTAAGGAATCTGAAGACTAACTACTCCCTAGAATTACATTAAAAATCTGATTCTTCTGTGTAAAAGTGGCCTCTTGTGATGACAGCGCAAGAAATGGGAGACTGATGCTGTCTCTTCATATACATTCCCTTTTTTTTTGACCTTGGGCTTGTTACTTAACCTGCCTATGCTTCAGTTCCCTAGCTATGAAACAAGGATGATGGTACTGGCATTCACATTGACCTTGAGGCTTTACTAAATTAACATTAAAGTTGCTTGATAGTGTAAGGAGCAGGAATCCAGGTCGATTTATTATTTCATGGTTATTGATGAGTAAGTCTGCTGGACATTATTTCTTTGGATTGCAGTACTCCAAAGAGAATTATTTTAGGTAACATTTAATATCAGAATAGTTACTTATAATGAAACATAAGTTAAATAATACTGTTGTTTTGAGTTATGTTTTAGTTGAGAAACAATGGAGAAATGTGTTAATGCCTAGGGAAAGGATGTTCCAGGTGGTAGCTAGTGCAGAGCTGGTGTGCAGAGTGGCCAATGCTTAGTGGTAATAAAACCTTGTTGGCATTAACGTAGCTTTTAGCCAGTGGTTTCCAGGTTGGCATCTCAGTAGCCAGGTAATATGTAGCATTGAGTGATGTTGCAGGATCTCTCTGATGTCCAGGCTCTCCAGAAAGCAGTGTGGACATGACAGATGATCATGCTTGGAAATAATTCCCATTCTGAAGTTGCAAACAACTATAAGATTGGTAAGCTAAGCAGTCACAAGAAATATTCAACTTGCATCTCTGTAAATGTAACCTATAGTAATTAAGAAAGCACAACGCCCCAACCTTTTCAATACTTGTTTCTTATTGGAAATCTTCCACGTGGTTTAGCCAAAACTCTCATGCTGACTTTGCAGCCACTGTTGCAAACACGTGTACGGGTAACTAAGTGCGTGCCCTCTCTCTCACTCAAAGAAGAGTGTAAATAATAAAAAGATTGCATCACTGCTTCTCTGCTGGGGGTGGAGACTGTGTAATGGACATACCACCCCAGGGACTGTAACGTGGGCATGCATGCCTTGCCATCCTTCATGTTCAGTATGAAAAACATCAGAAGGGGACATGTACTACCAGTCAATTCACAGGTATTTGTTAACAGCATATAAACAGTTACTCTTTTGACTAGAATCTGGAATGGAGTTTGATGCAGTAGGCACAGTAAAGCAGAAAACGTGTATTTCTCCTTTCACACTTCACCTCTCTACCTTCCTTCATCTAACCTTTCTTCACCATTCCCACTCCCTGACTTCTTATTGAAGTCAGCCTGGTTCCCACTTCCACACCAGCTTAGTTTCTATTGCCTCCTGGCTTTCTCTTCATTGGTTTACAGCGAAATAATTTCTTGGCTTCTTTTTTTGATTAATCCTGTTCTCATTACTGGTTCCTTACTCAAGCTTTCTGAAAGGTCACTGCTTTGTCTGAGCAGGGGAAGCAGAATTTTGTCATTAGGGAAGAATGAGCTTGGCAAGTTAATTGTGAATGTTCTTCAGATTTCAAGAGAGTATGGATGAGTCTTTATTGATTTCTTCTAAAGTCTTTGATTTGATGAGGCTTTAACAAGGATAGGAAGCATGGTAAGCAATTGATATTTAGTGAAGTTTTGGAAAAAACCCATGAATACTGAAGAAATTCGATGTCTCTATTTAAAATTACTTGGACAAATTTTAGGAGTTCAAACCTCTGACAGTTTTACTGGCTTGTGGATGATCTCTCTTTCTGAGCTATCCTTTTGGGCATTCTGCTCTCTGTTTAACAAGCTCAGTGTATGGTAGTTGGGAGTTGGAATATTTTAAAGTGTGTTGATTTAGTTTTAGATAGCAAAACAAATTTAGATACTTTTCTATGTCCTTCTAAGTGGATTTCAAGTATCAATTTTTAAATTGGAAGACACAATATAGATTAAAACTTCCAAGTGACCCAGGTATTGAGGTACTGAGAAGTTATTGCCAGGTTTGGCCTCAGCTCCACCAGTACTTCACTGCCAGCCAAAGTGTACTCGATTTGTTCCAGTTTGCGGCCTTTTATTTGCCAAGAATTTCAGATAAGTGGAATTATTATTCAAAGAATGATAGTCTTATAATGAAACCTGAATGATAGGAAGAGATCTGGCATTTCATTATGTCTTTTGACCTAAGCAGTGTTTCAGTTTGACCTTCTAGTCTACGGAGGCTTTTGTACTAAAATTCTTTCACTTGTCTTGGATCTACTGTTGTGTGCAGAAGTGAGAGCTGGTTGAATGGGATGCTTAGGAGTTGAACAGCACAGATCTGTGGTCCTTTGAGGTTTTTTGTTTGCCTGTCTTCTTTGGATTTGGTTTATGTGGGGGGTTTTTTGTAGTTTGGATTTTTTTGGTTTATTATGTATTTTTCTTCCTGTTTGTTAGGGTTTTTTTTTAAATTTTGTTTGTTTTGGTTTTTTTTTGGTGGGGGCAGTGGTATGAATGAGTGGGACATTGGGACATTATTAATAAATCCTCCCAAACCTGTATGTTTCTTTCTACATATGATTGCTGCACTGTGTGTACTCTGCTGTTTTTTCAATGCAAAATTAAATTCCTGGCTTTTCCACCAAGCTATTGCCTACTGGTTTTAACAATGGGAACCTGCAAGATTAAAGCCTTCAAAACTAAAAATGTAAATTTTCATCTTGTGTGGAGAAACAATGTTCCCTATGCCAGTATTCTGTGAGAAAGAAGTCTTGAATGAAATGAATCCAGAGAAAAACATTACCCCTTTTTTCTTCTGTGAAGGTGGGAGGAGGAAACAATTGCAGGGAGATTCTTACAGTAGGTGTTGGCAATCTACTGTTTTCCTTCACTCTGTGTCTTTTGGATTCTTAAAGGAAATGAGTGTTTCACTTTTAAATGAAACACAGAGTTTTGGGGGAGATATTCCCCATACTTGCCAACATATTTTCCCTCTAGGCTGGAGCAGCCCAGCTTTACTCTTACTGCAGATCTGTCTTCAGATTCTTTGTGTTTAGGAATCCTTTCGCCCCCTGCCTTTTTTCATCCTTATCTTTGGCTCCCTAGCAATGGTTGCAGTTCAGAGCTCTTCTGCTTTGCCAGATCTCCCTACCCCAGCTGCTGGAAAAAAAGTCTTTTAGGTCCTTGGGTCTCAACCTAACAGTTGCAGTGCCTAGCATCAGCCTTTCTGGTGACAAACTGTTCTCTCCTCTTGAGCTGCTACATGGCACTAGACAGCTGAGGGCAATAAAATATTTGTCACAGAAGTGCTATCACCTGACTGTCTTTGTTTTAGGATTGATGGCATTTTTAAAGGCAGATAAGACTGCTCAGCTGTTCCACTTCTTTGTATGGTGCAAAGCTTTCCCCTTTTAATAATTTTTTATTATGGAGATAATAATAACTATACTTTCAGAGTGGTGACAGGGTGTGAATTTTGAAAAAGTTGTTTTTTCTCCTTCCATACCAGAGATAAAGCCAGCAAATATTTAAACCCCCAGCTTTTCTCAGGGCTTTTGCAGGTTTAGGAGTGCTTTTGGGAATGCCTTATTAAGGTCTCATCAAAACCAAATAATTTTGAAAACCCAGATAATCAGCAGGTAAAATACTCCCATTACATTGTACAAAAATAGCTGTTGTCAAGAGTGCTTTGTGTGCTCAAGGGAGCTCTGCCAGATTGTTTCTTCTTTTTCCTGTCTGTAGCTCACCCTTCAGACAGTTTGGTGTTTGATGGACTTCTCCTGATTCGGTATTGTTGAACAAGAGGGGAAAAAGTGGTTGGTGAGCAGTTGTTTAGGCTTGTGAGTGCTCTCTAGACATGCTGTATATTTAATGCCTAAAGTACATGTTTTGAGACAGGGTGCAAAAAGTGATTCATCACAGCATGCCATAGTCTGTTTTTGCAGCACAGACAGTGCAAAAAAAAAAAAAATAAAAGAACTTATTTTCCAATTGGATTTGAAAGTTAGTCATCTGGCCAACTACAAAATTCTCTTATATATCGGCCAGAGTCAACTCCTCTGTGAAGAGTGTTAACTCACCTGTCTTCAGTTCAGAGGTCTAAATTTTCTTCTGGCTACTAGCAAGCTTCTTGGTAATCATGAGTCAGGGAGGATTGTAGAGATGAGACTTCAGTTTTACCCTTATCTTTGACAGAATGTGTCTGCTCTCACTTTATTGATTGATGCCAGACAATTTAGCAAACCTACTATTTTCACTTACCTGGATATTGAGTTAGTTCATGTAGTGATAAGAATCTTGCAAGTTAGGATTTTCTATGATTTTCATAGAATTTTAATTTTTTTGCCTGTATGTATTGTTTTTTTTTCATTAGTGATTGTTTTGAGCAATGAGATCTGAGTTACCTTACTCTGTAAATAGTTGGTTACCTTTCTGATCCACTCTCTTAGCACCCTAAGAATGTTACTTCATCTTCTAAGTCCTACTTTGACAGAGTGGGCAAAAGATTCTTTTTGCCCAGCAAATAAATCTGTTCTGTGACTGCTTGTTTTAAGATTTAGGCTGAGCTTTGTCCCTGAAGTATGGAGTGTTCTGAATGGAGAAATCTTCCAGCACTGCCATAGCTTTCATTTTTGTGCCCATGATAAATTTAGACACTGCTGTAAGTTAGAAGTCTGTCACTTCCCCTCCCGCAGTCACAGTAAGTTCCATATTAAGCTTCAAGCTCAATGAAGTGTTGTGTAAAGCAGTCGGGGATGAAGGCTCAACATCTGTGTGAATAATCTAGGTAAGCATCCCATAATTTTGTAAAACATGGTGGTTTGATGGATATTCACAATGACTAGGCAAGACCCACATTTTGTCAGTGTCTTCTACAGTGCAGACTGCATACAAGTGGAGAGATCCCAAGCTGCTGGGAGCGCTGTGAGTCTCCTGTGGGTAAAGAGAAGCACAAGCGTCGGCAGTGGCGGAACAGCACCCGCACACAAAGCTCCCGTCCTTAATGCACAAGTCCAAAGATCAAAGATGCACGAGATCAAAAGACTCCTGGGTCTTTGTCCTTTTTTCTTTATCAGCCACCTTTGGTTGGCCTCTTGATGAGGGCTTCTCAGAGATGCTCTGTTTGCATGGTGCTGGAGAGGTGGCCTCGAACCTGATCTTAAGTGGCCGGTGTGGTTAGCCAAGGGCCAGCTGTTGCCATCCAGCTCGGCCTCAACTCTGACCTCACTGCCGACTCTTTCATCTGTCAGGCTGTCATCTCCAATGGCATCAGCCAGGAGCCCTTCGCCAGGCTGCTTGCTGCTGATTCTCTCCTAGCAACTGTATCAGATTTTATTCTGCTAAAGAAGGTTCTTTAATGATGTTGTTTATGCAGACAAATAGTTAAAATTTCACATCTAAAAGATTAAATATTGTAATTGCATAATTAGAAAAAATGTTACATGATTTAACGTAGCATTTTTCTATTTATGTAAGTGACAACTAATGGTTTCTTTTTTCTCCTAGCTTTAGGAAAGATTCTTCAACTTTGTAATTTTAAAACATTTTCTCCTACACATGTCATTGTTCTTTTTAATAGGATCTGCCAGAACAACTCTGAGCAAAAGCTCTGCATTTTCACATTATTATCTCATTGTCTATCCCTAGTGTTATAGCCTTACTGTGACTTCCTAACTAATCAGCTATTTCAACTTTCATTCCATAAGCTTTATGTCTGAGTGTAATTAAATGAGCATTAAGTCCTTTTTTTACTAGCAAAGCCTGAAAGTTCTGATATTACAGTAATAAGTGTGAAGTGAATTTTGAATGGCATTTATATCCTTTCATGGGCTCTAAATGTTTGATTTGCATAACTAGTTAAAATGATATCAGAGCAGCATATTGATTTAATTCCATCTCAGAAAACTGTTAATTAATAATGATAATAAATGTGTCAGTCCTTTATTATCTGCTTTGAATTGGTGATGATGTCTATATTAATACTACTTCAGTAATAGACCTCTGCTGGCTATTGTTGGCAAAGCTTTGACGGCTTGAATAACTAGCAATCAGAATTTATAAAATTTATTGCTGATCAGATTTTAAAAAAATAGTCATTTTATCACATGTATGATTTTATTAACACCTACTACTTAACATTTTTTTTAAATAAATCACTAAGAACAGAAACTGGCAGGTCATTTGAACAAAGAAGAGGTTTAATTTCTTAATTTTTTTTTGTCCTTGCAAGTTAGAGTGTAAAGAGTGAACACACTCCCTTCCTGTAAAGGAGATAATGGAAAGAGCCAGCACTTTTCAGGTTCCTTAACACTTTTACAGTAATATCTTTAAAAAAAATCCCTGCATATACTAGGCATATTGTATGGAAAAGAGATGCTTGTTCAGTAGAGGTTTTCTTTTTCTTGCTGTTGCTTTGTTATATGTTTTTAATAATTTTGTGATGTGTTACTTTGACTTCTTCTTTCAGAATGAAATTAGATTATCACCTATTCATGTTTTTGCTATCCCTGTCTAGTGTTAGAACTAGTTTAAGATCTTACTTTCTTTTTTGCCTTGTGGACACTGCCAAAAGAGTGCTTTGTCTGTGCTACTTAAGACTGAGTTTTGGTTCCTTTTTCAACAAGGAACATTAACTGTCCTAATATTCAGCACCACACTGCCTTACGAAACCACGTTACAAGTGTCTAGAAAGCGCTCAGCTTTTGTCAGCAGATAATGTCTGTACATTCCCTTCTAGATGAGGAAATATTTAGGAAACTGACTTTGGAGGCGCTGGATTTAGTTTGCATGGACCCTTAATGTAGGTCTTGAATATATTTTTTTTTTAATGTATCTTCTCTTAATGTTGCTTGCTTTCCCTGCAGCTGAATACTTGGGCTCTTGACTCTTTATATATATGTTGCTTGTGCTAAAAACTATAGCAGCAATTCAGCTGCTGATAAAATTTAATGTTAGCAGTACCCAACTGAAGATTCTTCTGCCAATTTAATGCTCTGATGGCAATTTTAATAAAAAAAAAATTCTTAAGTATCTGAAATGTTTGTTGCTTACAATCCTTTGGAACAATCAGGCCCTTAAAATTAATGACCTTTTCCTGTGGAGAAATACTGCTGATTAATATGAGTAGCTCTAAGGACAGAAAAGAAGGGAGTGACAAAATACAAACTACTGTCATAGTTCTTGTTTTGTAAGCACAACACTTCTATACTTTACCTTCATGCAGTATTGCATGGACAGCAGCGAACTTGTCTGCTCTGATGTGAACAAACACCATATAAAAATGGCTCCATAGCACCAAACCTGAGCTTAAAAATTCTGTTAGGAGCGCGTTAAAACCCAGTAAAGAGAAACAAACCTGAATTTTACAAGTAACATCAAATTTCTGAGCACTTCTCTTTGCACAGCTGTGGAGCTGTGGTGATGATAACTGTGCCATGACAATTTTTTTTTTTTTTTTGCTTTCATACAGTGCTAGTTTATCATTACCAAAAATTCTATATATACAAAAGAATTTTTTTTTTGGTAGCATTAAAATTTTGATTTTAACCAGTGAAACTCTTTGTGCTTCTGGGAAAACACTGCTGGAAGTGCACTGCTTTCTGAGAATTCTTGCATGCCAATTGAGCTACATTTAGCAAAGTTTTGTTCTGATTTTACACAGTGACAGAGTAAGGCTCTAGTTCACACTAATGCTATGATCTTTAACCAGCACTGTGGTGCATAGTGATGATGACTCAAAGGAAAATACTGGCTCTCTCTTTAAAAGGAGGGGTAGGAAAGCACAGTTTGGATAGTGAGTGTTCTGAGTACCTACTAATAAGTGCGTGTTTCAGAAAAGATCCACCAGTCTCCTACACTCTTTCAAATATTGAGGTCCAAATTTATCCCCATTACTGTGTGGACAGGTAGTGAGTTCTTGCTTGGATGCTGTGTTCTCCCTCCTGAGAAGGTCGGATCTGTTCTTTGGAGGTCCAGGAAGGTGTTATTGTATGTCCAGCTTTGTCAGACCACAGTCACTCACCCCCAATACAACTGCTGAGTCAAAGCTTCTTACTCCCCAAACAATGGGAATTTGGTCCACTTTCACTGAGTGCTTTGGCCACCTGGTTGGCATGGAGTTGGTAATTTTAATATATTTCCTTTTCTGTAAGCCTTCTTCAGAAGTTTGTTAGCCTTTGAAGCAGGGAGAGAGACAGTGTGGAAGTCTAAGAATCGAGGCAAAATGTTGTATTTTGTTTCCTTTGACAGGGGGTTGCTCTTTTATGTATTTTCTGAAGTTCCTGACAGATGATGCATGTTGAAATGAATAGCCATCAGTTGCACTTAAAAATGCCTTTTCTCTTTCTGTAGTGATTTTCTAAATGACTATGATCTTAAGCTATAATGGGGTATTAATACAGAAATTCTAACTAGTTTTTCTGAATTAATCTTTACTATATTTGTTTAAACGCAATCCATTGTAGCAGCCTCTTAAGACACAGACATTGTTCCATTGTTCCTTTCAAGGACTACATATTGGTCCTTGAAACTTCATAAAGGGAATAGAGGGGGAGTTAACTATCCCTGCTGAAGTTTATCCAGAATTTTGGAGTCAAAATCCTTGCTGGTGTTTTTGTTTGGTTTGGTCTTGGTTTTGTTTGCTTGTTTTGTTTCAAGATTTCTTTGTTTTGTTTTTTTTTTTTTTAATGCCAGTTTTACACATTTTGTAGATACAAGCATCAAAAATCTTAATTTATTGAATTATGTTTGGGTTATTTTTGTTGTTTTAACTTTTTTTCCCCTGTGCTAAATTCGATGACTCCACTCTCGCTATGTTGGGTGGGGAGGCATAGGAAGACAATATTGGTAAACGATTTCAACATGCACTTTAATAAAAATAAAAGCTGCATAAAACACATTCACCCCTCATCCCTCTGTCCTGTGTCCCCCTTCTACCCCCAAATTGTCTTCTGTGTCCTCCCCCAATTTTATGTGAACATTGAAATATATTTATGGTTTTCTCACTGGCATAAATCAGATGTAGGTGACAATATATCCAAATAACCTCTTTGATGCATGGTTTTTGTTAATAATTATGTGCTGCTAATAATTAACAGGTGTGTGAAAAAATGAATTAGTAATGAGGAGAGAGTTTGTAAGCCGTCTGTTATCATCCCTTGACAAATGCAGGCAAGGGCATAAGCTGAATACAAAGGCCCTTGATTATAGTTTAATAGTATTTGATAAGTTAACCCCTTTTGTCACATAATGATGCTGAGCTTTTATTGTGGGAAGTTTGCTGTCTTATAGCAGCAACACCTTTTTTTTTAACCCAGCCTTTTTAACAAGAAAGTAGTCAATGAAAAATCCATAGCATTTAGGACTTAAAATTTTGAACTCCTTTTTTTAAGTAACTTGAGAAGTTTTAATATTTTATTCAGTATTTGTTCAGTGGTTATTGAAAAAGAAGCTTTCCTGGGCTTTTCCTGAAATGATGGGAGCAAGTGGATGTATAAACTGTCCATCTGCACTGAATTTCAGTCCTTCAGACAAGGAACACTGATCCATCTGCAAGAGAGACTATTGTGTCAGGGAAGCACAAGGTTTCACAAGTGGCAATTTTATTCTCTTAAACATGAAAAATATGCTTAATGATTTTCATTAAAGAAAGTGAGATTTTGATTCTGGTGTGGCCTCGTAAAAATGCTCAAAAAATTCTTGTTTTCAATAGCCGAGGTCCTGGTTTAACTGTATGCTTCTAACCAGTTGCTTTGTGGTCAAAGGCAACAGACTATTTCAAATTGGTCTCGAGAAAGAAAAAAGGCTGTTTGTTTTTGCCCAGATAATTTTGTTATGGTTTATCTGGTATTTGGTATTTATTTTTATGATTGATTTATAATGGTTTTGTCCACTTTTTTTTCCTGGAGGTCCTTTTCTTTCTGTTATATTAATTTCATTTTTTCAGAAGTCCTCTTTAAGTGTGGTGTATTTGTCTGTAAATAGATGTTTGATTTCAGAACTTGAAATTAAGATACTAAATTTATGAGAAAAGTTTATCTGGAAAGAAATTATACTGTGCTCATGACCATTGAATAGTTTGAAAGACATAATATACTTTACCTAAAAAGAGATCTGGATCTGCAAAGCAGGATTGTTGCAAGAGTTTCTATTCAGTATTTGAAATGTGTTTACTTTTGTGTTGAGAGACAATAAAAAAAGGCTACTGCCTTGTTGCTGCCATTTCTATATTGTCATCTTTGCTGACAATAATAGATATGTGAAACATTGGAGGTGTGATTTGTTAAGAGAGGAAGAAGAATTTCGAGGGTTTGGCGCTTGCATATGTAGAGACAGCTTAAGTCTGCCAAAACTTAATTTGGTACTGCTGGTTTTGAGACACAGCTTTAGGAGAGGTCAGTCAGTTTTCTGTGCAGTAGCTTTATGTTGAGTCAATAGTATCTTTCAAGAAGACTTTGGAGAAAAAAGATCTTGTATTATTAAATTGCTCAGAAGAAAAGTGCTCTTGAAAACTCTCAAATGCTGATTAATTTTTCGATGTTTCATTGACCGATTTTCCTGTTTCCTTCATCAACTCTAGCAGAAGGGCTCCTGTAATTTGAAAGACAGCGTTTTCGGGTCAGTGCTCATTCATGGCATGGCAGTCAATGTAATATTACTATTTTATTCTAAAGTATTCTAAAGATACTTATGTTCTGCAGGGTATTAGACAAGGTCAGCATAGTACCTGAAACCAGTGACTGCAGTCCTGGAAGGAAGGAGCTGATACTTCTATACAAACTTGTGAACCTTGGGGAGCCTTGCTAGCTAATGAAGTTCACTGGTTTAGCACTGACCCATCCTTAAATTACAGCCTTTGGAATCTTTCTGTGACATGGAAGTAATGTTCTTTAATATATCATATTAGCTTCCACTTTTTTTTTTAATAGATAACTTTTTTGAAAAGTGTTTTTAAAGACTCTTGAGGTTTGCAAGGATTTCTCCTTTGTTACTTGAAGGTGGGATCTGACTCTCTTGCTTGGACTGTGGTGTTCCTACATTCCTCTTAGTTAACAGAAGGGAGTACACAGCTGCTTAGTTTGAAACTCGTGCATGTTTGTCATCTTGATGCCTTTTCTGGAGTACTGTTTTCAGTGATCCTTTTGGGGAAGTGGAATTAGCCTAACTCATTTGCTTCCCAGAACTGAAGGACATGACATTGCCTAAGACTGCTCGTGGCACTGTTGGAAACAGTCACTTGGTCTTTATTTCATTTGTGTGACCACACCTGATCTCCAGCTTGTGCTCTGACCTTGAGGAGGGCCTGCATGCCCACCCTGCCCCGTGGGGAATTCAGTCAGTCTGCATGGTGGCTTACTGCATAGACTCTCTCCTGGTGTTTTTTTGCATCTACCAAACAAGTTGGTTTGGTTTGGTTTGGTTTGGTTTGGTTGCAGCCAGGTGACTGTTTTGGCTGGCAGATCTCTGAGGGGGTCATATTTTACAGTTCTGAAATAGAGAAGTTAGTTGAGGAAGTGTGTGTTGCTAATCAGTTTGGATGACTGAATGCTCTCTGAGAAGTCTCTGTATAGGTAATGAACCCAACCTGCTCAAACCTATGCAAGATCAGTATCAAAGCAAATTCTTGCAGTTTGTTTGCTGTGTTTGGATAATATACATGGTGAATGACTGGTCTTCAGCCTTTTATTGCCACTGCTTTTGCACAGTGAGCTAAAATATCCATCTCTTTATCTTCCAATTCTTCATTTCCTTCTTTTATAAGTGACTTCCCGAAGGGGAGCCTTGCATTTGTTAACTAGTGTTCAGTGACTGGTGCGTCAGCTCAGCTGTGCAACATGCCAACGCTAACTGCTCCTAAATAACATCTATTTGCATAGTGCATTGAGAGCTGTGAACTCTCCTCTCATTAAGTGTGTGAGAACTCTCGCTCAACCAGAAACACTAAAAATTGAGCTGCACTCCTGTGGGGTTTTTCTACTGTGAGTCCTTCCAGTGTATTATACCACTGTGACACTTTGTGGGGTGACGTTGCAATGAAGGAAAGGAATAACTTAGAGGGTTCGTATTCCTTGGCTTCCCATGTAAACTGTTTCCTATGCTCTTCTCCCTAATTCTGCCCTCTTACACATTTCTACATGTGGGAACTTAATGCTTTTGGTAATATTTCAAAAATAGTCTTTTAATGGTGGAATGAGGAGGAAATGAATAATCTATTGAAAACACCTCATTGCCAAATTCAGCACTCTTGAACTTCAGTTGTGCAGTTCTTTGTGTGAAATTATGTAGTGATGTCCAGCAATATTTTATTACAAGTTATGTTCTGTAATACTTGAGCAATATATAACTGTGATCAATGTTGTGACCTCAGGGAAATTGCTTATATAATTACAGAAAGTTTACAGTAGTAAGACAAGGAATGGGGGAAAATATATCACTGTAAAATATAAATATGTTTAAATTACATTTAGGATTTGGAATAGTTCCTTGCTTGTGTTTTACAGAGTAATCTGTGATTTAAATCAGGTTTAGTTGTGGGGTTTTTTTTTCTAAATTGGGTATTATAAATCAAGAGTAGTTGCTGCATATAGCACACAAGAGGATTTCTTATACATTTTAATGTTGCATAAGTAAGAAATACCAGTAGTTCAGCAGTAAAATTGCAAATGTAAGCAAAAGTGAAGATTTTTCTAAATTTAACTAGGTTGCATTTGTTTAGTAAACTCTAGCAATAATTTACTGTTTTATTGCATTTGTTGTTGAGAACTTGCTAGCTTTACAAAGAGGAGGAAGGATAAAGTAAGGAGCTATGTTATAATTGCTCTGGAACTGGGGGGAGCACACAGAAGAGGGGAAAATACTAAGCATACTGCATGCAGTAGGTTAAAATAGAGAAAATAAATCTTGGCAAGATAATATGTGTCTGCAGAAGACTAAGGAACTCCTGGTAATGTGATTTCTGTATTTTGGGATAGAACAATTCCTCATAAAAACATCAAGCTCAAGATGTAGTTATGCCCTAAGTCTTTGGAGACATGAAAGATAATAGGCAGCTTCTCTTATTAGTGAATTTCAATATGTTAAAAATAGAATTTTTGGTAGTTATGCTTCAAAACAAAATAAACACCTTTGTTTTCTAAATAAGGAGGTTTAAAACTTGTTTTGAATTTGCTCTACAGTTGTGCCTATGCATGCTTTATCTGTGGGTAGATTTCTATATCTCTCGGTCTGTTAATATAAAACCTAGCTTAGTTTAACTGTGGTTTGAAAGAAGTGAACACTGGGATTGGTCTGGATGATGTTGATTAATAGGTGTGTGAGGGTGAAAGACTCCAGGGCCAAGCAGTAGGTCCATCTTGGTGGCATCTGATGTTGATTGGCTTTGTCCTGCGCGGCTGCGCTGGAAGAGCGGACATTAAGATTAAGTGATGCTGTCGTGTTGAGGAGCGCTGCACTGCATCATTCTGGGAAGAGACAGCTGTGGTGGTTAATCCTTCATCACCAAGGGAGTGCTGCCAGCAGAAAGATATACAGCCAAAGATAACCCTCCATAACTTGTGCTAAAGATCAGAAAACTTTGAATTCACATCCATCTGCTTAGTCTGGGGTGAAGATGAAAGATAGGCAGAGTAGGAAATAAAAAAACCTCCTGTGGGATTAATCTTAGACAGAACATGCAGCACATGCTGAAAAGGCAGCAGCTGAATTTTTACATGTATCTTGAAAGAAATGGATCATTCCAAATCCAGAAATTTAATTTCATTTCAATTGCTTTAATGTTCCTACTCCTGATGCTCATTTAATATGTACACCACATCCTTCCTGGAAGCAGTTCAAAGATGCCAGGGTTCATAGTGTAAGGTTTAAAAAAGACAAGCGTCTCTGCATTTCTAACTAAGTGATGCACTGGAATGGATGACAATGGAGCTTTTAGCATAATTTGTGGTAGAGAACTTTGTTATTTACTTTTATATTTAGCAGGTCAATTCCAAATTGTTATACATCAGATGAGAATATATTCTGCCTTGAATGGTTGTGAACAGAGCTATATTGTTATGCATAATTTATTCATACAAAGTGAGAACCGTTACAAAGACTTGCTCAAGTTGTCGTCTTTGGAAATTAATTGATATGAAAGAATAAGACGGCAAAAGGAAAGAGATATGAATATATTGCTTTGGAGGGAGCATTCTAAGCAATAACTAAATTAATAAAATACAGTTGAAAAGTAGCAGTTAGTGGTAATAATTTGATACATTAATCCATTATTTTAATGTAAGCTGTTGTTTTAACATGCATTTTTAAACCTTAAAGTAATATCTTTAGAAGTTCTGTACCGAATAGTGGAGAAAAGGTGGAAATACACATTATTATTATCATGGTGATAGCTATTGCTGCGAGGAGAATGGAATATTTCTTTTAGCAGGCTGGTGGTTGGGTGGTGGTGGAAGTAGAAATGCTCCCTGTTAGAGCTTTGGTGCCCAGAGGAGTGAATGTCAGTGATGGGCAGGAGCAGTGCTCACTGAGCACCGCCTCGGGTCTGCTTCAGCTGCAGTTTGGCAGTCAGTGGTTTGGTGAGCCTCTTGTGCTACAAGGTGTCTGTAGAAACTACTGAAAGAGAAGTTAGTTATTTGGGTGATGTGGAGGTTTAGTTCTTGCACTGGATCAAGCAAATCCAGAGTGAGGAGTGTAAATCTGTTGATGTCTTCTCAAATGTGAGACAAGATGGTGTTTTAGTTTCTGTTTTCTATTGATCTTATTCACTTTGTTGTAATGATGAAATGTCAGTTAAAAGAGAAGAGCATTTCATCATTTGCAGGCAAAGTTTCACTTTTAGTTGTATCACCAGTGTCCCTTGAAAAAAATCTGAACTTCCTGTCTCCCACACTTGGGTACTCAAATGTAAAAAATCTTGCTCATGTCCTTCTTTTTAATTATTTTTCCAGAAATGCTTTGTGTTTATTTTAACAACTGGTGTTTCTAGACAAACTAATTCTACATTTAAATCTCAGGTTATGACATCTCTCACGTAAAGGTTTAAGATCTATTAACATGTCATTTGAATTTAATTAGAAAAAATGGACCCAAAAGATACTAGTTGATATCATATAGGACAAGTATTTCTAAGCAGGCTAACTGTGCTAGTGAGTTAATTTAACTTGGCAAAAATTCTAATTACTTAGGTGTCTACATTACAGTATTGTCTTAAAAATTACAATGGCATTTTTGACTGCTAAAATCAAATTGGAAAAAATTCAAATCAGAGAGGAAGAAGTTGGGAGGAAGAAGTGTATAAGCCTGCAAAATGGCCACTGCCTTTTCTTAGTATCCAGCTGTTCTGCAGAGTCAATAGAGGAAGTAACAAATAATGCTCACAGAGGCAATATAGACTGTAAGGATGTAAGGAGTTATCTCACAAGAAGTATTGTTAAACATGAGAATGGGCAAATGAGTGCACCCTCTCATAAGTGTTTTTATTTTTTTTTTTAATTTTGACTAAAAACTGCATAAACTTGATTATATCAACAAGTATGGAATGGGTGAGGCAGTCTTTGAGTTCTGTTTTATTCTAGTTTTCCTCTGATTTTAGATTTGGTGATTGCTTAACATTGCATCTTAGAAGTACTGGCAGTTTGGAGGTTAACGAAAATGAGCATTTCTTTGTATAATGATTTTTTTTGTTCAAATCCAAATACTTAGCGGAACACAGGTTGAAGTGAGCAGACTTGGGCATGATGAACACTAAAATGCCAACAGTTAGAAAGGAATGGGTTAATACTTTGACTAATGTTGTAGGTTTATAAGAACCGGCCCTTCTCTTTGTTCTTTTTTATCATATACATTTATCATGTTCAACCTGGCAACTGAAGCAAATAGCTATTTAAGTTGTAAAATATGAATCACTGTGCAATTTCTTGAACTGTATGATATAACCAAGCTTAATAATATTATATAACAGAAATTGTAAGCCTAGGGATATTCTTCCCCACTTTATTTTTTTTTTTTTTTTTAATGAGCCATGAGCATTTGCTTCTTTCTGTATGGAAAACCAAAGTGCATTGAGATGTGTTTAACAAAGCTGTAATTTCCTGCCCACTGGTAAGGACTAACAGTGAGTTCTTACCTTCTGCTGCTGCATAAATAAAGTATATTTAGAAATGGTTGAACTGTTGGATTATGTGAAGATTTGGGATGCAGGCTCTTTGACTTTAAACCTTCTTTAAAAGTGACAGAGAAAAATAAAAGTGTGAACGTACTCATTAAAAGGAAAAAGATGCTGTGGAAAGCATCTTCCATCCTCTCTGCAAAGTAGACCAAAAGGTAAAAACTAATATGTGTTTGTGTCAGCATTATTTTCACACTGCTGGATGTTGCATGTTTACAGCTGGTTCTGATGCAGCTGTCACGGTACAATTGATGAGCATCGTCATTTAAAGTGTAAAAGAAAATATCTTGGCATAGAGGGACATGATAAAGTGCCATCTACCAGGCATTGTGGACACCATTTCCTTTTTTTCCTCACTTTTTGCATTTCTTTGCTGCCCTTGCCAGAATGTGCAGAAGCCATTGGGAACAGCTCAGCCCAGCCTCCAGTCTTCTAATATCACTTTGGTAGTTGTCAGATCATATGAAATGTCAAAATTCATGTGGCCTTCGTGAAGAGATATATTTAGTACAGCTGCTGCATACCTACGTAGTATCTCTGACATTGACATATTAGTTATGCTGTCTTTTGCAATCTGATATCTTTAAATTTGCCACCTTGTTAAGTTTTGATTAATGTGATTCCATTTCACTAAAGTAATTGGCTTGGCCTGTTGTAGAAAATAATCAGCCTTTCTACGGAACAAATGCTAGAACATGCTAATGAGGGAGTGAGTTCGTTAAATTGATGGCGTGGAGTGACAGTTATTAATGATTGTTATGATAAACAGACGAGTGCGAATTGGGATGAGTTGGGCAAAAGTGACAGTTTAAAAATAACGTATATTGGAAAGTACTAACGAAGTAATATACTGTTAGGAAAACAATCATGCAAGTTGTCAAGGGAAGAAGTGTAATTATACAGCTGCACGAGCTGCCTGGGAGGACAGGGACCTGGCTGATAATGGACACGTTTTTTGTTGGCAAGGGGAAAATATGTTATGGCAGAGAGGAGTACAGATTGATAAATTAATTGGCCTTTCTCATTGTTCCAAGAGCAAACTTGGCCAGCAATAGCCAAGCAGATTAGGTAAATAAATGAAGTGACCAGCTCTTCCTCTGCATCTGACCCATTCCCTGCCCTTTCTTTTTAATCCACCTATGCATGAACTGGCAAGTCCCACTGCCTGTGGTAGAAGTGTTTGCATAAATACTGCTCTCCTGAAAAT
Organism: Cinclus cinclus; assembly: GCF_963662255.1. Lineage (NCBI taxonomy): Eukaryota > Metazoa > Chordata > Aves > Passeriformes > Cinclidae > Cinclus > Cinclus cinclus. Next base: position 22,028,802 of record NC_085052.1, read on the forward strand.
ATTTATGGCTTTTAAAAAATGAGATGCTTTGTCTTACAAAGATTTTTGTCTTAAGATGAAAGTTAATTTTAATACCATCGGCCTTATGCAATGTGGTATGAAAGTATAATGATTTTTAAAGTGAAATTCAGGCAGAGCTGTCCATCTGAAAGCTTGCAAGGAAAAATAAAGTTTGCTAGTAGGAGTGTTTGGGAGGTAGAGGTATGGTGCTACTTCTGCTTATTGTTGTGTAACCTTGGTGCCAAATGGCTCCAGGTTGTTGGCTGTAGGAGAAAGACATTTGAATCTCTGAGACTGACAGCAGTGCCATACATAATTCAGCTGTCGGATTGTCCATGTAGTAGACTCATTGGAAAAGCAGAGGATAAATGTGGAGCACTTTCCTAATAAGTATAAGGTGATACAAAGTGGGCCATTATATATTTTAAAAAAAGATTAAAAAAAGTAAAACCGCCATGGGAAAAATTCAGTGTGGATAGTGATACTTGAGGTGCTGTGGTTAATAACAGGTAGCACATTCAGGATCACTTCAGTCTCTGTTCTAATGCAGAGAACTGGGATACATTTGGGGAGGCATGGAACTGAGTGGTCAGTGCTATTGCCCGTTTTTTACTTGCTTGTTTGCACTGCCTTGCATTTAAATATTTAGTTTCCTCCATGGAAACATGAACAAATTACCATATTTTTCATAAAGATGGAGGAAGTGATTTTGAAAAAGTTGGCTAAGAGAAAGCACTGTTATCACTGTCAAATTCCATCTGCTCAGGACACACCAATGAATAGAAGATGGAGAAGAGTTTGTATTCTGTATGACAGCCTACAGCCATATCAGCACTGAATGGAGCCTGTAAAATGCTTACTTAGCCATTTTGCTAGATGTTTTACTGGATTCAGCTTGGTCTTGGTCTTGCAAGGGCTCCAATAATCACGTTACCAATTCCTCATGACAAGCCTCAAGAACACAATCTGTTCACGAATGTTGCCCATGTTTCCTTTGCTGTATAAGCACTAGTTTGTATAGTCTTAGACACGTGAACACTGATTCACTGGATACAATAATCTAACCAAAATGAGCAAGGATAATTTCCCAATTAAGAATTAAATCCAAGTCTTTTTCCTAATACTGTTACAGGTGAAATCCCTCCAGTCCTTCGTTTTCACTGTTAGCAAAAGGAAGAAATATATAAATAATTTCTTGTTTCCACAGAACTTATCATTTTCCTAATAGTGTCATAGATTCCATGTGTCAGGTATAGCTTAAGAAACTGTTAATTAGTAGCTTAATGCAATTTACTGTGTAGAGATTTTATCATACTGAACTTCATTGTACCTTCCATTCAGAACATGTAAACCAGTGATTAAAAAGCCTTTTTTAAAAACAAAAATGTACTGATTACCAGTTTACTTTGTAGCAGAGTGAAAACAGGCACTAAATTCTGTACTATACTGCACATCTCTGGATGAAGAAGTCCTGTTTTACCATCATATTTCTTCTTGAATGTCTTAATATATTAAAACGTTACCTCAGTCTAAATTAGATTATAAAAAGTAGCCTTAACAATATCTTAATTTCAGTGTGCACAATTTTGGCTCTTCCTCTCAACAAAGTATGTTGTTTATACTTTGCTTCCATGACCAAACTGTTAATTTAGGTCCTTAGCCTTGTGCTGTCCAGAGAGCTAGTATTTCTCCTGTTCTCTCTGACTTTTAGCATGCCTCTGCATTGCCCATTTAGTCTGGCTTAGGCTTGTGCTTTGGAGGCCCCACTTTTGCTCTTGTGGGTGTTTGGGTCTGCAGAGTCTGGATTCGTTTCAAACACAGTTAAACTGGAAGATGTTCCTCAGAGTTGCATCTGATATGCTCCATCTGCTGCTGAGCATCCAGTCTTTGGAAACAGGTTACATCAAGTAGCCATTAAAGTCCTCCAAAAAGCATCTAATGCTGGACATTGGGTTCTTAGCATTCAGTATTTTGCTCCCGAGGTCTGCTCCATTTTAACCTCACTGTTTGCTTGTATGGATGTAGTCCTCTTAATACTTTAAAATAAATCTTCATATGACATTACTGTTCCTTTATCTTTTTACTTAATCCTGTTTTTTTTTTCTTCATTTCTGCCTTGCTGCACTGCTCGTATCTGTCTGGTTCATGTCCACTACTATTTTACTTCAGGACTGGGGCCTGGCCTTTGTACTGTTTTTGATTGTGCTTCAGTTTTTATTTTTCAATCACTTGTAAGAAATCTCTGTGGTAGTCTTCTGGCAAGTCTGACTTGACTTGGCTTTCTTGGCGACAGCATTAACAATAACTATTTCCCCAAGTGGAGATGTCAAAAGAGAAGAATCTACAGCTGATCTAAAAGTTGTGAAGGGAGAGGCATTTATATTGACCTTATTTTGAACTGTATAGGTGTAGAAGAGCCTAATTTCTTTTTGTTGTGGCATAAGAAGAATTTAGATAGTGAATAGGAGGTTGTTTTGAGCTGTAGAAGGGAACATGAAGTGGCATATAGTTCACAATGTGAATCCAGCCTGTGTCCAAACAATATGTATAAATAATTTACAGTATTAGCAGGAGCCACACATCTTTGAAGAACAGCATGTTGCTGCTATGAGCAGATTTCTGCTTCTGACAATAGCTTTGCTTTGTGAATATAGACACCTATTGTACTAACTCTTTTCATATAATTATGGTGTACTTCTCTGAGGCTTTTCTTTTTTCTTTTTGGGGAAATAAAGCATGTATTTTTAGATTGTTACCTATGGATATGGAGTGCCAGTGTATGATCTCCCCAACTAACTGTGGGTGAATAAATTCCTGGGTGGGGGGAATGGATGAAGCTGGTGGAGGTGATCGGGTTTGGCCAGCAGGAAGGACCTGCAGCATGATAACCCCATGCCACACTGAGGAGAGAACTGGCTCCAAGAATAGGCAGTGGGAGGTCTGGTGGTGTCAGAGAGAACGAGGCTGAGCTGCAAAGGAAAACCTGCTGTTCTGTGGACACCAGGCAGGCAGGGTAGGACTCCACAGGAAAACAGAAGTGATTAGTCCAGGTATTTGTAGTCACAGGATTGCAGTGAACCTGTCAGCTCATATGGCCTCAAGGGGAGCTGGTTCAAAGAAACAAAATTTTTGTGTTCCTCAGCTGTACAGAGAGTTGGTAATTCTTCCTGCTATCCTGTATTTAGTATTCTTGTATTTCTGAATACCTGCTTTAAGCATAGCAAATGGTAGCCATTATATGACAAGCCTTCTTTAGGCTGGAGGAGAAGCTGCAATTTGGGAGCTGGGTTGGCTCTTGCAGCTAAATTCTGCCAAAATAACCACATCCTACACAGTCTTGACCCATCCTCTTTTCCTCAAGACAGTCACAGGTATTTCTACTTGGCATTTTAAAATGAAGGTGCTGGTTGGAATTGGATCACTTGCTCCTTTGCACTGCTCCTCTGATCTACTTTTATACTCTGCTAAGCCAGAAGGTTAGCTGTATTTACCAGCTTGGTGCTATAATGCATTATCAAAATAATGAAAATTGCCTACAATTTCCTGAATTTTAAATGGTGATAAATTCTGTGGAAAAAACAAGTCAACCATTCCTCAAAAAGTGACCAAAGTGACTATACAGTGCAGGAGAAAAGCAAAGGCTAATGTGAGAGAGGTGTTATCTTTTTGAGCTCATTGTCTTTTTGCTTTCAGTACATAGCACAGTCTTGAGAGAAAGCAAATTACTGAAAGAAATTGTCATTAATCCTTGCGTCTCAGTAGCAAACAAGGACCCCTCACCCCATTCCTCAGTCACAGGTGAAATCACTTGAAAACTTTAAAGACTTTTTTTTTTCTGTCCCAGGTGTTTCAGTTTCCAAGTCTTATATAGCTTCCACCTGGGCCTCTCTTTTTAAGTTCATGTGTAGAATTCATTTACTGCTTTCAGTTGCAAGGTCTTGGTGGAAAGAAGAATGTTTTCCTTGCTCTAAAGTTCACCATTTCCAAAAAAGAATTTAGAAAAGGTATTATTCAATCAAAACAGGGATGCTCTGCTGGTGGAAATTATCTTCAGTCCCTAAAAGGAAGGAGGTTTGTATGTGGGAGCTTGTGAGTGTGTGCTGCTACCAAAGGAGGTAATGCTGTGCTTTCTTACTTTGTTGTTACTCAAGCGTAATTTCTTTTTACTAAGTATGCCCTTGTTGTTTCATTGTGCCTGAGAAACAAATGTTTTGCATCAACCTTATTTGCTAGGAGTGTTGTATTCTAAGAGATTCAAGGTTTTTGTTTTCTCTTTTGAATTGTTTTTGGAGACTGAACTCGCATGTCTGGGGTTTTCTTGAAGTTTTTAAGCCTTCATAAGGGAGACTACACCGGATTCATTGGTGATGAACAAGTGGTCATTGTGTAGCCAGTGCTTTAAATTGCTGCATGTTTTTTGTGTAATGGTTACAGGTTCTGGAGAAACATTTGTTTATTGGACATATTTGAGAAAGTATGTCTTTCTGTGCAGACTGAGTGTGTGAGAGCTTCAAGTAAAACTTAAGTAGTTGTGGGTGGTAAGCTTCTTAGAGGCATTAAGTTACCATATAAGAGAAATGATTCTTGCCTTTTATTAGCTAAATACATTGCTAACTTTTGCTGATACTTAAAGGTCTATAATGGTGTATTTTGTGGAATTGAATAATTTTTGTAGAGCAATGAGGTTTCTTCATGTTCAAGCCATACTAGTCCCTTTGTTTCATTATACAATAAATATGGATAAAGTGACTGCAGAATTGTTCACTTAGTTATTTTAAGGATGACGTTATTAATTGATTCTAGAAGTAAGGGTGTTAAGGATTGAAAAAGAAACATGCTTTGGGTTTTGATGGTGGAAAAGAGGTCCATTTTAGTTGCTAATCCAGGTAAAGATAAAAGAATGGGCTTGACACGAGTTCAGAATTCATCAGATTACCGACTGTTTTTCAAGCTTTGCATGGGATAGTGAAGGGAGGAGACCTGCAGTGGTTTCCCAGTGCTTTATTAGCTGTCCTTGCTGTAACATATAATGCAGGAACTACTAATTGTCAGTTACATTGATTTCATATGAAGAATAAAACTTTGGAGAAACTTCAATTCTCATTATAGCAAAACCAAGGCAAAAAATGTGAACTAAAAATCTTGGTGCTCTCTAGGGATGCTATATGTGAAAAGCAAAGATATCTTACGGAATTATGTGGAGCAGTGCTTGATAATTCCTAATGAATATTTTAATGCAATAATGAAATAAGGTAGACAATTTAAATATTACAGATTTTAACAAAATATTTTATAATAATTACATCCAATGTAACTTGTGAAATGAATTCCAATACAGTCACAACTAACTTGCTGATAGAATTTATAATTGTAATACTGAATCCATCTTTCATAAAGTAGCATTACTGGTTGCATGGTGTGTTTTAGAAACATGAAGCTTAAACTGTAAATGCAATTTTTTTACTGTTGTCCACTTCTTCTATTTTTGCTATCAATGCTGAATACTTGTTATAGAAGTCTATTTCTATCAGAGCTTCTTAAAGCAAATGTAAAATAGCTTGCAGACACTTGGAACTTTAAGGAATATCCCAATAAGACTAACTGATACTCCTTAATTCAGACTCAAAAAAGAATTGAAAGATGTAGGCATTATTTAGTCCAATAAATTTGAGCAATCGTACATGAAACTTTTTTTTTTTTTTTTGCTTTGTTATTTGCTGTCTCAGCAGTGTAACAGATGTGAATATTCCTCTTTTCCAGATGGGAAAGAGTTTTGATGAGATGCAATAAAGCCTTTTTTCTCCCTAATAATAATAATGATAGTCTCGTATTAATTTGAAATCTAATATTTTCAGGAGTTTTTTTTCAGTGCTTATTTGCTAATGCTCAAGTGAGTTAGATAAAGAACAGAGACTATGAGTGTGAATTATTCTCTTTGTGTTGCATGCATTTTGCTGTATACTAATATCTATGAGGTATATTACACATATATGGTTTAAAGAGAAATAAATCCATTATAACACAAATTAACTCAAGTTTTGCAAGCATGAAAAAAATGCCTACTGAAAGCAAAACAGAGGTAGAAAATTAATTTAGTATTGTTAAGTAACGCACCTCAGCTCAAGGCAATATGTTATATGATGAAATAGTTTAAAGTTTATCTTGTTTGCAAGATTAATATATTGATATTCACTTGACTACTTTTAGTATTAGAACCTTGCATACATACATTTTCACTTTGAGAATCTAGGTACTTCAGCAGGTACATGTAACTGATAAATCTTTTTGTAGTTGTCAAAACAACTTTGTACTTTTTCTTTTACAACTAAAAGCACTTTGACAGTCTGAAACCTGGTATATCAATAGGGAAAGCAAACAGACTATTAATTTTAGTACCACATTTCACTGAGTTTTGACATTTTTGAAATATATCACTTCAAAACACTGAGACACAGATGATTAAAGGTTGTTACTGGCAAAAATGTTGTTGGTTATCAGTGTTACTGATATCACTCAGTGACATCTTTGCATACTGGTTGAGTCTTTTTTGAAAATCAGGGTATTTTGACCATATGGACTGTATCTGCATATCTCATTGTAGTCTGTGCACTAATTTCTATGCCTTGAGGGCCTCCCCCCCAACCCACTCCAAAAAAAAAAAGGCAACAAAAAACTTAAGCTAGTTGCTGCTTGGTGACTGTCATTGTTTGTAGTCTACCTGTCAGGTCTCTGTTTCATTGACGTGTGGAACAGTGTTGTCCTGATGTCTGAAGTCACTCACAATTAGCTTGAACTAGAGATGCTGCCAGGGTAGGAGTGGTTTAAAAAGATAAAACAAGCTTGCAACCTGATATTTGTTTTTCAGTCTGGGGAAATTGCAGAGTGTTTGTCCATAGAGTGCACTATAGTCTGAAATAGGATCTTTGCAAAAACACTGTGCGGAGCCAGTTTCCCCAGTGCAGTCATAATGGCTTTTGGTTTTTGATTGTTTCTGTGTTCAGCTGGATAGTTTTCTCCTTTTAAGCTGTTGAGAAATCTCAGACCTTATTGAGGATGTAATTTCAGACACCAAAACTAGATAGAAATATACAGTTGTCTAGGTAAAGTTTCACAGCTGATGCAGGAGCAAGATGCAGTGTGGTCTTGCAGAAAATACTTAAAAAATAATGACATGAGCATGGCTTTTAATAGCATTGTTAATATGGAGCTCAATCCAGTAAGATAACGTGAATACTCTGCTTTTTCTGCTGGAGAAAGAAAGAAAGAAACAAGCGTAAAATGAGCATAAGGGTTGTCTGACTTGAACTTGAGGAGCTAAGGAGAAGACTTTCAGGATGTGCTCTGTGTGGAGTCTAGGCACTCAGCTACAGGGACAACTTGTTAACTTGTGTGCATGTAATGTGGTTTTCTCATTATGTTTGATTAGTTAATATGGGACAATTTAAGTCTTTCTCAATTTTTTTCTTGAAAGATAAATCATCCTAGACTTTTCTAGAGTAAAGTTTGGGTTTCCTGTTGATTTACTTCTGTTCATATATGAATGGGTATCTGAAAACCTTTCTAAGGGGTAATAAAAATATATTAATGGGATTTGTTTTCCTTTTTAAAGAATTTATTTTTAAATTTTGATATAATTTTGTATTTCAGTCAAATGTTGGAGCCTTTTAGCTGAAATATTATGAAACAGTAAATAGTCTGTGTATTTATTGCATTTCCTCTTTCAGTTTTTGTAACTCCATAGCTTTTGTGTGGTCTATAAGTTGTTCGGCAATGTACTGTGGCTTAGAAAAAAAAAATCAGGGAAAATGACTACTCAGTGTTGAATACATACACTTTTTCTAAGAGGTCAATAATCAGAGTCTGAAGGTAAAGTTGTCAATATGTAGAATGTATTTAGCACAAGTTTATTTATCCAGCTTTCTTTCCTGTTTACTTATCAGCACTGGCAACATCCATGCCAGTTTGTCTTCTTTCTTTTTGTTTGTACAATAGACAGAAAAACCCCAGAAATAGAATATGAGAATGACTGACTGATTTTTTGATTGTGGGATGGAGCTATAGTCTGACTCATCCAATATAAAAAAATAACACATGTATTAATGGATGCACATTTCATAGGAGCTTGAGGTGTTTTGTTTTGTTTTTTTTTTCCCCCAACATGATTGTTTGGACTCTTGAGACTTGTCCTAACAATGGTTTTGGGCATAATCAATATTATCTTTTATTGCTTTTGCAAAGCGACTTTGGAAACTGTGTGACACCAGGATGTCTGGAGATGAGTTGCTTTGTTTTCCTGCCAAACTCTTGGCAATCCCATAGGATGGCTTTAAATGAATACTGTTTCTTAGCTCTGGGTATCTGGGTCTAGAGGGCTGTCCTTAGCAGTGCTAGCCTATCAGTGGTCATTCTTAACTTACTAATGTTCTCCTTTTAACAACTTTGAAGTTTTGAGGTATGTTAGCAATCTATACGTTAATTTGGTTATAGAATTTCATGATAACTACCTGTGCAGGAAGCATTATTTAATGGGTGGTGGTAAAAGTCAGGACTGATACAGGCCTGTCTTAGTAGAAATTGAAAGATGTGCTCAGTGAAAAAGGGAAAGCAGTTACATACTGTGATGCTTTTTCAGGTGCCCAAACTTTCTCACATGGAACTGTAAAATGCTCTTCATCTGTCTGTTGTTAATTGCTTGGAAGTTCCCATACTCTTGTATCTCTAGGGGAGTGCCCATCCTGTTCTTGGAACCACAATTCAGACATTAGGATGATGTCTAAGTCACTTAACACTTGAGTACTGTATTGGGTTTCTAATCAAAATGTGTATTTGAATATGTTACTTTCTCATAGAGGAAATATTTCTAGATTTGAATTGCATGAACATCAAGCCCTTCTGCTGAACAATGGGATCATGGTACACTGAGGTCCTGGTATAGGACCTTTTTAATTTCACTTACCAAATATTTATTCTCTGTATAGAAGTCCTTGAGAGGATGTTCATTTACATGGAGGATTACTTGCAAAACAGATGCTGTATGCCTGTAACTTCTTGTGGGGCTGAAAATGAAGTGCCTAAGAAATCTGTACTTGGTAGAAAACATGCTGGAGTTTAAGATGTCTCCTAACATTACTCATAACACAAAAGCAAATTTCCCCATACAGGAGTCAGTAACACTACCACCAACGAAGATTAGCTGAGGCTTTACCAGATTATATACTCAAACTCTAAGCGGATTTGTCCATGGGGAATGGGGAGTTGTGGTTTTGGGTTTCTTAAGTTTTTTTATAAACTAGATGAATTTGAGATAAGGTTTACCTATTGAGGATAAATATGTTGAACTGAGAGGAGTTTGAAATGTACAAAATATTCCTTTTGTAATATTTTATTATTATTTCTCAGAGATGAGCCTTATAAGTGTAGCTACTTCCCAGAGTACTGATTCTGTTGTTCCCACTGTTGCCTTAATATCCATTCCTTTGATGTTGCAATGAGATTTTATTTTTCTTCTCTCAGCAAAGTCATTTGTATGTACCAGAGTTTCAGCTCGAGAGACAACCAACCAATATTTTCCTAGCGCATAAGGATGTAACTATACATTTAAATTTATTGTAAAACATTATGCTCATCTGTAATTATATTACTTTAAAATAAAGCCTTCATCTTCTCTAAGATCTTTTGATGTCCCTTGCCTGCTGACTCTTTTTTTCTTGTTCCCACTTACGTTAATGTGAAGAGACAGTTGAGTAAATGCACAATGAACTTCAAAACCTAGTAATTGTTTTTCAGAAAGAATGAAACTTGTGAATTAGATATGGATTGTAAAAGAACACCAGAGCTGATTAGTGTTCGTTCGGTTTGCCTGCTGGACCGTTCTGACACCTGTCTTCCCACTTTCCCCATAAATGCCATTGCTGATCCCTCTATACTGCCAGTCACATGACAGCCAGGGAGAACTTGTGGGTGGGAGTTAAAAGACTCCCAGTGAACCTTGTCAGGCTTAGCAATTCATGAAACTCGACATAAAAGGCAACGTTAAACAAAGATGAGTTGAATCCATTTACATGCAAACTGTAGTTATCTGTATGAAAAAAGCCAGGAAAGGGGGAATGTTGAAGGGGTTACTATTTCTTTCTTCCCTTTAGGATGTGTAGATAATGAGTTGTGTAAGGCTTAGAGGCAGGAGAAATAAGCCAACTTTCAAGGCATTGAAAAATTGCTTTTTAGGAAAAATCCTTTTCATCCTAACCATCTGGTTGCATCTTGTTTACAGCACAGTGTGCCAGTTTGTGCTTATTAATCATGCTTACACAAGTATCTTAATTACTCCCCATGTAGCTGCTCTGTTTTGAACTCAGAAGTTGACCTTTCTCTTTTTCTTCCTTTAAACCATTAATCATACATAATCAATGCCAATGGGGCAGAGCCATGGAGAAGGCTACCCAGATTCCAAAAGCACAGGCTAGTCCTGAGAAACCGTGTAGACAGGAGTGACTGCACTGCTATCAGTCAGGCATATCTTAATTAATGACTGCTTTGTGAGTGTGCATACTTACATGACTGTAACCCAATTCTGTTCCCCACTTTGGCTTCTGTCGAGATAAGTTGCCTTATGATACTGGAGATAGATAATTTTTAAAAGTATGTGTATATAAAAAAAATTTCAGCGACATCTTTTGAATGAAAAGGATCTGCTTCTCTTGCCTATGTGCTCTCATTGCTTCTGTAAGTTACAATTTAGAGTGGATGGCCAGAAAATGCTCTAGGCTCTAGATTCTTCTAGAATAAGTATGTTGGAAGAGGGTGAATTTTTGCAAAATAACTGGAGTAACAAATGTGTTCCTCTTCTCTGCCTGCTCTTCTCTTCTAAAAAAAGGCAGCAGGAGAGGGAAAAATTGTTTTGAAAAAGTGTGGATTTGAGAAGATAGAGTGGAATTTCAGAAAAAGCACTCTGGTTTCTAGTGTACTAGGCAAGCTCTAGTATGCAAAAGTAATTTAGCCTGCCCTGAAACTCTTTACCATGATGAAAATTTTATCAGTGGTGTAAAAAAGACAACTATCCAGCCTACTCATTTAGTCAGCTTACATGTTTATACACAGGAAAGAAAAAAAATGGATTTGCAAGTATGACTTGCATTTTCTCTCTACTGCTTTTGTTTTTTCTGTTTCTTTTTGCCACAAATAGTGTATTTAGAATTTATGCTGTCTAATCTCAGTTCCACTGGAGATGCAATTTTCACTTACAGGAGCTTTAATTGCAGTTAAGGCTGTCTTAAAAACCTTATGGGCCACTATCATAATAAGCATTTGTTTATTGCCAACGAGGAAAAAGAAAATATTTCCCAACAAACCACAACAGGAACAGAAAAAGGTTAGAAACCTGTACTAAAAAACTTGTATGATGAAAATTATTAATATTTAATTCAGGTAGAAACTTTGCCATTCCCAATGCAGAATGCACTGCTCTATCTTCTTATGTTAAAAAAAATACTTATACATGAGCAGAGTATATAGTGTCAGCTGAACTATTTCATCCAGTTTGGTGAACACGTGTACTGTTTTCCATCGGACAGTTTCTTTTATTTGAGCTGATTTTTCTTTTCAGCCTTTTTTCATTGTTTGGGTGTTTTGATGTCCTTGCACTTCTGATATTTCCTAGAATGTTCTTTGGGTGTTGTTAAACAGTTCATCACAAGCAAGCAAACATTTTTTCAGAGAAAATGATTTTGAAAACCTAAAAGAAAATACTTAGATTTTGAGTAGGGGAACTCTTGCTGGCCTCAAACTAAAAGGTTTATCTCCCTTCCCATGTAGACAGCTAAAGATTATTTCCAAGCACAGACTGTAGGTTCTGTAAAATAGGAAAATGTTGCTGATGAGATGCAGTATTGACAAAATATGATCACACAGCAGGGTGAATAGGAGTAGGAGAAGCGAGCAGGGCCAGGCAGGGTGCTCAGGTGCCTGGCTGCAGGGTGAGCCCAGCCTCCCACTGCCAGAGAGGAGCCATGGGCAGCTCCTGCCCGCTGATTACACCAGCTGGGTGGCCTTGCCTTTATCTGGGGCTGCAGCAACAAGCTCTCATGTAAACATCCTTTTGTTTGGCAGTAGAGATGAAACAGAGTTGTTTTAATTGCAGAAAGTCTGGTAGGGGCTGAAATGAGCCAAGTGGTGTAACCTTTCTAAGGGTGGCATCTGTGCGGTGGGCTGTGCCCTCACTGGAGGGCTATGCTGCAAAGCCTGGGGTTCCCAGCAGCTGAAGAGATGTAAGATAACACTGTAAGAAAAGTGGGATCATACAGGTAATCTCCCATAACCAGTACACTGCTGCACAGAGTCCAAGTGCTTTTCTTTCTGGGATTGTATGGAACCAACATCTTCTGGTGCAATGTGCAAAGCTCTTGACTGCCCAAAGTGGCTCACTACTGTTTCCTTCCTGCATGGTTCTATTCTACTATCTGCTGTTTTCTAATATATTGTATGTCTGTTTTCATTTGAACATTTGAACTGTAACTCAGAGGACTGAGTCAGAAGATTCTGTGCTGGAGCCGTGCATCTTGAAACGCTTCCTGTACTGCAGTGCTTGCAAAGGCATTATGTAGAGGAGATCAATGATAAGGATTGTTCACCTGTGTAAGGAGCAGGCAGAATGACACGGGAGAGAGGGACTGATGGGGTGTCGGAAAAGTTACCTCTCACCAGAAGCAGATTTTAATACCTGAGTATTTTTCTACTAGAGGCTCAGTTTGAGAAATTTCCATTGGTTCATTTGCCTGTTGAGAGATTTAAATTTCATGTCCGCTGAAATGATGATGTTATTCACAAGGAATTCCTGTGATTTATATAAATGAAGAGAACATGGAAACAGTTGTTCCCATCAGTGACTGTTAAAATGTTGTGACCTACTCTTCCTCCTATTTTACATCTTCATTCTACCTCATTCTTCTGCTATATAGCTGATAACTTTTTTATTAGGTCTTCATGTACTTTACTGTTTCTCCTCCTCCAGATTATTTTATAGCCTAACACTGGAAATTTATCTTCATAATCAGGAGTGAGATTGTTTCCTGAATAAACGCCATGCTTTTCATCCCACATACTTCTAAGGCAAACATCTTGTTTCTAGTCATTGTATCATTGAAGACAGTAGTGCTTTAATGCCCTCTTTCCTCTTTAATGTGTTTTAATAACTGCTTTTACTTCATGTTTATATTTGGCTTTCTATTTATATAGTTCATTCTTTAATTCTAGTGTCAGGTCCTGGGAAATGTTGTGTATTTTGCCCCCTTGAAGTTGAAATAAATACATGACTATCTCAAGTGAATTTTAATTGTTGTCTGTAAAGCTTTTCATTAGTGTGTTTGATGTTATGAGTCCACAGCAGATCTAAAAGGGGAGAATGCCTATGTGAAACCAACATTACAGAATTATAACTGATCATAAACACTTTGGTAAGAATAAAATAATCCAGGGATATGGTATATGTTGGATCATGAGTTGCGGAAAAAAGGCCTGTGTGCTTAATTTAAAGTTCTTGGAACTGTGCATCTGTGGTGATTGCACAACTGTAGTGACAAGTAGCTGTTGGCTTCTCTAAGTGAACACAAGGACATTCTTCACTTGGAAAGTGGTGTGGGTTTTTTGCCCTTCTGCCAAATACAAACATTTGGATATTCATACTGTGGGGAAAAAGTAGCCCTCAGCTTTATGCAGGTTAGTTTTGCCATTGTGAAAGTGTCTGTTTTGGTGGAGGAATGATAAAGAGAACCATTTTTCTATTAATATTTAAAGATTTCCTTTAGGGTTAGTTAAATAAACTGTTTGTTTCTATGTTAAATTTGAAGTTTCCTGTAAACATGGAGCTTTGTCTATGAAAGCCAGGTTGCCTGTGCATGCTGTTGCCTCAGAAAGAGATGCTTAAGTCTGAATTTTATAAAACTCACAGATACAAACTTGGGAAGGTCGTGTTTTATGTATAATTTTCTTGGCAGCAATATTTGTTGAAAATATTTCCTCTATCAGAGCTGACTGTTTCCACTTTTGTGTCACCTCCTTAGCTGTCCTAGCATGTCTGACAGGCAGTGTGCTGTGCAAGCAGGCCTGAGAACAACTGGAGGGAAGTGGGAAGATGGGAGCACCTTAAACTGGAGTCATGGCTGAGGACAGCACGCCTGCAAGCTGCAGCCTCAGCTCGGGGGGATTCTTATTCTGTTGGTGGGTTAGAAAGGCAGAGATGTGTTGCCTATTTTGTTCTTTTTTTTCCTTCCTGGCTCTTTTGGGCTTTGTGGTAGAAGTAGCTTTTGGATAGTTTAGTCTTCTTTGTTTCTGTTTTTCACATATCACCCAGAAATCCTCAGTATAAGCTTCATCTGTCTATCGATTTATGTAACAGTTGTAGTGAAGGATGGATGAAGGGATAGTGTGTTAGAATGGAATACAGGATGTGTTGTATAATTATGTTATGATATGTTTGGGGAACATTGTTTAAAGGCTTGAATTCTAGCCAAAGAAATTATTTGCAAAAGAAACAAAATGGATGAAAATATATTAAAGAGCATAAAGGAGTTGCACTATAGCTAGTGTTTCGTGTTGTGTATTGAGATATGGATTCCTTAATTCTTCATGGTTACAATGCTCTGTTAAGAAAAAGCATGTTTTCAAATGTTATTACACGTTCCTATGTTACTTTCCACCAATAAGGTCAGTAACACTTTGGGGGTGGGAAGAAGCCCCTTACAGTTTAAATATGCATACAAATCTTTTAAGGAATTGTGAGCCTGATGAAAGGGATATTGTAACAGGTAGTCTAATGAGCTCCTTTTATATTTTGCATTTTCTTCCTCTTTTTACTGTGGAAGTATTAATTTGTTTGTACTATGTATATTGTATTTTTGCCTAGTAGTTGTATATAGGTCTTTGAATATGCCAGGAATGATTTCTCTCAGAAATAAGAAAACAAACAAAACAAGCCCCAAAATCCTTACTTGAGTTCTAAATTAAGGATTATAAATATTTTCAGAGTCTATCAGTCCTTGATAATATGTTGTTGGTTGGATTAGTCACCTGAGTTTCTTATTGCCTCACTTGGAGTTGTGTTGTGCTGATTTCTCTAAGCACCATACCTGCTCCTTCCTTTATAGTATGATATTAATTGGAATAAGGTTTCAGTATGTTTTGAATGAGTTGTTAACATTGCAAAGTAGAATTAATTCAAGAGGTCAGATTAATGCTACCCTTTACATAATGTGAAGCTGAATGTAAATCAGCCAGTTATGCCTTTTTATGTACTCTGAATATTTTTTTGGATTATCTCAAATCTTCATCTGTCCTTGACATCACTTTGGAGCCTGAGCTAAACCCGTGGAGATGATAGTATTAGTGCAGTGTCAGTTCTGTCATTTGGAAGCCTTCCTCAGTCAAATTGCAGCCTGAAGACAGTCCAATATAATTGTACACAGATGTCTTTTAAAATTGCCTTTGCCCTTCAAAGATGACTGAAGGATAACAGAATAATATTTTTTTTTAATTCAAAAATCAATTTAGATATTGATATATTTTTAAGGACAGGTTGAAAGTATGGGCTATAGTAGCAAAGTACTTCTGTGGTTGTCAATCTCAGCACGGTTCCTATTTCTCTCTCCTTCACATTATGGTGGCTAATTTAAGTATTGCAGATGAAAACGCATTGTTAGGACCCGATTGAGAGCATTGTTAAGTAGTGAAATATTTTAAAAATAAAATATAATCACTTTTTTTGCACTTAGGATCACTTAGCATCAAACAGCATTAATTTAGAGTGCCTTCTTCTAGAATTAGGAAAATATTCTCTTCATGATTAAATAGTTCTATTGTCTAACTTTCTGATTGTAAAAAAATTTCTACATTGGAAAAATTGTGACAATGATTCAGGAGAAGGAAAACAGTTGTATAGCTATACTGTATAACCTAGTTTCAGTGCTAATTTTTGAAAATCTGAAGCATACTTTGTACCAAAACTACAGCCTGTGGATTTTTTGGTTATCAGATAATCATTATTCTGGGTCTTGAAGTTATTAATTGAACATGAGAATTCTTTCTTTTCTGTTCCCCCTCCCTTGCTCCCCCCTCCCCAATTTATTGGCAGTGACCTTTTTAAAGATGAAATGATCACAAATAGTTACTGTACAGCCAGCCCTTTAACTGGAAGTTACTGGCAGTACTTTTGCTGTGATAAATACAGTGAAGTCAAGTCATGGTAGTGGGGAAACCTGCCTTCCTCCAGTCTCTTTATCCTCCTCCACCTCAGGTGCTGGGATGATGCAGTTTAATAACATATTGAGTGAAATTCAGAGTGGATTTGTAAAAATATGTTTCAGTGGTAAAATAGACTTTGATTTTTATGACCAGCATCAGATGGACTTCTACGTTTCTCTTCCCAGTTGTACTGAACAACATGATCATGCTGATTGACAGTGCAAGTGCCAAAGCAAAACTTCTCAAAGCTTTGGAAGAAACTCTACCATATATTTTTTACAATTTTCTGCTCTTAAGCAAAACAAAAAGAAATTATTCTTTCTTACTTCCAAGGGTATTTGCATTAAACAGAATAAAGATGAGGAAGGAGGGGTAGGAAGGAACAAGATTATTTTGGCATGATGATATTGAGATGTGTGATTTGTGATTAAAAGTCTCAGAAAACAATTCTTGTTTAGATCCTTGCTAAACGGAGTAATCTCAGTGCATGAAGTTAGTATGTTTGTTCTACTATGGCCTGAAAAGGATGAAAGGGGATAGAGGGTTAGCATTTAAAACTTCCCATTTGCTACAGAAAACAGAAAGTAGAAACCAGTCAAGTTTCATGGGAAAAGTCTGAGTTGCACTATTCTGTGGCATCACTTCTTGGTTTTATTCCATTTAACAACACAGCTGACAAGGCCACCTATATTAATCCAGAAGGTAATTAATATAATCAGTCACTATTGATGTATTGTTGACTCTGCAAAATCTGTGAGCAGGTTTAACACACGGCATGATTTGCTTTAGGTAAGCCATGCAATACCAGGTACATGCACTGTTATTTTTGCTAGATTCTTTGCTGAGTACAAACCACTGTTGTAAAATTAAAGCATGAAGAAAAAAAAAAAAAGCTCTGTGCTTGGACTTGTTTCTTTCCTCTGCATAACCTTTCTGGAAATCCTTAATTTGAAATGACCTTGTTTATTGCTGGCTCTAAATTGTGCCTCCATGAGCTCTTCAGTTAAAGGTATATTCAGATAGATCTGCAATACTCTTCTGTCCTCTTTTATTTGAGGGTATCTGTTCTTGCCTCCCTCTGTCCACCCTGTAAACCAAGTCTGCACCATGGTCTGTGTCACGAGGTGGGAGGAAAGCAAATGGAGAATGGGACTAGGCAGGACTGTGGTTCCAATTCTAGCTCATTAATTCATTGTAGGTTTTTATATTTCTTTGCAGCAGTGCTTCTGTACTTTGGTTTCCCTTTGTTGTGCTGAGTATTTAGCTGTACTTTTATGGTTTTGCCTTTGGGAATAAGAATCATTAAAGAACAGAGACCTCCAGAAAGGACTAACCCTCTGGTTTTCTTCCAAAGTTGTGAGATGCTATTTTTTTTTTTTTTGTTTGCTTGGTCTTGTGTTAATAGGAGTTGTTT
This sequence comes from Cinclus cinclus, assembly GCF_963662255.1. Taxonomy (NCBI): domain Eukaryota; kingdom Metazoa; phylum Chordata; class Aves; order Passeriformes; family Cinclidae; genus Cinclus; species Cinclus cinclus. The sequence continues at coordinate 22,046,446 of NC_085052.1, forward strand.
TGGTTTTTTCCTTATACTTGTAAAATATTTAGGTTATTTTGAAATAGACATTGGCAGTACTAAATGTTGACTTAATGTTCTAAAACACGTAGTAGCTGTGGCTTTCGTTTTGTCACTCAAAGTCTATGGCAGCCATTGACTTTATTAAGAGCAGAAAAATGATATGTTACAGAGCCATTTCACCTCCATGCTGTCTCCTCTAATACATATATCTATGGAATTGTGGTAATTAAAGGCTCTTTATGTTTTATGATTTCAGTTGCATGAGTTGAGTCTTAGCCTAATTGTTTAATGAACAGCTGGAAAGTTTTCTTGATCTTAAGCCATTACTGCAGGCTGACCTAATTTTGAGTCTAAGCAGAAAGACCAGTTCACATTCTGTTTTGTGTAGTTGACACTTCAGAAGTATGTGGCAGAAATATATGGTACAGGGCTGCCCTACTGCTGATATGCCTGTCCTGAGAACAGAAAGCAATGTTCTTTGGGTTGTTGAGTGATTTCATTTACCATTCCCCCAGCTGGAATCTCTTCTATATCACAAGGAACAAGCCACCTGCATTTAACTGATGCTGTGTCTTCAGCTCTTGCTGGAAGTAGCCATCTCTTCAAATTCAAGCAAAGAGCAAGCTTGAGTAGTACTTAGTGAGAAATAAAATCCATGTCAAATTTATGCGAGTTCATATAATGATAAAACAATTTCTTTTTTAATGAGTTGCTTGTAAAATGATGAGTTTGCTTTTTAACATGCAGAATTTTGAAGCATCAGCTCTATAGCAGGAATTGATCTGTTCTGGAAAACATCTTTGAACATCTCTGGGTTCTTAAAATAAGGCATTGTTAAAAAGAACCTTTTTTTCTGAAGGAAAAAGGGAACTTACATAAACTTCTGGAAGAGAACTCTGAAATTCTTTTTTTTTTTTGGTCATATTTTGCATAGCTTTCGAGGTGCTGTTGGTTTGGTTTTTTTTGTTTTTTTTTTCTACATAATACATCATTCAGTACAGAGTTATCTGCAATATTCCTGTAACAGAGATGGCTTCAGAGTGTCTGAATTACTGGCTGTTACTTCATGGGTGGGGCAATTCTTAAGTGGGCTATTTTCTTGTGATTTCAAATGCTTCCTATTTGGCAGTGCCAGCTTAGTTCTTTGTTCCTTAGGAAGCCGTTTTCTCCTTTGATGTGCTTGTCTAATAAACAGTTGTATTAAACAGCACATGATGGTTTGTGGTTGGAGTTCAGGTCACATTTTAGTGTGCGTGGTGCAGTTCCCAGGCTGTAGGTGCTGTGTCAGGAATAACCTGACTCTTCCTCTTTACACAGCACTGGTACTGCTGATGCAGCAGCCCTGTTTCCTTCTCAGCTCCATGGTGGGACCCCTGGGGTCCTACAGCTCCTGAATTCTCTCATCTTTAGGAGATAGCTGTTACTTTGCTCCTGGGTTTTGCCCATTCATAAACACTATAGTATGCGACGTTGAGGTTCAAGAAGATTGACCCTTCCCTGTTTGAACCAATTATGCAAATGCAAGTAACTTTTACCCTGGGTGGGTACCCAGCTTCTCTGGTGCTCACTGGTTTTAAGTAAACGTTTAGAAAATCTGTCAAGATTTTATGTGAAAGAGTTGAATTCTGATGACATTATTGAGTTTGGTAGTCTGGGATTATTCAGATATAGTTTGGCAATTTATGATGCAGTGCTTGGAAAAGTTAGTACTTGGCTTCAGAGGAACCTACCTGAACTTTATTTAAAAGAAGTATATGTATCTCAAATCCTCACTTGAGACAAGCTGATTTAGGTTCCAAGAAGTTCACTAGGCCACAGTTGGATGTGTTGTCTCTGAACTCTTCCCGTGGGTATGTGAAGAAAGATATTGTATGTATGGCACCTGATGTGGAGCATGCATGTGTAAAGTACATACCTGGAGTAAAATATAAAAATAGAGCTTTCTTTTTGCACGTTCATTCTTTTGCTTTAATCTCTTAAATGAATTTTCCAATCCCCATGATTACTTAGCTGAGTTATATAATGGAGAAAAATGAAGAGTTGAAATGATCATATATGCTGTCACTGTAAAGTGAAGGTTGCTGTTAATATTTTGTTATTCCATGATTCAGTTATTTGGAATACCTCCCATTTACAAGGGAGATATCCTTCCATATTCTCCTTTGATGTACAGAGTGTGATTGTAAGTATACTTTTCTAGGAGTATTAATAAATATTTGCTTGACATTTAATCTCATTGATCTTTAATCAGTTCTTAGTAGTTGTGTTAACTGAAGTTACAAAGTTGAAATAACTTCCTTTCTGTATAAAAACAGGAATGCGGATTTCTTTTATTTGTATATGTTTTAAAGATACTATGCCATGTCATTTATTTCATTTGACTTAATCATTAGAGAAGATTAAAGGTGGCCTATTTCTTAGACATATGCTTAACAAAGGATTTTACAAACATCTGTGCAAAAACATACAACATCTTCCTGCTTTCTTATCAGTAAATGCAGCTGTTCCTGTTTTTAAAAATCAGATGTGTGATAATGTGGAGTAGCAATGTTTGAAGGCTTCATTTTCTGATATCTAAGACATGTTTCTTTTTCCTGAGCTTGGACAGGTATAAATAAGAAAGATAAATTTACAGCTAATGTTGATTTATTTTTTTTTTTCCATTTCCCCCTGCCCCTTACACTATCAGAAACTGTTGCCAATGTCATCTGCTAAGTGAATTGCAGGTTCTTATCACATGTATGCTGGGTTAAGGATAATTAGTCTACACACTGAATAGTGATAAATTATGCACAGTAATACAGCTTATATAAGATGTAAAATTTCTATCAAATTTAAAAACTAAAAAGAAGTTGCTGATAAAAGAACATGGATAACTTATGTCCTTCACACGAGGGACGCTATCAGAAAATCCAGACCAAAGTGGTTTTATTCTTGGTTTAAAAGTATGGTTTATTGTTTTAATGACAGATCACTACAAGTGAAATGGGAAACATAGTTTGAAATAAATATTGAGATAAATATCTAAAGAGCTAAACAGATGGGCAAATATCTTTGTAAGTCATTAAGTCACTATTTTGAGTAGGTAGATGGCAATTCCACTCTCATTTTTACAGCTTATTTCACTTATGCATTGTTTCTTTCTTTTGGAGCCAAGTGGGGTGATATGCCTGTTAGTCTTTCAGAATGGGTAAATGTAGTCAAGCAAAACAGCCACAAATCATGTTTCATGACAATCTCTCTCTGGCCAAAACTCCATAAAAAGCCTACAATGTATGTCTTTTCATCTAGAAACCCTCCCGTATGTGTTGGTTGTAAAATATTACGGATAAAATGTAGTAGGCATCTTAATAGCAGGGCAGAATCTTAACTGAGTCGTGTATTCCTCATCACCATAACCATGAGTGTTTCTGTTGTGTGGGTTTTGTTTTTTTTTAAACTTAAAGCTTCATAAAATTTTTGAGGATCACAGATGAACACTGCTTTTTTAGAACCACTCTTTCTCAGGCCATACTGAGATGCTGAATCACTTTTGCTCTAGTATTAATGACAGTATAGAGCAATCTTCATGTTTTCTGTGTTCCTTTATATGCTCATTGCTTAGGTCTCTCACTGAAGTCTCTGGTAAATCTGATCCTGCATAGTGTGAGATCTGGTTGGATCACACCTGTCTCTAAATGGCCAATAAATTTTTCACAATCAGATGGTGTTATAAGGAAATCTGGGAAATTGCAGACTGAAAACAGAAAGAAAACATGTGTGTGCACACACATAAAAAAAAAAGGTACTTCACAGGCTTTGTTTTACTAGCTGGAAAGGTCTTTAAATAGCTGTTGCCAAACCATGAATAGATAATCTTAGTGGAGGGGTTTATTTTAGTCTATTATGAGCTGGTTAGAAAATCAACTTAAGCTGAATCGGTTTACATTGCTTTCAAATAAAGAAAGAATGTAAGTACAGATGTTGGATTATTCTAGATAAATGGAGGCAAATCCTCATATAATTTTGGTGGTGTAGTAGTTAGACTTTTATATAAACTCAGTCTTTTTCTTCAGCCACTGAAATGACTATTTAGAAAACTTCGGGTATTCTAACAACAAACACTAACTACCACATCCTGCAATTGCAGGAAGTCTGTTTTACAAATACAGTGATATTAATCACAAGATACAACATATTCTTCTTGCTTCCTTCTAGGATTGTTTATATGATCTCCTTTGTTTCTTGTAGGAGCTCATTATTTTTTTTTTATATCTTGGCAAAAATGATGTCTTACTCTGGTGATTCACCTTGAGGTGTGATGAGTAGCAGGCTAGCTGTCTCTCTTCTGTCACCCGTAAATTCTTGCTTTATAAAAGTCTGCTTGGTACTATGGGTTCAAAATCGTGGGCAAAATCAAAAAGTGCATTAAAAGACCAAGATTTCTGATTTTAGCGGCTTTCTGACCAGATTTCATCACTATTAAAATATTGCTGAAAGATTGGATTTGCCTTCCTATTCCTCAAAACAGATTGAACTCTTGGTTGTGCAGCTGGAGTTCCATGTATGAAAGTGAAGACACTTTTCTTCTAGTCTTCATATTTGCTGTAGTTAGATTTTTCAAAACTTCTGTTATTCTTTTCAATACAAAATAAAGAAATTTTCTGTTTTGCCTTGTCTTGGGTTATTTAGTGGCAGGTGTCTTTTCATGGTTTGTGTAGAACTTAGTCCAGTAACCCAGATGAAAATCCTAGACAGAATAGCTGTATTTTTGATTTTCCTTTAGAGTAGGGTATTTTATGCAAAACTTGTAAAGCTGGATATAAAAGGGGATAAGTCAACCTAAGACTCTAAGGAAACATTCTGTTTTTCCTGCAGGGAGAGAGGAGGAAGGCATATGCTTTTGTCAGCACCTGTAAACTGACAGCTAAGTAAAAATAGACTGACAATACATGGGCAAGAAAGGGGATGAAAATTGCCTCAGTCAAAATGTCTTTACAGCCCATCCTTGAGATGCCTTTTTGCAAAAAGTATCCAAGATTGGAAATTGAACAAGCTCCTCCTTCAGGAGCTAATGATTTAAACTATCGCTGAATCAGTAAAATATGTAAACCCCCCCCCCCCCTTGTTTATATATAGGAAGCTAAATATTTGATAAGTCATGATTTTATTGTGCTTCCTATGTTTTTGGTTCATAAATAGTAATTCTAAATTAAATAAATGCTCTATACTACGATAATTATGGAGTTACTGAAGAGGCCTACCTTCCATATTTTAGCAGTGTTTTCTATGGATGTGCTTTGCCAGTACTAATATGTTTACTTATATCAGTTTATTTCAGAAGCCCTTGTTGTTTATCTTATTTTTATGAAGTAATTTTATTATTATTAATAAAAGTAATAGGAGATTTGGGCAACTGGATACACAACAGACGTGCTGTCTATTTTCTCTCTTCGTTTATTTTTCTCTTGTTAAAGTCATCAAAATGTTGACAGCGGCATAACTCTCTTTAAAGCTTTCATATCTTGACAGATATTACAGATATTTGTCATTTTACTTACAGTAAGTGACAGCTAAATTAGCTTTATGCTGTATTGGAGGATATCTCAGATGTAGTGAGTCCAGTCAAATTTATATTCCATTTCTTTAATGTGCAGCTGATTTTCGAGTGGTTATTAAGGAGTGAACAGTGAAGTGATACATGAAGAATGTGAAAATCTTGAGCTAGCAGATATTCAAGGTTAACAGATGAGAAATATGTTCCCCTTTTATTACTTCTCTCACGTTGGATAGTCTAGATTTTCCTTCATTTTCACTTCTTATTTCAGCTAGATGTGGGGTTGAAGATCTATACCTTAATCCTGCTTTAATAGATACCCCCTTCCCAGCTGAGTATTTAATGCTGCCAGGAGATGCTGTAGGTGTTTGTAGGTCACAGTGGAAGATACTCAGTGGAACAACATTGGTTCAATATCACTGCACCTACCCACTGTGTATTCAGTTATGTAAAGTCCATCCATTGTCTGACTGCCGTGTAGATGTATTTCAGAATGTATATGTACATTTCTTTTCAAAAGTTTGGGCCAAATTAAGGATGGGAAGAGAACAAACAAAATTACTGAATGGAAGAAAAATCTTTTTGCTCTCAAGTAACTTATTCAGTTATGTTGCTGTATTTTTTTTTTGTGCATAAATACAAAGCACAATTAAAAGAATTGCAGTGGATCTTTACATTATTAACTGAGAAAGTCTGTGAAAATGTACTTGACAGGAGAGGGGGATGAAGGGAAAAAAAGGAGAAAACTTGCTGCCTTTTATTCAGATAACTTAATTACACAATTGAGTGTTTCTTGCAGTTGTCTGTTTAAATTGCTGTCAGAAGTGGAAAACTCCATAGTATGATATTTTCTCATTTTTTTGTATGCTCAGTGTATTGCTAATGATAGCCAGACTTTCAAATTACTGAAAATTTAAAAAGATGAGTTATACGTGTACAATATTTTAATCTACTCTCTTCTGTTACTGCTGTCTTACTCCTGGGAATCCCTCTAGCATTTGGACAATTAGTATTTGGAACAAGCCATTATAAGATTAGCTCAGTGTTGCTCAAATCAAAGTAGAACTGAGACAAGCCACCTGAATTGTAAGAGAATAGCTCATTTAACTGATTTTCTGTGGTATACTTTAAATAGCTCTTAAGAAATTTTGAAAGCCTGGAAAGTAGTATAATTGTGTCTTTTTTTTTTTTTCAGTGCTTAAGTCGGGTTTTGTTTATTTGTTTAGGGTAATTTTTAAAAAAAAAAATTTTGTAGGTGCAGCCTTCTCTGAAAATAATTTATGCTTAGATGGGCTGAAGTTGAAGTTAAGCACAACAGTTTCTCCTAGAGGACCACCAAAGCAGGGGCACTGTGTGAGTTTGTGCTTTAGTATGTGTATGTACCACTTTGCATTCCAAGGAGAGCAAACCCAAGAGTGTTGAGTGAAAAATTATTTTTGGGGATTACTTTGGATAGTGGCCTGAATCAGGCACAGAGTTACATCTGTTCTAACTGCAACTCATGCTAAAACACCTACTGACCTCTCAGAAGAGAGGAAGGTTTACAGCAGTGTTACAGAGAATCATGGCTTAAGTGGAACATTGCCTTATATTGTGTTTAAACATATTTTCTGTTCTTTCAGTATTACTGACATAGCAGATATGTGGCAGGGAGTAATACTTATTGGTAGAGAATTTCTTGAGCAAGTCTCTAAAGTGGAAAAAGTGCAGCAAATTGCAAAGCTGGAATAGAGCTTTCACATTCTCCCTGAAAAGAATGCTTGCTTTGAAGGAAAAAAAAAAAAATCCACCTAAGAATTTTTAAGAGATGAACATATGCTGTAAAGGTTTATCTGGTTTACTTCACAGCACTGAACCTGGGTATTTCACATATTCCTGAAGGCCAGTAAACACAGCTGGTGATCCTGTCAGTACATTCTAGGGTTTGACCAATGTTTTCATTCTTGCTCTTGAATGAGAATTTTCCACAGTCCAGAAAAATTATATAGCTTGTATAGAGCTCTCTAAAGCCATTAATTGGCCTATTCAGATTTTTGTCTGTAACTTTGTGTTGAGCATTATTTGTAATGCTGTCATAAACTATACTAAAGCCCTGTTTCCTAGGCTTCAGTGATAGGAGAAATATTCCCCAGGAACATGCAAGCTGAACGTGCCGATTGTTTGGTGTGGGTTAAAGGCACCTATCTGGAACATGACCATGTTAATATTATATCTTTCACATTTGTCAGGCACCTTAAGAGTGTAGTATTTCAGCAGTGGTTTTATAGAAACTTGCTGCAGAACTGGATGGGATTAATAGTGTATGAGATATATCACACTTTGTACAGTATTAAATTCTAGCAGTGGAAGGATGCAAACCAGTTCATAACCTTACAAGAGCATTGTGTGCTACAGTAATCTTGATAATAGTGTACAGTCAAATTAGCAGTGAATGAATGCTGAACTCTGCTTTCTGTCAGAGATGGTACTCATGCAGTCTCTTGTCAGTCTTTGTGCATGCTGTCCCGAGCAGCTCAATGGGAAAAATAACATAAAAAGATGTAAGGAATTATTCTGCCTGCAAAACACATTGTAAAGAAGGTGTGAAGGATCTCACTAAGGATAGGAAATTTTGCATGTTTTAGTTCTTTTGTGAGCAGCACTGTATGTGTCTAAAACTGCAGGAGTACCTCCCTCCAGAACATCTCTGTTTATCAAAATTATATTAGAATAGAAGGTTGGAATCAGCCTTATTCTTAGATAGTAGGCAGTTGATTCAGTATAATCTTATTATTCCAGATGTGACAGAAAGAGGAGGCAAGACACTAGGGACAGACCTTATGGGCTACAGCTTTTACCCTAAACACATATGGGACCTATCAGTCAGTAGATTTCCCTGTGCATGTTGTACTTGCTCTGTGGTTTTACACTGCTTTATTGGAGGTTTCTGTCACCATTTTTCAGTTGGGTGGGTACTGTCAGTCCCCAGCTTCTTTTATTCCAGGGATTGCCAGCCTCCCTTCTGAGGAGCCCATATCACCTTCTTTTAAGGTGTTCGTTGGTGCATTGGGAATAGATGGCTCTCCTCTTTCTATATAAACTAATAGGTCTTCTGTCACTTCCAATTTAAACTCCTGGAGCATCAGAAACTGTTACTTTACATTTTCTTACCTGAAAAACAAAACAAAAATAAATGAGACTCTTTCAAACTGCAGTGGAATGAACTTTGAAATTTAGAACACATACTTCTTGCTGAATAGAAAAGTTGCAGTAAAAGACTTTGACCAACCAAACTGCTGTACTTGCGGAGCAGGGGTTAAAGACTTAAAAAGCTTTCTAGAGTCTGCATCATTACAATACTTCGTCTTAGATTTTTTTTTTTTTTGGACATGACAGAAGGAATCAACTGTAAGCACAGGGAACAGCATATTTATGTCTTTGTAGATGTGCTGATGTGGATAGCTTGTGCAGCATACTTGTAGGAAGATAAAATGTCTCCAAACTAGCCCTGCTTTGGCCTTGGAAAGCCCTCCCTATAAGGCTGGCTCAAGTAAGGACAAGATCTGTCCTTTTGGAAATTCAAACTGAGGCCAAATGAACCAAATGCTGTGAAGCCTTGGTGTCCAAAGACTGATGTGTATGGTTTTTTCAATTCGGTCATTTCTGTAAGAAAATGTATTTGGTTTTGAAAAGTAGATCGTCCATCTTGGAGTGGAAAAATTATTTAAATACTGTAATGATTCTCAAAAATTGCTTCTATTTGTATCTAATTGCTGTCTCAAAAAGGAGGTTTTATGCTCTAGGTTCCCAAAACTGTGTGAGAGGGACAAAGAGGTAAAGCAGATTTCAAAACAGGAGAACCTCTTGTAGGGTGAGCAAAGGGATTTTTTACTGTTTCTTGCAGTGGGAATCCAAAACTTAGAAGAAAGGTGTGTCCACCTATAGTAGGAGGAAAAAAAATGTTGGAGTATAAGTTTTAGTTTACTACATTTCCTCCTTGATCAAAATTCAGACAAAGCCAGTAAATGCCTGAAGTATGGTTGTTAGAAGCTCGTCTGAGTTTTTACTAGGCATTATGAAATACGTGTTTTAACTTTGAAGAGTGCATCAATTAAAAAGAGGTGCCTCAGAGAAGTGTTTGCAATAAATGTCAAATTACTGAGCTGGCCTTTTCTTATTTGAAGTGCTAGTTCTGAGGCCAGGTTATAAAGTATTTTGATGAGGAAAAGGGCAAAAAGAATTATTTAATTCTTGCCATCTTTACAGGTAAGAAACTTATTTGCAGATTGTAGTTGCAGATCCAAAGCTCAAAATAAAGTTTAAGGAAGCACTATGTATACACACTATATACATATATATATATTTATATGTGTATAGTATATATATACACTATGTATATACTAAAAATGTACCTTTCTGAAAGTGATGCATAATGGTAATGACAAGTAAATTCCAGGGAAGGTATGCCCATTTGCACTGTACGTGGAGAAAGTCATGGGTTTTATCAGCATTTTGAAATGCTACCTGCTTTGCTTGTGCTGCCAAACTGCCTCTCAGCAGCAGAAGAATAATGCATTTTTCTTAAGAAATCGGTTTTTCTTTGTTTCTGTTAATTCAAAATAGGTCTGAATTTCATTGAGAACAAATGATATTTTTGTATATCTAAACACATATGTGTGTGTGTATATATATATATGTAAAATGGCAACATTAATTTTTGTTTGTCTTACAGTCTGAAGACTTTTAATGAATCAAACTACTCCATGAAATTGAGAAGCTACTTAGAATAGTCTTGTTTACCAAAATTTACCTGTTTACCTGGTCTCATCCATAAAACTCTACTTTTAAAGCCATGGTAGCTTAGCAAGTCAAGTTGCTAAAAGACGTCTTTTTATACTGCAATACTCTTTACTCTGAGACTAAATGCATGTGCTTGTATGGGGTTTTTTGTGTTAATAATGAGGTTTTGTTTTGCAACCAGTAACCAATGAGACCTCACTGATGTTTGTATGGACTGATTCCCCTTGATAGTTTTTCTCCGAAGCAGATCTAAACACAATTGAGATCTTTACAGTTCATCATATCTCTGTCGTACTTAGTATTGAATTGTATTTTTAAATGTTTTTATGCCTTAGGTTTTGTATTAGTTTGTTTTATTTTTTTCTTTTTTATTTTTTCATACTAGTTAGGCTAGCCATTTCAATTTTATTCTTTATGGTCTCCTAGAGTTAAAATAAAGCATACTTATCTAGCTAAAAACTAGTTCAGCCCTGCCCTACTTCTGGGATCATTCCTGTACACATAATGATACCAATAAATATAAGGAAACCCTCAGACACTTTTGCTCCCGGCTAAAGGCGAATCTGCATGAAAGCATTTCTAGAGTCTATATTTTTCTTGTCAGAAGATGTAAAACCTTTCATGTTTGCTAGTTGGTTTGTATTAAGGGAGAGTCCCTTAGCCTGCCATGAATCATGTAACTTCTTTTGTCCTGATAACTGAGGGTGTTAAGGCAAATCTCGAGTTTACACTCCAAGTGCTGGCTCTTGTTTTGGCATGGTGGCAATGGCAAAGCTTTCTTTGCTGTTAGGGATATGAGTGGAACTAGGTGAGGTCAGGAACCTGGTGACTGTAACTGCGATTCTTTGAAGGGGATTCACCTGATGATAGATCTTGTACATTGTCTGTATTAATAGGAATATTTGTGAAAAGTTTTTGCAGAATTGGAAGAAGAGGAGAGAACGAAGACATCTTACAGAAAAAGGAGTGTGATGATTTGAGTTGTGATTTTTTTTTTTTTTTTAGCAGAAGTCAAAACAAGGGAAGAAGTTCTTAATAGAAGAACTATTAAGTCCTTCCTGCTGTAGGACTGTTCTGTTGTTTGTATTCAATATACTAGTGGGAGGTGTCTTGCTCCTTTTCGAAACATGGAATGCTAGTCTTGGTCTGAGGTGTTGGTATCGTGATGTGTTCTCTAGAGTTATTGGTAGTAGATCCTAGCTATTGTAGGTAGGAGGTCTCTCAGCTACCCTTTTATTCCTCAATTCTCTATCTGCTTCATTTTTTCAAGTTAATTCGTTGGATTTTTACATTTAAATATAGCTACAAACTTTTTGGGTAAAGTTTGATGCCTCAATTTAACCAGGTTAAATTCAAATTAATTTCATAATGGTTGTAGGTGTTGCTGCACTTTTGGTGGTGTGACTTGACAACTTTACCCTTTCCCCTGCAAATATAAAACTGGAGCTGAAAACCTCCAAGCTTGGCTTTGCAGTGCAGGAGCATTTCTTTGCAGCAGTGTGACATAGTAGCTTACTGTCAAATTAGGCACAAGAATTTTGAGCATCTCAAGGTTTTCCATAGATCAGCACCTTTTTCACCCTTTGTATGTTTGTGAGGGTTCTCTGGATACCCTGACTCAGGCCTTTATGTTCTTGCATCGCCTCCAGAATCAGTGTTCAAACAGCTCTATGCTATTTTGTTAGTATTTTATTCTTGACTGCTTGCCATTAAACCAGCCCTATAGAGTCAAACAGGGTCTAACTCTGAAGGGTCTAGTAGTGGTATTCTGAAATTATTATGGTGTACTTCTACAATGGAGAAGGCAAATCAGAACGATAGAATTGAATGTAGAGTTCCTACTTCCAGTGTCCTGGATATGTGCTGTGAGACACCAGGTCAGAGGTGGATCCTGGATGACCGTTTACACTCTGGTGCACAGGATGAAGACATTGGTGTAAATGAAAGAAACGAAGAAATTGTAAAGCAATATCTTAATATTCCCTCTGTCTAATTTCATATTGATCAATACTCGCAAAATTGTTGCAAAAATGAAGTTTTCAGATCTTGGCAAATGGATGCGTGTGCACCTTCCTGTGCCTCCAACTTCCACAGTGAACATTTGCAGGCAAAACCCATTATATTCTGATGAAATAACTTTATCCCCTTGGACAGTCTGCTGCTTTCTCCCTCACCTATTTTAGCACATAAAGTCTTCTGGATGGAAGTGGCCATGTCTGTCTGTAATCTGTTTCTTTCCTTTTTTATTTTTTTGTTGACTTGTATGATGCCCTTCTAGCTTTGCAGACAGTCCTTTGTCCATAGGCCTATGTATGATTAGGGAATAGTCTGCTCTTGGAGGTTTGTCTTTACTGTAAAATTTAATCACGCAATAAGTGAGTTTTGAGAACCAGATTGGGGTACATGAAAAGAACTGCTGTGTGGGGCTGTTTTAGACTTCTAGAAAAAAACACTTTTGAAAACAAGTTAATGACTAAAGATCTTTGGCAACTTAAACTTACTGTGACATTTTATTCATGAACACTTACTGACTCATGTTAAGAGCCATTTGTCTGAAGATAGTGGTATATTCTATGATTTCTCTACATGGACAGTGGGCTCTCTTACTTCTCCTAGCTCAAAATAATTTAACGGGAAATATTTGGTAGCTTAATCCCAGTACATTTTGTTTTAGCTGACTACAGATTCATGTCATCTGGACTTCTTGTTTGGTTGATGGTCAGAGGATTGGATGAGAATATCACTTATGTGAGCACAGAGTGCACAGCTGATGTCTTGGCATGTTTGAGGTGTGTTAGAAAACCAGAAACTGTCACAAGAATGCATTTTGTTTTCTACTGAAGAATAGGATGAAGATGATGATTCCTTGAGTTCCTTTCTAGCTGTTTGTTTCTGTATTTTCTATCTATGATTTTTCTTTTTCTTTCTATAAGTTCAACATAACACTTTTTTGGTATTGTCATGATCTTACATATTGTTTGTATTTTTAGTTTTGCAGCTGTTCTTATGAATATGTTACTGATACATACAAGTAAAATTTTGGATGTAGATGGAATTTGTCAATTGAAATCAAGGATTAAAGAAATAAAGAAACCAGTAATACCTGTTGCTTTAGCCAGAGCTTTCTGCTTTGAAATGAAATTTTCCCATAGTTTAGTGTATGGCATTCAGGCCATTAGTGTTTAAAAAAGTCATGTACATCAGTGCTTCCAGAAGACAAAAAAGAACACTGGCTTCCTGTTTCAGTAACTTTGATTATGATCAAAATCATATTGGACAAAATGTCTAAACTAAGAGAATGGCACAGTCTTCTTAATAGTTACGTGGAAAAATGGGAGATTATAAAAATAAACCTGGCAAAAAATCTGTTTGGATCACTGTATTACATTGCTGTATTGTGCAAGGCGAATGCATATATTCTCATACCAAAGGCTTTCAAAATATTCTATTTCATGTGAAATATAAAGAAGCAACTGCCTAAACTAACAACTGCCACTAGTGACAGTGGAGTAGAACAATTTTTTCACTATTTTCCAGTATTAAAGTGATTACATAAAGTATTTGCTAATTATAATAATTTGGAACAAGTGGGTGGATTTTTTTGTGGGTATTTTGTTTCCCGAGTGGTTTTATTCTCCTTTCAGAGGAGAATAAAGAGCATGAAATTTGCTGTGAACTTTGGAAATCCATTTCTGTTGTTGCTTTATATTGGTTGGCTGGTTGATTTGCTAGGTCTGCATGAGAAATCTTCTTTCTCTCCTGTGTTGTTTATTTTTTTTTTTTTTTTTTGTTGTTGTTGTTATTGTTGTTTCTTTCGGTTTTTTCTTTTGTTTCCTTTTTTACCCCCCCCCCCTCCCCCGCTGATGCTGTGAAACCTTACTGCTTTGAAGTGGGAAGGGCTTTTTTATAGTTTATTTCTAGGCAACAATAACATGTTAAACAGTACTACACATGAAATTAGTAAAATTTGGAATTTTTCTAGCAAGTGTACCAGAGTGGAACCAAATTAGGTTTTCCAGGCTGTTTTAAAGGAAAGTGCTGCTGCATCTCTGCGAGCGTCTTTGGTCTTCAAATGCATTTTTAACAACGACAGAAAATTGTCTAGGTATATGTAAAGAAAATGCAACATATAGAAATCTGACTTCGGGTTTTTTGTGGGTTTTTTTTAAGTAAAAATATTATTATTGGGTTTTCCCCCTTTCTTGTTATTTTGTGCTGTTCTTATTTTGTTTGTTTTACCATTTATGTAATTTTGTTAAACCTGTGAATGTCTGGGCACTGTAGACAGTGAACTTAGCATGAAAAAAAGTCAGACTAAACCAGGCTGAATTAAATACTCACTTTAGACTCTGCATTTGGATTTCAGCTGCCAAGTATTTAGAAAGCTTACCAGTGTTGCATCCAACTTGCATTTCATATGCTTGACTCTTCTAATGATAATAGTACCCTCAATCTTAAATTCCAATGTGTCAAAAGGATTATCACTGTTGTGTCTTCATATTAATCATGACTGTAGTTTTGTACTTTATATAGGCATGCACAGCTGTATGTTGCTGTAGTGTAAAACTTGCCATCTACAAAAATAATTTTCCTGTGCTGTGAGAAGAGTTGCTCCTAAAGTATCTCTTAGGCCTTTCTATAAATTTATTTAAGTTAATTAGGAGATAGCAATTTTATTTTTTATACAAGGGCTGATTTTTATCATAATAACGTATCATTGCAAAGGTGGTTGCATTCATAATTTCCTTCCATAAGTTACAGTTAGAGATCTCTTGTGATTGCTCTTTCTTTTTAGATCTGAATTATCTGCTATCCTGTCAGTCCAGCTATTTCCATATGAATATCTAAGCTCATTAGAATAATATCCAAAGCATGGTACACTGCATTATTGTGCTGTTTAATAAGCATCTTGGCTGCTTCTCTCAGCACTGCTATGAGCTGGTTTTCTCTCTTTTTGCAGATCACTGCCATTGTTTGCTGAGTGCCCATGAGGGAGCACTTTTTGTGATCTAGTGCTTTTGCTTGTATAATACTGATTCGGAAAAACAGGCTGCTTAGAGAAGAACATTAATTAGGTGCAAAGGTGGCATTATTCCATGCTTTGGGGGTGGGGGGAAGTACAGCAAATAAATTATCTCTTATTTGTACAATGTTTTATGGTTGTCAGCTGTCTGTTGCCAAAGAACCCTGGTGGAGTTAAATGCTTGTGACACCTTGCCCAGTAAAGGTAGAGAAAAAGCCTGCTATGGAACCTGCTTTGTGACAACCTGTGCTAGTTTATATTAGCTTAACCAATCTCTTTTTCCTGTGCTTGGCAAAATTTGTTAAATTAATTCAGTTGCAATTAGCAGATTTATGGGAAAGTACCCTGTTATCCTTTAATTGGAGAGCATAAAACTACAAACTGAATCCGCTGGTTCTATTTGTGTAATAGGCAATCTATCTACGACAAGGTTTGATCGATGGAGTCGTATGATGCCCTTGCCTTGTTTTATATTGGCTGTCAGCTCTTAACTGGGACTGAAGTATCTGGGTAACAAAAATTGATATAATGACTTAATGCGCCTTATTCTCTTTGAGCTACATCAGTTTAGAGCACTTCTGAGAGAAAAATGTCTGGAAAATATCAGGGAGTCATTTATCAACCTGTTTTCATTAGCATACTGCCTAGCACTGGCAAGGATTTGAATAAAAAAAAAAAGCAGGATGGTACAATTTATTTCAGGTCTCATATTTCTTGGATGAAAGGAGACTTCTAATAAATGGAAAATATAGAAAGATGCATTTCTTGCTGATTTTTCCTAAATAAAAGCTGTGTAAAAACATACCTTCAATTTGATTGATAGTAGCTCAGGAAGCATACATGTATGAAGATAATCTGAAAATTAGCAAAAGTATCCTCCCTTACTGCATCTGGCTCATTTTTTGAGGTACACCACAGAATAAACCTCATGTCTTATGTGTACATAGGAAAATTTGTGTGGGTGTGTGGCAGGGGACTTTACAGAAAATGTGAGATCTGATATCTTTAAAGATAGAGCTGTTAAGCTATTCAAGGGTCTGCAGAAAGTGAAGTGAAATAGGTACCAATCAAAATGTTTGTATAGTGGGCAAAATGTGTGCACTGCAAGTCATTTGTCCTACCTACTCTATGATGGTAACCAGAAGAGGTAATGATAACTGAAAAGTAGTTGTGTGCAAGGAAGTATATTTTTACATGAAATTTTTATGTATCAGTCAGACTGCATACAGTGTGCCTAATGTATAAAATAAATTGGTGTATAAATCAGATTATGAGCAGGATGTAGGCAAGTCTCCATTTGCACACAGGAATCAAATCCAGACACGGGAAATTCCCATTTTAACTTCTGGCATTTATCAGGGCTTTATCAGGTGGCAGTTAATGCTTAATTTAATAATAATAATAATAATAATGAGGTTCCTCCATTCCCAGCAAAACCTGAATGCAATGGATTACAGAAAAGCCTGAAAATAAAGGGCTTGTGGACATACACAGCATTATCTTGTGACCCATTCTATAGCTTCTAATTATGTCAAGGATTTGGAATTCCAATCAATAAAAAGTGATTTATGATTGGTATAAGCAATTGCACATAGCTTTACATTGATCAGTATGTAGATTCCCTGACTTAAGAAGTTATTATCTATGACAGATACTTGTCTAACTGCTAATTGAATTGCACATTTTTCCCTCCATGTTATCAAGCTACCACCAAATATAGACCATAATTTTGTTGCTTTTTGCATGGGAAAATAAAAGTATGATGAATAGCAAGTGTCAGTGTATAGGTTGTCTGACAGTAACCACTATTTATTGATGCAACTTGTGCTGGCTATGAGATGACAATATCACCCAGTGTTGCCATGACAATCACAATGAGTGTTGGGTCCATGATATTTTCCACAACTTGGTAGAAAATCTATTCAGTCTAATTTATCTGTTGCTTGTTACCTGGCAAACATGTACAAGAATGCAGTCCTAGTGTTCTACTGAGGAAAGGTTTGTACCACACAGATCTTTCTCTCCTTATTCCTGTTAATTCTTAAAAAAATAATTCTGATTAGGTGGCCTAACAGCAGCAGTAGTTTTGTGCAATGTGCTTTTATCTTTCCAGGCTTTTTTCCTAGTTTAAAATTAGTCTGGTGTCCACTTGGTCAAAGGCTCAGTGGAGTTGTGACTCATTTCAGTGTTCAGAAATATTAACTGAATAGCTAAAACCTATTTTAATGCACACAGCCTTATTTAGGGTGATCCTGTGATTTACCTACCTGTTGATGCTTTCCCTAATGAACCATGAGATCATTGAAAAGGAGATACTCAATACTGAGTTTAACAAAGCCTTTTACTTGATCGGTACTCATAGGAGAATGTACTTCACTCTTGGTTTCTGTACTTTCCTGTCATTTTTTTTTTTCTGATCGATAACCCCAAACAAAGAACTGTTTTGGGGTTTATCTACATCAAGCTCTTGTGCTTGTGACTAGCAAGGCTATGTTCTGCAGTTTATCTGAATGTGTTCAGTAATTCCATTTTCTTGTAAAACTGTGTAACAAAAAGGTATAGAACTAGCAACCCTCAGGTTAATTCTCTGTGACACCCAAGCTTGTTGTGAATAAACAGTGCAGACCCTGGCACAGCTGCAGGAAGAAAATTTGCCATATCCTGCAGAAGACAAACCCCAAGAAACAGCAGGTCTGCTTTGGACTGTGATCTTTGCGATCACGGTCTCTGCTGCCCCACTCCCATCCCCTTTGGCCTTGGACTAACAGGGGGAAAATCCTGATAAGTAAAAATGTGGGAAAATCTAATGTTTTGTACATGGTGCTTTCAAAATTCTCAATCTAAACTTTAAGGGTTCTTTAAATATAAATTGATACTGGCTTTAGTTGTATCAGTGTTGAGTAATGTCTTATGCTTGGCAGTTATTTTCTCTTGAAGAGCTGTTACAGCCTTAAAGAAATTTTACTGAGTTCTGAAGCTCACATACCCATCATGTTTTAATGAAGTTTGTAGTCACTTGCAGGGTAAAATAGCAAATGAAATGTACTGCGTGTAAAATTTCAATAAGTTTCTGTCCAATTGCATTACTGTATAAACAATCTTTCTTTATATAAATACGTAATTTCTCTGAAGTAAGCAGATGCTCTGTCTATTGTATCGCATTATTTTTTTTATTTTAATTAAAAAACTTATTACAGTTTTCTAGATAATGTGACAGCAAATTCAAGAGGAGACGACTTTTAGACGTCTCAGAATAACAGCAATTAGAATCCGAGTTTTTGTGTACTTGGTCTTTTTGCACATGAACAGCTAATTAAACACGGGAGACTGGCCTTTGATATACAGCAAGAAATATCCTTGTGTGCTCTGGGAGGAAGTCAGCACAATGTACTTGGGATGTCATCTGGTGCATAGGTGTTCAGCTACATAGCGTGCAGAACATAATGTTTTCCATTAAAATAATTTTCTTTTAAAGATTCTTTAAGAAACCCTCAAAAATCCAGCCCAAGCAGTATAAGCCTGCCCCAAAACTAC
This sequence comes from Cinclus cinclus, assembly GCF_963662255.1. NCBI lineage: Eukaryota > Metazoa > Chordata > Aves > Passeriformes > Cinclidae > Cinclus > Cinclus cinclus. The sequence goes on from NC_085052.1 coordinate 22,065,321, forward strand.
AAATTAATCAAATGACACCAAAAGCTCTTTTGACATTATTTTTAGATGCCATTTTCTCTTCTTATGTACACCTTTTTGAAAATATTTTTCTTTCTTTTTTTTTTTTTTTAATCAGCAAATATTGTCTAAAGCTTCCAGGAAATCACAAGCCATGTTTGTTTATCCTGACAATATCTCAATAGTAGCTCAACAGAAAGGATTGTATATCTAAAATTAATGTAATTTTGTATGAATGTTAGGGCGTGCCTAAAGATGGGACAAAATGCAAGAGACATGCATAGAGGAATAGCTCTTCAGCTTTAATGAAGCACTTCTTATCTGAAATTTTTCAAGTGAATGATGGATTAAGCTTTCAGACAACCTACCAGTCAGTGGAAATTCTTATTGCACTTTTTTTTTCCCACTCTCCCTATATTCTGAATAAACTGAGGTATTGAAATAAAAGACAGAGTAGGGATTTAACTCAGAGTTGCTGACTTTGGGTTAGGTATCAGTCACTGGAGTATCGCTTATTGTCGTGGTTTTATATCTGAACTTGTGTGCACAGGTCCAAAGTATGGAGGTCTAAATCTAGTTTATAAATATCTTCTTTAGTTCATGTATTTCTCTGATTATTTGTTAAGAAGATGTATTGTGTGAAGAGATAATGAAAGCAACCTTGTTTTTAAAAATTGAAATTTAGGGGGTAGAAGGAATTTTTGTTCTAACCATTGCTTGTATGCTCTGTGTTGAGCATTGCAGAGAGAGTGTTTTGAGAACTCAGTCTGGAGGCTTTTCTCTCTCTCAGCATCTTTTGTCTTTTTATCAGATTAAATCTTTCCCCTTGCTAAAGGATGTATGGACTAGACATAAGAGCATGTGAGGCTCTGCTTGTCATGATCAAGGATGGGCATTGTTGAGTAAACAATTCCCAGAAGTAAAGACAATTGGGATTCCTACCATCTGAAACAATGTAGAAAAGCTGTTTTTTTTCTTCGATTATTTTTTCAGAATCTTTGTAGTTTAAAGAGGAGCATCCTAAAGTAGGCATCCATAACCTAAGAATGAATGTTCCCAATTACTTCCCAAAATACAATTTCTATTGGCACATGTTAAAACAATTTACTGCATTTTAATCAAAGTTATTGAATCTCTTTCCAACGTTATGGTGTGATTTCCCTCGTTTTTTTTTTTTTTTTTTTTTTTTTTTGCACATGTCAACAACTGAAGACAACAGGAAAGCTGAGAATACTTGATCTGTGAATAAGGAAACTTTTATCTTATTTAGCAATTCCAACTTTGAAAGGTTGCTTTGTAGGAGGGTTGATGAAGCAAAATGCTTAGGTATTTTAAAGGTGAGCGGCTCTTGTGAAGTGCATGTGAGTTGGCTGCAGTGTGTTCTTGACAGCTCAATCCATGAGGGGCATGAAGACTATCAACACCAGCTGGTGTAGACGAGCAGAGGGATTCAAAAGCCATAACCACTGTTCTTTGTGCATATTCCTCTTTAAGAAGAGGGAAGGGGTGTAATTAGTTTGCAGGTCCTTCAAATATATTTGAAAAGGGATCATGTGAGCACAGTGAGGATATAATGGAAGAGTCTGTTAAGCCTCTTGCAGAGAGAATGGAGAGCAGTGGCAAGAGGGCTGGGATAGCAGTTAATGGATGTCCTGGGGCAGAGCTGATGTGAAGAACGTGTTAACGCATCCTGGGTGTGAGAAAACACTGATTCCATTTACTCCTGGAATTGAGAAAAGGAACATAAGAAAGTAGCATGATGCTAGGAAGACATACCAGTTGCGTGGAGTTTATCTTTGCAATGGTGTCGTTTTGAGTGATTTTCATTAATAAACATACTTTTAGCTGAGAAGGATGCCAGGACATATGGTGTTTTACTGTGAAAGAAAATTTCAAACCAGTTTGCATTAAAACACAAGGATGTTCAGATTGAAACATGTTTTATATCTATTAAGACACTTGTTAGTGTCTAGATACATAAGCTGTACAGTAAACTTTGCAAATCTTCAGAGTTCTGATAAAACATCTGATGAATGGCATAAAAGAATTACCACTGCTATGGTGCTCTATAGGTTGTAAAAAAACACATGGAGGGGGGAACGTATTGAAATGATTATTGAAATGAGTACTAGTGGCTTAGCAGCTACACAAATGTCTCACATTTTTTTCCCTTTTTCTTTTTTTGTCAGACTTCACCTGCACAAAATCTCTTATCTTTCTGAAAAATATATACACACTAGTGAGAGTATAAACACATCATTACACTTTCATGGCAGATAAGCTTGCTCTGTTGGAGTGTAAACTCATTTTTCTTTAGGTGACCTTTAAATAGTATTGTGCTATTGGATGGGATTTAAATCAATAATTTTGTCAAAACAAAATACAGTGTTGGTTTCTTTTCTTTGTCATTTAACCAGTTCTTTAAACTATCAAGGTATAATGGATTTCCATGTGTTATAATCTAGGAAAAAAAAAATCTTTAGCGTTCACTTAACTAGTTTAAAAAAATGCCATATTTCTCTGTTGCTGATAGTACTTTGTTTTAATTTGAAAAATGTTCAAACAGCAGGGTAACATACAGTGTTACTATAATTAGTGACTTAATGCCTTTTCTGCATTCACATTGTAAAACAACAGTGTCCCAGGTGTGAGAAGGTTAAAATGAGAAGTACCCAGTAGTTATGAAGCAGCAATAATGAGTTTCCTTCTACTTACCATGGATTTGTGTGATATACAACTTGCAATTAAGCATGGCTTGGTGATTCAGTGATTAATGTATATACGACTCCTAAAGGAGCAGCACAGGCCTCCCGTCACATCCTTCATGATGTTTACAGCTGGGTACCTATTAACAGGAAGATGGAAAGGGCCATTTACAATTCAGTAACCTTTATGACAGTGAACTCTTTAATCAGCATTTTATTTCCTTTGTAACACTTTAGTCATCTACAAATGTCAGAATAAAATAGGGCTATGAAATATTTAGGATCGGCATGTGGAAATTGACTTCCTTGATTTAAGCTGCTGTGTCTTTTCATTTTGTTGTTTTGGGAGCTTTTACTTTTATTGAAAGACAATTTATAACTAAATGCTCCCAATAGTGACTGGCATTAGGGCCGGAAAAATTACAGAAATCTGTGTTCTCGTTCTGTAAAATGTTGATGGTTGCTGTCTTAGGTAATAATTTATTCAAATAAAAACATTAGCAGTGAGGTTCACTTTTCAGAATACTGCTTCTTTACAAATATAGTGGACTCAGTGAGTTTATGACAAAATACCCCAGTATATTCATAGAAGCAATAAGTATAAAGTATATCCTAAAATAAGTTGTCACTTAGGTGTACCCGTGTGTATGAAATATGCAACGTGTTTTATTATTTTTATCAAATGGTTCTGAGGCTCTCCAACTTCCATAGCAATTGTTTTGCGCTTTGTCTGATGACAATCATCGCTTTCTATCACCAGGAAGAAGTATTGTCCCTGCCTTGGTGCACTGCAGAGGAAATACTAATCCTTCTAACCAAGTATTTTTCTTTATACATAAGTATGCAGTTTGTGTATAGATTATAAATTAGTATTTATCTAAATCGTGACATAGTATTTTATTCTTGATATCTACAGCATTTAAAGTATGGATTAAACATTTTCCAAGTGGTAACACAACCATGTTAGAATCCTCAAGCGGGAAGGGGGTGGTTCTGTCAGAAGGGCAGTGCTTTGTCCTCCTGGGGATATTGAGAACTTTTGACCTAGTCCTGAACTGTATTTAAACCATAATTAAGCCATTGCAATAATGCTGCTTGGGTTTGCAGTGTTAAGCCCAGCAGAGTTTTACTTCAGCTGCCTGCTGCTATGTTGTAAAATACTGACCCAGGTGACTGGAGCTGTGCTCAAGGGGTTATTTGTAATTTTGTATCACAGCTGCAGGTTGGTAACAGGGAAGGTAACTTCCTGTTTCGCAGGTGTTAATAAGGTTTATTGCATTTGGGAGATCAAGATTTCATCTGCTGCTCTGTGTGTAGGAGTTATGTGCTGGCCAAGGTAATATGCTTTATCTGCTACTTATTGGTTGTGGTTTTGTATGTTATGGTTTATTTGAAAAAAAAAAAAAAAATGGAAGGAAAAAGCTTCTCAAAAATATCAGAGAGCTGAAAGACTTATGCGGGCCAATAATGAGCACAATTTTGAATGCAGACCTTTTCTCACTGAAATATATTGCGTGGAGAAAGTGTTTGATCATGGAAGAAAGACTTGTGATCCCCAAAACTTAACTCTTTGTCCATGGAATCTATTGATCTAGGAACAGGCATCATCTCTAATAAGGGGCCTTATCTCTCAAGTGTGCATTCAGACTCTAGAATAAAGTTATTCAAGCTATGAATGTTTGGGATTTCAGGTGCTTTACAGTTAGAAGCTGTGTAGCTGTTTCTTGGTTAACCTCCTGTTTGGTCCTTTTCCTTTAGAACCTGTTGAAGTTCCAGAAACTTAGAGATGTCGTTGTAAAATATGCTGATGTCAGGCCTGGTTTATCTATCTTGATCATGATCATTCTTTCTTAACCTCCGTATATTTAGGTAAAGTGGGCAGTAAGCCAAACAGATATTTGGTAGGGATGTTATGAGGCATTTTTGTACTGATACATGCTTTGGTACAACAAAGGTTGTCTTGGCAAAGGTTTTTAAAAAATGTGTTTTAAAGGTGTAAGATATATGCAGTGTTTAGAAAGAGCTAATAAAGAGCTAGTAAACAAATGCAATTGGTAAAGTTAGAAAGGAAGGCAAAAAACCCCCAAAAAACTGAAATTGGTGTTCCAAGGAAGACGATAACATTTGGGTGGGGAGTGCACAAATAAGATAGGGACAAAATATTTTTTGTTTGGTATCCTTGGCTACCCTATTAAGTAGGAATGTATCTGCAGAAGTACAAAAAAGTTGGCAGTGATCAGAGAAAAAGGTATGAAGTAGCTCCTGGTCATCATCTTCAAGGAGGGTGCCTCATTCAGCATCTGGAAGCCAGTGTAAGACTGTATTTTTTGATGATGTTGTACTCTTTTAATGCACCTTGTAAAGTTCTACTTGCTGTATTGACCAGATTTGGTTGAGGGATGTTGCTTTTAAAATGGAGCAAAGAGTGAGAAAGGGATTTACCTTAAGAGACAAAAGCATTTACAGGTGGCAACAATGAGCCTGAGGAGTGGCATTGGATTAATTCAGTGCTGTCTCTATGGCTTGAAAATACAACTGCTGCAAGTTTAAATGATAAAGAAAAGTGACATGAAGTTGACAAAGTATACTCTGTTTTTATGAGTACTTCAAAAAGAAATGTTTAAACTAACTTCAACATTCTACCAGACTCCACAGAAAATCCATGTTTAATTTGAAGAAGAAAACCTGTGTCACATTTGGTGATGGACTCAAGACACCTTGTATGCATCTGTGTTTATATTTGGTGGGCCAGCAAGGTGAATGAGACCTCTCTGCAGTATTAGTTGATACTGAATTTTTTTTTTTTGGCACTGTCTTTTTTAAGTGGATGACTTAAAGATATCCTGAATATTAAAAACATTCTAAGAAGTTAAATATTGGGGGGGGGAAATATTAAAAAGGGAAAACTAGGGATTCTTTTTTCAAGATTGGGTGTTTGCCTTTAGGGGATGGGGCAGTGGTTTTGCTGCCTGACACCCACCTTAGTTGTGCTGCTATTCTACTTGTGGGTAATGGAGGGAGCAAACAAACACATGGGGATGTGCCTCAGTGCATAGTTGGAAAACAGAAACTCTGCAACTTTAATGCTACCAGTTTCAACTGTTTGGGGCCTTGACTTGAGAGGCTTACAGTTTTTAAAAATCTCTTGCAGTTTCACAGCTGTGAAATGTTGCCATCCTTTTGCAGGGATTATTTAAATATTTATCCTTTCTTGCTACTTGACCTTTCCTGCTTGGTTGTAGTTCCTGTGGCCAGCTTGCTTTGTGTTTCATGAGCTCAGTAAACCGTGGCCTTCAATTCCCTTGTTCTAGTATTTTCACTTAAGACCAGGAGTGATGAGCAAAAGGTTTCAGGCTCAATCCTTGAGCAAAGGGCCGCTGTGACAGGGATTATTATTTATTTGTCATCTTGGATGTAATAAGCTGTAGGTACAGCATCGAGAGCCCTTGATTTATTGCGCTGTCGACTGCCACTAGCAGGACGTCTGCTGTACCATGCAGGATGAATACCACACTGTCAGCTCTGTCGATCTGTCTCTGCCATTGCGCTCTCTCTCATAACACATTCCCATTTCATGCCAGAATACATAAACAATCTTTCATTATTTTGATGCCTTTTTCATATTTGTTCTTTACAGAACATAAAGTTTGAATTTATGGGTTTCCTTTACATTATTTCAACACACTCCACCATTTTCCGGGTTTGTGGTTTAACTCTCAGAAATTGGCTGCCAGGTGATTTAGTTATTTTGGCTTTCTAGTTTTATAGTTATTTAATATCACAGTGCCAGATAGTGAGAAAACGTAGTGTATAGCAGGTATGGGATTTGCAGTCAGACTCTGTCATCAGCAAAACATGGCCATGGGGACACAATGTGGAAATTAAAAACCAGGCATGCAGAGCAGGAAATACTCCCTCCAACCTTCATTTTTAATTTATTTAAATACTTTTCCAAAATATTTTTCCTTAGATGCTGTCACAAATGTAATTGAAAGCTGTTTAATTGGAAAAGAACATGTGAATAGTGAGCAAGCCATTTCCCTTGAATAATTGCAATTAAGGGAATTTCTAACTTGTTGGCAGAAACATTGCTCTGATTTTTTTCCTATACTTTATTGTAGGTGGGGAAAGGGGAGGAAAGAACGTCCAGAAATCTGTGTGATTCGTACTATGCACTTTTCATACTTTACAGTGGTCCACACCTGTTTGTATCCTCTAATTTTGTTTACCTAAGGGTTTTTTTTCCTTTAATACTCTGAAACCTGTCATTCATTGAACTCTAAGGAGCTGAAAGTCATGGCTTGAATGAGTGAACTTAAATGTCACTATAAATACAGCAAGTCAAATACGAATATATGTCAAAAGAGTTAAAAATGTGTTATAAAAAAGGCTTATGAGTAGTATTTAAAAAAAAAATTGCAAACTGGGCAGAGCACGAACCAGAAAATGTAGTGTTCCTGCCAATATAACATGCACCCATAACTTGGGTTGTGTGAACAGCCTCTCACTCTGTGGGTGCAGCAGTGGACAGTAAAGTCTAGAGGAAGGGGCCATGTAACCTGTTCTGTGCACAGTGTGCAGCAGAGGAGGGCTCTGCTGCTGGCTGGGGCTTCAGGTGCTGCAAATGACTGACCGTGATCAGTAGTGTTCCTTCAACTTGCTCGTGTATGCAAGCGTTTCTGAGGTAGTGAAGCATAATTATTTTGTGATATTACCCTGTGTCTTCTCATCAAGATATATTAAGGTCTGATAAAGACTTGTTCATTGCTGTGTTTGTGTGCAAAGTTTGCAAGGTTTTTGCGCTCGAGAGGCAGGTGAATAATGAGTCCTAATTTTCTTCTATTGAAAAAAGTAGGGCTGCTTTTCCATCTTCAGTAAAAATCTGAGTGTTTTTCATAGTCAGTTTTATTTATTTTTCCCCTAAAAGGAGAGAGAAAGCATGGCTTTGCCACTGAAACTATATCTGGTAAAAAGAAACTTGTTTTAATTGGCTGTGAAAATAGGCATATTTCTCTAGGATGTTAACAAATGTGGATTTCACTCTATAAAAGCAAGATAATAATTGTCAGTTCTTCCTCCTCGGTGCAGCCTACATTAGGACAGCTGGGAATACAACATAGCTCATGTTACATAGCAAAGATTTGTTCTAGCTACAAAGAAACCAGGGTAAATTAATATGAGAAATTTGTTTTGTGTCCGGGGTAAAAAAGGCTGTGCAGGTTGGTGTTGTCAGCAAAAGCTGCTTGTCACTTTGACCTGCTCTGTTAAGTGTTTGATGTGTTTTCTCAGAGTAATCTGTGAATAACATTACACCCAACCAGCAGAGAAGCAGAGGGAGCGATAGCAGAATTAATATCTAGAAGCGTTGATAATTATATATCAGAATCTAATTTTTAGCACAGAAAATGTGTTAATGACAGAGAAGAAAACAAAAACCACTAGCTTCTCCCAGCAGGATCCAAAGTGTCATTTATTATTTCTCAGCTGGATATCTATCAAGTTTATGGGTTAATTTTTCTGTAGACTGTTATTTATGGGTTTTTGTTTGTTTTCAGCCATCATTACTAACAATACGGTTAATAGCAATCATTTGTTATCCGGCACCAGCGGTGATGCTTCAGATGCGAGCAGTGAACTGAGAATACTCATTTGGTAGCTGAATAAGGCTTTGACAGGGCCCATTTATAACAAGCTCATTCCATAATGTCCAGCCTATTAATAAAATTTTGTTGCTGTCTAATTAGAGATGTCTGATGTGTATAGTAGCGCAGCAAAGAAGACTTTCTTCTGCTGCTTTTCAGTTCTGCTGTATCATACCTGAACCATACGTGAGACCAGTGGTCCAGGGAATAAAACTGGGGTGTTCTGGGGTTCTGCCTCCCCTCATAAGGGCAATGAAATACAGGTTGTATGGCAGGAGGGCCCAGGTCACATATACATGCATGTTGAGGGAAGGTCTTTATTTTTATTAGCTCAAGTCTCTCTTTTTTCCCTTCTTTTCCATGTCTCCTTTTATTGGCTTAATGTTCAAGTTTTAGCTAAAAACAACTACTAAAGTAAAAAGTATCTGTGATACCATAATTGAATGTATACATGTAGACAGAATGTGATTCTTGGGTGTGTCAGTATATCTTTGAGAAAAGAACAGTTTGATCCCTGAGGGAAGGGGTGTGATGAGAGAAAAAATCCTGGGCCTGATCATTAGATTTGTTTTTTTCTTCCTTCTGTGTCTTTGAGGAGTGAGGAATCAGCAGGGTTTACTGAACTCAGCAGTAAGGGGATAGTTAGCAGTATAACTGAGACCAAAAGCAGAGCCTTTTGTTGCCCAGCAAGTCCCAGAATATTTGAAGTACTTTGTACAAGTCACAGAACAATCCTGTGCTTTTGCTGATGGGGTCTTTCATTGAAACGCATAAAAATATTTTGTTAGTAGTGAGCTAAATAGTGTGTTAACCAAGTTGTTGTGAACAAGTGGTTTGTAAACTGAAGCACAATTAGGCAACAAGATTTATACCAGGACACAGAAGTTCTTTGTGGGAAGGCTTTAATTCTGTAGTGAGTGATTTCATGCAGGTGATTTCTGTTCCTGAAATGACCCCTCAGAAACATTCTTGTTCCATTTTGTTTTTACAGGTAGAGTCAAGTATATGATAATGATGGAAATGAGTTACATGAGCAAAAGCATTTTATGAAATGGAAATTAACTGCTGATTTAGTGATAACACATACCCTTCCACCCTGCTTCTACTTTGCAGTGCACAAATGGAATGTTTGAAGAACTTTTGTCATTTCCAGCTAGTACTGAGGTGATTATATTGCTTTTTATTTTTAAGAAGCAGCACCTTGTTTTTGCAAGTACCTAGCTTCTAATTAAAAGAAAAATAATAATAGTAGTTATTTTGTGCTTAGAATATTGCACTGCTGAACTGAGGAAATGGAACGGGAAAAACACAGTGATTTAATGTAATTTCATTGCTAGGTAACAATTTGTTTCTTTAGTCATCTTTTATGTTTTTCCAGTTGAAATTTAAATCTTTGTAAATTACCTTTTGAATGAAGCCACATTCGGTTTTGGTGTGTTATTTTCCCAGAATGTTGCTTCTAAGACAGCATATTTTATGCAAGAAAATTATATGAGATTTTAAGCTGAAGTTGTCATGAAGCTGTTGCATAGATTTCAGCTGGTAAAGAATCTCTCTATGCTGGTGTGGTGTTTTGTTTTGTTTTTTTTCCTCCTAAACTGCTCTTGACGTAGAGCTTATCAACCCTTAATTAGTGATACATTTTCTCCTTGTGATTTCTATTGATGTTTTGTAGAGCTGAAGATGAATTGAGCCTCAACCTGACTAGCGGACGAATTGTTTTAGAAAATTCAGCGAACATCTCTCTCTCTCTCCCCTTCTCTGTCTGTCTGTCTCTTTGCCTGTTCCTCCCGATAGGAAAGGTGAAAAGCTGCACGATAGAAATCAGGTTCAGTATTAGTGGTTTTGCTTGCCTGTGCAATAGGAAGCGACAAGCGGCAGGGCCGCAGTCAGCAGATCGGGGAGACGCAGATGGGAGGCGAAAAGCTCCCTCGTGGCAGCAGCCTTGCTTGGATGTGATTGTGAGAGCCAGGATGAAGTCAGCACTGACAAAGTGTGTGGATTGATGGATGGACAAAGCTGGGAACTGGATGTGAGAATGGATGAGGGCAGAGGGGGAATTTAACACAGACAAACAGAATGAAAGACAGAGAGGAATTGCCTGCTAAAGTATTCCAGCACTCAGAGCCCACAGCAATTTACTTACTGCTAACCGAACACAGGAGGATTCTTTGCATCTTTGCAGATTTTCTTAAAATATATGAAGAAACCAAGCAGAGAAGGAGCTAGCAAATTCCTGTTAGTGCCTTTCATTGCCATCTCTTTCTCCTTTTCTCAAGATTCACTCACACTTAGTTAATTCAAACTGAGTACTTGATTATTTTCAATAAGTTCACACAGTATGCTAGAGAAAAATAAATTTTCTTTCCACAGCTGTTATTTTAATGTTTCCACTAAATTTACTTTAATCAGTTATTGTTGCTTTTGCTATCGTGAATAAAAATGTTTTTTCTCTTACAAACTGTGCTCCTGCTAGAGGCAGGCATTTGGGTACTGCCTTCAGATGCATGGTAATAATAAACCCATTATATGCATTTTATTTTACTGAAGAAAAATCAGATGTTTTCCCACTGATGTAGCTTCTTGGTACCACAATATTATTGTACGTTTTTAAGGGAAACAGACCTGTAGCTTTTGATTACTACCAGATTTTATTTACATGCGAGGATCACAAGATGTTTTTTTGTTATTTATCTGCTTATATAGAAGCAGAAAAATAGGAATTACCCTACTGGAGCAAATCAGTAGGTCTTAATTTTATCCACTGTTTAGTTTTAGAATTCAAATATCACTTCCGTGCAGGATACAAATAGAAATGAAGGTTTATATACAGCATGCTGGGCAAAATATCTTCTGGCAGCATGGGGTGGTTGTGTTGGAATCCCTTGAATTCACGCGGACACTTTGAAGAGCACAGGTTGGCCCAAGCTGTTACTTCTCCTTCCACTCAGCAGATTATGAAAAACCAGAATGCAGTGTGCTAACAAGACATTTCCATGAAGTGCCCTGATGTGCTTTCAACTGGAGAAAAATGCAAGTCATCAGAGAAAAGAGAAACTGTTCCTCAGTTGTTGGCTTTGGCAGTATGTGGGAAACGTCTATTTGCGTAGTCATATAATGTGTTTAATTGAATTTTAAGAAATGTGATTTAGTCTTATGCATGTCAATGAATAAATTGCTATGAAGATAATTATAGTGTAGTGTTTTTACTGATGAGCTTTCCAGAGCGTCCATGAAACACATAGCCTTCTTTAAACTGGAGAACTTGTCTTGATTAATAGTCTCTACACATTTCCAGGGAATATTTTGAGCTTGGAAAGATGCACAAAAATTACATGGGAAAAACTGATGTTGTTCACACTGTACCAAGTACTTGCTAATCTGTTTTTGAAGCCAGGTCCTGTAGGCTGGTTTCAGGATGTGGGCACTGGATGCATTCAGGGTGTCTTTGGAAGGTATGGGAATTGCTGGTGTGAGCTGTTTCTATCACTGACTGCTCTACTCTGTGGTCTCTCCTCGAGGGCTGGGGACAGTCAGGTTGAGTAATTCTGGTCATTCTGATGGAAGATGATGTTATACAGCCCTTATGCAGTATACACTTATTTGATACAAGATACTTCCTATCTTGAAGGAAAGGAATAATCTGTCTTTGAGAGCTTTTTGGTTAAGAACAGTATGATTATGAAATATGACAACTATGGGTGCTGTTTTTAGTGTAAGTGGTACCTGCTTTCTTAGGGCATAAGAGATTTTGATTTAGATTACATATTTTGCATTTCCTTTGTTTTCAAAAGTGATTTAGCTAATATCAGGAGGTTATTTGCTGCATCCTCTGCTCTTGCAAAGAGTCAGTGCTACAGAAAGTTACCCTAGGATAGGGGATTTAATCTTGTTTTGGTAGGAAATGGAGTTCTGTTGGAGAAAAATGAAAACTGCTGATCTGTAATTTCTCCACTTGTAATCTTCCATTTTCCTAATTTTTTAAAATTGAGAATAAAAGTGAAAATGAAGATCATGCAGCTCCATTTCATGTGTCCTGGCTGTTTAGCTATGTGATTTATTTATTTGTTTATAGAAATGTTTTTAGCTATAAACCAGAACAGTAGAATCTTGCTACTCTGAGTAAGTTCTTTTGGGTGTGTTGTGTCGAGTATTACTGTGCATACAACTATACTCAAACCTGATATAAGCCACTTATCCTTTGTCAGGAGTAGTCCCAGGGGTCTATCTATGAGAACAGTAATTAATTTCCTAGTTTACTTTTCTGGTAAGTGTGTAAATAAAAAATGCTGTCATTCATTTACATAGAGGTAAGTGTGATTAGAGACCTGTCCTCAGGGTGACTGCGTTTTTGAGGGTCAACTTGAGTTATTCAATTGAGATGAATTTTTTTTATGATGGCTTGTTAATGTAGGTTGAAGAGTCAGTAATTTCTGTGTTGAACATGGATGCATATACCACATCTGATGTTTGCTGCAAATGTTTTGGCATCTTGCACATTTTGTGTTATTTTTCTGTCCTTCTGTATTTCTGCAAATGCAGGGATATAGTTTTTTTTGGTCAGAGCTGCTGGTGAAAAGTAGTACATAGAGTTCTGTTGGCCCTGCATTCCAGTCACTTTTTTTTTTTTTTTTTGTAGTCGTTTAGCATTGACTGCTAAAGCTAAACTAATTAACTAAAGAGATACCAAGAAAAATGTCCATTTATTTTATAAAAATAGATAATTTGACAGCTTGAGAATAGGAACTGAAATGCTTTCTTCATATTTTAGGAAGATCTTAAGTACATCTTAATAAGCTTTTCTTTAGTAAAGTCATTATAATCCTGGAAAATTGGTGTAGTGATGTGCTGTGGTCATTCATAGGCAGTGTGAAAAGACTGCTTTATTTATTATCTTCTGTGCTGTCTCATAGAATTTCCATGCCAGGCACTTAAGTACACAGGTGATTTGGGAATCTTCAAAATAGGCTTTTGAATGGAAAGTGAAAGGCTCTTGGTTTTTGACAAATCTGTAACTATTTTGCAGGTAACTCATTAATTCTTCACTGTGTTAGTTCCTGAATTACAATAATGAGATACCACTCTTCTTTCTAAGGAGGAATTTACACATGGCCAAATCATTTGGCTTTGTTAACATGTTGCAAATCATCCCTTGTAGTTAATGGGTTACTTCTAGGCCTGAGTTTCTGGGTGTGCACTCATTCACAATTGTTACATATATGAACTTGCAGAGACTTTGCTTTGTTGCTGTGCCTCAAGTGGCATTTATGCCCCAGGTTTGAAATTTCAATTAAAGTATAAGAAAGGAAGGAAGAAAGAAGAGGCGTGCTAGTACTTGACTTGTGTAGCAGTGATAATTTTCATGTTATATGTTGAAAATTTTTGTCATCTTGTTGATTTATAAAAAAAAAATAATCTTCAGGCTCTGCAAATGAGTAGAGATAAATCACTCCCTTTTTATTGAATTTTTTTACATTTATTTGTTACCCAGTCTGATGGCTTCTACTGCTTACCTTAATTTTTATAAACAGTAATGCGAGTAACATATTTCCTCCACGTATGAAGAAAGCAGAAGTGTTTATAATAAATCTTAGTGTGGTATATGTGCTATCATTTCCTTCATTTGACCTTGGTGGAGCAGGCTGATGGGGCAGTGAAAAGTATGATATGAAAAATGAGTGAACAGAGCGAGGTGAGCAGTGAATCAGTCTTGTGTGTGATTAGCTGTGAAAATCTCACAAACATGACTCTGAGTCACTTTTCTTCTTTCTTCCTCGCCTGTTTCCTCTCAAAGGCGTTTCTTTTCTGTGTGTATTAGTCATTTAGAAGTTAACTAACAGAACAGAGGCTATGTTTTAATACTAGTTGTGGGTTAGTGCTCTTAGGTGATGAGGACAGTGGGAAGTGCAGCATGTCTGAGGATTGGCTATAGGAAAATCACGGTCCATTTAAATTTGTATAGATCTGTTGCTAAACAGTAGTAGCAGTCATTGCATCTCGTTTAGGAATGTGAATGTGACACTGATTGCAACCTGGCACTGTAAATCTGCAATTATAACTGTAGATTCAGTGACTCATCATTGAGATCTTATTTGGCCATGTCAAATACTGTAAAAACAGAAGTCCATTGCAATTAAAGAAATCTCATTTGAGGTATGCATATAGGCTATGCAAGTCTTTGACTTACTAGAATACATTTTTAGAATACATTTTTGTTTGTTCTTTTCATGTTGTTTTTTCTAGGTGGTGTGGTCATTATTAGTTTTCCACACTAGAACAAAGATGAATTTTTATTTGTGAGTCATCTTGTCCATGCAGAAATTGTAAACCTTCAAAGAGGGCTTATAAAGCTTGTCTACGCTGAATACTGCACAGCCTCTGTTATTGCATTGAATATTGCAGCAGTTTCAAACTGATACCATGACTATTGTGAGATACTTAGGAATTTTTCCTTTTGTAAAGCCATGTGATAAGTTTTTGTATATGTAGATGAATTTTCATCAGATTTTGATTTTGTATGAAATTTGAAAAATCAATGCCAGCCTGGTGCTGGGATTCCTGAAGGATCTCAGGAGTCTCAGTTGCTTCCTTCTGGAGATGTGGTAGTAGGGCTTTGGTTCACAGGATTTGATAACAAGCGTACCTGTTACTCTTAGTGTTGTATGTGAGCGTGTGGGATAATGTTTCTTTCCTGGCATTTAACTGTCTACATGGATTTTATTACTGAAAGTTAGAAATTATCTCCCATTTCAAAATTAATGTCAGTTTAGAACAAGTGCATCCTCTGGACCCACCTCTCTCCTGGATTCTGTGTGGTTTACAAACACTGGTGTGTTCCCCAGGCTGTAGGAGCGTGCTGCTCCTCACCTGGTGGTAGCACTGGGGAAGGTGCCAGTGTCATTCAGGTGTGTGTTATCCCCTTGAAGGAGCTGGTTACACATTGAACCACCAAAAGTACTTCTGACAGTGTAAGGTGTGGTTTGGACTTTCAGGTGTGGTGGAGCTAAGAGCACCTTTCTTTCCATATATTTTGGGTAGTTTTTAAAGATGGGGATCCATACCCAAGCAAAATCTGGTTTTACTCTTAGGTGTAATGCCCTTTGTACAAAAGCACTGTGACAAACCATAAAGGAGATGGCCATTTTATGAAGGGCATTATAAGCTGTAAACGATAACTGACTTGATTTTATAACATGTAGTGACTGTTGAATCCATTTAGTGGAAGGGAATATTTTAGCTTCCTGATATCTTTGTATCAGAATTGTGTAACTTCCAAAAAAAAGCTATGAGGTCTTGTTAGCTTGATTGCTCTGAAAGAGATGTGGTTATATCCAGGAAACACTGCATCTCTTGAATTTCCTGAAAATGGAAGAGTTGGTAATGGAACTCTTTACCATTAAGGTTGCTGAATACATGGGAAGGGTCTGGAAAGCTGAGGTTTCTTTCATGCTGGTAGCTGTTCCTCTGTATAACATCTTCCTTGTTTGAGTATTAATGTATCTGCTTTTTCCTATTGCAAAACAGCTTTTTTAGTTTGTGTTTATGCACGATGAACATGAATACATTTGTTATATTAGTTTGAATTTCACCCTGATGTATCACCTCATTAGCAGCTGCTGTTTTAGAAAATACTGAAAGACCTGTCTTGGGGGGCACAGGAATTCATTTTTCAGCCATTAACCTGCATTATTAGCAGTCTCAAACAGGTCCATAAGTGAAGTTATTTATAAATTATACTTTCATTGAAATATAACACTTTTCAATCTTTTGGCACCACTCAAGTGTAGTAGTGGATGTAATTTGTTATTTTCTGGTAACTCAAGTGAGTGGAAGTATATTTGAAGAAGGAAGGGTTTTTTCACTGAGGTCCAATACTAAAAATAAAGCCTTTTTCCCTCCCTTCTCATCTTTCCATCATTCTTTCCACCTTCCCAGCCCTCTTCCACCTAAAATCCCACCTGTCCCTTGCAAAGGCTTTTTCTGGCTTCTCTGCTAATCACCTGATGCTGTCATTTTTTTTTTTTTTTTTAAGCGATACAGAATCTGTTCTCCTGAGGTGAAATATAAGGGCTTTCAGACTGTATTCTTCTTGTAAAATATAACCTAGATCCTTTATGATGAAATAGGCACTTTAGAGGCACCTGGGCTTATCTTTCAGTTTTTCTGCTCAGCTCTGTTATGCACAAAGGTCTTTTTCTAGGTGACATATCATGTTGTATTCCAAAGTACACTTTCTTTTAATTTACAACTTAATTTTCAACCTAATTCAGAAGATTGATACTATAATGCTATTTGCAGAAGTATTGAAATGTCAGTAAGTTTTATTGTAGTAATAAAGAGAATTCCATATATCATGCACTCTATAGGGATCCTTGCTTTTTGCATAGATCTTCATAGCAACAACCAGTGGCTAAATGCTGGCAATCATTAATTTTTAAAGAAGACATGGTTATGATGAGTTGAGAAATTAAGACCATGGTGAAGAATGAACTTTAATTTTTTGACACTTTTTGTTAGAGGCTAAGAGGAGACAGAGGTAGACTGGGGGGAGGGCAGAGGGGAGCAGGAAGAAAAAAATTGCCCAAATCCCAGGTTCCTAATACTTAAATGCTGTCTGCTCGTAAAAGATTTCAGTCAGAGAGAGGCCATCTTCGAGCTTCTTTTAACAAATGGATATCAGTGGTCCATGAAATAATCAATGTCGATAATCCATCCTAGGGTCTGCCAATATGTTAATGGCTCTGCCACATCGTTATTGCTACAAGGCCATAAATCATCTCCATACCAGAATGCTTAGCAGTCGAGGACTCAAACCCCTAGCCTGGAATGAAATGCTGTCTCTTAACAATTAATGTCTAAACATTTTGCAGCTTTGTGCCTTGATTGTTTTCAGATGCTAAAAATGTAAGTAGGACAGATTGTAAATCAATAAAACAATAAGACAAAGTGTTTTAATAATAGAAAGGCTTGAAGTAAATCATAGTTCTGTGTTTATTATTGCTTCAGAGGTTAGAAATAAATAGTACCAACTGGTAAAGGTTTAGTTAACAAGGAAAAATAAGTCTGGTATTGACATTTTGGGCATACATTACATTTTCACTCCTTAAGGTGAGGGAGATGGAGGTTAGCTTTATTATTTTCATTTTTAATATGTGAGAATAGGAGCTAAGACATGCTTTTATTTTTGAATTGTCATCCAGTAGAAAGGTGATTCTTTTTTTTCTGCTCTGACCAGTAATTCATTAGTGATGTGGTTGTGCATCTGGAGGACACCAGCCCACAGTCACTGGTACAAATGGCTGTGCTGAACTGTTGGCAGTCACAAGGGCGTCTTAGTTAGAAAATGGAGTTGGATCTAACTGCTTTAACTTATGTTAGTTTATGTCAGTCTGGTTTGCTGTTAAAGGCAGCCTAAAATGTGATGTGAGGTCATTACCTTTGTATTGTAGAGACATAGAGAGCTTGTTTGTGCTGCTCATTGTGCACTGGGCTGCGCTTGGCAGGTGGGTAACCCACAAACAGCAGTGAGTGTGAGCATGTCTGTGCAAAGGGAGGAAGGCTGCTCTTGTCTCTAGCTATGTGTTGAGACAAGATATTGTGGCCTTTCTATTCCAAACATTAATGCTGTTTATTACTCGTTTTAAAGTATTGAAAGTAAAACTCGATGTACAGATGTTTAACTACAAATGTATTAATTATCGTAAGTATGCGGAGTTTATGTCCAACATTAATGACTACCCATCAGGTGGTGAGCTGTTTTCAGTTGCAGGTAAAAGTAGTATTTACAAATAAGCACTTAATGAGCTGAATATAGCTTTTCAGTGTTGATCTGTTCATGTGCCAGCATCTCATTTCACACAGTACAGATTGAGTTCCTTCTATGTCTGTGTGCAGTTAACAGTGTATCTCATGTGAGATAAGATTGACTAAAGAAAGGTGCATTTATTTTGAGTATTGAGAGAAGCTTTTACAACCTAATTTTTTGGTAATTCTTTAGTTCGTTGCTTATTTGCCAGGAATGGGATTTGGTCTGAAAGTAAAGGTTTTGAAGTTAGTGTTTTGTATGGTAACACTGATCCAACCAATGCAATGGGTTGAATTTAGGTAACCTTTTCTTCAGGCTGGGTCAGAGCTAGTTTGTTACTTCAAAAGCAAACACCCCACCCCCACCCCCACTTCCCCAACTTTGTTTAGGTGAATGCAAGGAAGAAGACTAATAACAGTGGAAATGACAAGTTAGCTCATGGATTTCTTTCTTTCAAGAGCACTGATTTGCCTAGAATTAAGTGATTTGATATGGTCATAGTCTATTTTGGTGCTCAGGATGTAAGGGCAGGAAGGAGCCAGAGAAACAGTGGCGGAGTATAGACAAAAAGACAATTAAAACTGATCTGTCTCTTACCGAAGTGGCAACATCAGCCAGGATGGAAGTAATTTATTCAAAAAATTGTCCAAATGCATAAACTGCATTGATGTATGGTATAGTGGTGGGACAGTGGAAAATGTGATAGTTGTTTCCGTTGTGTGAATTACTCAGGCAGGATGCCTTTGTGAAGTAAGGGGGTTTGTTTAATGTTCTGACAACAATTTAGATCCTGTTATGGTTATTGCAGTGTAATGCAGTAGTAAAAATTGAACATGACACACCAGCAATTTATTATTTGTGTGTTTTTTAACCTTGAGTATCAGATTGTTTGTCCAAGCATATCCTTTGATTTGCTATGAAATTTATTGTTGATAAAAACAATCAGATTTCCATTAGAAGCAAAAAATTCATTTTTTTCCCCATGAACCATAGATTTAGAAAAAAATCAAGCTCGGCTGCAGGACTTATGACAGGTAGGCTTATGACATTATATGGTAATTCAGCATGAAAGAATAATTGTGACACTCTACTTGGTGCTGGAGTATAATCGTGCTGTGAGGTTCAATTCACTGAAAGGCCAAATTATCCTCAACTGCATTAGTCTGACAACCTATAATGCTTTGCAGAGGCAATTTGTAGATGTTTCACAGAATGCCAGCAAACATGGCTTACCATTATGTTCCCCATTAACAAATTTGTGTAGAGGGAAAAAAGCAACTTTTCCATTTTCTTAACTGTTTTTGAGCTCTGGCATACAATAAATGTGTACTGGGTAATAATAGTGTATGTTTTGCTATTTGGTGCTGGTTTTTAAACCTACAAGGGACATTACCGTATAGATTAATTTTTTGAAGGGTACTTTTCCAGAAATATTTGTATTTCTTTTACGTTTGATCAGTAATGTTGTACCATCTTTTGAAAGAATAACATGGAATCCAAATGAAGGTAAAAAAGCATGGCATATTTTTGCTATAAACAGTAAGGAGTAGTGAACACTTGGGAAATGCTTCCATGTTGTAGCTTAGAGAGACTTGGAGGGTGTGTATGCTTTTTTCTTTCCAGATCAAATGGAAGCTGTGGCTGTGAGGAAATGGTACAGCCTTGACTATCTTATGTGCACATCATCCATCTCTGCCATCCTGAATTTCTGAGCAGCTGTAGAAGGGTGTCTTTTGTTTGGAAGTTTTGCTTCCTTTTTGAGTCACTGTATTTCCGAACTCCTCATTGAAGCTGATTTCAGGTTGAGTGCTACTGTACTACCCATGAGTGGAGTTCAGTGCTTGTGTGGCAGTTTAAGGTTCAGATTTTTGTGATCCTCGTCAGGATTTTATACCACTGCAAAAGTGGATTATCTCTTTCAAGGTAGAAATGGTGGAAAATGTATATGCCTCAAGGTTTATATTGAGTACTTTTTTTAGTTGCTTAGAGTTTGTCATCCAAGTCTTGCAGTAGGGAGGATTCCCAAACATGAGCTGTGCAGGTGTATTGATGAGTCTGCAGTGTGAGGTGGTGGAACGCTGACCTATTTGGCTGCTTTGCTGGTGAGCAAGATGGTCACAAGTCACTCTGTAACTCAAAGACCAATGTGAATACAATGCAGTCATTTTTGTCCATTTCCCTCAAATGTAATTTAAGGTATGGGCGCAGCACAGCTATCTTAAAAACTGCGTGAGGAAGCTGATATGAACCTGCTTTTGGTTAAACTCTGTGGTGTTGCTGTCTTGGTATCTCCTAGTTAGAGATACTTGGAGATAAGACTGGGAACTAATTTGGCAACATTTATAATTGTAGACTGAGTTTTAGGACTGCTCATAATTAAGCTACTGGATGACTTTAGCTATTGCACTCAATGCTGACAAAATCATGTGTCTCATATTGCTTATTAAATCTGCTGGATGCTGTTCTCCTTAGCATTTTCTGTGAAGGAATTAATCCTGGAAGGCAACTGAAAAAATTGACAAGTCTTTGATTTTGATTTTGAAACAGTGTCAGACAATTGTGCATTTTGGAGTTTCCAAGAAGGTGACATACTCTTTTCCTCTTGCTCGTAGTTAATAGCAAAGAGCGTTCAGCACCACAATACCCAAAGGGAAGTGTTTGAGTGACTGCACAGGGAATGTGGATTGTTATCATTCCAGTCACAGGGCACTGCATGAAATCACAGGCTCTGTGCTCTTCAGTACTGCCACTTGAACATAGCAGCCACTGTTCCTCCTACACTGCTTTTATGGTACATGTTATAACGTTTTATTTAGTTGTGGTTCCCATGATATGTGAGGTTTTGGATTTTTTTAAGTACTAAGCTCTGTCTTTTGTTCAGGCAGTGGAAGAAGTCAGGTGAATTTAAAAAATACGTTCTGTTAGAAAGTTCTCCACAGAAAAGCAGGGCTTGATAGAAATGTGTGTCAGTATGTTGGGTCCTTAGATGTTTAGAAAAGACAGTCTGTTAAAAGAGGAGGAATTGGCCCTGAACTAAAGGAAGTTGCTTTTAATTTTTATGGGAAAGGTTTGAAGGAAAGGATGGAACATCAGGTAAGAGGGGCATTGCATAATTTTATAATGGGAAAGGGCTTTTACACAGGAAAAAATATCATGTAACATTATTTTGCAGACTATAGAGTCCCAGTTGTATAGTTAAGGACATGCTGCAGCATTAATGTTTACGCATAATGCTTTGCAAGTAATTTAGACTGAACTGCCACTGACTTACTTAACATTTATAGGTCAGCCACCTGCAGAAAGGGCATGTAGGTAGATTATTGTTGACTTTATAGTTATGGAAGGTACCTAATCAGTGAGCATGCTGGGAAATAACTTGTTATGCCTGGATAACTCGAACACCAGGCCCTACAATTTCTTATAGGCACGAGGTAGCACAGTAATTCCTCATGACCAAAGCCCCTGCTGAGGGGGGAGGTGGCATGTGGTGGGGATAACAGGTTTAAAAAGGAAGGGGGGGGGGGGTGGCTGCAAGATTTCAGAAGTAAAGTGCAAGTGCAAAATCAAATAATTTAATCTTCCTTTGCCAAACATAACATTGCATTTGCAGTGAAGTTGTTGACTCAAAAAGCAAATGTACTAATTATGTACTGGGAGAATAGAGCCTTCACCTTCTGGCTGCTGAATGCTTTGCAGTTATTCACTAAAGCCTTCTGAGATATCTGGTCTTGCCTGTACTTACACAAATATATTTTTTTTTTTTCTTAATCATGAAACACAGAATCACTCTAGCGTTAAAAAATTTTGTAGCAAAGTATTTGGAGACTAATTGTTATCTGCTTTGCTCCTGCTTTTTCCCCCCTGTTACTTGTCTCCACACAGGTACGTGTACTCCCTTGTGTGCCAGTTGACAACTTTTACCTTTTAAAGTTCACAGTAAAAGTCATAGACTAGAATGCGTAATGAATCAATTTGCTTAATTTGGTTTGGGCCCTTGGGTTGTAGTGCAGACATCACTGCTAGTATTCATGTATCTATCTTGATTCTGTTGTTCCTCATATCAGAACTGGAGAGAATTGAGGTGCTTTGTTTACTTGAGAACAGGACTCCAAGTTGAAGTCTAGAGCATCCAAATGTCCTTTAGTCCTGTGTACTGGGCCTGGGGATTCATCTCTCACAGATGTGAATATCTAGAAGCCTTCAGTTACTGTTGATCATTAATCGCAGCTTTTTTCACCTTGATTGTTTTGTGCTTCTCAGATCTGCATGTTTGCTCATGTATTGCCTATAAATAAACACAGCAGACACACAGAGTAAACTTGAACATATCTTAAAGCTTTTGCATTTATTACATTCGAAAGCATGAAAAATTCATCTTCTCTTCAGCTCTGTTCACACAGAGTATTTTTTTTGTATATAGCTGTACATATGTGTGCTAATATATGTAGTATATTCTTTTATAGCAAAAAATGCTTTATCAGCATAACAGTAGAGGGAAAATATTAAAAAGGATTGCAGTGAATTATTTACATATCAAAGAGTAGTAAACTGTAGGAGATATATTTTTCACAGTTAGTTTCTTTCATGTTTATACTCTATTGGCTTTGAAAAAGATACTTGGATGACTAGTGTAAAGCAGTATAAGTTAATGAGATTTCTTTAAAAACTCACATTTTCTAGCTGATGGTGTTACATTATCAAAAACATTGTGAATATTTTAATGAACAAATTTGTTTTCTGGAATTTCAGATGATTATTTTTTTTCTGTGGAGAGAAAATATGCTTAAGAGTCCTAATGCTTGGCGTAATCTATCCTTAGAGTCCTCTAACAGGGGAATGCAATTGTATGACTTTTCGTGTGTCAAGATGTAAAAAGGAAAAATAAGTGGGTTGGCCAGACATAAAATGACTGACAAGCAAGACAGAGGACATCTTGACAGCTGTAGGATTGCTGATAGTGGAAGATGACCCCACCTAAATGGTCACTGGACAATACCTTACTGGATAAAGTTGTGGAAAGACCACTGAGACTCCTGTTAAGACTCCAGTATTTTGGGATAATTTCATCAGCAAGTGGTCTCAGTTGCAGGTCTGAAATTAATGATCTTCTTCAGCAGAATTTTTAGATAATTTTTTGCCCAGAAGTAACTAGGATATCTTAAGCACTGATAAAAGCATTCCAGTTGGGAGCCAAGTCCTAAGAACATGTTTTTGTCATTGTCTAATACCTATCAAAAGCTGTTTTGACTTGCTAGAAAGTTTTATTTCCAGTTTACTTCCTCTACTTGACTTGTTTTACTTAAAGGATTGAGTTACAAAGGAGTTGTTTAAATTTTAGACTTAAATAATCAAGACCTTAGAATACTAAGGAGGTAATTTGAATTTCTTAATATTTTAAACATTGTTCATTGAGAAAGAAAAGTAAAGCAGATTAATTAAGAACTCTCATTTTTTTTGGTATTGTTGAGGGTGGGTAGGCCAACTTGTGTTTCTATACTAATTTTCAGTCTGCTCTGATGAGATATGCACATTACAAGCTAACATTCTTACCACAGAGTCCATTGGAACTTCTGCTGATGGCCTTTCCCAGTAGATGTAGTAGATGTACTCTGTAGATGTACATGAGCAGGATTCTGTAGCCTTGGGTATAAGAATGGTATTTGAGTAGGGAGATCTGTATAGAAATTGGAAGTACGAGTTCGGTCATTCCCAAAACACACACTATGGGTTTGTAGCCGTTTTATTTAGAATATTTGGAACCTGGTAAGGTAAGCCCTAAAGACCACACTTCTTGTGGCTAGTGCTTTTTTAGGCAAGACTAAATCCATCTGATTAATCTGGTAAACTTGGCTGCCCAAAAGCATGGTGTCTTTTTTTATTTTGTTTTGTTTTTAATTTCTGGTTTTGATTTCTGTCTTTAAAACAAATGAAAAGTTTTTTGCTAGTTTTTTACTTTTCTTTTTGGTCAGATGCAGGGTTGATCTGTGGTTTGGCTGAGAGGTGAAACAAAAACTAAGCCTAAAATACTGACCTCTGTTCACGTTAATCTATATTTTTAACTTTTATTTCTGAGGGAATGATTTATTTATGGTGACAGCTTGTTGCTTGTGGTAGCTGCTGCCAGCTTCTGAAGTAATCTTGATAACGTCAAATTGTGAAGGGAAGCTATATGCTTTCCCTTGAATGACTTGCTATAAATCATGTTCATAGCTGGTGTGTATAAGGATGCTTGGGTTGATACTGATAGAAATACAAATCAAATATAACATATGCTAACCCAGTTCAGAGCCACAGATTTTGGATTATGTCTATTGGGTTCATATTTTTAAAGGAAATGAATCAGGCATCCCTGCTTTTATGTCAAAGCTTTAAACTTGGGGATGATATGCCAACCTAAAGGCTAAAAAACAAAGAAGAGAATATGCAGAAAAGAGTTAATACTGAATGACAGGCAAATTTTGAACATTCAGTGAAAAGAAATGCATATGTAATGGACAAAGCTGCCTCAAGAGCTCATTGACAGTCACAAATTGATGGCCAAGAAGTGAGTTCAAAGTCACCAACACAACTGTGGGTTATGGCTCCCATGGAGAAAATGTCAGTGTAGATTAAAAATTGTGCCAGTGTTCTCATCTGGCTGTGGCAGCCTTTGTATCCACAGCTAATACTAAAATTAGTTATGTTGGTTTTGGTTTTGTGAGGCGTAGATTTATTTGATTTATGGCCTTCAAGAAGGAAAACCAGAGAGGAAGACTTGGAGCGCAAATAATCCTTAGCTGTGTAGCAAACACAACAGTTGTGTTACGTTAGATAAGCCCATCTCAGCATTTTTTTTTTTTTTTTTTTTTTTTTGCAGTAGTGGCACTAAACAGTGTGATATCTTTAGTGACAACCAAAGTGAAGGCCACCAAGTGTCACGTGCCTTATGACAAATTCAAATTTGGAACCTCCTTTCCCCCCACCTCCTTTAAGATCAAGCTGTTCTTGTGCCTTCAACTTACGTTATGGAAACAAGATGTTCTATTCTGTGAATACATGTAATTAATTTTAGCAAAGTTGGCTGTTTCAGAAATGTTCAGGAAAACTGTGCTTTACTGGCTCGACTGAAAATTCCACATTTTTCAAGTGGGTCCATTGAGAAGGAGAAGCTGCCTTCACTGTTCACAGATCATGTGTTTATTAAGGCCACCAACTGGGAAGAAGGGCTTGGTGCTAGCCCTTTGTTGCAGTTCATAGTTAGCTCAGCCCAACCAAAAAATACGGAATTCCTTGCTGTGCTTTGTGTGCTGTAACATTCAACTGGCATACATTGGACTTTGCGTGCTGTCTTCTTTTAAAGCTGTCAGCATCTCAGACCAGAGGTGAGCTTGTGCTTACCTTTCGCCTCATGCCCTATTGCTGTCCTTTTCTCCAGCTCTTCTGTCCCTGTTCTGCTTGCAACTGTGTCCAGATATGTTATAACATGGTGTTTTTTCAAGTGCAATCCCCAATCAGCTCATCAGAAACGGATGCAAATTACTGCAGAATAATTTTTCAATTATATTGGGAGTGAGGGGGTGAAATTAATGAACAAATCCTCTTTTTTGTCTGAATACAAATAATAATGCTACGTTTTGTCATAGGTAGTGGTAATTGCTAATTAATACCATAGCATTTTATATCTCGTGATAACTAGGTAAAATAAAATTACTTTCTGACTAGAAGGTAAGACTTAAATGGTACTGGCACTGACAAACTGTGAAAGGAAGGGAGAACTCCCTTGTGAGGAGATGAGTTTATTATACAGATAAGATTTCCATAATAAGGGATAGTGATTATGGGGAAAGGCTGAAACTCCATTAACTGAAACAAATTGCTGTGACAAAGCCAGAGGGAGCGCTTTGCCAAACTTACAACTCCTTTCATAATATTCAGATGTCTCTTGGTGTGGTTACCAGCATCTGGACCTGTGAGTGAGGTGTCTGGCTCCACCACTGACACAGCTGCAGTTCTATACAGGAAGGGAGTCCCTTTACCTGGGTGCCTGGAGGATGAACCTTGCTAATGTATCAGTGGGACATTTTGTATTTTCCCTATAGAAGGAAGTTGCCCCTCTCATGCCTCTTTTTCTATTAAGTTAATTGTCAGAGAAATGTTGAGATGGATATGCTCTAAGGAAACGTGAACTTTAAATTTATCTGAACATCACAATATGGTGTTCTGACAAGGATTTATATTTATTGCTTTGGATAAAAAAGAAGACTGATTCTATTTCTAGGTGTACCACTTTGTGTGTGCACCTCTTTCCAGAAGTGACTCACGTATTCTTTCTGTGTGAGCGCAGACAAAACTCTGGTAGTTGTTCTTTAATTGCTCTCTGTGTGCGTATACATGTGCAATACATTTACAAGGTGCTCGTAACTCTTCAACTTCTGTATTATTTGTGTAAAATATGGTGAAGGGCCTTATTTAAATATAAACCTTGTCATCTTTGTACTAATTTTTGTGTAAAAAAATAACACTGTAGTTAAGGATTTTATGTAAAAACTGTTAGAGTTTGCAGTTACAGCTCTGGTAAGAACAGCAGGCAAGACTATAATCTTTAATTTATGTTGTGCTTTGGACATTTTTCAGAAACTATTTACCCATTACCTCTTAGGTCAGTGGCCTAATAATGCAACAAAGCACTTTTTGAAATTGCAGATAATTTTCAGTGCTCAGATCTCTATGTAGTATTGATGGGGAGGAAAGCTGATTAGGATCTTGGGAATTGTGCTTGATGGGAACAATCTGGAAGGAGTGAAAAATTATTAAACACACACAGCGGGAGTTGTAGGATTTACCATTGTCGTGCAGTGCTATTAATTCTCATTGCATCGTACAGCAGCTTGATTGCACACTGTGAATACTGTTTATTGGAGAACGGGTACAATTTTGCTGCAGTTGTTGTAATGTAATACTAAATGCTAATTAGGCTTCTAACAATAATTAGAACCTCTTGCTAGACTTAGAAATAGGAACACTCAATTGCATTTACAGAAACAAAGACCTTTAAGCTGTGCCACAAACAGTACCAGTAGTAGCAGTACCAACTTTGTAAAGTTGTAGGGGATTTGTTTGTGTGTAGGTTTTTAGTTGGAATTTATTTGCTTCCCCTGCTTTATATATTTAATTTACAGGATTGCAAACGTATTTTACTGGTGAATATTATGATCTCATTATGTTCTCAATAAGGTTGTTTTCTTCTTAATGAAAAGGTTGAAAGAAAGAGTAAATATTAGAAGGACAACTGCAGATAAATTTGTCATGAGGACCTGGGAAGACAGAATTATAGAATGGCTGGTATTACCAAGTATAATGTACTATTTCTTTTAATTATTTTGCAATTCAAAAAGGAAATAGCAAAACCCAAATTCATGAAAAGCTACTTTTTTAAGCTTCTCCCCTTGAAATCCAACACATTCTTTTTTTCCCCTCAGTGGAACTTTAAACCTGTATGTAACTATTTTCAAATGTGACAATAAAGATGAGCTATGGTTCTGAATAATTTAGTTCGTTGCAATGTAATCTTTCTCTGCATTTTGGAGGTAAATGTAATTTTTATTTTATTTGCAGTAGGTATTTTACCCAGTGGAAACAGTGATGTGTCAGGATGCTAACAAAGTCAATTGCCAGGGAAAGTGCATGGCATACACATTTTGATCCTGTTTGCTGATAATTTTGTTGTTACTAGATATACATGTATTTGCAAGGGTAAAAGTACAGAAGATAAAGGCCTTTAACCTGTATTGCTGCTTAAAGACAAAAGTCTATTTTCCATCTAAACCACAGGTTTATTGTGGATATGTTGAGAAGATACTGAGCTCAGATTGATGTTCTGAAGACCTCTTTTCTAGTAATAAATATAGAACTTAGAGTCTTGTTCAAAACTTGCTTTTAAAGGAATAATGCAGATATGGTGAGTTTTGGTTATATTTCAGCCTTTCTTGATTAGGAAAATAACCACCCTTTGGAAAAACACTGATAATGGTTTTAGCATCAAAATACTGGAAGAATGTTGAATACAGAGCTGCTGGTGTGGCCCAGTGCTCAGCCATACCATAAGCAGGTTGTTATCCAGTACAGGGGCTCTAGTGCTGGATTGAGCATTTTTGCCAGATTTGTGGTAGTTGTTATGTTTCCTTGTGTTCATTGTTTAACATCTAATCAAAATATGTACCCAAAAATAGTCACAGCCTGCTCTGGTTTTACTGACCTCTCTGAGACTTTCACCCTTGTGAATTTATCTCCTGCCACTGACATGGTAAGCATCTTTCCTCTGGAGTAACTTTGTGGCGCATCTTGTCAAAGTTTGGGGTTTTTAAACAAAGTTTAGTGAATAAAATGAAGCTTCCCAGAACTTTGCAAGGATGGAAAGAGCACTCAAAAGCAAACCTGTAGCTTAATATTTTCAGGGACATGCCTTTGGCATTTACACACTCCTTTTGAATTTATGGGTACATTTTCATGCTGCAGTTTTCACTTAACACCAAGCCACGTGTGAGCATTGCACAGTAGAAGTTTAGCTCTCTGCTTTTTCTTTACTAAAAAGAAAAAATCCAGTCTGAGACTTATTGATCATTCAGTGCATTAAACAATAGTTCATCTCAAATTATTATAATGAATGCTTCGAGTTATGGGTATTTACCTGTACAGTTCTGGCCTTTGTTCATTGTAACAAATACTGTTCTTCAACTTGTGACAATGTCTGTTTATAGAAATTTGAACCTTAGCTAATGAGATTTTCTTAAATGTGCCTTCATTATGACATCTTACTGTCTTTGAAGTGGCCTGTGTTTTTCTTTAAGGATTTAGCAGTCATCTGGAAAAGATTTAACTTGAGCAAGACAGATTATTCTGTTTATTTTTCCATTAGCATTTTTCCTTGCACAAGTCAATGTCACCTGCAAAGAGAAGGTTTACTGAGATATGACACCCTGCTGATTAGCAAGTTTTAGTCCCTTCAGATGCTGACCATTACCTTTCCATTATGTTCTAGGTGTGCTCACACTCTGGAGGCAATCGGGGTCAATCCAGTATGGCTGGCACATTCTATGTTTACTGTGTAGCATGTCACATGTACAGTCTGTGACAAACTGCCGCTGTATGACCTGGTAGTCTTGGGTCAGAGTGAGAGAAATTGGTGTTGTACAAAGATCTATGTTAATACATATATTATTTATATAGGCATTAGTGAATGCTATTGTTGTCTCAGCACAAATCAAGGTCCAGGCCATGGCCTTGGGGCTTTCAGGGGCTCACTTTATCTTGTGTTGTGATTTTTTTTTTTTCTTCTTTTTTTTTCCCCCCTCTTCTCTTACTTATGAATAATTAAAAACTTAAATTACTTGCCATGTTCAAAATTCATATGCTGGGGAAAATAGCTACATGAAAATTAATTTTCTGTTCTGTGAGACTGATGGGAAATCAATTAATCTTGATGTATTATTTTATGCAGAACAGGGTGCAGGAACCAGCAGAGAGAATGGCTACAGCTGTTCTTGTTGGTTGGGCCATATATTATTGTTGGCGGGTTTGACAGCTTCTGAAGGAAATGGCTGAAGGGTATCAGGCAGGTGAATCAACTGTAAAAATTTATTGGAGGATACAAACTGTTTCCAGGGGACTGATATAAAACTCACACTTGAGAACTGAAGTATTGAATGTTTTTGTGACTGAAGCAGCTTGTTGTCAATATTTATGGCTTTTTTCTTTGTTGTATGTCCTATTTGTTTGATTAACTAGTCAGATGTTAGTGTCTGTTTGTAATTTATTTGTTGTGCCTTCTGTAGCATTTTTGATACATAAAGATTTACCACTAGGTAAATAAAGCAGCTCATGCAATGCAATATGCTAAATAAAATGACAGAGCTGTTTACAGCGTGTTACAAGTTTTATAACTCACTGGGTAGATCAGTAACTTTTGTTTACCTGTGTCACTGTTAAGCTGAAACATGTCACAGTTTATTAAGTGCAGTGGGGTAAACAGGTCTCCTTTTAAATAACTGGAGATTATAATCGATATGCACCTTAATGGTAAATCATTTCAGTCTATAAAGCTCTCCATGCAAACTTGTACATAACGCAAACATTTCCAAAATAAAATGAAATACCTTCTTCCTCTTTCGAATGAGTTTTGCGTTCACCTTCCTTTCCAATGATTGTGCAGTAGGACTCCTTATAAATAATAGAAAAGAGAGACACTAAAGAAGCCACTTTAACAAACGGTGTGTTAAATGTTGATCCCAGTCTGGATGTGGGGCTCTGAGGTCCTAAAGCAAAGCCGAGTCTCACAACGGCCTGTTATTGTAATTAACTGTTAGAGAAAGAGGCTGAGGCTCCCTGGCATCACTTGATGGGTTGGGAGCAGTGTGCTCTGAATTCTCCTTAATGGTCAAAGCTATTACTGGGTCAGGGAGTGTGGCTGTAGCACTGCAGAATCTATGGAGTGGGATCTGTACAGCTTGTAGGCATGGGAAAGAGGGATTGGTTGGTTCCCACCTATCCTTATCAAAGAATCCTCTCTGCTCCTCTGAAACAGAAGTGTATAGCAACGTTGCTAAAATGGCACTTAGTGGAATGTGGAGACTTAGAATATGGTGAAAACCAAGGATTCCTGCTGGAGAAAGGAATAAGAGATGACGCTATTACTAAAGCCTATAAAAAAATCATTAAGAGTAGGTCTCCTACAGGTTAGTTCCTGTATTTCCTTCAAAAAGGCTACAGCAAGAAATGTGGAGGTTATGGAAAGAGGGAAAAAAATTTGATTTTTTGCAGGGTTAATTGACAATAAATTAATTAATTTTGTAGGGATAATGTGGGCAATGCTGAGATTATCAGTGGTGTTTTCTCTCATCTGTTTTCAAATTACTGAGGTTTTTTGATCTTCAAAGGAGATTGAGTCTTTGCCTTTTAACCTGTATCTATATCTCCTATATCTATACAATTACTCAAAGATCCTTTCTTTCCTCTTTCCCACAAAGTATGCACATTTAAGGCTTTGTTATGCTCATTTAAGGATTAGGTAGTCATATACCTTACAGTGCTGAACCTGCACCAAAGTTAAATCCCTAGAATTCCTACACCCTGGAGTCCCATGGGGTTCTGCTCTTCAGGCTCCCACTGAGGTGTCCAACCCCATAGTGAAAATCTTCGGGTTAGAACCCTATGGCATATTTAAGGCTTTGCCATATGCTAAAGCTACGAAGGTGATAGAAAAATTCAAAACTCTGAAAAGAGTTTTCAAGATGCAATAGTTCATGATTATAGAATTACCATATATTAATGGTAATAAGGAATTTTGCAAGTAAATTATAAAGATGGCGTGAAAATTGTAGATGGGTTGTGGGGGAAGAAAGAAAACAAAGTAAAAGGAAGTAAGTTGTGAGATTCTGACCCCGTTCTGAAAATAGGCTGAACTCTTAAGACCTAATCAGAAGTTTTGTTTGCTCATGTTAAAGGGTGAACTAAATGAGATACAAATTTTGGGGGAAGGAAAAGAAACTTTCAGAAGTTTATAAATATTCTAAAGATTAATTTTATATGAATTTGGAATAAACTTAACTGTTTAACTAAGGTGAACTTTACATGTCCTTCCTGAATTAAAAAGCTATAAAGAAAACTCAAGTTTAAACTAATTGTTAATGAAAGCTGGCCAGCATGACCTCCTGAAAATATGAGCAATTGTTGGTCCAATTTTCACAGATGTTAAACATTTGGTGATGTTACTTGGGGCTGCTTGAACCACATTAAAGTCCAGCCACTAGAGTGTTGAAACAGTTGGGCGCTATAATAAAATATACATAAAAAGAAATTGTGAGACATTAGGTGTTGTTTGGTGATGACATTTAGGAAATTACAATTTTTCCATACATCGTATTCACGTCTACATAAGTTGTTTAGGTATTTAAAATAAAAGTGGTATATATATCATTTGTAATTGCTACTACAGTTCTGGCAGGTGCACATAATCTAACAATATGTCAAATATGATAAATTATTGTTGAGTTACAATATAGCCTTAATAAGAGCACATCTGTTCCCACTATACAGTGTAGTGGATGCCTGATTTAAAGAGTTTACTTACTGATATTGTATTGTTGTTTAAATATTTAACAGGATCTTAGACACGAATCATAAAAAATACACAGTAGTGTATAAAAATGAAGAATCTTACTTGCAGTAATGCTTTTGCTGCTGTTAAATCTATTCATCCCATCAGGAAAGGTTCCTACATTCCTTAAACTGCCATCTGCAAATGCACATATCATGGGGGTGTCTATGCAGAGAGGGAGTTGGGAACAAAACCCAACATCACAAACACCTACTCTCTTGGTGTTGAACGTGGGAGCTCTTAAACAGCATATACAAGTCCTGGAGTATTGCTTAGGCTGAAAACTGGAAATTATTATGCCTGCTTTAACCTCAAGCCAAATACATGCATGACTTTTGCTTTCCCTACTAACCTGTCTTTCTCTGAGCCAATGAGTTTTCTGGCTTTTCCCCTTCCAGTTCTCTCCCCAGTTCTGCTGCTGGGGGAGTGAGGGAGTGGCTGTGTGGGGCTTGGCTGCTGGCTGGGTCTAAACCACAACACAAATTTACTTTTCTATCCACTGTGTTTGTTCCCTTACACACTTGTTCCAGTGCCCAGCTTCCTATTTTACTTACAAACTCCAGCTACACAGAAGTAATGCTGCTCCTAAAGACACTCATTTTTGGAAGCCCTTTTAAAAGACATGGGAGAGGACAGTCAAAAGAGATGTGGATAAGGAACCCAGAGAGCCCCTAGAGGACAGTCAAAAGAGATGTGGATAAGGAACCTAGAGAGCCCCTTGATAAAACAGACTTCTTTCAAAATGCCAGACTGAGTTTATCTAGGTGTATAGGCTGTAGAGAATAATCATGTTTCTTCAGCCACTTCTAAATGCGTTTGGGCTTTTTCTTAATTTTATTTTTGCTGGCATTTTGAGATGAGACAAATCAGGGCTCTGTGTCAGTGCTGTGAACCTTTTGCTGCCTGTTCCTTGCCTTGCTTGTCCCACTGCGTGTGCCCTAAATGTTGCTTGAAAGGGAACTGCAGGCATGCCTCACATTTGTGAGGGAAAAACATCCTCACTGTGTGGTTGCTCCTTTCAGCTTTGGATCTAACTCGGGTGTAATGCATGTGACAAACAAGCCTGTGTTCTCAGCTCAGGCTTGCTGCACTCCTGTCACAGACTCCCAGAATGTGCTGAGTTGGAGGGACACGAGGATCACGGAATCCAGCTCCTGGCCCTGCACAGGACACCCCAAGAATCACCCTGTGCCTGAGAGCATTGAATGTGTTCTAACATAAATACGTGTTCATGAAACAAGATGGAATTCAGGTTTTTCAACGCAAGTGAAAAATGGTTGGTTTGTATATTTTACCATGAAATTTCTGAAGTGTTTTTGGTGTTTTTCTTAGTTAAAGTTACTTTTGTTAGCTTTTAGTGGGTTATTAAATAATGTTGACAGTAAAATAGTTTGGGGCATTTGTAGCTGCCTGAATCATCTGATTCTTTTAGTTATGTAATTGGCAAATCTTGAAGGGCCTAAATGACATAAGAGATATTTCCAATAATTATTTTAATTATTTTATAAATTGCTAAGGAAAAGATGGTTGTGCTTGCTAGTGCTACTGATTTGCAGCTTTTCTCATTTCTTGAGAAATAGTATTATTTTAAAATTCACTTCTGAAATGTGGTTATCAATTGTTTGAAGAATATGATCTTTTTTTTTCCTTGTTGGTCTTAATTTTTTCGTTGAACATAAAATACCTTGTGCCTCTCTCGGGCATTGTAGATCATAACTGTATGCCCTTCATGCTTTATTATGCAATTTAGTTTTTAATATTTTTCATTTATTAGCAATGAAATGACTTCAGAGAAAAAAAAATCAGTTAAGAGGCTAAAATCACTATTAAGATGAAAATTTTAGTTCATTATAGTAAGTTTTCTTTTTTTTCCCTCTAAGATGGATTTAGTTGTGATGATACTTGGCTCAATTTTGAATACTTAAAGGAAGCTCCTCTGTTTTTCCCAAAACTTAACAACCTTCAGAATTCCTAGATAATATAAATTTCTTGCTTGGTAACAATTTTTGGAATCGCCTGACAAAAATTTTTCATGTAAGAGATCAACTACTACGTTTTGTAACTGTTCAGTAGAATTTTTCACCAGATCATAGACTCATTTGCTTATTCTTTCAGAGTTGATAATTTTTAAGACTTAATACATAAATTTAGTGCACTGGCTTGGTGGCGTGATTAAATATCTGCTTTGGATGTTATTTTATACTTTTATCAGACCAGTTTCACTATCATAAGCTTCTTTAAAGTTTTGCTTTGTGACTAGGAGGAATCTGACCTTGCTCATTCTGAAAATTAGAGTGTTGCTATATTTCTAAACATATAAAGCGTGGATTTTATCAGAAAAAGTGTATTGAAATTTGCTGATAACCTTGTATGGAAAATAACTACCAGGAGTAGGCTCAAATGCATGTCAAGTAAAATGAACTAAAAATAAATGATGGTTGATTTGTGATTATTTTTCTTACTTTAACTGCAATTTAATAGAGGCAGTTGAAGATTCCCTTATTAGTCACTGATTTGAAAGTTGAAACAACATTTTTATAAAGCTACTTTGCCTTTTGTCATACTTTGTTTTTCAAGGGAAAAAAACCCCTAATCTCAGTGTTTATTCATGTTAGCTACATTTCATAATTTGAAAAATACTCTAAATACTACTAGGTTAGAGGACTTATTGGACATGATAATCACTAGTATTTAAGTTTATTTCACAAAAGTCAAAACACAAAAAAGGTTTTAAATATCTGAAATTAAGATTTTTTAATTTTTTGGGTCTGAGACTTATACTCTAAAATATTAATAATATTAATAAATTCAGTGTTGTTTAAGACATTGCAAGTGTAGTTTTAGTAGCATTGCCTAGAGATATGGTCTATGTTCGATGCTTAATTTTTGTAAGCGTTGTCCTAATAGTGATAAAACCTGTGTGTTATTGACATGGAAGAACAATACAGCAAAGCAGTTTAGTGGTATTCTCCTTGCTTCCATGACACTTCACTGCATCACCTGCATGAAGATTGAATTACTTGAGAAAACAGCTGACATGGATAATGGATACTGGAAACCTGAATTGGGATCCCTTACATATTTAGGAGATGAGACTTTAAGTTGCAGTATCCAAGGCTGATGTAGTATTGGAACATTAGTACGTTTATCTGAAAGGCCACATTAATTACAATACCCACAGGTATCAATCCAAAGCATTTAACAACTTCCTGTGACTTCATACTTTAATAAGGACATGTTTTCTATTTTTCCTGTAAAAGTTGGGTATGAGGAAAAGTTCTTGCTATTTTTTTTTCAGCTCCAAACATGTAATGGAGCTTGTCTTTGAACAGATAGTAAGCCAAAGTGCTTTTTCATCTAAAACGTTGAATGTGTTCTCTTTTAGCCTAACTGCATAGAACAGCTATTTTATATTTTTATGGGCTTTTTGGTTTTGCTTGTCACAGCTACTGGTATTAGTTCACTAGTAAATAATGACTTCTCTTTATTAAGACAGACAGATGACTTATTACGCATCATGAGTGATCAGAAATCTCTTTAGAGTCATATTTTTAATGCAAGCATTCCCTTTGATGTTTTTTCTTTTCTGTTTGCTTTGTGTGTCCAATGAGATATACAGCCAACTCTTGTAGGTGAACTCATTCATCAGCTGTGATTTGACACTGACAGCTCAGTTCTCTTTTTTCTCTCTGTAGAACTCTTGACCAACTTAAATGCAAGCCCACCTACACCTTTGATGAATAACAGTTGCATGCAAAGATGCATTATTTAAGTCATTGCTCCTTGTGTTGCAAGTGGTGCTGGTTGATCCTGAATGGTTCTCAGTAAAGAAACGATTGAATGCCATGGTCCTTGGTGAGATATCAGCTCAGTGATTCGCCTCCTCCTGTTTCAAAGCATGCAGACCAGCACTGCCAGCACTGGGATTGGAAACTCTGGGACTTAGCCCTGAGCTATTCCACAGGCAGAAGGTTGTTCCTGGAGATGTGATTGGCAAAAAATGCCTCCAAAAAAAAAAAAAAAAAAACAAACCAAACCATCAGGAAAAACGACTGTGTACCTCAATAAGAGAAACATTTGGCATTTCCTGGAAACAGTGTTGCCTGTTTTTCAGCTCTTTAATGTCAATATTAAAAAACAAAGAAAACATGTTAGCATCTGTTAGGATACCTCCCTAGTTTATAGCATCAGAAATTGTATGGATAATGATCCATTATACCAACTGCTTCTACAGTCCAGTAAATTGCATGATCAATAATGCACATACTGCTTTTCTATAATATCTTATAACAGCTTCTAATAATTTATTAATGCTTTATCTAATATATCCAGTATTTTATCTTTTTCATGCTAATAAAACAGATGATACTGAAGATTTTGCATCTTGCCTTGTAGTCCTGGGTTTCAGGAGTTCCCATGATTGGAAGTGTTGCTTTACACTAATTGAAATATGATTCTTAAAGCTTTCGGGGGAATTTTGGTTTTTGTCTCTTTGTGAAATGGACATTATCAGAATATGTCTGTGGCTAGTCATCTGAACCATTGTCGATACTTAAACTGTGTTTGCATATTTCTAATCTCTGCCCTAGCACTTGTGTTCTTGATAAAAGCATGCAACCCCCTGCCATGCACACTGGTTTTGAATGCAGGTAGATCTGATCTGGGATTCAGGGGAAAGCATGTACTTTACAACACTGCTCAGACAGGGCTGATGAGGGTGATAGGGAAAACAGTATGATCAAACAATTCTGCAGACAGGCTCTTGTGTTGTATGCTACGGCCTGCTATGGCAACCTGCTGCTCTGCATTAGGGTTTTTATAATAACAATCAATTGTAGATTGTTGAGGTTAAATATTAGCTTGAAAGCTATTAAAATTTGCAATATATTGTTTATCTATTTGATGAAGTTGAAAAACAGTAAGTTAAGAGAGCCTGCAAAGCTTGCTTTTTTATTTTCTGCAGTTTTATCAGCTGGCCTGATAAAAGGTATAAAATGCACTTTGCATTTTTTCATGTGTAACTTCCTTTGATAAACCAGTGTCCTCTGGTGGCAAATTTACCCATTGAAAGTGTATAGGAAAGCTGTATGAATTAATATACAGGCCTAGAATGCATGTGTAAGTTACAGTACTCTCTCTTCAAAGTTCTGGGAAGGAAGTGAGCAATGCAGCTTAAGTACTCACTGGGTTAATTTTGGCTTTTCCTCATAGACACCGCTGCTCTGGTTACCAATCCTTGTGTTCCTATGTAAGATGTGAGACTCTACCCCTTTGCAGTTTGTTATTGTTGCATCAGGAGGGGTCTCAGTGCCTTTGCTGTGAGGGGAAAACAAAACTATTTTGTAAGAAATCCATTTAAAGCAATTATCTTGCTTAGGTGCATAACTTCCATCTTTGGTAGCTACTTAGTGTAACAATATATTTTTTTAGTTTTTTGTTCTCTTGAAGTCTGATCCTCTTTTCTTACATTTTTTAATTTTGCCTTAGACAGTGCCTCTTGAATCAGGAGAGGTAGAGATTTTGCATATTTTTAAAGTATTGGAATTCTATCATTCTATGAAATGACACATTCCCCTGAGGATGAGGTTTTTAAGACTGCTGCCCCATTCTTAGAGAAGGAGACACATCTGACAATCTAGAGCCATCAGTCCTGCTGTCTGCCTGTGTCCACTCATGATCATGCAGCTACAGCATGTGGAAATCCCTCAGCACCATGGTTCATAGCTCCTCACTTGCATCTCTTGCAACCCCAGTGTTATGATAGAGGATTTATCCAGATTGTGTCCTATATATTATATAGGAAATGAGCAGAATAGATTAAAACAACGATGTTGTGGTTGATGGATATAAATATGTCTGTTGCTGTGAGAACTGAAATGTAGGTTCTGCACTGAGTTATTAAAGATGCTAACTTGGATCCCATAGTTGCCTACTTGTTTGCACATGGTGACTTCTGCAGTTGCTCATGTTCAGTTTTATGTTTCTGTCTTACTGCCTCTCTGACAGTCACTGGCTCTTTTGATTCATGTTGATTCAAAGAAATATTTGAGATAAAATTGGTATGCCATTGTGTATTGTTAACTTGAGCTGGTGTTGGGGCTGAAATGTTAGTGTGACATTTTTGAGTATGACTTCTTTTGAACTTCTGATATATTTATATTTTATTTTTAAATGAACTTAAGCTTCTTAAATTAATTCCAAAGCCAAATGCCATCAAGTCTCATCACCAGTCACTTAGATTCCTAATTAACTTATACTCCACAGACCCATTTCTTTGCTTATATTTCTTTCAAGTTTCTCTAATGTACTGTGAGTTACACTGGAAGGAACAATAAGATTTAAAGGAAGAATTAATTTAGAAAGTTGGGACTAGAACAGATAAGGGAAAATGAGAAAAAGCAGCTTAGTATTTTGTCTTGTAAATGGCCTTGCTCTGGTAGACCCAGGAACCCATTTATTCAAAGAAAGGAGGAGTGTTAATGAAATAGATCATGAGTATAGCTATTACGGTAATGAATTTTAACACTCTGTTATATGATATTTTATTTATGAGCTTCCTGATTATTCAGATAAAGACAAGAAGTTTATAGCACTAGATTGTCGTATTTTCATAAACATATCCAGTAGTTTAATAAACATAATTTATTTTTTCTCCTTAAAAATCAGCAAAATTTATGAGAGATTATCTTAGGGTTAATGAAGTCTAACATTAAGGAAATATTACCCTATAATATTGGAGCCTTCAGTGCTAGAGTTGTAATTGCTTAATGCTTTTTTCTACAGGCTATTTTTATATAGTACATGCTTTGTGCCATTAATCCTATTTTAACATGTTACTCTTAAGCCAATTCATTGGAAAATATATATCCATGTTTATATTTTTCACTCAGTGCCTTCATTAGAAGATGTAATACAATTTTGATAGAAGAGTTTTGTAAGAAGTGCAGCATGTATCTTTTCAAGTACATTGTTATACTGGGAGATTACTATCCTCTCTTTAAAAACACTGGAATATCTAGAAACTCCTGTGGTTAAATTTCTTTGAGATCCTGTCAGTAACCTCTTAAAAATTTACACTTACAATGGAATCTACAGTAGAAGAAAATTCCCAAGCATAAATAAAGTCTCAGAGGTGTTAGTGTGTGAATCTTGTTAATTAGCAGCACAGTATTTATCTTAATGACATCTTCAAAATGTAAGTTTGAAGGCATATGGCAGAAAAGGGAGCGCCCCAGAGATGCATTTCTTAAAAGAACCCTCCCAAGGAAAAAGTGCAACATATTTTGTTATTTCACGTAATAAAAACACTTCTTGTGAACAGCTCAACCATTGAAAAGAGTTAATATTTTTTATGAATGATTTTTCTACGTAAAAAGTGTATTTTAATTTGTAATAACAAAACAGCATATGCAACATACTGACTAATCCTACTGTATGGATTAGCATGGCAGAATTGTTTGTGGAGTTGTATCAGTAATGCATTACATGAATTGCAGTTATTACATATGACTCACAGCAATAATTTAGGGTGATCTGAACAGATAGTTCATCCTCTGGTTTTTAAATAGATACATTTTTCAGGCTACAAATATGATGAAAAGTATATTTTGCAATTTGAATCCGTTATGAAGGTAAATATTGAGTTAGTGTATTTCGATAAATTGCGTCAGTGTCCACTGAATGACAATTTAATTTGCTGTGACTGGTAACCTTGTTCTTTCATGCCTTGTGTGGCATGTTAGGGAGAAGGTACACAAAGGAATAGTGGGAAGTTGGGAAGCAACTGGCAGGTAGGTTTGCATTTTTTCAGGTTAATTCACTTGATGAAAAGCTGCTGTATGTGATGTGTCATATATCAAAGGCAGGGCATCAGTAATCTTTGCTCAAGGGCACAGGTAACAGACAGAAAGACATGTGAATGAGATGGAAAAAAGCAACTCATCCTTTTCTGCTAACACCATGAAGGAGATAAAGGAAGATTTATGAGTCATCTTGGACCACATACCAGCCAGAAGCATACAGTATTTTTCACATGTTCCAAAAATTGGTGGTAGAAGGTAATCAGACTGTCACAATGTCCATCAGGTACTTTAAGAAGAAATTGGGTCCTTTGGGCTTTTGATTGCATAGTCAGCTTTTTCTTTATGCTGCAATAGTTTTACTTTTTCCAAGACAAGTAATTTTTAAGTAAAAGAATTCTACCTACGTGTTTAAATGCTTTCAGTTGTTAGCATTACTAATGTCAACCAAAATAGTAACAAGCCAATGGTCTGCTAAGGGCTGATGCTTTGCTTTAGCTTCAGACTTTGAGGTAACCTATTTTATAGAACCATACATTATGGGGATTTCCTAGTGTACAAAAATATATCCAAAAGTAGTTATAGCTAATACGAGGAAAACATTTTTTATACTGAGAAAGTTGGAAAGTCATCTGATGATTTCACGTGAGGGTGAATATTGATGTGTGGCGTTTCGTTAATAATTAATGTATTCTAAGAAAATGAGGAAACCATAATGGATGGAAAACTTTATTATATTTTTTTTTTATTATTTCACAACAAAGGATG
This sequence comes from Cinclus cinclus, assembly GCF_963662255.1. Taxonomy (NCBI): domain Eukaryota; kingdom Metazoa; phylum Chordata; class Aves; order Passeriformes; family Cinclidae; genus Cinclus; species Cinclus cinclus. Next base: position 22,106,168 of record NC_085052.1, read on the forward strand.
CCAGTGTGATATTTAATACTTGGCCATCAGAACTATTTGTTATCAGGACTTGATAGCTAAAACTATAATTTTGTTAAAACTGATTGCAAATTCCTTCCTGAGCACTGATCCTGTACATCACACAGGTCTGAGTCAATCAGCTGGACTATTTTTGCAGAGGAGCAAAGGGGTGTGGAATTGAACTGACCTGCCAACACTTTGCATATGCAGATTTTAAAGTGCAGATATTCATTTGCATTCAGCTTTCAATTAAGCAGTATTTTTGGAATCTTTCACTTTTTCCTAGTGACTTTTCTATTGCTCCCGTTTTTTTGTTTTTTCCCCCATTTCTGATGAATTGTCATTTCTGAGTAACTATTGCGTATTCTTGTCGTTATTCACGTTGCTCACGTTTCAGTTTGAAGTAACTCGCATCGTTCCAGCTATTTGTCCACTTCCCGCGGTTTGGTGGGTGCTGTGGGTCCCTGCAGAAGCTGTTTGCTCTGGTGGAGCTCACCCCCTGCCTCTCCCACTGCACTGGGTGCCCCTTGGGGGGCACAGAGCCTGTCCTGTCTGCCTGCCCTGCACCCAAGGCGTGGGAGCTGAGCTGAGTTTGAAGCCTTACAATGGACAGCTTTTTGCAGCACTCTCTCAAGTCTAGCAACTGACCTCTGGGACCACTGCCAGCCCTTTCTGCTCTCCTGCAGCCTTCTCAGAACTGCAGCTGTTCTTGATGCTCTGGGTCAATAGTTAACTCCTCAGAAGTAGATGTTAACACAAACAAGTAGACAAAACTTTACACGGTACTGTAAAACGTGATTGCTCCCCAATTACTGATGTTGGAGGTGCGTTTTCTAAACAAAATTATATAGTCAACACACATTTATGTGCTTCAGTCTCATAAATGCTAGTTTAGGCTTAGAACAGTGACTTCTGGAAAATGGGATTTCTATGAACAGTTTCCCTTCAGCTTCCTGAGTCAGTTTTTTGTACTGGCCTGGTCCCACAGTCATGATAGACGTGGTAGTCAATTCTGACAAAAAGCTCTTCTGTGTTTTGGGTTTTCTTCCTCCCTTTTTCAAAATGAAGAAAAACCCATTTTAAGTTTGTCCTTTCTTAAATCCTGTCACTTCATTTGGGTGATGAAGTGAGGGACTATTTCCTCTTTGTGGCATTGTGGGAAGGGAGGTGGGTCTAGTCTCTATCCGGCTCCATCCATCTTTCTTGTTGTCCCTTTTGTTTTGTCACTGTACAACTTGAGAATAAGTGTAAACATGTATTTCCAGCTTCTTTAAAGGAAACACTTTACTGCCTTTTTTTTTTTTGTCTTTCCTCTCTCGTTGTTGTGCCAGAAGTCAAAAACTGAATGTCTATTGCAACTTTATGATATGTTTTGGAGATTCTGTATGATTCATGTAAAGCAAGAGAAAATAGTTTAGAGCAACTGTTTCTGAACAGCTCAGAGCAAGAAGGGTACGTGAACAAACTTGCAGTACAGAAATACAGAGAGCCAAGGCACTTTCATAGCTAGCAGTGCTTGACTGGCAATCATGTACTTGAGCTTCCCCTTGCTGCTCTACAATTGACTAACATTTCCATGACCCTTCTCCAAAGCACTTCAGCTGTGTGTGCCCTGAAATCTCTGGAATGGGGAGTTCTGATTCTTAATAGTCAATAATATCTCCAGAGACTTGAGCATAAATAATTCACCAGCTTCAGGTTCTGAATTGGTCAGTGATAATAGTCACAGTTAAGAGACTCTAGTATCTTCCTTATGGTCTTTGAAAAATGCTTCATCAAACTGTATTAAAAACTTCATCAGGTTATTCAGCATTGGCTTCTTTCTACAGACTCGGAGTTGCCTACCGCTATCCATTACAATTTTATTTATTTTTTTTTTACATTAGTTACAGGAAATCTTTTCTGAGACCAGAGCTATAAGAATTTGTTGACCCTTCATGATGTACCTATTATTTTAGTTCACTGTTTTCAGTTACTTTGAAGTAACTGATCTTTCATAATGGCAAAGAAGCTGTTTTAAAAAGCATCTCATGCTAGATTTTCTGAGGCCTTTCTGGAGAGAAGCTAAGTGCCAGGAAGAGTTCCACTCAGTTTGTGGACTTAGTCCCTGGGAAGGTGTCTCACCTTCTTTCCTGTTCTATGGCCATTTGAGGGTGCGGATGTATTTGAAATATCACCTGCTTTAGTTCCTTAATTGTAGGTCAAAATTCAATAATATCTCAGAACTTTTTTTTTTTTTTTATTTAAAGCTGAGGGTTCTGAACAGAGCATGCAGATCTCAGCACAGTTTTTATATGCGGAATAGCTGATTTCCTGGGACCCCAGACAGGTGTATGTATTTTTTTTTTTCTTAAAGGTGCAATGAAAGAAATGAGAAAATAATTATTGAATCAATTTAAGCTGAGATTTTTTTAGTGCATGCAGGTTGATGCAATAATGTGTTGCAATACAGTAATTTTTGATTACTCACCATAATTCACTAGTGGCTAAAACAAATTAAAGAATCACTTTTAGCTTGATAAACTTAAGGAGAGAGATTTTTCTTTGACTGGGCTCATGTTATGTATGGGTTTATATATGTGCAGTGTAGCATAGCAGAGGCTGTGTGCGTGCTGGGGCAGCTGACTGGTGGTCAGATGATCCCTCTTGTGATGTTGAAGAGGTGCAGAAGGACTGCAGTGTAAATGCCATTTTTATGTCAGGGAATCAGGGGGGTGGGTGAATGTGGAGAAAAGAAGCTAATTCTGGTCTCAAATTGATTCAGTGATTAAGTCCATTTTTGGGTCTATGTATGGGGTATTTTCCAAATTGTCCAGAGGTCTAAATCTAAGGAATATGCACACTCTTGTGAAGGTTGCATATTTAGTCAGTAGGAGAGGTTTGTGAAATGGCATTTGTGTCAGCATGCCAAATCACTTGTTGGAGCAATGTTCCCTGATTTTCTGTATGGGCATGGAGCTCAGCTTTGCTCTAGGCTGGGCTCTAAATTTATCTGCTAGACCTCCTTGTGTGGTATAGCAGTATTTTGTCAGGTAGTACAAACTAAACAAGATTGGGCTTGATTAGCCCTGGGAAGGGAAACCCAGTGTTTTCTGAAGGAAGTTGCCCTAGTGATTAGGTGGGTGAGCTCTTCTCTTAGAAGTTTGCTTTGGTGGGCATTGGAGAACAACTTTATTATGTGCTGTCTTTTAAGCCATATTCTGAGTAATCACTTCTAGACTATATCACTCTTAAAAAAAACCAAACCAAAAACTATCAAAAAACCCATGGGTGTTTTGATTAAATACCCTGAGCAAATACATAAATCATACCTACTTAAGCACTTTCCATACAGTCAGTTTTAATTTCCTGAGTCTCCCATTTCATCCCCCATGTGTGGTACTCCACTATTGCATACACTCTAGTAGCTGTAGTATTGTTGCATCTTCTAGTAGTAGATGAAATTTTCCCATTCCTTTTGAAGTAAGTAATATAGTTTGAGATACTGTAGAGTGGAAGAAGTAAATGTAATGAAGACACAGTTTTGCAATTAAGTAGGTTTATCTCAGTGATGAGAACTTTTAGACTACTGACAGATTAGTGCTTTTTCACTAGTCAAGATGTACTGTTTTCTGGCCTTAGATTTTTATTTTTCCTTAGAAATTGAACTGTTTTGAGGAAAAAAAAATAACATTATTTTTGGTAAAATAGCCTGCAATTTTAAATGTGTTTGTGAAGGTAGGGAGGGATTACTGTAGCATAAAGCGTCTCATTAAAAAGATTTTCCACAAATATGCTGTAAGGTTTACTGTTGCTAGTGGTTGTCAGATGTACCAGCAGCAACATGCTAATGGAGCAAATGTCACTAGAATGATGTTAACCTGGGTTTCTCACTGGAAATCGATTTGGTGGTTTCATTCCATTTCATAGGCAGCAAATTTGAAAAACAGGAACTGAATATGGTTGGTGCAATTGAATTTTTAAGTCACCCTTGTAAGTCAGATTTATAAAGAAATGTGGAAATCCCTTAATTGTAACAAGTTCCCCAAATGTAAAAGGACTATCTGGCAGAGAAAATTGGCAGTGTGCTGGTGATCAGGTATAACAGCTGGAACACTTCTATTCAAAGTACTTTAGGAGCAATAAACCTAATAATTTATCCACAAACTGCTGTGATAGCTGTAATTCTGCTTTGTTACAATCTCTTTTCTCTATACTTATATATGTTCTATATATTTATATTTTGGCCTAACATTCTTACAAATATGAAAGAGATTAATGCTATTTTTGATACACGTGTGAAGCTTTTTGTGTCAAAATATTTTCTCCAACATTTAGGATAATTAGTGTATTTTTTATGATACTGAGAATTCCTTTATGAATTGCTGTTTGTTGCTAGTTCATTTCCATGTTAATTTTCTGTCTTTCAATCTCTTACTGTGTTGGTGTGTGGTGCATCTTGGAAAAGGTAGGTGTGATGACACTTCACTGATTAGGTAAATGCAATGACTGTAGATTTGGTTTTCTTCTCTTGATCTCTTTATAGAGGTGGCATCTACTAAATATTGCTTACATTTTTCCATGTGTATTCAGTATGTAAACCAAATCTTCTGGTAAAGAGCAGGACTCATTACTGAGTTATATAGAAATTGATTTCTTTTCCTGTGGACCTCTTATTAAAAAGACCAAAAAAATCTAATTGCTCTTTTTTAAGACCTCTCAGGGTAATAATTTTAAATGTAAGTGGTTGATCTTGAAGTGCATTATAAGTCAGTATTGTTCAACATGGCAGTTCATTGATGGTGGTATTTAATTATGTCCATGCTGTCAACCTCTGCAGTCCTTATTGCTTTGTTGTAGATCAGATACAAAGTATGAAGTTTTCAAAGCTGTAGAGATGAAAGAGTAAACATATTCAAACAGTTCATTCAAGTATGCTTAAGGAAAAAAAAAAGATAGTAGTAGAGCATGTGAAGACGCCTATGAAAACCTGAAAGCATTTTTTCTTTTGATTACGGTGGCAGCGTTAGAGTTCTATCACAGATTAATCTTTATTTAAAATGGAAGAATGCCAGAGAGAGCGTATGATCTAGTAGTTGATTAAATAAAGTTCAAGCCTGTAAATCTGTGTTTATTTACCATTATTAGATACATGAACAAAACCATAATTTTTTTATGAGGAAGTGCACGTGAAATTGAAGAAACTACAGTACAAGGCTTGATTTGCTTTGTTTTTTCTTGTGGAAAATTGGCTCCAAACTGAATTAGCTTGTTCCTATATTCATTCTGGAATATATCCTTTTGGCTACTTTTGGACAAAAGGTGCTGGAATAGAGACTTTTGCTCTGACCCAGTAAAGGTATTCTTACACCACAGTTTTTCTTGTATGGGATAGGAAGCCAGAGTGAATCCGATCTTGAACCAAACCCCCACAAGTTGCTAATGCTAGATTTTTTTCCTGTATCGGTTGTTTTTTTTTTATGATGTGAGGTTGTTCCTAATAATTAGAACAAACTATTTAAAAATCACAAACCAGCTGTCTATTTAGAAATTAATAAGTGTGCTGGTTTTGTTCTTTTCCACAACCACAGAATCCCTTCCACAACCCTGAAATTTGCTGACTCAGTAAACAACTAAAAATGCGATATTGAATGATGGCTGTTGTCTTGATGGTATTACAGAGATGTTGTAAATATATAGCCACCTCCACATTTGACAGACATCAGGAGGGGGTGCACTTCTGTCCTTCTTCCTGTTATTTCTTCCCTTTCTTTTGCATGGAGAGTCAAATGAGTTTGTCTGTTTACCCCTGTAACGCTGTTGGCACTCTGGATTTGCAAAGCTTCCTCGTTTTCCTCCTGGTAGCAGTCGCCTCTGTTTCTGTGCCACTAATCTTGTGTTATGGGTTTCAGAAATGGGAAGAATCTGGGAAGCAAATTATTTGGGCAGTGGGAAAAGCAAAGATTGCTACCCCAAGCCATGCTTTTCTTCAGGAGTAATGTTGGCTCTGTATCCCTCTCCAGCCTTGCTAACTGAATGTTATGTTTCTGTGAAGTTATGTGGCAGAGCTACCCCATTAGAAAACTCCAAAGAGAGTTCATTGCTGGGGAGAATCTTTTTTGAATGGCTTAATATGGCTGCCTAATACAATGATAAACAGAAGTTCTGTGAAATTCCAGAAGATTGAGTTTTAGTATCAGGAAAATATCAAATTATATTATGCAGCACAATATTAATTCCCAGTGCCACACCCTAGGCAAAAAGAAATTGGGGAGGAATGCTGCTCTGGCAGGGAGAATTGTTCATATTATTTATTAGTGGAGTTTAATTGTAACATTACTGCTAGTAGAGAAGTTGGGCATCAAAAGTAGCATCAAAAATAACTTTTTAAAGTGATATATGCATCTGTGTGCTGAATCTGATTAAGATCTTTGAAACATGCAAGTAAAGACATAAATGTTTCAACATGTGATAGATTTATTTTTGAAAACATTTAGCATTGAAAGCTGAGACCTGGTGTACATATTTTATCTTGATTTCTAATTTTTATTTGGAAAAATAAATTAATGACTATTTTTTAGGATACTTGTGGTTGTAAATTCTGTCCAAAAGAGCATCTGAACATTCACTACTTACTGCCCATTATCAGGCAGCTGCTTTTGGCCAGCTTTCATCTCCTCTTTCCCTCTCTCACTCCTTTTTTATTTTTTCTAAAGTAATAAAGTAGGAAGTGACAGAGGGATCAGCTTAAAGTAACAAACATATTGGCTTTGATTTTGTATGTGATACTGCAAATGCAACTTCCATTTCACATTACTGTCAACAGAAATCACATTAGTGCGGAAGCAGCAGCCCTTGCTCTGGGATTTCCCTGACTGGTGTTTGGGGATGTTGTGTAAGGGAGGACGCCCTTCTCAACCAAAGGGTCACTTTGCTGCTGAGTTCTCTTTATTTTTAGTAATAACATCCAATACAATTGAAAGTGGGGTCAAGGTGAGGCTAGGACACTTTCAAGAAGAGGACTAGGGAGAAACAACAAACAGATGTTCTTTGATGATAACTGTTGAAGAGAGAGGATTTGGCTGAGAGATCTGTAGCTTTCACTTGTTGAGAGCCTTTAACTTGAGCCAGTGGTGCTGTTTTTCACCCCCCAGAGTAGTAGTGTACCTGCTGTTGCTATCAAGCCACTTGCCAACAGTGGCATCTGTTCAGTGTAGACATCAAGAATTTGAATGTCAATATCTTTTCCTTGAAATGAATGGGAAAGTATTTGTCACTCAGCAGCAATCATTCTTCAAATAAAAGGTTAGCCAGACAGAGCCCTTAATCAAAGAGTCGGTCTTTTCTGTCAGCAGTGCCTTTTAAATAGCAATGATGAAGGCTGGCTGTCAGTGAATGACTTGATGAGCTAGGTGATTGATCTGCATAAATCATTTTCTTTTAACATTGTCAGTGAAAAGTAAATTGGTGGGATTTTGGGGGGTATTAGCTATATTGACATTAATATATAATATTTTAGCTGTGTTCTTAGTCTCAGAGTTTCCATTAAAAAGTGAAAATTACATAGGATCTTAGCCTATATTATCCTAATGATGAAGTATTATTGTTATTGCAATTACCATGCACATTAAATCCAAAAGTTGAACATGTAACAGATTTTATGAGCTGCAAGAGAAATATTGTTAGTAAAGGAATTAGGAGGAAGCTTTATCATTTAGTTAAATTTGCAAAAGCTTTTGATATGAAAGGCAAAAATCAGCAGTGTGGTTTAGAAGTATAAGCTTGACATCTTAATTATGTTATCTGCTTCAAAAATAACAATAGATGCAACTTCCCAAATATTGGAAAATCTTATATATTGAGGGCTTTATTGTCACAGTAAAGTGCATTCTCTGTCAGCTTCTCTGGCTTAATTTCACTGCTTTTGATGTAGTGAATTTTTTTGGTTTCCTTTTGTTTTAAGGAGTGTCTGGGGCATACATTACTGACTATTGTGGTGTTGCCCAGCATGTGCTGCTTCTATTAATAGTACTAGAAGTCTACCTCTCATTTGAACTAAATCTGTGGAGTGAAGGGGTCTTAGGTATGACTTGCATCTTTTTATTTGTGTGCTTTAGAAATCTGTTCCTGAATACCTCTTGGGGTTAGTAAGAGATTGTTGCTTGTGAGGCTAGAAAATACTGGTTACTCTAGACACAGTTCAAATCATCACTTAGTTGCTCTTTTCCCCCTGTCTTCAGATGAGTTTTTATTTTTGGAGTGGATGTTCAAAAACCTGTGAAGTAACACTCACATGCACACCTCCCCACCTCCACCCTGTCCCCAAAGGCCCAGAATGACCAGCTGGATGGCATTCACTGTGTGTGAAGTCTTATTCAACATACACATAGACACTCAGCAAAAGACCTGTTGCAGAGGAATCTGCATTCATGGAGCTCATGGATGATTTTTCAGCTTTTTAATCTGGTTTTGTAAAAAGGTTTATTTATATTATGTGAATTGCTGCTGCCACCCTCCAACGTCGTTATACAGGACCTGAGCCATCAGGACTGAGAAATCCAATAAACACAAAAGAAGGTTCTCTCCTTCCCCTCCTCTCTTCTCTACCCATTTGAACACATGATTTTATTGATTAAGTACTAAAGATTTTGAAAAGGTGCTTTATATGTCTTCATGCCCTTCCTGTCTACCTGGTGTATCAAATTGTGTAAAAGGACCTATTTAAACTGTGACATTTATAATTTTTTGAGGTAATTCCCAGCTAGCATTCTTGGATAACTATATGCACATCTCTTTAGGTAGGAATGGAGTTTGGATGTGTTGGGGTGGATAGGAGTGAACAAATACACAATTTGCCAGTGTGAACTTGGCTGAAGAGAATAAATTCTGTGATGTTTCTTGATTTACACTTCTGTGGGTGTTTTTTTTTTTTGTTTTGTTTTTTTTTTTTTTTTTTTTGCTTTCCCCCAGAATGGATGTATTTAAGATATAGCTTAGAGTTATTGTCACTGAAGAGTACTGAATAAGTAGTTGCAGAATGACTGTTGAAACTTATTTTTTCATGTTGTTCTTAATTTCATTTTTTGGGGGCTCTTAGCACATGTGACAAAAGCTTGATCTTGTTGATCGTATCCATGAGTTCTGTCCTCTTACTGTGTGTGGTGTTACAAATCAGAAGCACCCACTTTGGTTACAGATCTTGCAGTTGAATAAACTGCTGACCCAAATGACAGCAACAATCTTCTTGTTCTGTGCTTCAGAATTTGTTTGTTTACAGACCCACAATGGACAGACTTCTGATATACCAAACTTTATCTGAATTTTCTTTTTCATCTCCAGCAAATGATGCAATCGTTTGCTATTTACTGGATTACCAAAGTCCTTAAGTTCCATAGCCTTTGTTTATACTCTCTCAATTTTTTGTCCCTTTAACTAATAGCTTGGCAGTATCCTGCTAAGTTTTGCTCAAGCTTTTAATCCTATCACCTCTCTCTTATCAGTTATTTGTTGAACCTTTGATTGTATGCCTTTATCTAAAATCAATGATCTCCATGGCAAAAGGTAAAATTTAGGGCTTCCTGTAATTAATCTGTTTTTCCACAGCTTCTTTTTTTCCCAGTCTTACTCCTGCAAGTCTTTCTCTGACTTATTTGAGAAGGAAAGCCAGTGGTAAATATATTTTCTTGATTCCATTGCTCTCTTCAACCTTTTTGTTCAGTGTTGCTGTGGAATTCGTACAGTATTCCCTACCTCAATCACAAGTTTACTGTTATTCTTTTTGGGTATATTGCCATCAGCTATTAGGTTTCATTAGCCACTTAAAGCAGTGAAATTGCTGAATAACCTCTCTCTTAGAACCAAAAAACTTCAAGGAAAAAAATCCAAGATGAATGGAGATGGTGAGGGATTTTGTTAAGAGAGCATTGCGCAGCACCTTGGCCAGGATGCGGGAATAAGGCAAGTAGCCCAGGAGAATGGAGGTGTGGTTTTGAGAAACGTTCAGGGCAGTAGCTCGGGGTGCAGCTGCGGTGGGAGCCCAGTCAAGAGGTCCTGAGCTGCCAACGCTTTGCATTATGAAGGGCTCGGGGAGCTGTGTCCAAACCAGGGACATCACTCGGGGTCACGGCAGGAGCCAAGGGCTCAGGAGGAAGAGTGAGACTTTCCCCTTCTTGGACTGGGAGGGAATCAAAGGCACCAGTCTGAGTTATTTCTGTGTTATTGCACCTTGATTAAATTACTTTATGCAATAAGAACTGTGAGATTCTGCAAAGAGAAACCTGGTCTGTCTGGGATGTGTGGGGAGTTAAGCAGGGACCTGTCAGCTCATTGGAGCCATCCCTGCCTCCTCTGTAGTCAGACAGGGAAGTTGCCTTAATATAAAAATGCTCAGTGAGCTCCTCTGGTGAAATCTGTGTCTGTAGTAGAGTCTTTAAAATTACTGTACTACCTAAGAAATACTTCACATCTAATACAAATGCATAGTCTGCTTTTGGTGGATGTGAAACTGCAATGTTTCATAAAGGTTTTCAGTTTCATTATTAGTACCATTGATACTGTCTTCATGTAAATGTCTGTATTACTGTAGCTTGATCTTTAAGAAAGAAACTTATCTGTGTCTTCATAGCATTGCATTTTATACGTTTAGCAAGAAAAACATCTGCTAACTTTAAATATTGATAACTTTGTGTAGCACAGGGCAATTCTTTCCTAGAATCTTTACATTCCTACTTCCTGCTGCTTTAGACCATGACTGCACACCAGTGTAGACATCTGCACTGTAAGGCAAAACTTGGGTATGATATATATTGTATAGGATGGTTCATGTTAAAGCAACATTTTAATATTTTGAAACAATATTCAATTAATTGATCGCTGAGTTGTGACAGATTAAGTAGTGGGAATTTGATTACAACACAGCTTCTGTGGATCTGTTTTTAAGACAGTAACTGCAGATACTCTGGGACATCTTTCTGTGTGCATGTGTCATGATCTCAAACCAGTTTTTCCTGTGTAAATTGAACAGTATATGTTTATTTCAATTTTTTTAGAAGCCGACCTGTTAGTTATTTAAGTATTGTAGTGCATGCAATACTGAGTTTGAATGTTTATTTTTTACAGACTAATTATAAGCAATAAACTCTAACACCTCATCAAATTTCTGTTCAGCAATGACCCCCTGATTGTAAGGGAGTTTTGGCCTAAGACTCTGGTCAGTTCAGTCAGCAATTGATCACGTGGCTTCTTATAAAGTATTTAGAATCATGTTGAAAACCAACTGATAAACTTCCTATTATTCAGCCTAGCGAAGGTCGAGTGAGTATTTGCTGGAAGTTGGCAAAGTCCTTTTAAAAGATCATGTCCTACCACAAAAACCTGAAGGGTTGCACAGATGTGTAGTTAAGTATTCATTATGAACATGCAAATAATGCTTTCCCAATGGAATAGTCTTTGATTTTTGAAACTGCTGTTGCTTTTTTTGGTAGCTGACATGAAACATGCCTTTGCATTGTTAGTGTCTTTCAGCAGATCTCTCACAGAGAAGAAGAGGATACCACAGGAACAGGCAGATTGCTGTTTTGTGTAGACATGACTTCAGTTGAACTTCAGTGATGAACACCTTAGAAATTAAATAAAGAGGAAACATTTATTTGATTTTGAGATGGCTAAAATGCTGAATTATCTGCTTGTTTATTCTATGTCTTTAGTTTTGATTTCTACTGACGTAGAAACATACGAGACACAAGAAGTAGCAGGAGCAGTAATAAAGAACACTGGATTCACAGGCTTGTTGTACCAAGACTTGGCACTGGACTCGTTAATCCCAGCAATGGGACAAATTTCCGTCTGAAGGTTATTTTAAGGGAAAAAATGCTACCTCTAGGTAGTAGATACCAAGTTACAAAGTTGGTTTTATTTGATTCTATTATGTTTTTGGAGAGCAGCGAGGAAGAGATGGTTTCCTGACTTGTGGGCCTACCACTGCAAAATGCTGAATTTTCTCCAATTAAAGTTCTGCAAGAAATTACAGAGAAAGTGAAGTGTTAGACTGGAAATAAAAGGTTGGGGGAAAGGTGGAGGAAATTCATAAGCAGATTTCCTAACAGAAATATTGCACACAACTATTCCCCACGTTCTCATAGCTTTTAGTGCCTTCCTGACAGTCTAGCTTCTGCAGCAGGTGCTCTTTGAATTCTTTGATCTACACCCTTGTTCATTGTCTAGTGTATTAGTCATTGGTTACTGCTTTTCCACACCCTTGGCAGTTGAATGTGTTTTGTTAAAAATACATCTGTGTTCATAATTATAAAAGTACTGCTTGAAGATTCATAGATGTAATGATTGAGAGAGAAAATATTATCAGTGTTTTTTAAAATCCATGAAAATGGATTACATGACAAGCACTGTTCTGGGAGAGTGTTTAAAAAGCATAAATCATTCTTCCTACATGATGCAGTTGTGGTATTTTTTTCAAATTAGCTTGGTTTGGGTTTGAATTTTCTCTACTTTCTTGGAACACTTGCACAAAGATTTGAACAAGATTATGCATATTGTTAGAATATCTGGAATTGCCAACTGTTTTGTCCTTATAGTCTGTTAGTGGTTTTCGAAGGCACTAACATGAATGTGCATGAGAATATCTGAAAAACCAGGGGATTCCTTAGCTGCATTTCTGTAAGGTCTGTAGCTGTGTGTTGCAGAAATTACTTTTATGTCTTGGTCAAGGTTTTTAAAAGTGTATGAGGGAAGAGTTAATAAATCTTCCACATAAAGGAGAAATCTTATATTTTTGTACTTCATAACAGATATTTCCCTGAAATTATATTCTATTGGAAGCATAAGGGCCCCTTTTGGATCCTAGGCTGGTTGTATGGCTAGTCTAATGTTATAGATGTTAAGGCTTGTAAACTTGCTAGAATTAAGTAATACAAGACATTCAAAGAGTTTATGCTTAAAATTGTGTTTTCAACAGATGAGGTGGTCATATTTTGTCCATCACAGGATTTATTGAATATTGATCATGTAAAAGAGCAATTCTATTTTTTTTCCTGACTGTAAAGTGCTATTGCTGCTGTTGGTGGCATTCTCTTCCCTACTAGCACCTCCATGATGAGACACTTCATTTCACATTGAACTCCAGTTTCTCACATAGCAATTTGTTGAGGGAAGGGGTGGGAAAAAAGGTTTATCTTTTATTCAGTGCAAGAACTTCCAACACAAGAAGGGCAGAAGAAAGCCTACTCTCTGTTGGTTCTGTCAACAAGACTTAAGATTCTTATTTTGTGTATTTCTGGTTTAGATACTGAAGGAAACACACTGATAACAAAAAACACTTATGGAAAGGTGACTGTAAAAATGACAGCTGCTATTTCAACAGATCTGCTCCCTCTCTGAGTCATGAACGTGCCCTCTTGTGCCTTTAGTGGGGAGATAATGTGGTTGCTCCCCTAGTTATGTGGGGCTCAGAAGCACAGAAGAGCATGGCATAGATTCTAACCTAAATTTTGAGTGGCTTTGTACTGCAGTTCATCTGGGAACAGAATTGAGCTTGACTTTCGCATCCTGGGATAACTTTGTATAGTTGTCAATTACAGAAGAAACCAAACTGGCAATTAGTGAAGCAATGAGAAGTTTGGAATGCCACAGGACCACTTAGCAGTTGCTTTTCAGGGGACATTTATGCTTTCATAGAAACATTCCCTGGGGTAAAAAAATGCATTGAATGTCCAAAGATGGGTGTCATATAAAGTCTTGGCTTCACAACTACTAAGCAGCCACCTTTTAAAAGACAGTTTTCTTTAAGGTACAAAGAAAGAGAAAAAAAAACCCGTTTGTGTGCATTTTGAAATTCTTCACCTGCTTGGTTTTGTTCTGATTCCCCCTTTCTGTCCTGTCAGCACTGTAGCTCTTGTTTCTGGTTTCATTTCTAGCAATTTCAACTAACCACGGTACAGAGGCTATGTTTACTTCACAGCTGCAGTTATAAACCAGCCTTTGTAAAAGATGTACTTGTTCTCAGAGCAGGCTTTGCATGGGAATCTTTTGTCTCTCCATGCCAATTAAAATGTTTAGTTGAAAGAGTTCAGAGTGAATGAAAATGGTGTCCTGTCACTACTCCTCCAGTATTTAGAAGTGTACATATATCTTAGAAAGATATATGCATGTGGTATTCCAGGATCAGTTTAACTCTGGTACATTTTTTTGGTAGCAATGTGTCAACAAAAAGTTATGCATTAGAAGGTTCAGGCTTATATCTTTCTTGGACTTCAGCTGAAAATTATATGCATAAAATAATTTAAAAAAAGAAAGCAAGACTATGGCTTTAAAAACTGCTGTGAGGGGAGGGGGCATACTGTACATATAATCCTGTTCATGCATACATACATATTTGATATGGGCAGGCAGTCATATTTTCTTCTGCGCAGATCAATCATTGTCTTTCAATTCCTGTCTTGTCTGGCATCTGCTGACCCATGCTTTAATTCTGTCAGGTCAGAGATATACGGGCCTTTGTAGTGTGCTTGTACTTCATGTCATGTCCCAGCATTGTTGTACATCTTGTTTCAGAGATATTTTGCTGTAATGTTCTGTGACCTTTTCCATTGAGTGAGGCAGTTGGAGAGCCACTCAGTGAAGGAAAATTGAGCTGTTTTATTCCTCCCTGAGGAGCCTCGTGTTTCCTTTCCACCATTCATTTGAAAGCTATCATTTTCTTGATTTTATAGCTGAAAAAACACCATTGATTCACTGGATGCTAGATGCTAAGAGTCCTCCTATTGACATGCCTATTGACAGTTTTCAGTATATTCTGTGTCTAATTATCACTCTTGGCTAAATGATACACCTTGTGGACTTGAGAGATGGAGTCAATAGCGCTCACTGTATTGTTCTAGCAGCCCCTATTGAGGTTGGTGTCAAAGCACTGTGATTTATGCAATCAGAAAGAAAATTTCTGTTGGTGTACTGCATAATTAAACAAAGTGCAGAGTGACTGGTGACAAAACCAGTTCTGCCAAAGTCATCAGCAAATGAGAAAAGATCTCTTCAGTAAATTGCTGAGACATTGAAGAATCTCTTTTGGCATCTTGCGTTTTTCAATTTTCAAGCGTTCGATTTTTGTTGGAGAGGTTTGGGTTTTTTTTTTTTTTTTCTGCTTTCCAATCCTTCCATTAGATAGTATTAAAAACTAAGCATATTAATTCATGTCTATATTAGTAAAGTTATGCTGCTAGTGCTGTTATTGATGGGAGTACTGGTACGTTTTACATGATTACTTTAAAATAAAGAATCTAATTATGTGGTTTACACACTGAGTCAGGAAGCAATGTGGCTGCTCTTGGGTTTTGCAAAGTGGAATTGTTACCATTTTATGTGCATCCAGTTGCTGGTCATGAATGTTCATAAACGCTGTTTGTATTTAATGTGATTTAATGTTTTGGTTTGCTCTGAAGTGTTAGATGTTCAGAGAGAGAATGTGAAACAGCCATACATGCAGTGATGCTCCCTCTGCATATGTTCAGGTTTGTTTAAAATCTAGACGTGAGTATTTAAATATGCATTCAGTGTACCAGTACATTGAAATCTTAAGAATAGGGATTTATTTTTTTTTCCAGAAATGGTATCAAATAATATGGCTCAACATTATGACGTGCCTTAGAATTTAGGTATATCTAGTTGTGGTTCTTTGGTTTGGTTTGTTGGAGGTTTTTTTGGGGTGTTTTGGTGGGTATAGGAATTTTCTGAAGCACCTATAGCAGAGGTTTGTGTGCTATATTTATTGTTGGTAAGCAGAAGCAGGTAGAGACCTTGTCTATCAACAGCTAAACTCTCTCCAGAAGAGAGTTTTGTACTTTTATGGTCATTACTAACCAATTTCTTGTGATACTTTTGAGACTCTGAAGCATCTTATTCAGGGCTTTTCCAGTGAATATGAAAAACAGCATATTTGATGTTTCTTTCCTCATCACTATTGTACTCTCCACTAATATTCATTGTGGAAGAAGGAGATTGAAGGCTGGTATGTGATTGCAGCAAGGAATCAATCATGAGACATCTCTGGAACCATCCAGACATGAGTTCCAGGTCTGGTTTTTTCCTCCTTCCCAGTTGCAGTTACTCCCCATTGCCAAGGAAGAGGTGAATAAGTAAGGGGGGAGTGGTGTGGGGGTGTGGAAGTTGAAATTGTATTGGTTTAATGTATGCTTATAAATCCCCTCAATTTTTACTTTCATTACTTTTATTGTGGTAATAGACCTGAATGAAATATGTCAACAGCATGTCTGGAAGTGTTTAAAGTTGTTAAAAATACAAAGATAAAGACATTCGATTACCAACTCTGAATAGAAGTATGGACAAAAGGACCTAGGGGTACTGCTTTTGTTTTCCTTTTTCTCTCAAACATGTGAACTCATACTGAACTACATAGTGCCAGATCAAGCTGCTGCTTGATTCCTTATGTTGTCAGTGTATTTTAAACAAGATTAAAGTAGGTATTTACACTAAAACCACCTTACACTGCTACAAGTATCATTTTTATTAATGCATACAGACATATTCTGGAATAGATTCATATCACTTTTGAAACCTGTGAAATATCTATTCTTTCTCAGCAGGTCTGGGTACTGATGAATTGAAACACAGAACTGACTGACAGTTACTATCCACTGACTTTTGCCTTCTTTATTACCTATTGATGTTTGTCCCCTTTAAAATAGGATGCCCAGACAGACCAATACAAAATCGTGGCTGCATTCTAGTTTTCACTGTATGTATTAATACCATGCAGAAGTAATACTGTTTCTGTAGTTCTCATTTCTCATGTAATCTGCGGGATTTTTATCTTATTTTGGTTTTTTATATATATATCCAATTCACAACTACAAGCTGAGGAATCCTGCAGCTGTCGTTATTATACAAACAAGCTTGTGGAAAAACAGTGCAAGGCTGAACTAGCAGCAAGCATATGGAGTGTTCATTTTGGAGTGGTAGAAGGGAAAGAATGCAAGGCTGCATTTTCCCTCTGGGATTGTCAAGAAAGGTAGAACCCTCTGAGAGAGAATCCAAAAGCACAGCAGATCAAAGTGTGTTTGTGACTGGAATGCCCTAGGGTTAGTGCAGTGTGAGGTGTAGCTTGGCAAATCACCATGCTTACAAACAAAAGTGTGTACTATATTCAAATCTTCCTCCAAGCGTTTCAGCGTTTCAGAATGACAAATTATTGTTTTTGTTATTTCTGCTTTTGGAATTGTTTATGCATTTCAAATGATCTGTAAAGTGAATTGTGTGCACTCAACAAACTTCTTCTTTAAAGTAGGCGGGTTGGAAAAAGTGATGCAGTCACATTAAATGCCAACTACTCTGTTCTTCATTCGGTTAGACAAACAGTAGCCTAAAAAATGGCAGTGGATTAAATTGATATAATGACAAGAATTCACATAGTATACTGTAGATGGGAAGAGGAATAATGCAGTGTCTTTGAACTAATGTAATGCACTTTGATCTGCTATACTTGAAAAATCGAATATACCTGTATTTGTGATGATTCCAAACAGGCTCACAATATGGTAAATGCGGTTTTTACAACCTGCTGTTTAATTTTAAAGACTGATCTATTTCATCTAGGCAACATTTCATAAAAATAAGCATAAAAGCATGTTTGTTTGTTTGAATTAAACCACTACTGAAGATTTCACAACAATGTCTCGTTGCTAATATGTGTATTGAACAGAAAGATTAATGGAATATATGATTACTTGGGGATTTTAAATTATTCATTTGATGAAGGCATGTTCTTTCATAAAGAGGAAAACCCTAATTTTTCTATCTTTAAAAAGCATTCAGATTTTTAAAACTGTAGCAATTTCAAGGTTGTTTTTTTGGCACAAGTGAATCATACTGGAAACTAAATATACAAGGATAAAATTCTCCAACGTATTAAATTCAAGGACTTAGTTGTCTAAGTGTGCTGATGAATTAACAACATTCTGCTAATTTTTTTTTTCAGTCAGTTGATCTGGAGTTTTTGGAGAGGTCTTTCCCTCTTGAAGTATTCCAAAATGCATTATTATAAGGATTGAATTGTAATACTTGAATATTTGCTAATACCTAATTTCACAAGTGGTTTCACTTGAAATAAGCAGATCCTAAATGGAGAGTAAGATATTACTGCTTGGGATTGTTCACATTATAGTCACAATTCAGCCCATAAAGTTAGTTGTGGCTTTAAGCCCCTGACCCTCCCTGCCTTTTTTTTTAATCTCCTTTATTTTTTAAGGGCTGCTGTAGTCTCTAATTACAGCAGCTACATGTCTTGTCATAAAGCGTTTTAAAAAAAGTTCATAAATATTATCAGACCCTGTTAATGTTGTTGAAGAAACCTGGATTGATAAAATAAATGTAGCATAGAACATCACTTTTCATTTGCTCTAAAGGTAAAGGAAGACTTGATGTTTTGTAGTAGTTTTTTACTGCTGAGTTAGTAACTGTATTCATTTTAACAAGTTTTATGATAATATTTCAAGTTCACCGTTAAAATAGGAAACAGTAAGGAAGATGAATGTCAGGAGTTATTCTCTCAAGCAAAATCTTACTGTGTTCTTGTTTTGCACAGCAGACAAAGCATGATCTCCATACTTGAAACTTACAGCCACTTTTACTAGCATTTTTGCCACCTTTAAGGGTCCATCTTAGTAAAGCAGTAGTGACAGTGTGGCCTCCCTTGATGTCCTGTGGAGTAAATGAACTCTGAAAGTGTTGGAAGGAACAAAGCTTATGAATTGATAATTATCTTAAGTAGTTTTGCTTAAATCATGTCATATGAACAATCAAGTGTATTCTGTCAATGATAGAAATATTGTTTGTGAAATCACCATTTTTTCCTTTCTTGAGGCAGAGGGTAAATCATAATATGGAGATTTAATCTATCAGAGCCACTGTAGGAGTGCCTTGTGTTTTCCTTATTTCTCTGAGGTACCTCTCAGTGTCCTTGTGAGAAGGTAGCCAGCAGAGAAACGAAGAGAACTGTGTGTTTCTAAGATGTAACTAGCTTTCAAACACAAAAACTACTTCAATTTCCAGACCCAGTTTGTTTGTGTGGAGGCTTTTTGTTGTGTCTTGTTTGTTTTTTTTCTTCCCTGTGTAAGTGTATTTCTACACATTGATTAGACACCCCATGAGCCTTCCCTTCTCCAAGTGGAGCAGTCCCAGCTGTGTCCTTCTCACATGGAGGACACCTCTGGTCCCTGCCGGTCTCTGTGGCCCCTCACTGGCCGCGCCCCGGTGTGTCCATGTCTCCCAGCGCTCCGGATGTGGCCTCACAGAGGGAAAGGCTCACTTCACTCTACCTGCTGTCAGCCTTCTAACGCATCCCAGGAGTCCACAATCCTCTGTTGCAAGGGCACGCTGCTGGCTCCTGTTTGGCTTGGGGTCCGTTCTCTGCAGAGCTGCTTTCAGTAGGTCCCGCTGGTCAGCGCACAGGCTGAATTCTGCACCGGTAATGCCTGTTCGTCAGGAAGACCTTTTGTAGTTTTGGTGATGAAGATTGGCTCAGTTGAACTCTTTAGAACTAGGGAGCAGTGGTTTCTGTTATGACATTCACTTAATGGTTAAATTAATGCTTGTATACCAAAGTTGTCATTTAGCAGTGATAAAGCTGGCTTAAGGTATCCAATCCCACCTCCAGTCCTTGTTGCAGTTACGTTGTTTTGATTTGTAGTTCATCCTCTCTCAAAATATACATATATGTCTTCTTTTTTTTTAACCCAGTTTGTTTTACTGATCCAGTTTTAGATCATGGTTTTGCAAAAAATAGAAAAAAAGAAGCATCAATTGCTGCAAGAGAGAAGACTGGCCTACAGCAAGAGACTGAACAACTGGGGAGTGGGAAAGTGAGAAACAGTATAAAATCTAATCTTGAATCCATCTTTTTATCCTTTCTCCACGCCATTTAAGTTGTCCAAGAGCATGTTGGTCATTCAGTTTCATCATTACTTGCATAATATTAGCAAGGGACTGCTTGTGCTGTAGATACTGGGGACTCTTGTGAACTGTGATATTTAAGGTATATCTTGTGAAAGACCTCTGGAACCACACTGTTTTACAGAAGTTTATGTATAAGACTGGATCATTTTCTTACTAGATTTACTTGGTCCATCTGGGAACCTTGTATTATTTCCAGTAGTTAAAATATATACATTGATGTAAATTTGAGCTGGTAGGTCCTATTTGTACATCTGTGGAAAGAAGGAATATTTTTTGCCACATTTGGTACCCGCTTTGAGATGCAGGGGAATGGGAAGGGAATGAAGGATTTAAGCATACACACAAACCCAGTCTCTGCATTACTGAGAGTTACTGCTTTGGCAAAAGTGAGAGAAATAAATTTTATGTTGGCAGTGCCCCGGAATGACTGTAAGAGTTTGATTTCCTCAGCATTATCTAAGGTCAGTAAAGTCAGAGTCACAGCTTTCATGTTGTATGGATTCATAATTGTTATGGTTACAGCTGGGATATCTACTGCCGTATATGATTTCTCTTCAACTCTGTTAAGTGTGCTACTGAGAGTGGGAAAGACCAGTGGGTTGGCCAGGGTTTTTTAAACTTTCTTTGTGTGATGCCTAGCCTAGCCTAGCAGCAGTAACTCAGTGGTGGGTTTGGCTTGTCATCAGGGCAAGCATCCTGGCATGTTTAGGTGTATAGTGTACCACCTTTTACATAGAATCTGCAATATAACAACCCACTAGCCAGTCTTCTGCTCCATTTGCTGCAATTCGGCATGCTCAAGAGAGACCCTGGCGTGTCAGCAATCTGCTGTTTTGTTCTGAGCAAAACTGTTAGCTACTTCAGCTTTAAGTCTTTCTTCTAATATTTCCTTGATTAAATACTGCTGATTCTCACACTTCAGGCTGCAGACAACTTGTTGTCCATATGCATCTGGCAACTTGCACACTCCTGGCTCTATCACTTTGCTGCCTACTGCTTCTACAGATGTCTGGTGCTTTCGCTGCAGAAACGAGTCTTGGTGTCTGTAAGAGCAGTTGGAAAAGAGGAGGAGCTACCAGGCTGCTTGCTCTTACTGATATTGTAGCAAGCAGAAATGGGAATAGAAGCCACCAACAGAACACCTAATGGCTGAACAATTCCACTAATTAACTAATCTTTTAAATTAATAGTGTAGGCACTAGTGGAGGGTGTCAGAAACCTTATTTAAAACTGGTTTTGGCCTCACTTCATATGAGATTTGTACAAGGTGGCCTCCATAAATCCCTTACAGTATCACTCTGTGACTGCTGATAGGGAATCAAGTCCAAAATATTCTTTGTATGACCTAGCTATCTATTGTGGAAAAAGTCTGGGAGACGCTAAAATTATTAAAAAAAAAAAAGCTGATAAGCAACAGCTCTTAATTACTCACTAATTAATAGCTAATTGCTAACTACTGATACCCCTTCCTGTTATTTAAAAAAATCCTTGTGTTCAATGGATATGTATTCAATGAAACAAAGCCATATGCTGTCTCTTTGGTGTTAGATGCTTTTAAAATGTACTAGATTTAGTTTGAAATGTATTTACAGGTTCACACTAAGGTTCCTGGTAGAAAGCATGGTAAAGTAGCAGTAGTAATTTTTTTTCACTATTTCTCTGTTCCTGACTTTTGAAGATGAGATTTAGAAAACCATCCTAAACAAAAATAGTCACATTTTGACTAAAGAGAGATTACCAACTGAGAACACATAGCATTTTGACAGAACCAGATCAAAATGCTTTGAATTTTGGAAAGTGTTTTTCTTCTGCTATTGAGTACTCTGATGAAAGAGGAACTGTTGGCATTTTGAAAGCAATTCTCTGTACACAGTGGAGATTTCCAATTAGCACATTTAAAGACTTGTATGAGAGGATGCTTAAAAATGGGACATTACAAAATGAAATTATGTCATGGCATTTTCTAATAGAGTTCTGAGAAAAGTCATTGTACGGCAGTGCATTTCATGTGCTTGTCTGAAGTCAGCGATTCTTGTTTTCACTTTTCAATTACAGCAAACCTTTCATAATTATCTAAAAGTTGCATGTAAAGAGTGCTGCAGATCATATAACAGGTATATTACATGCTGTATGACATGACTGGGGAAAACCTTGTTTGCAATACAAACATTATGAAGAGTAGCCTGAAAATAAATATTGGGTAATTGCTCTTCTAAATGGCAATTGTAGTAGCTAGGCATATGTCTGAGGGTGAAGAGTCACTGTCCTCCCAAAGCCGTGGTGCCTGGACAAAGGCAAAAAGTTAAGGACCTGCTAGAGGATAAATTACAGTTACATGATGGCAGATCTGTAGTTGATTGACTACAGATCATAAGCCAACTTAGCACAGGCAATGCCTGCAAACAGGCCTGGACATCGCTTGTTTAATGACTGAAGAAGTAACTGTGGAGATCCTGAAGTGGAAATGCCATGCTTTTAGCCTCTAGGTAATTAGGAAGGATCATGGAGGCTCTAATTATGCAGCCCGGACTGACATTGCTGTATAATTCTATGGGCAGATCTCCTAGATTTCAGCGGGATTATTTCTGTGAATAGTCTAACAAACAGTGATTTCAATGATTCATTAAAGTGTCCAGGTATAAACTTTTTTAAAATATATTTTTCTATTATAAACAGTATTTCTCAGCTAAAGATAGTCAAAAGCCTTGTCATTCATTCTAAAAGCAGTATGGATAGTAAGTGCAAATGAGATTTTATAACTAGTTGTCACTCTTTTGCACATTAAGTTTAATTATCGGAAAAAGAAATATCATTTACAATATTTACACCAAAGGTTAAAGACATCAAGTATTTTATTATGCAAACAATGACATTTTAACAACAGGATGCATCCTGAGGGGAGCAGTTTTTTTTACCTTTAGCTTTGTTGGCTGGTCTCTGACAAGTCACCTTTGGGCAGAGAATATTAGATGGTTGATGTACTCAAAGCTAGCTTTTACTTCCAGATTAGATCTTTTAAAAAGCTTTCCAAATTTATGAATACATCATCTTACAAATTGCATTCTAGAATGGGAGAAGTAAGGAATATCTCTTCATCTTTAACTTACTTTTTCAATATATGATATTTAACAAAAAACAAATGAGTAGTATAAACACAACTTGGACTGCAGGTCTGCCATAAAACCATATAGCACTGTCAAGTTAAAAAATACTTTTCCCTTAATGGTGCCTTTATTTTCTGTTTGGTTTCTTTAGTAGCAGAAACACATAATGAAACAGTCTCTCTTGAAACATCATTGGCTTCCTACTGTCCTTTTCATGTGTTTTTCAGAGCTGGATTTGGCTGGCCTGGGGAAAGCTGGGGCTGTATACTTTATCTATTCAATATGTCGTGTTTGTAAAAGGGTGACTTAGGCTGCCTGGCTGGTGTTGGAGCACGGGGTGGACTCTCCTTCATGTTCTGTTGGGATGTCCAGCTGCAGCTGACAGAGTTCAGGGAGGAGCAGCTGTTACCTGTAATCTTTGCCCCAGAAAAGACAGCTTAGCAGTGTGTGAGCATAGACTGCTGCATGCCTGTAGTGGCAAGACCTTTTCTGAGCTGCATTGACTTGCTAAGAATTTGTAATGCAAATGAGACACAGTCTCCCAAGGTGAAGAACATGATATAAAGTTAGAGGAGAGTGGAATTGTTGCAAAGATTGTGGTTTAGTCATGCAAAACAAGTTAGTAGGATATTTGTGTGGCTTGGTATTCTGCCTTGTCTATGTATTTTAGCCGGTTTAGGTTGAGGAAATTCCATTTAGCCTTTACTGATACTGTGGATAATTGCACTCACAGGGCTTGGATTGTCTTGATCACTATTTGAGAATTAAGAGAAACACATCTGTTTGTGTTTGCAAAATGTTCTTTGGCAAGTTACATGTCTTAACCCACATGAGTTTGAAGGAGTAACCCACCCCTGCCTTGTTTATTTGGGATGTTTTCCTTTTATCTTCTCTAATGTTGTCTGTTTTGTTCTGAATCTGAATACAAAGAAAGAGCTTCTGTCTTTAGTAGTCTTTGACTTTGATCCTGTTGTTTCCTTATGAAAGAAAGAAGAGATTGAACCCATGGGTGTGCTTATAGAATCAGGGCTATCAGATGGAATCCAGTTCTTTGCATTAGAAATTTCCTCCCATTTTCTCCCACTGTTCGTGTCCTTTGTTCCTAGGGCTTTGAGATCCTAATTTTGGTTCTATGGGTTTGATGTTCTTCCTGATACTTCACAAATCATACTCAGAAGTTAAAATGCAAGTAAAAAATAAATACTAATGGATTCTTACAGAATTAAAGAAAGATTACTTGGAATCTTCAGAAGCATGTAATCTCTCTGACCACTGTTGGATTTTTCTCAGGTAGGAAGAAACTGCAAGAGTCTGGGGAGAATTTCCCTGTTATAACAGTGATAATTTGCAACTTGGAACTCAAAAAGAACACTGTTGCTAGTGTCTCATGCTCTGACTACTGAACAGGTTGCTAACTAGGGGATTTTTGTGTTCATGGGTTTATATCGTAAAAGAAAGTAATGCGAAAGGATATGTAATGCAGTTTTTGACAGGTTGAAAAAAACCCAAAATATTGAGATACTACTGTAGGGACGAGTTGTCTGTTGTGTGTAGATGCTTAGGGCTGTGGTGGTTTCACAGTAGGCCAAGCTCATTATACAGGCAGCTCTATGCATATTTCTGCCCACACCTGACAGTTTGTTCATTTTTTATACCTGTTCTCTGTGCCAGCAGATCTTGCTGACTATTTCCCTTTCTTAGAGCTCTGGGTATTCTCTGGACCCTTTTTTCACCTCATATCAAGAGTTGAGTTGTTTGTGCCTCATGTTCTCATGCCAGTACTCTTCTTTTTCAGTCCTTTGCCAGAAGTTCTAAGAGCAATCCCACCCTTCCCCAGTCTTTTCTGTTGATTTCAGCTGTGGGCTCCTGTTCTGTTTCTGTGCCCTTTTGTCTATCTTTGTTTAGCTCAAGGAGCTCCAAATAGTTTCTCAGGTGTTGGGGATGACTGAATGGGAGCCAGGAGCGAGTGTTAAAGCCAGAGCAGGGCCTCAAGAAAGAACCTTGTGTTTCTAACATTCCTTAGTGGTTACATTCCTTGTGTGTATGGCTGCTTTTGTATGTGAATCCAGAGTACTTTGCAAATATTAATACAACCATGCAACAGCTCTTTGGAGCAGATGATGGCTGTGTGTCTTCCTTACTTCTTGGTTTTGCAATTCAGTTTTCTAAACTCTTTATGACATGTAAGATTGAAGGCTACATGTGATGCTGTGAGCAAATGAGATGAGTTAATTTTTCTTCTGTGAGAAGTTTGACTAGAATAAATAGTTGGGTTCGTTTGAAATAAATTGACACGTAAACAGATTCTGAATCTGTTACTAACTGAGAACACATTCATGCTTATTTTAGTGCTCCGTTGCACAAAATTTATTTAGAAAATAGTAAAATGCATTTCTTAAATAGTTGTATTTATATAATTATATTCTTGATTTGTTTTGCTATGAGTATTCTTACTGCATAATGAGTGTCTTTTCCAGTCTAGCTTAATCTGTTTTTTCAAAGTATATTGACTTGCACTGACCAGGAATCAGCTTTGTTACTACAAAATAACGTTATTGAACAATTGCAGGTACAAATCAGACTTGCGTTCATCTCAGCAGCCAGGAATAGACCAAGCCTAATATTTAATAAGAGTCTCTGCTTTTCATCTGAAATTTCTCAGAAAGAAATAAATGTGTGTCTGCTCTGTGTGGTGCTTGAGAAAGTGACCTAATGCTTATGGAAATCAGTTAATGCAGTGAGTGTGCAGAGAACATATTCTGCACTTTTGTGGAGGTGTCTGTGATATTTCTGGATTTACTGAAACTTGCCAATGGTTCTGGTCAGGTGCTTGCTAAAAGCCAAAAGTCCTCAAATTCTATCTCGGCAAAATATCCCAGTGGAAATGGAGGACATGCAGGGCAGCAGGACATATAATGCTTTGCTTGCCATATGGTATGGATGAATTGCAATTTGTGAAAGGGGAAAAAAGTAAACACAGTGTCTAAAGTGTGTGTGTACCTGGAAGGCAAAGTATGTGAAACTGATGGTTGGAGAGATTTTTATTATGAAGAAAAGCTTTTTGTGCTAAATCCATCTTAAGAGAATGTGTTGTACTTGTGCCATATATACTTGGAAGATGGATGCAGCATTGCCAAGGTTTAGGTTTCATACCCTAGAAATGATGCTAGAGAAAAACTGTAGAGTATAACTCTCCACACAATGCAGAAGTAGCACTAACAATTGTAAATTCTTGCCAATTCATTTATTGCAAGTAATGAAAATCATTTGCTCTCTGTCCCAGACTAATAAAATAAAAAAGGATTTGAAAGTATAAAATTATAGCAGAATAAATTAAATTTAGGTATTCAAGTGGTTTTCTCAAAAATATTTATACCTTAGCACTTCAAATGAATAAAGAGATGAACCAACAAAGGCAAAACATCTCTGCTTAGATTCATTCTTTAAGTGTAATTTTCTTGTTGCCAAATAACAGCATTTCTGGCTGAAGTTCTGAGCACCAGTTATGTTTCTTGCCCAGTTAAGTCAATTACAGGTGTGTGGTCTGTCTGAATTCATCAAGATTACATGCTGCTGACATGTCCTATTTAAAAGATGTAAACTCAGTTGTGTCTAACATGGAGGCTGGTTCTAGCACACACAGTATTTATTCTTCTTATGTCAACCTTTTATTAGTCAGTGTAAAATATTTGTGTGCGCCAGTCTAGATTCATGTGGTGACACTTTTTTTAAAACTGGGTTGTACAATACAACTGGATCACAATGAAGTTGCTCTGAATGCTTTTATCAAACACAATGTTTTTGAAGAACTATTTTTTAAAGACATCAGTGTTGTGAGGATTATGTCTTTTGAGCCTCTTCTGGAGGGCTATGTAGTATAATTTTTATAAGGGGGTATTGCTGGGCCTTCTCAAATAATCTGGAAAATGTTGCATAACTACAAAGTGTTGTGAAATCTGGATATAAATATGTTTTAAGGTTAATTTAAGTTAATAATATTGGAAATTTTGTTGAACACGTTAAAAGTTTTTGGCTTCTTTCCATAGAAGGCATGAAAAGTTATTACTATGTTTCTCATCTAAGAATATGGCATGGCAATCAATGAAAATATTTTCACATATTTTGTTAGACATATATTTGTATGAACAGATTCTGATTCAAGATGACATTATTCTATATTTTTTTCTTCTTCTTTTGTCAGGTCCTGGAGGCTGCTAGGCCAATCCTGCCAAATGTTGAGCCTAGGCAAGGCAAGCCTGGAGTTATGGAAAAGTAGCATTTAAGTTGATAGTTCTATGGCTGTGTATCAACAAGAAAATGGGGAGAATTAACTGCACTTTTATCTTCAACTAACCCAAGTAAAGCCTAGTACACTTGGGTCTATCTTCTCCTTAGAAACTTCCTGTTTGTGTTTTATTTAGTTGTTAAACTGGATGGAGCAGGTTGACCCCTTGTGGTATGTGGCTTTTCACTTGGTTCTGGATATTAGGTGATTCATGGACAGCAGTACTGATCAAGGTAACATCATACTGCTCATCAGTTCTGGCCTTCATTTTGTTATTTTTATTTCCTGGACCATATGTTGTGATATATGTGTTCTTTTGACTCCAAGAAGACAGTCCTGTCTGAATTTTCCAGCTCTGGTTAGGAAATCTGACACACAGACCGTCTGAAAAATGCGATTCCCTGCATTTTGTCCTAATTTTTATAGAGCAGCTGGGATAAAACCTTTTGGGGAAGAGCTGGTATCCAAGTCTTCTCTGTCATATTCTTAGTCTTCTCCTCAGATTTTTATCTCTGCTCAGACATTTTAGTTGTCAGCTGTGAGATCTCTTTCACTGTTTCACTTACATATCCAGCTTTTCTTGTACTTGTGTTGGAGCCTGACAGGTCCCAGGGTGAATTATCCCCAGGATCTTTACCCCATCCTGGCTGTTTCATTGCTCAGCTGGTTCCCCTTCTTCTCTAGTATTCTGGTCCTTCATCTGCATGTGTGTCCTCTCATCCCGTATTGTTACTTGGCAGATTATTACTTAGAGAATTGGGGAATGTCAGAAGCAAACATGATTGTGTAATTGCAGTATTTTGCATATATACTGGGAGACTACATGAAAATTGCACAGCAAAGTCTGATTTTAGTACTCTCTAAATTTCTTAACAGAAGTTCTTTGTAGTTTCACCATTTCTTTGGGTCAGCAGGGAGCTCATGAGCTTGAGGAGAGAAACACTCAATACTGGATGGAAAAACCTTCTATAATGCCAGTTTTGTCTGTTGTCACTAGGACTAATGCTTGATCTCAGAGTTTCTGCAGTCTTTGGTTGGTTCACTTCTGTATTGTCTGAACCAGCCAAAACTATTTGCTATATAGCCTCCTGCTATGAGTGTTTTACTATCCCAATGCTAAACTTTTATTTGTTTTATTTATTGCCTTTTCATAGTTGTAAATAAATGGAATTGGTCCAGGTTCTTCAATATGTCTGGGGACCTTTGACAAAGCTACCTGTATGCCTTGGTGTGGAAGGAAGCAGCACACTGTTTAAAAAATACAAAACTGGAGAAATCCTGGTCACTTGTGGAGGTAGGGAAGTGACACAAAGAGATCAGTAGAGACTAAAAAGAACCTGTGAGAAGACCGGAAGATGGGTGAAAGTTAAGTTATCATATCAGAGAGAGGGTTTCTAAACTGTCTCCCCAGCACAGTCAGTCTCTAGACAGAGGAAAGAAGCTTAGGAAGGAGCCATGGGGGGAAGTGATTGGTCAGGGACATAGATTTAGATGGAATCTGTAGTATACAGTGAAGTTTTGGCACCCTTGTACTGGCAAATTGTACTTGACATTTTTTTCCTCTGTTGCCATGCATATCCAGTATTGCTTTGTTCATGACACTTCTGAAAAGAGAGCTCACAGTGTTTGAGGGTCCATGGAGGAAATGGGGAAGGCACAGTTGTGAATACAAGGGAGGAACTTTTTTAAAGGATAACCCAAAAAGATGAAAAGTAATAGTTGGATTGAAAGGATATCTGGCTATAAGGAGGAGAAAGGCTTAAATGATCTGTTTTAAGTTATGGAATTGTTCCTAGTGGAAAACATAAGCAATAAATTTTTTGGATATATAAACTGCTATTTGAAGTGTATGTTAAAGAAGTCCCAGATATCCTCTGTCAACTTCACCTCCTGCCATTCATGTCTGTGTTTTCTCTGTGTAAGATGACTATGTGTCAGCTTGATTATGCAGTCCCATTAAAACAATGAACTGCCTTCCTTGCTGGATAAGATCATATAGAAGATGGAAAAAAAGTAAAAGAGACAATACTTACATAGAACCTGTGATTCAATCCATAGGAAAATTAAGGTAAGACTTAGGACAAGACCTGTTTTAAAGAATTTAGATCTTGTCCTAGGTGCTGTCTTTAATATTTTATGAGTGACTTAGCATTGTCTTCAGCTGATATCGTCATATTAGTAGGGATGTAAAATATACTACCCCATTTACTTGCATGAGGAGAAGAATGAAGTACAAATCCCATAACTGTTTTATCATTGTTGTTCCATGGAAAAGCATGAACTCAAGCTGCACTAGAGGAAGAAATAATTTTATGTTCTTGTAGATAGCAGAAACAGTGCCCTTCATATGCGTTGAATTGTTGTATCATTTATATTTTGTTTCTTTGTGGTGCTTTTCATAATTTTC
Source organism: Cinclus cinclus (assembly GCF_963662255.1). Classification (NCBI taxonomy): domain Eukaryota; kingdom Metazoa; phylum Chordata; class Aves; order Passeriformes; family Cinclidae; genus Cinclus; species Cinclus cinclus. The sequence goes on from NC_085052.1 coordinate 22,135,920, forward strand.
ATAAAGTATATCCCACTTTATGCTATTGAGAAGAAATAAAATTTATGTAAAATGAAAGGAAGTGCTGCCAGTATGCAGCTTTTAGCCTTGATTTGTTGTACAGCTAAGAGACAATTTAACATTGGGGATGGGGAGAGAAGGGGGGGATTACCTAAGGGATACTCTTGAGGAGAGTGTCATTTTACTGTCAGATGTGCTTGGACTTACTTTTGTCAGAGTAATTTGGAGTAATCTATGGGTTATTTTTGCTCCGGTTTTCTCCAAAGTACTGGGATGCGTTTCTTGAGACCCGTCGCGCGGCTTGAGTTAACATTTGCGTGTGACCGCAGCGGCCCTGCAGGTTTGCAGCCTGCCTTGCAGTGAGGGGAGGGCACGGTGGCACCTGTGGAGGTGCTGGCTGGGAGGATGCTCCTGGCGAGTGGATGTTGCAGCTCAGTGCTGGGGGGGAGCGCTCCCAGCCCTCGCTGCCGCTCTGCAGGGGCGACGGGCAGCGGGGCCGGCCGCGCGTCCGGGCTCGCGTCTTCCTAGAGCCGTGGAATTGTACCCGGTGTCTCCAGTACCGTTCCTTTGCTCCCCCTGATTCTTTTTCCTGTCAAGTGAGTCATTCCATCTATGGATTTATTTCAGGAAGTCTAATAAACTATCAATGCTCTCTGCATACGTAACTCATGAGAATAAATGATGGCTGTGTATCTACATGGCACAAAAGGCATTTATCCATTTTAATATTGCTCTAATTTTAAATTACCTAAAGGTGTGTTCCCCTTTCTCCCAGGAACTTTGTCACTTATATAAATATACCATTTAAATTATTGCAGTTGCATTAAATTCCATTCATATGTATGTTTTATGTATTTTGTAGTCATATTTTTAAACATCTATTGCAAATGCACTTTACAATTCTAGTAGAAAATTACGTTTTGTATTTCTGTAATGATCCCCTTGAGGTTATTTTTGCATAAATCCTTTTTTCTATTTTCAGATACAGATCTGTTTTATAGTAGAGAGAAAGCATTTTTAGCAAAAAATGTGAATTAATTTTTTATATTAAAAAACATCCTCTGTGGGCCCTAATTTCTGAAAAGCGATCAGAAGCACTCTTTTTAAGGAGGTATAATTTGTATATTACTTTATAATTACATATTCCTTTTTGTAACAAAAATACGCTGCTGTTATCAGTTCTGTTTCACTGTTCATTGTACTTATTTGAGGAGGAATATTTTCTACATAGTTTATGAAATTGTCATGGACAATTTCCTGTTAAACCTAGTAATATATTTCTTGAGTACTTGAACCTCAGAGGAACCTGAATATACTTGGTTGCAATTTCTTATAAATTTTAGTGATTTTGTTTTTATGTATTTCATTTAGCTTACTTTATAGTTTTCATATGCCCGTGTTTTTTAATCTGTGTTGAGAGATCTCAGGAAGTTCTTGCATTTTGCCAAAGAAATTGCTTTTCAGCTTCATGATCATCTTTTCACATTGTACTACTTTGTGAAGGGTACAATATTGCAAACCGATTTTCAACAACTTCTATTGAATTTGAATTATGGAATACATCTTTACATATATTCCATAATATCATGTATTTTTGTTATGGAACATAATTTGGTACAAATTATGCTTTGTGGCAGGTTTACTGGTTGATATCTCTGACTTAACGACTTCAGATAAAGTGGAAGTGAGCTGATACTAGTTTTTACTTTAAAATATTAGTTAAACAGAATATAATTATTAGAGGCTTCAATTATTTGTTATTTTAATAATGTTTTGATACCTTCTAGTTTATGTGAAGTCTCATGAACAGGATAAAGTAGCATTTCACTGCCCAACCGTGCCATTAGTGTAGTATTTACTTTTATAAATTTTGCATATCATTGAAATGCTACGCTGTCATTGCCAAGTTGGAGTGGAAGTCTGAATTCTGATTATTCCCTCCTCTCTGCTCATTGCCTAGTTGAGTGTTAGCCATTGTCTAAGTAAGGAATCTGTATAATTTGGCTTATAAGTTTAAGACTATATTTATTGTAAGAAATGATAATTGCAGTGACTTGTTGGTATATGCCAGTATAGTATATTTAAATGAGAGGTTTAAATGGAGGATTTTTGACTGCTTTAGCAAGGAATTATTTGGGTAATTTTATCTGTTGGTTGTCTTCAAAAAAATTCATATGTACTACATAATTTTTGCATCCCTTCAATATCTCAGAAGCTGTACTTGTTTGATTCCTGAGTTACAACTTCTTATTGAATTGTCAGGCCTTTTTTTGGCCTGGACATAATGGTTTTTGGATTAGCATGGGATTTTTTTTTTTCCATAAACAGAGGATTTTTCCTTATGGTATAGATTCAAAATGTTCTCCTTCCTTTCTTCTGGTAATGATGTCATTGAGAACTACCACAAATTTTGCTAGTCAACACAAATTGTTGTAGAACTTCTTATAAGGCAACCTTTTGCAGATATTTTTTAGGATCCTTTTACTAGATCCTCTTTTTCCCCCAAAGCAGTTATTAGAAAGGTGGTATGAAAACCAGATCCACAATACTTGCCTGTGTCTTAGCTGCCTGTCTTGCAACAAACATTGCTCATAGCAAAGATCATGTTTTAGAATTTGGTGTTCTGGAATTTAAGGTGTTTCATCCAATCACCCGCTGGCCCCTGGATGTTATTAATACAGATGAGTGCAGACAGCCAGTACAGACCCAAAGGGGCTCTCAAAGGCTCAATCAGTAAAGCCAAGAAATAGCATTAAACTGCAGAAAACAACCCCTCGTTTAATTTCTATAATTTCGGCAAACATAGCAAATACTACCAGAAGATGAGCCTGAGGAGCTTCCACTGTATACTACATTAGTAATCTCCTAAAGACATACTTAAGAAAATGAGTATTGGGATGGACATTTTAATTTTTCTGTCTACTAATGGAAATAAGAATTGTGAGTTTTTCTAAATTCTGGAAGATGATTTCCAAGGACGTTCCACATTTAAAATTTTCTGAGCGCGTTTTTCTGTTAGATTTGACTCATTTCCTCTGATTACTCACTAAGATTCTTTAGAGTATTTGATTTTTTTTTTCCTAATTGGAGAAAATATCATCGATTTGACATACGTTGCTATTCGCAATTGATTTCTAGGGTGACATTTACAGCAGAAACATTTTCTGGAAAGCATGTCTTTAAATATTGGTGTGCTATAAAGGAGGAAAGTTGGAAAACGGAAAGCAGATGTCCACTGTGATGTATTGCTGGCCTGGTACCAAAAGATGCCAAGCGTCGTGAACATCGCAGAATCAGTCCCCAAGATGATCAGAATGAGAAATACATCATCTTCCTAAGAAGATGGAACTGCTCCTGTTGGTGTGGGATAGAATGTTTATTATCCTATGCTGTATTCTGCTGTGTAGTATTTTAAAAGTACTGTCCATCTGTATGCACCATTTAGATTTCTGCATGTGAACTTACATGCAGTTTAAATTCATGTTGTATTCCATTTTCCAGTAAAGTTAACAGAAGAGTAAAAGAAAAATTTGCTGGGCCTATTCTTCACTTAGCTTTTTATTTTTAACAAATGAAAAATACGTAGAGCAGTTGTCATTTGTTAAAGTGTAGCAGAAAGAGCGAAACAGGCCAGTGGATGCTTCATCAAGAACGCTCATTCAGAATGATGAATGTGGCTAAACACACATTTGTTCGTAAAACTTGCAGAGTGGATGAGCATCATTAAGCATGAGGAATAGGTGCAGCACACTGAGAAGAGAGTGGAGCAAACAGATGTTGTGAATTTTCGCACACATCCTTCATCCACCAGTCCATCATTAATATGGTTGAAGGTGATCCTTTCTTTTTATTTAATAAGCACAAACAAAGTGTGTGTGCTCTGATACTGCTGAACACACTTTTTCCAGAGGGAGTGGGGTTTAGCTAGAGGGCTTCTAAAATGCAGATAGATTTCCTGTTTACACATGGTGATGGCACGTCAGCTTTGTGAGCTTTCATGTATGGTTTGACACGGCTATTTTCTTTCCTCTCAGTGTGCCTTTATTTGACAAGGTTTAAAATATAAAGATCTCAATGTGCAAAAAACGCCCTGAAAACCCATTTGATCCATGGAATTACCTTTTTGAAGATTTAACTTAATGCTGATATTTTGTTTCTCTGTGTGAGAAAATTTCTTGATATATTGTCACTTTTCCAGGAATTTCTGAAATTTTCAGTCTTGAGTGTTAATTGGAATGTTTATCCCTGCATAAGATTTTAATTCCTGATGTCCAAAAGGTTTGGAGGAGTGCATTTAATCTTTGCCACAAGTTTGAAGTTCTTTTGATTTTTTTTTTTTCTTTTTTGTACTTTCTTCTGTGATTATGAACTATAGAAGTTCAGGTTTCTTTTTACAAGTACCTAACAATCTTCTTTTCATGATTGAGAGCTGCTTTTGTGGTGGTTGTCTACAACTATAAAATGCTTACTCTTAGTTTATCAAAGGTTTTTGTTTTTTTTTAATGTGCTAGTTCATGTTAATTGTTAGTAATTTTCATAGAAATCAGTGCAGTCTTTTACAGCAAGGCATGCTCTTGAAAACAAAATTTTGCTTAAAGGTTTTCCCACATATTTTCATGAGTGACTCGTTCTGCTCCTGACGTTTTTGCCAGGTTTCTGGGATTTTTCCTATGTGTCCTTAGCCTTACACAACAAGTATGTTCCAAATACTCATATGCAGGAATTTTTCTAAGTGCAAACATTTTTTTACAGCACTGCAGCTTCAATTAAAGTTGCAGGAAGGTGACCTTGAAAAAAGGGGAGAAGAAAGCAGTGAAATGGGGAAAATCTGATTTTGAAGTACCATAATATGAAAGGTGATACAGTGGTCACTGAGATGTTTTCCTGTGTAGAGGCCTGCATCCCCTGTCCAGACACATCCCAGAAGGGAAATTATTCTCTTTCATGTATTTCACTCCAGCAAATGAGTAGTGTGTCAAGCAATCCTGTTTGTTTTTTTTTTTTTCTTTACAAAGCAGAAGAGGAGAAACCCAATAACTTCATAGTGCCACTTATTCTAACTTGTTAATCTCTGTGTTTTGTAATATTAATTATCAATTTCTTGTTGTATTTTTGATGGCTTTTAAAGTGTTAGTGAAGATGTTGTGTAGAAACATTATGGAATATTATTCCAAAAATGTTAAATTAATTTCATTAGGGAGAACTGAATAACCTTTCATATATTTTCTGAAGTTCCTATAAATAGGTGATTTGTACCAGAGGCAAGGTCTTTAGCAAGAAATCCCAAGGGCCATGTTCTGCAGACTTTTGAATTTTGCAATATAAAGCTTCCAACCCCACTTTCTTCTCTTTTTTATTCCCCCACTTTTTTTTTCTGCATACTTTATCTTAACAAGGTACACAATTTGATTTTCATTTTCTTTGCTTAGTTGTGCAAGAAACTACCCTAGATTCTTTTCAGCATGAGGGTTACTGTAATTGAGGAGAAATCAGCTGGTACACTTGCTCATCTCATAGCTGTGCGTGCTTTGATTTCACGTAGCTGATATTGCCTAGTCCCGTCGCTGGGGAATTCAACATGTGCCTGATTGCTTGCCTGAAAGGTGACTTTCCCTGTGGTAAAGCACTGTGCTTGTGGCCACTTCAGGTGGCTTATTTTTAGTCTCCTACATAGGAAGGACATAAAAACTGGTCTTTTATGTTTGGGACAAGGAATGCTTGTAGGCTTGGGGCCTGGTGGATATTCTTTTTGAGTACCAGCCTGTGTTAATGACCTGAGTAAAAATCATGGGGATTGAGCTATGGCTTTTTTTCTGAAAGTTTTCTTTAATAGGCAAAACCTTTGGCAGGTTGAGAACATAGGTCTGTTGTTGTAGGCTGCACACAAATGTGAACAGGGGCTAGAAACCTATATAAAGAAAATTTATCTTGTCATTCACGGGCAAGTGTCCAATTGTCGGGGCCAGCTCTGCTTAGAGATTCCCTTGCCTTTGCATATGAACATATGTCCTAATAAATTCAGTACTAAGCATATAAACATATTTTATACAGACTGTTTTAAAGTTGGAATGTATTCTTTCCACTGTGCTGCCTCTTAGTTTCCCAAAAGCATTTACAAGCCACCTCATTTTACCTCTTCAAATTTCCTTTTGAAATTCTTCTGATACGTAGCACATACAAGATTTGATAGGGGCCTATCATTATGGTGGTGCATTATTTACTTTTACTCTCCCATCTTCCTTTGGTCATTGTTTTTCTCCTGTTCCACAGTTGCACTTGTAATCTTTTTATTCCGCATTAAATATTTCTCTGTGTGTTTTGTCACTGAAAATTTAAGTTAGGATGCAGTAATCTGATGAGCAGTGCTGCCTTACAGGGGTCCTTAGCATTTTCTCCTATACATTCATCATCCTTCAGTTGTTTTATTCTTATTATAGTAGGGGCTGAATGGTGGACCAGATCAGAAACTGATCAATGTCAAAAACGATATAAGAAAAAAAGAATTCCTAGTCATCTCATTTCTCTGTTGCTGCCCGTCATACAACTCCACCAACAGTTGTTCCAGTTGAAGGCTTAGTGTGGAAACACAGATGAGCAGCTGAAGGTAGTAGGCCTGTGAATCTCCTAGACAGAGCTCTATAAATACTACTTCAGCAAAAGCATAGAACATGGAAATTGTAAATGTATGGGTTAGTCATTTGTCTGTTATAGATATTCTGAAGGGGATGGCTTTCTGTGTCAATTTAAAAGAATATTTAGCAGTGTTCCCTTATTCATCATGGCTTTTCCAGGTAGATTTAAAAAAACCCTCATATTCAATAATGAGTTCTCGGTTTAAGTGTAAATTAGATCTATCTCTTACCCCACCATGCCTCTCCTCAGTCAGTACATAATTTTCATCTGCTAAACTGTATGGAAACACATGCTGGGTGGACAGTAAGCAAAAATGTTTTCAGAATTCATCTTGATGTGCATATATATTAAATTTTATAGTCCCTATAAACACAGTCTGTACTCCATTCTTTGCTGAGAAACATACAATAGAATCTACATAAACCAAAAAACTTGTTGGTAAATAAAATTGGTAATGTGGGAAATTATTTTAGATTTTTTTTGGTGGCCACATGCAGTAGAGTAGTTCTACTTAGAATTTATTTGTAACTCAAGAATGGAAGCGTGCAAGTCTAGGATGTTTTTTGAGATGCTACCTTCTGTATTGCCTTGATTTTGTCCCGTGTTTTTCCTAATATTTGTTGTGTGTTCCTTTCAGAGATTAAATTTACAATTGGATTCAATTTAGATTGGCTTTAGGTTTTGTGGTACAGAGAGAACAATACAGTTCTTGAATTCCATCAAAATTAACGCTAAAGTACCACACTGAAACGGTTCTTCAATAAATTTTAAGTACTGAAACAACATATAAATAAGAGCTCCTTGAATACTCTGAGGTGTAAGTATGCCTGTCAAGTCTAAATCCTTTTCCTGATAGATTAACAGTTCACCCAGTAACCTGAACCTTTATCAGCAATGTGCAAATTTACAAGGAAATGATTGGATCAGCAGCCTGTATAGGTTGACACCAGGCTGAGCGTGTCGTGCCAGCTCCAACATTTGTGATAGAAAACGATGTGTGTGCATGGGTAGAGATAATCCTCCTGTGTGGGGCTACTGTGGATGTTGCAGCAGCTCTCTTTTCAGCTGATGGGCTGAGCGCTGGCATGTGTGCGTGTGCTGATACCAAACTAATCACATCGTTCCCACCCTGAAGAAAACACCAGCATGGAAGTTTCAGTTCCTAATTCTACAGCTGTTATTTTTACCCCGTAGGGAAGGGATTTGAACTTTCTATGCTGGATACTTTTCTTCTTGTTAAGAGGGAAATAATGATACTGCCTGACTTGAGAAGAGGTAAAAGAGGACAGATACATTGACTAGTCTCAAAGTGTTATGGAAATGCAGGTGGGAAGATTACTGCTTAGTAATAAGAAAATCTTTCAAATTACAGTAAAGGGACTTGAGGTACGCACTGTTTCCCTTTCAAAATCAGTATCAGGATATTTAGAGGACAGGCTATCACTATTATGTTAAATTGTGCTACCTACAACATAAGCTTCTGTCTTTGCTAAAGCTGCCAGTTTTTATAAACAGCTGAAGACAGAAAGGGTTTACTAAGAATAATGTTGAAGCCCAAAAGAATCCTGCAGCCTATAAATCTTAATAGAGGTTCTGAGATTCCAATGGGCTGCATGTGTCTCTTTTACCCAACCTCACTCCATCTTGGCTCCCCTGTGATGACTGCAATTTTCTTGAAAAAGAGGCACAGTGACTTGAATTTACTCGTGGCACTATTTGACTACAAACAGGAATACATGCATATAACCTATGCAAATCAATAAAAGCATGTCAAGACCCCTTAGATCGCAGTGCTCTGCTAAAATGCAATTTATCATGCTGCAAATGAGAGTAAGAGACTAGGTAACAAATAGTGTCTGATCATTTAACTAGCACCTGTTGTCATGCATTTGAAAACTGCATTTTTCATTTGACGTACAGTAAATTGCATTTTCATATATATTGAATGGGAGAGGGGGACCTGGGGATGTACATATGCAGGATTTCATGAACAATGGAAGTTTTTACAGCTGCTTGTTGGAAGGGGTCATATCAGAGTCTGAAAATGTATTTGTTCCATTTTTGGGAATGCAAACTAGCACTATTTAGAGAGAAAAATATAGAAAGTGATGTTTTGATGCTAATTCAGAGCTTTGTTAAATGTACAATTACTAAAAACGATTTCTAAAAATATCTAAATCGGGCAGCCATTTAAAATTTATTCTAAGAATGTGCCAGATCAGGTGAAAAACTGCAGTATCTTTTCAGAAACACTGTTTAAACTTCTTTTGAGGAGACATTCGTCCCCATTGAACCCATTTATTTGAAAATGTTGGGTGTTTATTTGGTGGTTTTTGTGTTTTTTTTTTTTTTTTTTTTTTGTTTGTGATTTTTTTTTGTTGTTTTGGGGTTTTTTTGTGATTTTTTTTAAGATTTTGGGTTGGGGTTTTGTTGAATAGGGTATTTTTGGGGCTGTTTCTTTACTTTTGTTTTCTATTTGGGAGTTTTAGGATTTATCACAAACAATTACTCGAGATACGTGCATGTAAGGGAGATCTCTTCAGAGTCTGGAGGTTGTACTGATGTGCAAAGCTAAGGCACGAGTTTCAGTCTTAAAGCCTGTGCCTTTCTAAAAGATGTAGGATTTTTTACCTAGTGTAAAACTTGTTTCTTTTGCGGAGATTAATCCAGTTATTGTTTGTGGTGCATCTTGTGCATCATAAAGAAATGGTCCTGGAGACATTTTCTCTTGGAGAGAAAGTATGTATGGAAATTCCAGAGCAATAAGGATGTTTTGCACTCGACTAATGGCTTTGCAAATGTTCGTGGATTTTGCTGCCCCAGTTGATGTAAACTAATCTTTGGGACACTTTTCCTGTGTATCTGTTTTTAATGATGTGTAGTTCAGTTCTTGGCCCTAGTGGATGTATTCATGTAGGTTTCATGACGTTTTTCAGCACAGAAAAAAATTATTTGTTTATTTTACTCACTACCTAAGCTATTTCTTACAACTTGTCTTGGGTTGTTATTGTCTGTTCATTAAGCAGTTTGGTCCTTGGAAAGCTAGTGTGGGCTGGTTTTTCTAGGTTCATGTGACGTATTATAGGTGTATAGGTGCTCTGTCCTAAGGTTACCCTCAGGATTTTCATAAATTATAAATTACCTTATTATATTGTCTGTATGAATGGGAGATTCAGGAGACTTCACTTTCTCAATACTTGGAGCAGATGAATTAAACTTCTTTTATGTAATAAGCACATGATGCAAATGATCTTTTACCATCCTTCTATTTTTACATTTGTAGTGGTATCTTCTGTTAGGTTCTATAGATTAAGGGCTTTTCATGCACTTTGAATGTTGGCACTCTGAGTGCTGGCTATAGAAATGGATTCCTGAAGTGTATAAGCAGTCTGATTTGTCATAGACCATTTGAGTTTTGTCTACAAATGGAGAATTTTAAAACAAACTATTTAAAAATCTTCTTCACTTTGACTCCTGCAAGGAGAACTGTATACACAAGCATGTTTTTCATAGTATTGTGTTTAAGGACTTGGTGTGCTGTGGTTAGACTGAAGGCTTTTATTTTTGGATTTCCATTAAATAAAAAAAATCAATTTGCAGATTTCATTGATATACTTTCTTTTTTTGTAACAATACATTTGTTAGTAGAAAAAAAAGAGATTATAGTCTTACTGATATATTGAGGAAATTTAAATAGGAGGTTTTAATGCACAGTCAATTTTTACTAACAGAAGTGACTTAATTGTATGGTAAGTTAGGTGTAAATGCTGTTTTTGAGAAAAATCCTTTAAATGCTCATTGACAGCATAGAAAATGCAAACCAGTGTAAAGACAAACTGGTTTGCAATGTTTCAGCTAGATTTTGCTAGTAATGAAATGTAAATTGTGTTATGGTGCAGAAAACTATGCCAAGTCATGGGTTTTATTTCAGATCATTAGCATGATGAGCATGTTGTGTTTATGTGAACAAAACTCTGATGAACACTAATCTGAATGGCTACTTAGTAATTTCAATCAGTTGATAATTATTGTTTGGCAACAAAAATACCAGTTTCTTCCAATAAAGCTGGTAGCCTTATATAATTATTTCCTAATTCTTTCCTTCTAGAGCCTTGTCTCAGTGTCATGTGTTAGTATGATTATTCAGCTTTTACTTTCTGATTTTCGTGTCCCTGTGGCTCGGCCTCAGACTGTGAGCAAAGGTACATGGCAATCACCCTTTACAGGCAGGGGGACATAAGTGCATCTTGGAGGAAAAAAACTGCAATTCCAACAGCATAGAATGAAGGGTTTATTTAATAAAATAAATTAAAATTTTATTAAAGATTTAGAGAAATTACTGCTAAACATCTTAGTTCGGTAAACAGCAGTCTTTTTAGGAGGGGAGAATCTTTAGGTGGACATTGATGATCCTTGTAGGTTCTTTCCACCTTAGAATATTTTTATTATTCTATGAAGTGTGTGAAAAATACATATTCTGAATTATCGTATCGTTAGCATGTTTGTGTTATGGAGTGGTTTTTGTGTGTGTGGCTTTTTTTTTTGTGCTGCCTTTTTTTAATTTTTTTTTTTTAATTTGTGTGCTTTTTTTTTTTTTTTTTCCCCTGGAAGCATGGCAATGTTTTAGTTTTCACCCCAAATGCCCCTTTCATTTGGAAAGATACAGCAGATCCCTGCACAGCCCCAGTTAACCTCACTTGGGAAGAGACACCAGCAGCATGAGGAGCTGTGCCTGCACAGGAGCACATGGGTGGAAGGTTTATTTCTGCTGCCACCACCCACCCTGTATGCATTTTGTCTGTTGGGGCAGCTGGGGCCAGCCAAGGCCAAGGTTTTGCTTCTCAGTGCCAGTGAGCACAGGGGAATGGCAGCTGCTCAGGGCTGTTTCGCATCCCTTCATAGACAGAGGGGGAAGAAATGAATTTCTCCTGGAGTCTCATTGTTTCCCATCTTTGACACCCTACCTGCTTGTGAGGAGAGAGTAAGAGAAGTGCAGAACTGATGCTGGTGCACTCCTCCTTTGGCATGACAGGTGATGGTTTTTCTTCTTGCCCTAGGGGTGTTGGGATTATGGAGAAGCCTTGGAAGTCTTTAATTTTCCACATTCAAACATCTGATTTGCTTAAGGAGGAGTGGATGATGTTTTCAGGAGGCCCCAGTAAATCACTGTTTTTCTGTACCTCTCTAGACAAGTGGTTTATTTCCTCCATCTGTTTCCCCCTCCTTAGCATCTGAAACTTGCATTATATGAGGTAAAGGCTGTTGCTCTGTTAGGAGAAGGTCCAAAACTGGTGCTGCCTTTCTGCCAACTCACTGGCCAGGTACTTCCCCTGTGTTTTAGAAAGGCTGTGTGCCTAGTCCCAAAGATGGAACTGCATTCTGAGTGGTTTGCATGAGGTGAGCTGTACAGAAACCCTGCAGAAAACAGAGAATAAATCTGTGGCAAAGTGCAAATACTGAAATGAGGTTTTTGTGCTCTGCTCACCAAGAACAAAACAGGCAACTATTTTTTTCCCCCTTCTCTTATGGCGGAGTTTTTTCTTCAAATGATTGATTATGATTTTCTGTTATTACTTGCTGATAAAACTCAGCTTTTGTTTTTTTGACTTTCAGTTTGATCTATTTTTTTATGTCTCAAAATATATTCTAATGGTTTTCAAATGAGAAATATACCAGCTAGGATTGTTTAGGTGCAAAGATTTCCATTTAGTTAACAGAGAGAAGGAGAGAGAATTTTTAAAATAAAGCATCTTTGAATTGCTTGCAAAGGGAACAGAAAACACATATCTTAAATATTTTGACATAGGAGGTCAGAAGGGAAGTGTTTCATTTTATTGTTTAAATGTTTCATATTTGTCTTCTGTCTATACAGTCTGCCTGTTTTTAAACTTCTGTAAAAAGTCGTAGTTCTTGCAAGTAGCCCCTATGACATTCATTTGTAATACCACACAAATGCTGTGACTTTGCCAGCTGTGCCTCTTCTTAGTGTAGAAGGCCCCAAACTATTCTTGATACTTGTTCTGAAGATAAATTAGTCGCTTCTAAATAATGCAGTGAACCCTAATTCTCTTTGATTAGTAGTGAGTTAGATGATAGCGACCCATTGAAATTGGTCATCAGCATAAATAATGAGTGAATGAACTGATAAAATGCAAAGTCACTGGCCATCATAAATCAAATGAAATCCACTTTCTCTGGAAGTCACTGAAATTAGAAGTCCGTGCTCCTATTAATTATTTTGCCTTCTGAAGACGACAGTGTTATAAATCAGCCTTGAAAGGCACTCCACTTAGGAAGCTGAAAGAGTAAGACTGCCTGCAAATTGTTTTGTATACGCACCTAATTGTTTCTTAAGTAACCCACCTTTTGTAGGATGACTGCTGAAAAGCAGAGAGTGTACCCAGAAGTGTAGATTAATGAAAGCAGCAGATATTTCTGTAAGAAAATTATGTGGTCAGAATAATAGCTGTGCCTTGTGTTGGTCAGTCTGAAGCTGAACTTGCTGCTCTTGTTAGGCTGGGTTTCCCCAGTCAATTTGAACTTGAGGGGATTCTCATTTCTCAGCTCTATATAATTACATGGCAATAAGAAAATTGTCAGTGAAAAAGTCTGGAGCAAGAAAAAAATGGGCTTGCGGATGAGTTCAGTTTAAAATTGCGCTGTGCATTTGTCTAAACAACATATTGCAAGAATTTGGAATGACATGTAAACACTTGCTGCAGAAAGTGTATATGTATTTCTGTTGTAGTTTATAACTATCAATGCATTTATGAGTATTTAGATATGAAAACATATCTATAGGGCTTTAAAAATCCACCATGCTCTCTCCAAAGTTATTTAACACTCCTTGCTAAAAATCATAATTTGTGTTTGTTGTGCTGGAACCTCCATGTGTGTATCATTTGATTATGCCAAAATGTGTCTTTGTTCATATCACCAGTAATTTAATGAACTAGAAGTAGATGTGCTTTGAATCAGAGAGGAGATGAATGGTCACAGGACATGCAGAACAATGGCATTAGTCTTGTGGGTGTTGGAATATAGTTTCAGCTTTTCATGTCTCCTGTGATCTAAACTGCTTATAGATGTTTGGATTACATGGGAAACACATTATAATATGTAGGTGAGAGAGGCTGGAAGGAAATGGTTAAAAAAACGACAAAAAGTGTATATAACAGAAAAGCAGAAAGAAGAGTGTGTACATGTTTAAGAAAATATAAATAATATATAAAAAGAAGTATAGTGTATAAAAGGTTCGACTCAGTATCAGGCTTTTACTTCATGTATGCTTATCTGATTTTATGTCAATACTTGATCTGTGCACTAGACAACCAATTATGGAGAGAGCAAGACATATAAATATGTATTGTGTGGGACTACTACCTTTCTGCACAAAAAATATGCCTTCATGTTATTTACTACTGAGGCATCATAAAACATATACTATAACTACTTGTGCTTATGCAACTCTGCTTAAATATTTTTTTTTTTCCTGAGGAAAAACTGGACAGAAAATTATTTTCCCAGTTTGCCACAAATGCCTTGGAACTTGTGAAATATGAAAATAATTTTAACTGCAGTGTTCCCTCCTGCACTTCTTTCTTCTGAATTCATTTATTTATATGTACCTGTATGGTGCACTGTGGGTTTTTTATTAATAAAACCAAAGAAACAACAAAAACAACAACAAGCAATGACAATTTCAACAGTTATTTTCATTTGCAGTTCCGTGTGATGGATCTTCCATTTATAAATGGGTCTGGGAACTAGATAGGTTCTTGTACGTTTTTAGCTATTTTGGAAAAGCACCAAAATGTAGGGCAAGGAAAGTGGAATTTGCACTTTCGAATATGCCTATCTCCTTATTCCTGAAAATCAAACTTGTTCATATTATGTTTGAACATTATTTCTCTTTTCATAGGCCTTGTTACACACTTCTGGTTTATCAATGCAACTTAATATGCTAAAATATTCCTCATTCCAAGAATTTGTTGAATTCTGAAACTCTGTCTAAATGAGTCTGAGTTCCTTTTCCTGTTGGCTAATAGATGTGTCTTGGGAATTTGAAATTTTTTATTCAGTTTAAGATGCACATACCTGTGAAGGTTTGTTTGTGATATGGTAGGGCTTTAGTCTTTGATGCCTTTTAATTTGTGCACTTGTTACACTTGAATGCATGGATCAGCTGAAAACCTCTGTGTGCCCACTGTGTCCATAAGTGCCCTTTTTATAGAATCTCCACCTGCAAACCCAACAGACATTAAAGTGTGCAGTCACAGTGTTGGAAACAACAGTAACATTGAACTATTGGTACAAATAAAGTAATATTTTAACTTCTGAGCCATGCGAGTTGTGGAGGATTTGAAGGGCATAAATGCTTATGTTTGAGTTAACATTGTGAAGAACAATCTGTATGCGATCACCAGTTTTCTATTCAAAGGACTTTGCTCTCCTCATAGAAAATAAAAAGTTTTCACTGTTCTCAGCTAAAACAAAATAAATTGGGTGAAGTAAAGAGAAATGAGGTTTGAGTATAGTAAAAATGTCTACCTACTGACACAGAGTAATGTTTTTGAGTGGGTGTTGTATGAGGTCTTTGCTTAAGTATGTTGCACTTTATAAATGAAAGAGTGCTTTCAGAATCTGGATCAGTCAAAATTCAGGTAATTTATGAATTTGTCTGTGAACTATACTAATTGGGAAGGCTGGCTTTGAGATGTGAGCTTTCAGTTCTATTGTCCAGTCTGTTTCTATTATGATTATTCATAATCCAATGATGGCCACAGACTGCTAGAGCAAAAGAAAGTTCTTCTTTGAGAAAATGCGATCAACTGTACATGAGCAATTACTATGGTAATTGAGTTACTTATTTTAAAAATAAACCAAAGTTGCATTGGTTTTGCTTGGATAAAGGTGTTTGATTCATATGTCAGTACTAATTAACACTGGGTGAGTGTAAGGAGCAGTCCAGTAACTGTTTGCAAATGCCAGTCTCAAAACTTCATTATCAATACCTCTTTCACAAATTCCCTGAAGTGATCTAGTGCCAGGATTTCTTATTTTACACTGTGTTGTCATATTTGGGTGCAGTGATCTGCTATGATTTCCCTTTAGTTGTACTTTAGATGAATTTGCACTCATACTTTAGAGACTCATATACAAGTTAGCAATCAAAAGAAGCAATGTTATGTTTTTACTGAAAAAACCTATTAGCTGCCATTCTGCTTTAGGAGGTACTTCAATTTAATTGCATTGATCCACTTGGCAAGTGTTATATGTCCTATATGTTATCTGATACAGGGTGCTACTGAACAGTCTCTGACTTTCTTATGTCTTTTCTCATTAGGAAAGAGAAAATCCTTAGAAAATCACTGTCTTAAGCTTTGATACAAGATGATGAATTTGATTCTCTTGCTAACTTCAAGAACAGTTACTTAACTCATGTAGTGATTTTTGTTGCAAGGCAAATTTGATAAATGTTTAAGTAGTTCCATTGTGATCTCTGTGAGACAAAGGCAGTATGAAAAGTCTAGGAGGCATGTGGCAAGATGTATGCAACTCTTCAGGTTAACAAATGTAGGTTGTGGCTGAGAGAGGAAAATACTTTTTTTTTTGTTTGTTTGTTTTCCACTATAAAGAATGTATTTAAGCAAGTAAGTAATTTCCCAACTGTAGGAGTAAGGTTCACTGTAAGGCTTCACCACAAAACACTGATAATAAGTGAAGCAGAATCTTCTGGGAAGTTTTGTAGTTGTATTGAAAAGATACTTTCATGGTGTCCAGACTGGGATAATATCTGATAATAGTTTTGCTGGCTAGTCTGGGGCACAAATGACTGACAGTGCTCATCCTCTTTACATTGCAATAGTGACACTGAACCACAGAATACCTGAGAAAGAACTCAAGCCATGGTAGAGCAGCCATCAGGGTGTAATGCACAGGGCAGGCAGTTGCTTAACTTAGTGTTTAATTCTGGCTGCAATAATTAATGTCTAGTTTAGATTAAATGTCTACTTAGACACTTTTAAAAGTGACTATATTATAGAAGCATGGTCTTCCCTTCTCGGCTGTTTGAGATACCTGGTTATAAGAGCACGTAGAAATTTCTGTTTATTGCCTGGGATGATGTGTTTGAATGCTTGAAAGCCAACAGCCATTGGCTATGGTGTCATGGTGAGTATTTGATTGCGTAGCCCTTCTAGTAAGAACAGTGTTGCAGCTCTATAAATAGGACATAACCTTGATGAACAGCAGAGCTGACCATTTTGAGTGGTACTGAAGCTGAATGAAAGCTTTGACTTCCATGCTGAGTTCCCTAAATGGTGGAGGCAAACCAAGGGAAATGTTGACCTGCTGTCTCCCTCTTCCAGCTGTTCTAATGCCATCTTGTGCCTTTCAGCACCATTACTGGGACATGTTTCCACTGAGATGCCATGGGTGTCACTTGGTGGAACAACATGGTAGGAGAATGCCAAACATTGAGCAAAAATCCAGTTCAGAGACACACAGCAGGTTTTGATTAGTATGTGCTGTAGTATCTCTCAGATCTTGTTATGTCTTGTGGGCTCTCAGTGGTTTGTCCTTAAAATACTCAATACAACAATACTCAAAACTTGTTGCATTTGAAATTGGCTCAGTGATAGGGTTAAGATAAAGCTGGCTTATGTTGAGTCTGCCCAATGTTTTGTTTGTTATTGTACCTGTTGTGCATGGCAGTTTGCAAAATAGCAGATAAAATAGATTTAGTATTGCAACAACTATGTAACCTGTAGTTAAATACCTGATGTAAATTCTCAGATGATCTTAAGAAAATGTGTGCTGTCATAAATTGATTTTCAAAACATCTGGTTTTCTAAAAATGTTTGAATTTATACAAAATTCTCCATCTGCTCTTGTAGATATTCTTTCAAACAGTATCTCTGAATTGTCCATTCAAGGGGCTGAACACATACTTTCATTTTACTTCATGTGTTAATTAATAATGTAATTTGATTTGTTATTTTTATGTGGAAAAATTGCTGTCTGCTCTCTGCAATTGTAAAGAAACCAAACTAAAAATAGCATCAAATTTTGAATAATGAAGTGAATAAGGAGTTAAGTTTCTTATAATATTTCTTGTTTGATCCTTGATTTAAAAAAAAAAAGCCTGCATGTAAATATATTTTTATGTATTCTAAGCGTAAAGATAGCTCTGTCCTACCATATTGATTTATTAGATTCTCTGACATTTTAGTTGTGGTCGTTATGTTATATTTATGAGATGAATGTTGGATTCGCTCATTATGTTATCCTCATTTATTTTACATACTTTTATGGCTGGTTGTGCTCAGCTTTACATTTAAAGCTTTATTGCAGCTGTTAGTGTTGGGGGGGAGGGGGAGGCAAGTACTTATTGATCAGAATTTACATGTTTACTGTTGTAATAATGATTTATATAATCTTTTTCTATGCATCAGGTCTTTCTCTGAAATAAAGTAGCCTAGTTCAGGAGGTCTCTTCAGCTGAAAGAGGGTTTTGTATAAAAAGTTAGGGACTGGACTTGTCTGGGGTAAAATGGTGAATGTTTCTTAATACCGGTGGTGAATTTTTCCCTTATGAAAAATGATGTAAGTGATCTTTATAATTTAACATTTTATTTACCTTTACTTCACACTCAAGATGAAGACATGCCAATGTTAGGAATTATTATTTATCAGAGACCTTCCTTCATTTAAGGATCATCTCTTCACATCAAACCTTCCTTGATTTAGTTTTGTGACACAGCCTATTCATCCTGAGTGTCCCTTTTGCAGCAGGGGAGACTGAAACCCTGAATTTTGACAAACACAGCTGTAGCTGGGCTCCTTTTTTGAGAATCCTTAGGCACATGTTAGCTGGAAGGGTACTGAACATCTACCTGCCCTGCTGAGAGTTTCTCAAGTGGGCTTCAGGGGGAAAACCCCTCCCTGCCCCACAGTGGTACCATCTTTCTGAAAACTTGTGTTGGAGTAGCTGGAGTCGAGTGGAAAAGTGCTGTGGTAGTGGTGGGAATGGCAACACACCTGAGAACTTCTGCCAGAGGTTCATCAGTGAAATCCATCCAACTCTGCATCACCTGCTGGGACCTGGCCCACAGTTTGTAAATGCTTGCTTTTGGAGATGGAAAGCATTGCTGTGAATGTTAGAGAGCTATTTTTATGTAAAGCAGGCTTCAGCTCTTGTACTTTGACTCCGTATTTGATAGTGTAGTTAAAATTTGGCAGCGGTCTTAAGAAATAATTTCTTATATAATCTATACCTTCCCTTTGATTTTCTAGGAATAATTTATTTGGAATTGCTGTGTGCTATATAAATTCATCATTGTTTTTACAGACTGTGAATGTCGTGAGCAAATGATTTCTAATCAAGATCTCTAGGTTACTGTTCATAATTAAGCTTAGTATTGTGTATAATTCACTACACCTCATTTTCTAGTGACAGCCACGTAAATTAGATATCATCACAAGGGTTCTGAAGATTTATATTGTTATAAGGATACACTGCAGCCTTTTCCCATAAACTAAAGAGTGTTTTCCTGGCATGTAGAAATTCTGTAAAAACCCTGTGTTTTGTCATCCAACTTTTGAGCTGATGTATATCTGTTCTGTAGTCTGCAGACAGGTTTTGCAGCTTTTCTGTACTCAGTGCTTCTCCCACCAATGTACTTTAGATAACACTGAGTAGATAGTACAGTTTGGAGGACTCTATATCTTGTAAAGCAAAACATAAATTACTTTGATTAATACATCTTAATATCATGCTTCTCTAAAACTGTATGCACAAGTACAGGATGTACTCTGATGGTAAGTCTCTTTTATTCTCCAAACAGTCCTCTGCATCTTCTGGCATTTGATTTTCATTGGTATGATTTCTGACTCTTTTTAGAATGTGCATACTTCTGAAATACAAATTAAGTTTTTTTCTAATTAATCATTATCATGTGCTATCATCAAAGGTTATTCACTGAAAACTTGAGAAAAAGGCAATCAAAACTAATTTTGATTGTTAATGGAAATGTTTTTTTGTTCTTAAACAGCTTCCTTCAGCAATAATTACAATTATGCCTCTTGGGTGTTTTTTGGACTTCTAAATTTACACCCAGCAGTTCTTTTTCATTTAGGAGTTAATATTTTACAGAACACTGGAAATTTATACTTCCACCTATCATTAGGAAAGTCAGGAGAGTGTATTTGTTTATCCATCCTTTTAAAATATGGATGTAAATGTTTTGGTTTTTTTTTTTTTTTTTTTTTTTTTTGTATTGGGAAGAGAGATCTGTGTTTATACTGTAGACAAGCTCAAGCGTTTATATCATTGTGTAGTTGAGTTCTTAGTGCCACTTGTAAATTTGAAAAACATGAACTCAGTTAATGTAATTTATAACAATTAACACCATGATAATTATGTGTCCTTGTGGAAAGAGATTTGTGTTTTTCGGCCACTAAGATAGAATTTTTGTAGAAAAGTAAAAGCAGAAAGAATGCATTAATTTGGGGGTTTAGGAGTTGTTACAAAGAACAGGTCATAGTAATAAATAAAGGCTGAATTATTCAAGCAATATTTCACTACTGAAGTAGTTATTAGAAGATGAGGCTTTTTTCCTCCTGCAGTATTTTCATGTATAGCTGTTAATCACATGTTTCTGTAAAGGACTGAGGTATAAATCTCCCCCTTCTTCTGAAAAAGTTCCTTTTGAAAAGGGATTGGTGTGTGGCTTTTTCATTCACTTCCAGCAAAACCGTCCCCTCGTGTTAGAGGTCTTACAATTAAAGTCCTGGTCCTCTAATTAAAAGTAGGAATACAAGATGTAGCACTAATTTGGGTGTCTGATTTTGTTTTCACTGTACGTTTTCAGTTCCCTAGAGTTTAAGAAATGGTTAAAATTAATCCTGTGTGCAGTAACTGAGAGAAGAAGCAGGCAACAAATGTCAATAAATCTAGATCTGTTTGAAGCAGACGTCACTAAATCTTAGTCTTGACTGCTCTCTGGTAGTGTCAAGAGCTGCTCTGTAAGATGAATTTGAGGGGAGGATGAAAAAGGTACCATATTAAACCACTGCACTGATAAGTTTAGTTAAGAGGCAGAAGATGTGTCCTTGCAGTGACATTCAGTGGCCGATATTTGTTTCCCTTTAAATAATATGCTGTACATCTATGAGAATGATGGCTTGGTGTTTGTGACATTGCATCTTCACCAAGGTTACTGGCTCCAGGACAGGCAGTCTCTCCTCTCTTTCTCTCTCACACCCTGTCAATAAATATCCACTTGTCTGAGGAAGTGAGATACAGATTTTACAGCTGACACCAGAGCATCTTCATTTCCAGAAGCAATGAGTTTCAACACATGTGAACGTGAAGTAGGGGAGAAAAAAAATTAAAGGAATATATCTTTCAAGTCTTTGTCAGAAGAAAGCACTTACCTCTTCCAGACAACAAACCCTAAGGTTTGGCAATAGTATAACATTTTAAGTCTTCCAGTGAAACAGAGAAATTTCTATTGTAACATATTGAATTCAATCCAAAGCTTTGTTTAAAACCATATAAATATATTGCATTTTCCATATTATGTATTAATATCTATCTATATGTGTGTATATATATATATATGTTTCTACTTTAAAACAGGAAAGCAATTTAAGAACAATATCATACATACACAGTGATTTTCTGCTCTGTTAATTCAGGATGTTAATAATCTGGTATTAGATAAACCCCTTCACTATTTTTTTTTTTTACCTAAACATGCGACTTTTACAGCTCTTGAGTGAAAGGGAGGGATGTGATACTCCATATACACAAATATATGTATCCATAATAAAACAGGAATATCTAACACAGGGATTTTTTACTACACGTGGAGATTTTGAGTAAGGAGTTATGTAAAAAAGTGAACAAATCTCGGTCAATTGAAAAATATCTCAAATCTTCTAATTTGTAGCTTAGTCTTTCCCTGAAGAGAAAAGTAAGTAATTCAGTGGAAATAATTCAAGATGTTGTTTATTTAATCTCCAGTTTTAATTTATGGGAACCTGATGTCTGTGAGTAGAAAGAGTCTATTGCCTATTCTTCTCTTTCTTTATTTTAAAACAATGTTAAATGCAATTAACAAGTCTGATTTATCATTAGCGGGTTCCGACCTGGTAATATATTCTCTCTTGTTCTCCCTCCCCTTCTCAAGACTTCTTCCACTCTCCAGCTGAGCTCTGATTGTAGTCCAGGTGCTGGTTTCTTACCATGAATAGTCCCACCTCACGAGGTAGAATTGAGTTCTTCGCAGAGTTTTTCAACTGCTTAGTGGCCTGTGTGCATCCATCCAGTGGTACCACCTGTCGGTTCTCCCATGAGGAGATGTTCAGCCCTGACAAGAGCAGGGATGTAATAACCATATTTCCAGTAGTTTTCAGTGTGGAAGCAGCTTTTTCTGGCAGACTAGAGTGCTTGTGATAGGGGCTCTGAAGATTCTTATGTAGTAGAGGTGTGCTGCTATGAGCAGGACTAAGGTGACCTGTTTTGAATATCTCATTTTCTGAGCCCTTTGTGGGATTTCCTGCTTTGCATCAGCTTCAGGGTGTGTGGAAATACTTACATAATATATTATTGGATTGCTAAAGGCTCTTAATCTCCACAAAGAAGCCTCTGAAATGTTCAGCCTGACAACACAGGTTGCTTGATTCTAAAAAATGTGAATCTATTAAGAGCTGGTGTTTCCAGTTGAGAATCAACTTCTGGGATCTTTCTACAAAGGTAATAAATCCTGTGCGGTATAGTGTACTATGGCAGGAATATCTCTGAGATTTAAGATTTAATTTTTCAATGTAATAGGTAACTGTATCTTAGATTGAAATGCAAATATATGATAAAGGTTTCTTGAAATATCTTGAATGCCCGAATTAGGTTTGCAAATGTGGTGTGTTAAAAAAATATGTCAGTGCCCTCAGAAATTTCTTGTTACATTATTGTCTCTGCATGTCTTATAGAATTTTTCATATAAATATGAGGAATTATTTGGTTTCAGAACTCTAGGAATATCTTGGTAATCTATCTGCTTTTTGGTGGAAATTGTCTACCAAGTTCTCAGTTCTTAAGCCAAAGATTTTAAGTCTTTTAAAAAATGTTTTTGGTAGTTCTGTTGTTCTGAATCACAAATAGATAATAAAGCAGCCTGGGTTATCTGTTTAGTTGCTAGAAAACCTGGAAAGCATTACTCTTGGCCCATGTTTTCAGAGACTGTAAGCTGTATCTTTGAGTCCCAGCTTCTTGCTGAGAATCTGTCAAAGACAGTGAACTCCTTTTTTCCTTTTGCCTCTCTTCAGAAGGAGAGCTGAATGTTGGTTGCAGTCTGTTGTACGAGGCTTAGGAGATTTGATGTAGGATTGGTAGGTGTCAGCACAATTACGTAAGTTACAGCTCTAATACCATGCTGGAGTATACACAATGCTGGTTTTTCCTGTGTGGGTACATATGTGGGTTAGTCCTATTCTCATATAATATGTTGGATGAGTAAAATGATTAAAGGGGAGTGAATCTCATCAGCTCCCAATTCAGGCTTGATCTGTTGTTCTAGAATCAGACTCTAAAGGGTGTAATTGTGTGCCTCTTCAACACTTGTATTCATACAAAAGGACAGTGCCTTTTACTGTCTTAGAACTGTACCTTAGGAACTTTCACTCTTGGGTGCTCAAATGTTGCAGAAGGATATAAACTGAAACATCGAAATTAACCATATTGAATAACATAGATGTATAAAATTGCCTTCAAATTATTAAGCATAGCTGAAGAAGTTCATTCAGTTGTTAGAAATCTTACTATATTTTTTCTTACAAGTTAGCTGTACCATAAATTAGGAGCTGTAAATTAATTGGGATATCAATCTATTTATTTCAGTTTTATTTTACTACTTTGTGATGTTGTAGTTAGCAATTATGTGTGAAAAATGTAGTAAGAACATTTTAGCATCTCAACTGAAAACTCCTCTGCGAGTTAAGTTTTAAGAAATACATATATTCTTTCTGTACATTTTGGAGTAGTGAGATTCTGGTAATTAATGTGGAATATTTTGCCTGAAAGCAAGCCCTAAGAAGAGCAATGGGGTCCGCTTGTTAAAGGGTGGAGAGGTAAGGTTTTAATGTTCTTTAGTTAAGAAAACAAAAACCAAAACCCCACAAGTTGTTAAACAGTGTCAAAGAAACTCACACGTGCGTGGAAGAACCACAGAATGGAAAGAATACCAAACAAGTTCTACCGAGTGTTTTGGACATGTATTGAGGAAGATTAATTTTGTTGTTTTCAGAAATATTTGCAAAGACCTAACATACCCTTGACTATTTTTACTACTAACTCTAGTCTAGTTTTAATTAACAATTCTGGAGGCTACTAAACAACTTCTGGTGAAAGTAATTGTTCACTTTCAAGAATTCTCTTACAGGCATGTTTGAGTTCATAGCAGATGTTTCTCCTTAATTTACTGATGAATATTTTCTTTCCATAGACAAAAGGAAAGGGGAGGGAGGTCTATCGAATGGTATGTTTTCCACTTTGACAGATGGTGAATTTCACAGAGGTTTACAGGGAATTCTGTTCAGGTGCCTCCTGCAGTAAGTTGTAGTGCTTCCTTCCCTGTGCACCTCTTGGTGTGCTCATCGCTGCTCTATTTCAAGCCACTGATTGCTCATCTCTTTTATGGGTGCAAACCTAAATGCATAGTGTGAAAAAGGAATGTGACAGGTAATAGTTGCTGTATTTTTTGAAGTGGTTAAAAAATATTCCCTGAGTCTTGAACCAGTGCTCTCATCATTGAAGTTTTTTAAATGTGTGATTATTGAGAGATGCAGCAATGCCATAATAACAAATATACCTTATGTTTGCACTATAACTGAATTATTATTGCTAATTATAGTAAGTATTTTTAGTCATTGATATATGCAGCCACTAAAACACTGCATTTATCAGCTGAGTGTTTTTTCTCCTTGGCTTTGATGTTGCCAGTGTATATTTAATCTCAATTTATTTCTACTAGTCATTGTTATATAAAACCTAATGCATGGAAACACAATATTTATCCCAGCAGCTGTTAAAAATCTGTGGGTATGGATTAATGTCAGCTTTTAAATGTGTAGTGCTTTAGTTAATTCCATCCAAGGACAGATGATATCATCCACTAGGAAGGAATATATTAAAAACTGTCAGCCAGAAGGTAGTAAAAGTAGGTGATATGTTATAAAGAAGACTAAAAGGTCATTCAAAGAAGAGATATTGCTAATAAGTCAATTAAAATTTTCAAGCTGACATTTTATAAATTTCTGTGTAAGTCCTAAAACATTTCCAAAGTTAGCAAAATTCACATCTGAGGCTGGAAAGAAAGGGGTCATGCAGAACCTGCAGTTTCTTCATGGAATGAGCAAATAGGAAACTTGCTGCTTTAGGTTAAGGCCTCGAGGAGATGCCATTGAAAGGCCATTGTCTGGCCAGGTTTGTGTTGTCTGGCCTGTAATTTTTAAGTGCAATATTTTAGTATTGCTTATGTGCATATAAGCAAATTTGTTTTGATAGATGCTTTCTGTGATGTTTTACTGCCCTTTCCAAGGCTCACCTGGATTATATGCAAATAACTACTTCCATATGGCTGGATAGGGATTATATTTATTTAGATATATTTATTTTGATTGCACTTAAGGGTGAGAGCAAAGTTTCTTTCCTGTCCAGCAAGTTGGGGCAGTCATTGTATAAGACATGCTGTAGCAATTTATTCAGGGCTTGCTTTGATACTATCTCTGTCAGGTTTAGGCTCAATGAAATGCTTGTTGAGGTGAGCATGCAATCTATGTCAAGGAACTGAACCCTCATTTCTAAATTGAGTTCTTGCCTTGTTGTAAGTGTGATAAAGTTTGGATAAAACACAAAAACCTGAGGATTAGTTCTGTTAAAGATGTTGGTACTTTTGATTGTCTTGGTGGAAGAGAAGAATACTTGAGTACCTTCCAGCACCAGGCTCAAAATTAAGAAAATCTGGCACCAGGCCTATTCCTATTTCTTGCAATTGATTTTATTTGACATCATCTTAATCCCAAAGATATTTTGTCTCAGTCCTGTGGATCACATTTTGTACAGTAAATATAAAATGGACATTTAGATTTAATACTGATTAGGGCCCAAATTAAAAAAAAAATCACTTGAACTATATAGGATAAAGCATTTGTTTTTCATGCAGTTTAAATTGTTTCTGCACATTTGGTGTTGTGAACTCTTGTTGCCATGTGATCAAAGGGCGTTGCAGTTTTTCCTTTTAAACTCAGAGACATACCTCTTTTCAGCTGAAATGGTTCTGGCTGCTTTTGACAAGGTTTTTTTTCTGCTCAGGTTAGTACAGGTCTTAGTAGGGTGCTTTGAGGGAGATGAGTTTTGTGATTTTTGTTTTTTTTCTTTTCTGTTTATTAAATTTTTCACAGCTGATATTTAAGTATCTTGGCTGTCAACTTGTCTTAGGATACCTTTTTCTGAATTAATCTGAGGCTTGGACTACCTGCAACATCTTTGCTAGTGTAGACATGCTTCTTATTGGTTACTCTACTTATCAGACTAGAGGTTATCAAAGGAGCAAGTATTTCAATGATAAATGATCAGACAGCTGCAGTCATATTCCACTCTCATGTCTGAACTAGACATGTTTTTGTTTTGCACGCGTTGCCTGATAAGATTTTTTTTTCCAGTGACCTTGTTACATAAGGTCTGTTGTCTTCAGATGTTCTCACTTTTTAGAATTTATTGAGCTTAGCATCAGAAGATTACCTGACTGTATATTTGTATCTGCAGATTAGTCTGTGTTTGAGAAAAAGCAGCTGAATCAATTTCACTCTGGATTCAGAAATTGTTTAGTTCAGTATAACAATGCAAGAAGAAAACTAATGAATTAGGACTCCAGAAAATATGTAGAAGGTCTACTGCAAAGTCTTGAAAATCCATGAGCATTACTTGCACATGAATACAGAAGTAAAAGGGAAAAAATGCCCAGCCTGATCCTCCAGGCTTTGTTTAAGAGTTTGATAATAATACACTTTCTCTGATACTTAGTATTACTTGAAAGATATGTTTATATTCCTGTGATTCTGCACATGCACACTCTACATGCATATCTATAACACAAAAATATTGTATCATCTCTGTATCCGCTAATCTAACATGATTAGGTTGGCCCTGCTTGTTTCACTTGACAGGCAGGCAGTGACATCAATCAAAATTTCTGCCATTCATGTTGCTTTTCACAGTGCCAGCCAGAGTCCTGACAGGTTTCTTTAAAGTGGGATAGCAATAACACTGGGATTTTGGTTTTCACAAGGTGAAGGGATAGTCATTCATCTATATGCATCATTTCCATATTTAAGCTGTGTCCATTTAAGTTCATACTTAAATGGTATGGTAGTGTACATTAAGAGACACCCAGGTGTTCTAACAAATCTCAGTAGTCTTATATTCTGAACCAAAGGGTGATTTGTTTCAAGATTGGAGAAGTGATTTTTTTATATGACTAAAACATGTCACATGGAAAAGCTTTGTGGGGTTTTTTGAGGAGTGAGGGCTTTTGTTTTTTAACAAATAAAATTTAGTATTTTTTTCCTTGTATTTTCCTACTGTATTTTCTAGTAGTCCCTATTTCATGGTTACTCTGAAGCTACTGCAAAACATTGAACTGGTCAAAGCAGTTATATCAGAAGTTAAATCACGGATGACATAGATGGCATCAAGATATTTAATGGATATATTCTGATGGATATTGATGCTTTGAGACTTTAACAAGCATTTTGGTTCAGTGGATTGATGAGCTAAGAATTGTTTTTTGCTGCTGATGCACTTGATGGAGAGTTACCTCTGTCTTAAATTCTCAACTCTGATTGGGCAGTATTTTTTCAACTGGGCAATATTTTCTGTCCTCTTTGACTTAATTCAAAATGCTATTTAGAAAGGCATCTAATTTTTATTGGCGGGGGCTTTTTTGTCACTTCTGTGTGTCTGATCTGGCCAGTGGACATATTTTTAGAGAGAAAGAACAAGCTAGAGCAGAGTTTCTTCAGGTATTTCATTGCTGCAGCTTGCAAATGTATTGAATGAATACTGATAGCGCAGCTCTGTGGAAAAAAAAAGGTATGCTGTTGGAGCAGCCATTTAGTACTGGATACAGTATTGTGACTGAAGTATCTATTTTTTAAGTGCCTGTTGTGCAGTACCAAATGCTAGTGTTGGTGCCAAATGGGAATACCCTCTACCATGTATAAAATGAATGAGGCACTTCAGAGTGGGATCCAAAACAGCTAGCAAACTGAAAAGTGCATGATTATAAAGCTAGTTCACATTAGAGCTAATCAAAATAAGGTGCTTCAGATGTGTATATCCTAACTGAAATTGTTGTATAATTGAAATTTTTCCAACTGTGATCTTTCTTTAGAAGCCAACCCGACAATCAAGAAATGCTCATCATATAAAAGACTAATAAACTGTAGAAATACTAAAAGTCTTTGCCCTTCTCATCCCCTCAGGTGAATGCTTTTCACTTTTTCTCACTCCCTTTCTTGCATTGTGGCACAGCGAGTGGGGATTTAGTCCCCACAGCCTCTCTTCCTCGTCAGGACAGTGGCAGGATTAGAAAAGGAGGAATGAAAAGTGCATTGTAGTCTTAGGAGACCCCCCCAGCTAGCACTCTATCCAGAAAGGTAAATCATGTAGTTTTGAATCATGCTGGTCACTTCCAGTCTAGTCATATTGCTGCAGTCTTGGCAACTCTCCTTAATTCTTTTTTTAAAGAGTGTGTGATAAAGAGTAGCTGCAGTATTTATCTGGTACTTGGGAATGAGTCCTTTGTCCTGGAAACACTTTTGGCTTCTGCTGAACAGGAGTGAAAATGCAGTTTCTCTAAATAGTATGCCCAGTCCACAGAAGTCTCAGGTCTCTTTGAGCAGTATGAATTCACCAGATGGACTCTAAAAGGTCCTTCTCTGGATGTCATGACAGAAGGTTGATGAGAAATCCATGGAGGTGAAATCCTCAAATAAATTTGCAGAGGGCTTAAGAAAATTTTGGGCTCAAAAAAGAGACACAGTATTTGGGAAGAGTGTGAAAATAATTGGTTAAAATTGTTTTGTGGGTAACTTCTGAGAGAAATTACTTTAAAAGAAAACACCAAGGAAATTGTTCCCTAGGATGACCTTGTTTGAGTTGGACCAGATGATCTGCTCTGGTCTCTTCCAACCTGATCCATTCAGTGATTCTGTGATCACTCTAACTCCATAATGGGGGAAGGGTAGATATG
The DNA here is from genome assembly GCF_963662255.1 of Cinclus cinclus. Lineage (NCBI taxonomy): Eukaryota > Metazoa > Chordata > Aves > Passeriformes > Cinclidae > Cinclus > Cinclus cinclus. Next base: position 22,164,868 of record NC_085052.1, read on the forward strand.
ATAGCTGCAAAGTATGATTTTATTTCTGAAAAGTTTAGTTCATATAACTAAACTTGCCTGTATTTCTTTTGTAGAACATTTTTTCTTTTTTCAGCAAAGGATTAGGAGGTGCCACTAGAATGTTTGAATAATATTTGTGTTAAGGTACTGAGTGTGTACTGAGATTTGCTTTGCTTTTTGCTTTCTGGGGTTTGATTTAAAAGCTCCATATGATTCTATTTCCTGTCTAAACTGTATAAGTTGAAATTCCAACTGCAGTTGTGAATTGGCATGGGAAAATTGCAAGATTCTCATCATGTAGAGAGTGATTTTCCCAAATTTAAACACGGAATCAATGATATAACGGTACTTAATGGCCTGTGTTTCTGGCCTTCTGCATCAATCAGTAATTGTATTTCAAATAGTGTATCGTTTCTGTAAATCAATGCATGTCTTAGTTATTGACACAGCGATGACATCTACATGTAACATTAGAAAAATCTGTCTCAGCACAAACCAATCCAATTGCTTTTAAATCAAACAAAGTTTGGGATGGATTAAATGATACAAACAATTTCCTGGGAAGAATTTCTAAAAGTTGTCCTCAATATTGATCTTTTTAATGTGGTGTGCTACCTTTTTACATGTTTTGATGTGTTAAATCAATCCCATTTTTATGATGATGGAAGACTTATTTTTTACAAGGGAGGTAAATTTCATAGCATTTGAGAGTGCTTCAACTGTTGTATGAATCAGAGAATTCAGTATATTGGTTGCATAGTGTTCTTGAAAAACACTGAAAATTTCCCACTTTTACCACAAAAAAAAAAAATTCTTTGTTTTTATTATTTTCCCTTTTTTGCCTTTAATAGACTCATAAATAAGGCTGACTAGTCTGGACTTCAGTGCTATGTAAAAGCTATTTTAAAACATCTAACCATCTGCCTAATGGCTGGTAATACATTTCTAATGGTCACTCTTGATAAGATAGTTTCAATTTGCTACACCTGTAGTAATCAAACAGCCAAGCACATTCTGCAGTGATGTGGCTGAGATCGTTCACCACTTTCCTATCAGCAAAAGGGTTGTCAGAGTCTTGCATAGCAAAAGAACAGCAGCTTTGGAAGTTTTGTGTTTAACGGCATATTTTTGGGATGACAAATCACAAATGAGTTGTGAACTTATCAGATGCTACATGAATGGGTAATTTTTGGTGTTTATATGTCCAGGTGTTGTGGCTACTGTGGTTGTAACAGGTCAGTTTAATTAATGATTGTTCTTTTTTTTCCCCCCCTGGATTATATATACTGAATTGCTGTCAACTAGGGCCTTGAATTCTTTTGTGTGATCCTGGCAGCTGGTGACGGCTCTGCAAATTATGAGTTTCTTGGCTTAAAACAGATTAAATTGCAGACAAAACAAGCTATCAGCTGAGTAAATACTGCACCTCTGTTTGGCTTCAGTGAGAAGAAGGAGATTAGCGTGAGTACTTAGTGTTCATAATTACTAGTAAGAGGCAAATAGTAGGCTCAGGCTGACTGGAGATTGTTCCATTATATCCAATTAACACCCACTTGATTATTGTTAATTACTTGTGTTGGATGACAGAGGAGTATAGATGTCATACTTCAAACATACAAATACCATCTGGGTCATCAGTATGCTGACACTGATAATATCGTGCTCAGTCTCGGATGCTACGGGATATTTTCTCTGTACAGTTTTTAGACTTCACTGTTTTATCGCTTCTTAAAATTCTCCTCAAATATACTGCCTAAATAATTTTTTTTCTCCTAAAAACAAACAAAAAAGCAACATTTTTCCTATTGAATTTTTAGGAATAAAATAAATCTCTCAACGTCGCAAGATTTCTGTTAATGATAATTTTTTTTTGGAAAAGCCATTTTAGAAGGTAACCAGCTGAGGCTGAGACTCAGAACATGTTGTGGGTGGGATGCTGTGTGTTTGTTATGCCAGTCAGAGTTACAATTTCCAAATGTAGTATGTTGGGATACGCAACTCTCTTAGACTTCTTGAAAACCTGAAAAGTTCAAGTATAGTGATCTACATAAATATTATTGTCATTTTCCTTGGTTAGTGGTAAAGTATTGTGATTAATGACTGAAACTAATATCATAAAAAGGTGAGTTCCCCTACTGCAATGAGTTAATGAAGACCTTTCTCTTTTTACATTGTAATATATATTTAAACAGTAAAGGAACAGGCATTAGAAAGCCCATCGAAATAAGGAATTCCTAAGTATATTTAAAGATTTAAACAGGGAATTGAATATCTTGACTAGTCATTTGGAATCTATAATGTTAAAATAGTCTCCTTTTAAAGGGCATTCACAGCATTAAAAATCACCTTCCAAATACTGTAAATATATATATTTTATAATGAATAGATATCAGTGAAATGGAATATTGTCATAGGATAATAGGTTTTGGCTGATGAATGCTAAAGCAGAGCCAAAATGCTCAGTTTTAAAATATGAGGCATTGATCCTGTGACAGTCTTTTATTACAATTTACTTTTATTTCTCTTTGCCACTTGGCCAGTGTGGTCTTATCGGAATGGGACACTTAGAATTGTAACATGTAGGAAACTGTACCCATCTAGAGTCTTCGTGTTACCTTGTGGCTCTACTTAGAGGATTGTGTAAGGAGCACCTGTCAGGCTTGCTTCTTACTTTCCAAAGTAATTTCTGCCACTCACGATGAAGAAATACATTATTAATGTTGGGCCTGTGAAGTGATAGAGAATGATTCAGCATGCTTCTAATAAGCAGCATTTATGCTCTCCAGCTTTGTGATGTAGCAAGCAAACAGGACATCACGTCTGTTTTTTTTTTTTTCTTAAAAATGCTGTACTAACCTTTTGTGAACGTTACTTGATTTTCTTTGTTGTAGCATTTTTTGTACATCAAGTGACAGTTATTCCTCTAAGTATGATAGTTGGACACATCTCACTGGTAGGTTTTCCTTACTGAAACCTTTTGGACTCAAATGTTTTAAATGGCCTTTGTTTTCCTGTTGTGATGGTTATCCAGTTCCCAGCAGAGTGTGTTCCCAACCCTTGGTTGTACTGGTTTCTAATTTGATTTACACACAACTGACCTGAATGCTTATTTCATCTTGTATGGAACAAGACTATCATCTGTGTTCCTGCAGTAAACAGGCTGGATTTGCAAACAAGAAAGTTCATGTCAAAGCCTCCTGCAATTTACCTTTTTTTTAACAGGAAAAAAAAAACCCCATGATGAGCTAGGTCGTTCCTCTTGTTGTTTTCAGGTGTTCTTTAAGGGACTGCTAAGGGTGTTTTACTTGATTTAACTTAGACATAAGTAATTTTCAATTCAGAGCAATGGTTTAGAACTTGACTGAATGTCCTTTTTGTGAAGCAATTATCCCGATTTTCTTGCTAAATGTTATTTTATGCATTACGTTTAATAGCCTCGATTTCTTTGGTATGGTAGAATAATGATGACACCTTCTAACACATAGGAATAGAGTATATCTTGTTTGGTTTTTTCACAGTTTAGCAATCAGGCATTACAGTAATATGTTTCTCTTTTTGCATATCCACCCAACTGATATATTAGAACAAACAGTGTATAAGCTTTTTAGCTTGGAGGTGTTTTTTTGCTTTGACAAACAGTGTTCTTGTGTCTATTTGGATGATGTTGTGTGCGTTGCCTGTATGGGGACATAAAGTACTTGGTGAACAACCAAAGTCACTTCTGTGCAATATGAGGCTTGTGGTATTCAAAACCTATGTCTATTCAGGATACTTTGCTGTTTGTTTGCATGCACCCTGCTTGCTTTGAGTGCGTGGATTTATGAAGGTGCTGGTTTCAGCTGGAGTAGAGTTAATTGTCTTCATAGTGGCTGGTCTGGGGCTGTGTTTTGAATTTGTCAGTCTTTGAATTTGTTGAATATATGCAGAGCACAGGGTTGATAATACAGAGATGTTTTTGTTGTTGCTGAGCAGGGCTTGCACAGAGCCAAGGACTTGCTGCTTTTGGTCCAGCCACGCTGGTGAGGAGTCTGGGGGTGCATGGGAGGCTGGGAGGAGACACAGCTGGGACAGGTGACCCAAAGTGACCAGAGGGATATTCCAGACCATGTGACATCATGATCTGTAGATAAAGTGGGTGGAGGAAGGAGGAAGGGTGGATGTTTGCAGTTACAGTGCTTGTCCTCCCCAGTCACTGTTACACATGGCGGGGCCCTGCTCTCCTGGCGATGGCTCAACATCTGTCTGCCCATGGGAAGCAGGGAATTCATTCCTTGCTTCACTTTGCACAGCTTTTCTTTCCCTATTAAACTATATCAGCACATGGTGTATATGTTCTAATAGTGCGTGTTTTACTAAACTGTCGGGTTTCTTAATACCCAGCTATCCTTAGTGTTGTTTTCTGAGTCATGGACCAGGACAGTATGGCTCGGACTGTGCTTTCTGAGAAATAGATTGGCTTTGCATTATGTATTTCTTTCTGCAGTCTTCCATTACATAACTACAGTTTCAATGCTTCTTTCCTGTCTCCCTCAGTTGTTTTTGTAAGAAAAAAATTAAAGACAAAGCAATGTCTGTTTCAAAGTTTGAGTTCTGTGACAGTTGTGTCTTATAAATTCTAGAAATTAAAGTTTTGCCTTAGGAAAACTGAAATTATTCTATAGCAAATTGGAATTACAGTAAATGAAAGGCAATTCTTCTAATGATTAATACTACATTGAGATTTAGAGAGGTTCATTGTGCCAGGAAGATGAAAAAAAGTTCTAAGCAAAATATGAAGTGAGATCCAAACTATATTTTATCTTTGCAGTGAATGTGTTTTATGCATGAAAGAGTAATTATTTTTTAACAGTGGCATACATGATTACATCAGCTGCAGAGGAGATGCCACAGCAACAATTGTGGTGACAAAGAAGAGCCATGCAGTTGTGTCACTGCCCACTTCACAGGACATGGTACCAACAGGCAGTATGTTTCAGTGACTGGACTCCAGCCCTGTATGTTGGAATCCTTTTGTAATTTAAAAAATATTTATTTAGTATTTTTTTTCTCTGACCCCACACTGCTGAGAGAGATTTTTCTGCTGTGGACCCCAAAACTTAAATCTTCTTTTGCCTGACTGCCACTTCAAGTCATGGCAGACATTTCAAATCCAAGGGAAATAAGAGTCCTGCCCTTGTATCAAGTGTTTTCAGAGAGGATTAGGAAGTAAAAATTCCTAATGGAGAATATTGCTTTTGAAACACACAAGCTGTAAATCCCACTCCAAGGAATCTGGAAAAGGTTGGTTTAATGTTACCTCCAGACAGGTGGGTGAGGTGTGGAATTTCTCTTGCCTCTTTCCTTTTGTTTAAATGTTTTTGAATATAAGAGTATTTAGTCATTTTCGTTAGCTTAATCTTGGAAATTATTAAAAAAAATCTCTTTAAAAATTAAGTATTCTTGTATTGACTTCACTACTTTCTGTGCCCACTGAATCAGTGTTTGTTTAGAAAAATATTATGCATAAATTTAATTTAAAATTTTATAAGGCTTTTCATTTTGGAAATGCTAATGATGCATTGATATCACAAAATTATTTTTTCCAGGCTATTATGAAAATGTGATTTCTGACAAAAATAAAAAGCTACATCATCTTGATTCTTTTTCACCCTGTCCTTTTCTCCAAAGCCTTTTAGATTAGTATGCTACAAAGTTTTGAAAATTTTGAATATTTCTGGCATTTACAGTTTTGCCGAGGGTCTGAATGTGAACATTTGTTTTTGTGGTCCCTGGTGAACCCAACTGAAGTCTTTGTAAGATGATAGCGTGTGTTTCTTTGCCTTTTTTTAACGCAGCTGTGGTGATGCAGGATTTATATTACTAATAAAGATCCCATAAATGCCCATTCAAAGCATCTGTGTGATTGTATACAGTGCCTAGCAAAGAAGTCACTGATATGACTTAGATGATGCAGTTACTGTTGCAGGACAGTTAGCTTGCTGTATGCACGTGGGGCATTTTGAATATTAAAGTCTGTTTCAGGTCCTTAACCTGACCAAGTTAAATAGAAACGTCCTTCTCCCTGCTACCTTACTCGCTCATTTATCAACACAAAAATAGCTTTCAAAAGCTTATATTTATACTGTGATCTTTAGCTTGCCATACTAAAGAGGCACGTGGCTTGCAGTAATTGACCTGGACGCATGCACACAGCACTCTGCACAGAAGCATGAGCTTCACGAGCCTGGTCAGGAGAGAAACCTGCCTGCCCTTGTCATCTTACCTGCCCTGGCAGCACAGGACAGGTGCCAGCCTGAGGAGTCCTCTCAGGAGACAAGGCTTGTGAGCTCAGGCTCTAAGGCTGATGTGGCCAAATGCTGAGGGAGCAGAGAAATTTGATTGTGAGAGCTTTGGGCAGAGGGGAAGCTTCTATCAGACTGTGAATCCCTACTCAAACCAGCAGAGACACAGGAGGGAAAAAAGCTCTCTTTACTACTTGCCCTGTATTTAAAGATCAGGAAAACAGTGCAGAACTGAATGCTGTACTCTAAGTAGAACGTCCTGAACATGACTCTAAAGCATCTGAGATTGACGGATTTAGTGCTAAACTTTTTATTTGTTTTTAAGCTAAGGAAAGCCATCAGTGCTTTATTGAAAAGTTCTTATTTGTATATATCCGTTACTGCATGCATGGCTCTGGTTTATTCTGAGCAATCCTTAAATTAGGGCTTAATCATTTGGGGAAAGACGACATGGGTTTAACATTGTCACATCTTTCATTGTTATTGCTGCTTTTCTAAATAATATAATTTGTGACAAACGTGAACATTAATTATGTTTAACAAAGAAATATAACTTGAAGTGATTGTATTTTAAAAAACATCCAATCAGTGAGATTATATCTTACACCAAGCTTTAGCTCAAAGTTCAAAAGTCAGAAATCAAATACCATCAGTTATCAAATTATGTTAATGGTTCTAATGAAAGCTTCTGGTATTTTGCTCAGCACTGTGTTGCTATTATGGTAACTAATAGGACAAGAAAAGCTGATGGCCATGAAAAAATTAGAACTGACTGCTAGAGGTTTTTTTTTTTTTTTTTTTTTTTTTTTTTTTAAATATATATTTGACAATCTGTTTAGTCACCCAGAGTTACCACACGGTACACTCAGCTTTTTCATCTGGTGTAAGAAGGGCATAAACTGTGTTTTATAACCATTTTAGACCAATTTAATTCCCCCCTTTAAAAAACACTTTCACATTGTAAGTTTGAGTTGCAAACCAGGGTAGCAGAGAAAATTAAAGACTGACATTTTGTCACAAATTTTTACCAGAACCTTTGCATCATTTACTAAATACATTAACCTGAAATATCTGTATATATTTTTCAGAGTTGAAAAATGAATAATTGATGACAATTTCTGTTTTATAAATTATATATACATGTTTTGAACTTGACATTGTAGAGGGGCAGATTTATTTTGGTGTGTATTGACTTGAAGGGTTGAATGCTGCAAGTGAGAAATTCAAATAATTCTCAACCACCTTGTGTATTAATACAGTTGAGCATTAGCTGAAGCTTTGTGAAGTTTTCTAAGAAATCTGAAGGATTTAATTTTGTTAAAATAGGATTCTCTCTATATTTCCCCTTTTGTTATTGATAGCTATGGGGGGTCAGTTCCTGATTTTCTCAACTAAAATTATTTCATAATGTTTTGTGAAGTAAATTATAGCACTTGGAGAGAAATGCCTAAGTGTCTTGAGAAACATACACATTTTATTAACATACTTAAATTACTGATGGGACTTGGAGCATTGATAGTGTATGCTAGTAGTTATCAAGTACAAGATTGGAGATCTGCCTCTTAGTTTAGATCCTTTAACTTTTAAAACCCCAATATATGAAGCTGTAATCCAAGACAATTCAAGTAGAGAATTATCAAAGGCTATAAATAACAATTATTATGATTGACAGACACCTAGTTTTGAGGGAAGCATTGATTTATCTGGGTCCAAATTTCAAGACACTTGCGTGTAAACATCCTAAGAGCGTTACCATGGCTGAGATATGTGTGTGGGTGGGTGGGTGGGTGTATATATATACACATGTGTGTGTAGAACTTTCTCAGTGTTCTGCTAAATCTGTGGGTAACATTGATGGAATTGCAGTTATTGAGTACAGAGAGCAACCTTTTGCTCACTTACTTTGTTCTTAAATATTGTGAAAGAACAGTGTGCTAATTTGACACCTCCCTCCCCAAGATTTCTTTTTTTTAACGTATTTTTAAAGAAGAATGCATTGAACAGAGGGAGAGAAAATGGCTGTGGATTTATTTTACTTTTGTCATATGGGGAGTGAATAAATCATGGACTTCTACGTTTTTCCTCCATAGGCGGACAAAGGTATGTTTGGGTTTTGAAGCAGAGGATTCCTCTTTTAATAATTTTGAAACTGGAAGCTAGAGCAGGCAGGATTCTTGAAAATGTGATCAGTATGAAAAATCTGTGTACAGAAACTTTTGAGTGTGTTCAGTGCAGAGGTCTCAGACATACGTTTTGAGCTCTTTCTGATGATGATGTGACTGTAAATTCACTTCCTGTAGTCCAGAGTGATCTTCTTGTAATGGTTAATTAGTGCATTGTAAAAGCTGCTGGAAGTTAACAACAGCCTTAAAGCTAACAAATAATGTTCACTGTACTTGAAGGGAAGGAAACAAATTTTATCTGAGAGAGAAGACGGAAGGACCACGTTCTAATTTCAAAGTGATAAAAATACTGCTGCAGATATTAATATAAGAGCATGTTACTGTCAGTAGACCCATGGCAATCTCAGGCTGACTTTCTGAAATGCAGTATCAAAACAAACATCACACTTCTGATTCATGTTCTTAAATTTTAATGCCAGGTGTGCAATATATTGTATTTTTCTATGGGCACAGGCCAATCAAAGCTGTATTCTTAAAGCTTTAACTACACTGGCCTTTTGGGTTTTGTCTGTTAAAATCCACTGCAGAACTGCAGTCTAAAACTATAAGAGAATCTTGAACTACATTAAATATTTTTTGTTTCTTGTGCATTTAATAAATGTAGGGAGTTGTGTGCACATCTGGGTACAAACATATACCAAATTTATTTCATACACTATTTACTCAAACAGAAACTGATAAATAATACTTTCACATTTTTGTTGTGTTTTATTTCTGCCACACCAGGGGCTCAAAAAATGAATGTGTCAGTAAAGGATTTGACAGTGTGTTACGACAGTCATCAATCCAGCAAGCCCTGTAGCCATAAATAAGCTTCATACAGTGCCACACTAAAGAGGACAGTTTTTCTTCTGCAGGACATTGAAAATGTCATGGCAAGGGAATTGTTTGTCCCTGTCTCCACGACAACGCCACCAGCACTTATCATTAAGTTTCACACCAAGATTTTAATCAGTGGTCTTTGTGGCATAAGACTGAGTCAACATCAGCCCAAATTTTCAAAGCCGTTATTCTAATTATGACGAGAAGCTATAGATTGATGAGCTTAGTTTCCTGCAAGGACTGGTGGCAGTTAATTCCTGTGACCTGTGTGCCTCTGGTAGTCTCTTTTTGAGATGGAGTCTTGAAAGTTCGATTATTAGTGACAGGTTGTAAGTGAGAAGAAGCTTATCTCTCCAGAGAGTGTTGATAACTTGAGACAAGGTTTAACTAGGAAGCAGTGCGACAGTAGATGGCAAAAAAAAAAGGGGAAAAAAAAAAGGAAAGAAAACCCACCTTCTCTAGCAAGCACACTGTAATGAGAAAATACAGACAGCCACAATTTCACAAGTTGTAAATTCTGGTAGTCTTCAACTGTAAATTCTGGTGGAGCCAGTTTCACTCAGCTATCTGAAAATGTGTGAAAATATTTGTCCTCCTGCTTCTCCTGCATGAACACGTAGTGCTTTTCAGCAAAAGCATTAAACATTCAAAGCCTTGGTACATGCAGTTCTATTAGGTTTGTGAGTCCCTGAAAAATGAGAAGAAATATGACATTTCCTTATGTGAAAAAGAAAAATAGAAGCACTTGCTGCCTCATTTTCATGTGTATTGAGACTGGCCAAACCAGTATTATCATTGGTGTTAATATTATTTATGTGCAAACCGTGTGCTCAGAGCTGTACAAGTCAAACAAGACAATGTGTCCTTGCTCTGAGGGGCTTGTAATCTAAGTAGACAGACAATGCAAAATGCACTAGGAAAACCTAGAGGAGAATTATGTCTGAGTTAATTCATTTATTTGTTCTCAGTGATGGGTAGGCAATGTTATTTTTGCTGACTAGAATGTGTGTTTGCAGAAGGAGTGGTGTCAGAAAGGTGAGGGCTCTGCATGTGGATTGAAAAGGAAATATGGGAGCACAAACGTGCAAATATTCAGTAGAAGGATTTATTAATGGAGGAAAAAAAAGATTGTTGGGTGAGTTAAGCATTGTTGGGTGAGTATATCTCTTTCTGAGAGAACAAATGGGGAGACAGAGGAGCAGAGTAGCTATTGAAGATCATACAGGTAGGAAGTGGCAGAAGCACAACAGTATCTCTAGTTAGGAAGCTCTAACCAGAGATGGATACTACTCTGCTGATTAATTGCCTTTTATCTCTGATTTCTGTTAGGGATAGCTAACTTGCGGAAATGTACCAACAAGGTGGAGAAACAATTCTGGAAATCACTCACTCTATCCCTACTTTTTCTTCTGGGTTTTTTGCTTTGCATTTCTTAAAGCATTTTGGGGAAATGGATGTATAGGAATGAAGTCCTGCTGAGCTGCATGACAGAGGCTTTCCTTCAAGTGGTCTGAAAACATTTGAGCTTCTTCTAGAATATACAGATATCATTTTAGTCAGCATGGCCAGATATGTTCATTCTTAAGTGTGCTCAAAAATTATGAGCATAACCAGGTACTAAATACCTGTGAGAGCAGGCAGAACAGTGGGTAAAAAAAAAGTAATACAAGTATGTAGGTGGCTTGAGGAAAAGCAAGGACTGCAAGAAGCACCCAAACATGTTTACTATAATTAACAGTAGTAGCAGAAATTGCCTGTTCTATGCCTAATTCTACTGCTCATTAAATCAGAAATTTCACTCTTTAAATGCTGACTGTTGGAAATATGAAAGCTGTTGACCTAATTTTCTGTGGGAATTAATAGAATTCCTAAAGCTGTTTCCTAGTGGGAGAAGCTTTCAGTTTCTCTTAATTTCATCCTTTTATTTCCGCAGTTGTTTCCTTGCTATGGTCAGCGAGCAATGGGACTTCACATTGTGCATTGTCTTGAAGGTTCAGCAAATTGCATGATGAAGACTCTTCTTTGCAATAAGGATTTTGAAAGATCTATCTGCTTCTGAAGGATTAATAGTATTAGGGACCTGAATGAAAGCAAGTTTTAAAAACCTTGAGTATTTGAGAATACTCTCTTTCATGCTCTATCTTGAGCTTTTGGTGAGACTTGTGTCTGAAAGTGTTCAAGTCTTCCCTGCAGCCATATAGATGTTAATTGCAGTTGGGCTTTGACCACATTTTCCGTGTGAATGCCGTTTCGTTGTGCATAGCCTTTCCTAGCTGGGGGCTTGCCTGTGTTTGGACACTGTCTTGCCAGCTGTGCTAGCATAATTCTGCTGGCAGACTCCTAAGGCTGGGCAAGAGATACCAGAAGAAGGAGAATTTTCATCTACTGTTGTTGAAATTTCTTGAACAAATGCACTTTCATGACATCCTGACCATCTCTGTATCACAGATTTTGCTGGCGTGGCTGTCGTGGTATTTTCTTCCTCCTACTCTTCCAGCTGGACTTTGTGCCTGCTTACAGCAGTGCACCTGCTTCTGTCTCTAAACTTCACATTCACAGCTGTAAGACCATTTTCTTTTTCCAGTGAGTCAAATTATTCTATATATAAATGAGTAGAAACTGAAATATTTTGATGAAAGAGAAAAACTAACTGGAGCATATGAGTATTAGGAGATGGAGAAAGGAATCCTTCTCTTCACATTCTTGGATGATACTTGAAACAAGCAAAAGCGAATGATCATAAATGAGGGACTATAATTAAGATTAAACTAGATAATGAATAAGGTATTCTTTTGTCAAGAAGCACTGTTTTGTATGGTGACAGCTCTAGTCCATAGTGACAGTAAGATTAAGAAACTGTATAAATGGAGCATTATGAAGTTATTACTAAGAATTTGTTTCAAAACTTGTGCTTCTTTTGGAGAAATCTAACCCAGATTTCACATTGCCCCTTAGACATTGCTGCAGCTCAGTTCTCTTCTAGCTGCACATGGTGTTCAAAGGATGAGTTTGAAATTAAATATGATTTGCAGAAGCAGTGGTTTGCTGCACTATTCTAAGTTTCTGGCCTCTGATTTTAATCTGCTGAAAGTTGATGTAACCAACAGAGCTATTCAGCTGGTTTTGGTGTGTTTTTCTTTCTTTTTTTTTTTTTTTTTTAAGGCCTGTCTGTCCTTGTTAATTAGAAGTGTACATATTGGGAAATTAACTATGAAATACTAAAAATGATAAATTATTTCTTATTTGAAAGTATAAATTAAAGGTTTAGTGTATATAAAATTTGTCATGTTTAATTGCAAGTTCAATTAAAATTCAGGATAATGATGATTTATACAGGATTCTGCGTAATTTGATATTCATTAGCTTAGCCAGACACATGCTGATATTAGCTCGTTAATTATGTTTCCTTTTGTTGAAAGCAGCCTTGTGAAAGCAATCTGCTCAAAGTTTTTTAAACTCATTCTGCTAAATGAATATTTGGCAGCTGTTCATGTTATTGAGATGGTCACTGTGGCTACACTTCACTCACATAGCATCAATCATACCTACTGAATGACAAACAAGGGTTTCTCGTTACAAACCCATTTATGAAGGTTATGGTTGACATTAAAGAGCTATTTCGTGGCAGCATGGTATTGCTTTACAGTCATCTTAGAGTGTCACTACAGCTAGAACTGGCCTCTCCCACACAACCAGAGCAAATAGAGTTTACTGTGGGACAGGGGGAGGGAAAAAAAAACCTGTTTCAGATGCAAGTAATATAATCTGCATATGAAGGGCTGAGCTGCTTTCACATCTCTGGAATGTGGAAGAGAACACTGTAAAAGTTGTGAGACATTAATGCATAGAAAAGCAAAGTGTGTAGCCTTCTGGGGTGTTAGTTCCATGCTCTTCAGGTTTCTTAACACTCTCTTCTAAGTGGAACTGACCTGAATAATTTTAGAGATGGATGTCATGAAGTAGTTCCCAGAGAGAACTGCATCCAGCTGGGGAGGGGAGTTATCCTTTGGGAGGAATTAGCTCTGCTCTGGAGGCCTCTAGCCTTTGCATTAAGTAATTTTGCAGAATTGTCAAGGCTATGGGGGATTGAGCAGCTTAACATTTCAGGATCACTAGAGATTTTTATCTGAAAATATTTGAGGTAAATGCGTTTGCTGTTTAATGAAAAGACAAGCCTTGAAGGATTGATGGCAGGAAATCTAATTCTTTTGTTTCTACTAAAAATAAAATGCAACAAATGTATTGAGGGCTATGGCACTCAAAAGGAGTTATTATTTCTCTGAGTGTTTGCTACAGGAATATACAGGTATCTTTATCTTGGAGTGCTGTCTAGTCTCTGTTGTTCCCGTTAGCAGTGAGCAGTGTCATGGATCTGTTGAGATTCCATTTCTTGGATCTGAACAAGTCTTTCTTTTGGCGTTCCTCAGACAGTTTTATTTGCTAGAGTAAACTCATGGGCTTCAGGGACAGAAGAGGTGCTGGACTGGTGTATGCATGTTAGATATGTTTTTCACCTAAGTGCATGAATGTTAAGACTCAAGATCAGAGTGTTGGACAGAGAACTTTTTTTTTTTTTAATGGTGCTTTCAGAACTTGCTTTTGTGATGTGCTCTTCATTTTTCTTTGCGCTATGACACCATCCAATAATGATAAACCAGTATTGCTTTCAAGGAAGGCGCAACAGCCAAAATCAATAGATTCTTGTCCCACCCACCTACATCTTCTAAACTTTGAGATGTGCTAACTCTGAATACAGTTTAAAACTCCGCTGAAAGGGGAGACTGCAGTATTAAATCAAATGGAAGTTTACCTGCCGATGACCTTTGCTTGAACCAAGACACTACACGCTATGTTACACTGTCAGTGGGAAGAGTTTCACTTACCTGAGCTTGGTTAGCATGGAGGGTACTCTTACACTTGTGTGTTATCTTTCTTGTGCAGCAGTGTGATGCTGCTAAAGACTTTTTGGTAGGTAGCTGATTGTTGTTAATTCTCTTGGAGGTACAACTCTTGGGTTAGAGAGCCAGGTGTTGTTTCTGCACACAGTATGACAGTAGCTACTGTAGGCTTGCAAGAAGAGCTTAATATGAGAAGCACATGTGATAGAACAGATTTTCAGATCAAGTTATTAAAATACTTTCAAAAAACTTTAGCGGCAATAAAACTGGCAGACAGAAGGAAACTTCTTAACCTTCCTTTTCTGACCCTGCAAAGTGCCTGGCTTCATGGTTTTTGTTTCACTTTCTAGGTATCAAACATCTGCTTTGAAAACACAAGTAATTTGTTTTCTGTAATTGTCCTGAGTTCTTTTGATTGTTTTTTTGGACATTATTTCAAGGCTTCAATTGGCTAAAAGCATTCATGGAATATGGTTCTAATGTTCAGACTGGGAGGGCAAATTTAAATACAAGCAGCTGTTTGAAGGTCATTGGTTTTTAGGTGGGCACTTTGTGCATTTCCTTCTGTTAAATTATAGAAGTGAATGTTTCAGATAAAATGTATATAATATAGGCATGTGATTAAAATGCTAAATATTTTTCCTTCATTATTTCACTATGAAACAAGATTGTAGAGTCCTGTTTGTTATGAACTGTTGGACATGGATCCTCTAAATCTTGTATTCTTCATGAGGAAGTAGTAAATTGTTTATATTTGTTTAATGCTTTATTTGTCCACGTTTTGATTTAGTATTTCTCAGATTAAAAAGGCCCTTGAGGAACCAAGAACATAGTATTGCAAGGAAGCATTGATAGACCTGTTGAATGAACCTGCCATTTTTTGCCTAGTTATTTGTTGTAGAGTTGCACTTAACCTTTTCTCTGTTAGCATTTCGATTAGAAAAAAAAATAAAAGAATTTCCCAATCAAGTAGACCACAATATTTTACAAAGTGTTCTGGTATAATTTTTGACAGCTTCTCCTTTTGCTGAATAAGCCTGTTTGTGCTGTATAATAGTACTATTATAAAGTATGGAAGAGTCTGATTATGGTAATTGTTGCTATTTTGATTCTCAAGATTTTATTAATTTTAACTTTCAACAAAAGGAAGGATCCGCTGATTGTAAGTGACAGTGACATGTTTATAAAAGCACCTGGAAAGTCACTGTAGGCATTTAGAAAAGAAAAATCTCTTTAGAAAGAAAGTCTTTCGTCCCCAGTAGCAAAACCATGCTGGTAAACTGATTATCAAGCAAGACCTTGTCAGCCCTTTATCACAATACATTGTTGGGTAATAGTTTAAAAATTATTTATAGAATGGAATCCCAGATGTGCTGAAAATACTATCATTTAATATGTTGTCTGTGATTGTCATTAGCTGCCCTTTTTATTTTTTTTTTTCCCTGCCTAAGGATTATGAAGAGAACAAAGATTTGGCTGTATGTCTAAGATTGAGCACTATATGAAATTTTTGTCAGGGGACTTGTTGACCTTATGTAAAGTTGCCTCTTTGAGAAGCTCTTTATTTTCTGGCTGCAGTTGCTATGGCAGTTGGATAAACCTAACAACAGCCAGCATGCCCTGGTGCAATGTATTTCAGAGGCTTGGCCTCCAAATGGGCATAGTTGCTTACTGCAAAGTTTACAGCCAGTGTAGAAATAACAATCAATCAAGTGAACCATGCATTTAAAAAGCATAGGCTGATACATTTGTCAATACATATAATATGTACCTGCATATATACAGTGCAAGAAATCTCTTACTCCACACAGGATCATACATTCTCTATTGCTTGCTATTAAAAATGGCAGACGCCTACTAAAATAATTTATTTATCAACATTCACAGCTTGTCTGTAACTTGAGGTGGAATATTGCAGTACATTTTAAGTAGACTTGCATTAGGTTGATTGGTTGTTTTGGTTTGTTTTTCTAGTCTTGTAGCCTTTCTAGCTCTTTCGTCTTGAACTGTAATATTCTGCTGTTAGAAAAATATCAGTCTCCTAATATATTCAACCCAGAACATCACTTCAGTGACATTAGTTGCTATTTTGTGTCCAGCTGTGCTCCTGGGAAAGGTAGACTTGATCAAGAAGGTTATGATTGCCTTCTGCTTGCAGGTATGGCTGACTCAGCAGCAGTGTGTGGTTAGACTGACTTAAAGGAAAAGACAAAATCCTACTATTACCCTTCTCCTCAGGGACAGCTGCCATTCTCCATTAAGAAGACAACCATTCAGCCAGAAAGATTGACTTCCAGAGATTCACCACAATCACTTTAGTATTTTAAATTTCAGGTGGGACTAGAATTGATGGTGGTAAGGGCAGAGGCTCAGAGCTTTGAATCTTTATTCTTAAGTGAGTTAAGCAAAACTGCTAGCTCTGAAGAAGCCTGCATTTCTTTTTAACAGTTAGAAAATAGGACAAATGAGGAAGGGAAAATGCAATCACTGTTTGGAGGTGGGGAATAATACATTTTAACCCTTTTGATAATGAGAAACAGAATCCTAAATTATTATTTAATCCTATTTGGATGTCTGTGTTCGTGGTTAAGAAAATCAAACTATATAAACACATAGTTTCTACAGTAAGTAAAATTGTTGAAAATAGCTTTATATCTAAGGCTTAATCTATTGTCATGTTGTTAAGTAGAGACCGCCATATGTAGTAGGATGGAGTTGTACCTTTTGGTAAAAAACAAACATGAATGAAATATGAAAAAAAGTTAAGTGAGATCAAAAGAAATAGTGCAAAACCCAGCTATGACTATGATCATGACTGATGCTACTTCTGTGTGTTTCCTATCTGAAAATGTTCCCATTCAGTTAGGGTAGCAACATTTATACAGAATCTTCCTTTAGTCTGTGTTCATTCATACATGAGGTCTGTGGAGTTTTCCTAATGCTGTAATAATGTTCTTTGCGGGATCTCAGTCTTTGGGATGCTGAGTATTATTTGCATTTTGAAATTGCACTTAATTTTTTAATGTTCTGCAAACAATGCATATCAGACAATGAAAGAATACCAGTAGAATGCCAACATCTTGACTTTTTTTGCTTTTATTAATATATTTTATAAAAATTCAATATTTTATCATGCTACTGTGTGCCTGCACTCCCATTTCTGCTCCTTTCCCCACATGTATTCTACCTGGAAGCTAGGAAACATTAGCAGAGGAAACAAACGTGTTGTTATTCAGTCACTTTGAAGTAAGACATTTAGAAAACTGTGGCAAGTTCCAATGAGAATATTGGGGTAACTGAAGGTCTTGCTTGGACTTGATCAGTTAATTCAGTTTTCTTGAAAATGTAATGTGTTTGAAGTAGACCATGGCTTCTGTATGAGCAGAAAAGTAGATTTTTCTTATTAATGGAGGGAGAAGTATTGTTTAGAACACTGCTATAACCCATAGTTACAGGCTATTGTGGAATTTGGGAAATTCTGGTAGTAAGAATGTATCATTCTTTATCAGCATGTTGGAAGTAAAGTTTTCATTATCATCATCTTTGTGATCCATGTGTGAATTTAATCTCCAGAATAAGTGCCAGGAACTAAAATGACATCAGTCTTTGTAATTCCAGTTTGTTGTTTACTCTGCCTGTAGAGCATCACCAGTGATGAAAAGGGTGCAGTCTTGTGAGCAGTGCTCTTTCTAGTATTCTAAGGGACGGCTGCTATTCATTGCCTTTAATCTGAAAATGGGTTAAAATCGCTATATGTGAAATGCAAATGCATGTCTGCTTCATGATAGGAACTCATTTCATTTTTGTTAGCATTTCCATATGCATTCTCAGTCTGCTTCACTTGACAGAAATCTTTGTCCTCCTTTTAAGATAGACAGGAATCTGATATTAAAAATTAGGTTACTCCAGCCATAGTGTGTTTGTCAAATCTTTCTCACCTTCAGGAGAGGATAGGCTTTGTCTGCTTTTGGGAAAATACGATCAGAGGACTGGAGAAGCTATGAGGACAGGCTGAGAGAGCTGGCATTCTCCAGGCTGGAGAAGAGAAGGCTCTGCAGAGACCTTTTAGACCATTGTGCAGTACCTAAAGGGGTTTATGAGAAGGCTGGAGAAGGACTTTTCACAAGGGCATGTTGTAGAACAAGGTTTTAAGCTGAAAAGAGGGTAGGTTTAGATTAGACATTAGGAAGAGCTTTTTACTCTGAGGGTGGTACACTGGAAAAGGTTTTCTCAAGAGGTGGTAGAGGCCAGATCCCTGGGCACATTCTAAGGGAGCTTGGATGGGAATGTAGGTGACCTGATCTAGTTGAGATGTCCCTGCTTATTGCAGGGAGATTGTATGGAATAGATGATCTCTAGGTGCCTTCCAACATGGACTGTTCTGATTCTGTGATTTCTGAGTCTTTCAGGATATGTAAACCCTCAAAGTTTTAATTATAAAGGTTGGAATGGTGTGTAAAGAAGATGACTTGTAGGGTTGAATGCTTATCAAACTCCGAGATGTAAAGCAATTCTATGAAAAAAGAGGAGACATTTTCCTCTAAGTCAAACTTCTTTTTTCTTTCCCTTGGTCATTTGCTTTACTTTATGTTTAACATTCTTCAGGGTGACTTACACAGCTTATTGAAAAGTTTGCTTTACCTTTGCACAAATTAACATATCTTAATAAAATATGAAAAATAACCCCTCCCCCTACTACCCACCCCACCCCCAAACCCAGCAAAAATCCCCCACCCTTCAGATGAAGGGGACAGCATCAGTATCAGTTTGCTTTTAAGCATTGGAAGACCATAATTTTTTTTTAATATGGTTGTCATAGGAAGTAGCAAAATGTTCTGAGTATTGTTAACAAATGTGTTTAATACCTAACCAGGATCTGTTAACTTGGAACTGTGTTAGAGATGCATTTAAAGGAGGCACCACTGAGATTTATGTTGTTACAGAACTGTTAACTAATGACCCTGCGAAAAGTAGTGCATGTGTGTGTGTATATATGTATTTATTTATTTGTTTGTTTGTTTTTAAGTCTATGACTGCCTTGATGTAAAGTAATATGAGCTACAAAGAGCAAAAGCAGTTGTGGGTTTTTTATTTTTTTTTTCTTTTTTGATGATGATGTCTTTTGAGATATGTTTACAAGAAAGCTGTTTACTAGCAAGATGGATAAAATGGGAAATAAGTGATCATCTTCATTCTCCTTTATTAGTAAATTGTACAGTTATTTTCATTGGTCATTTTCTGGGAAAAAAAAAAAAGATGTCATGCTTAAAAAACATAACTCCAAAGCAGAGAAGAGATGTTAAAACTGTCCTTAAATACAGAGGGTACATGCAAACTCTCAAACTCTGTTCTTCCTTTATCATGAAAATTGACTTCACAGATTCACATGGATTATAGTGGTTTACAGATTGCTGTGCTGAAATTGTCTCCTGGGAAGTCTGAATTCATACAGGAAGTTCAGATACAAACATGGTTCAGAAATAGCAAGGTTCTCTGGAACAAGCTTTAAGAAGCTTCCCAGTGGAACTGTTGCACAGAGGTTTTAATATCTGTGCCTGTTTCTTACCTCACAACTTGAAAGGGAAAATTTCTATTTGTCTTGTTAAATGGTAGATGTTCTCTCCTACATAATATCTATTGTCACAGTGAAAGTTTGGAAGAACTGACTGTACATAATTCAAATAAATGAACTCAAAAGGTAGAAAAATTTGTTTATGCTGAGGTGCAGACTGTAGATGGTAGCATCAGTAGTTCACCCAATAGATTTAAAGAAGGCATAAGATCTTTAATGGGTTGCTTGGGTCAGAATTGCATTCTTCAGTTTCTTAAATATGACATGAAAACAAGAATGTTTTAGTCACATAGAATGAATGTAACTATTGTGTACTTCAGGATACTTACACTTTTGCTGATTTTTGTTAAATGACACTCACACATACTCTCTTTTATTGGTGCAATCTTCATTATTTTTAAACCGTTTAAAATTAAGGAGTCCCAGGATCATTAAAGTTGGAAAGGACTGCAGGAGATCATCCAGTCCAACTCCCCTGCCAAAGTAAGGTCACCTTAAAGCAGGTGACACAGGAGCTATCCAGGTGTATTTGGAAGGTCTGCGGAGGAGACTCCATGTCTCCCTGGGCAGCCCGTTCCACATAAAATAAGCTCTTCTTTATCATGAGGTGGAACTTCTTGTGTTTTAGTTTAGGCCATTGGTCCTTGTCCTGTTTTTTGGGCACCAAGAGAAGAGTCTGGCAGCATCCCCCTGACACCCAACTTTGAGATGTTTGTATGGATTGATGAGAACCCTTCAGTCTTCTCCAGAATAAACAGGAGCAGCTCTCTCAGTCTCTCCTCATCAGAGAGATGCTCCAAACCCTGAATCATCTTTGTGGCCTCTGCTGGACCCTTTTCCAGTAGCTATTTGTTATTCTTGACCTGTTGAGACTGGAATTGAGCATGGCATTCCTGATGTGGCCTCACTAAAGCCAAGTAGAGGGGAAGATCCCCTCTGTTGACCTGCTGGCCTCACTCTTCCCGATGCGCCCCAGAATCCCAGTGGCCCTCGGGGCAGCAAGGACGCTCTGCTGGCTCGTAGTCAGCTTGTCATCCACCAAGACTCCCAGGTCCTCTGCAGAGCTGCTCTCTGGGAGGTCAGCCCTTGACCTCTACTGGTCCCTGGGGTTATTCCTCCCTAGGTGCAGCACCTTCACTTGCCTTTGTTGAAACATGTTTTTCTCCAAGTCCTTGAAAAAATTTGGAAAATTTACTGAATGGAGAGAATGGTGGAGAGATTTGGGCAGATTAGTTCAGTGATGTGGGTATATAATTAGTACCCATATACTGATGGTTGTATTTTGACCACATGACCAATACAGGGGTCATATTTTCCTCAAAAACCAGATCCAAAATGGATGATATTAGTATACAGTGGGTTGGACAGGGAAAATACAGTCAGCCAGCAAATAATGTAGTATTTGATTGTAGCTGGGTAACACAAGGACAAGATGTTCAGAGGTTTTAGAAGCCTCTAATAATCTTAATAGAGAACTTGGAAATTGTATGAAATTCAAAATTGGATGAATTGCTATGTGGAGAAACATGATTAGGAGACTGGGTTCAAAGAGCAACTTTCACCTGCTTCTGTGCCAAGTCACAGAAAAACTGTTCAAAATAAGCTTGAATAGATCTGGAAAAGATAAATCATGGTAATTCTTAATCAGATTAGCACTTCTAGATGAGCAAGTCTTTTTTGCTCACTTTTGTTGGGAACCATTTAGGTATTGTTTCATTGTAAAGCATCTCTGTGGGGGCTATTGACTGAGCAGCTGTTGCTCAGTTCTTTTAGTGTTGTCCTTGCCTCTTTGCTTTAAATAGGTTCCAGAAGTCTGAACTTTACCTCTTAACATGTCTTTTGAGAAATAGCAGGGTGAATCTGAAAAGATTTTACCTGAGGGTGAGAGCTTAGATATGACAAACAGGTTTATTTCTTCCTTTTTGTAGTCAAAGAGTAACTTCAGGGATATAATTTAAGCTACATACCGTGTTTGCATACTTAAAGTAGGTTTTAATTGTATTGAATCACAAGAAATACACAGTGGTAACTGAATAATAATTGCAGAAGCATTACCTATCACTGACTGTCTCATGTCTTGCACTAAGAAAAAACCATGCTACCAGTTGCCAAGGGTAGGATTTAAAGGCTGTGAGATACTATATTAAAATATGCCATTAAAAATTTGGCTTGATCATGAATTCTTATGATCCTAGAATTTTAACACTTTGGAACTTTTCATTTATACCGATGTCTCTTTATATAGGTTTATCTTCCTTTATATAAGAATGCAAGCTTTTTGTGCATAAGATCCTGTATCAAGAGCACGGTGGTGTTGGCCACTGAACATGTCTGCATATAGAACATTAGCAAATCATTCCATCTGCACTTATATGCAGAAAAGAGGGGGGACTAATTTTTCCTTGGTTTTTAAGTGTATTTGTCTGAAATTGGTTATGAGGCTTACACTAAAGATACTTCTCCAGAGAATGTTAGTCCTGTGGGGATTTTTTTTTTAAGTCTACTGAGAGAGACTCATTGTGGCATAGGACCAAGATGTAGGCCAAGTGGAAATACAGCAAAGTGATTTAATAGAAAAGGTAATTCCTATTCAAACTGGATGGTCCCTTATTCATTTCCTCGGATTATCATCAAATTTATGTCACCAGCAAAGGAGCTTTATTGAGTTTCACAGATATATTCCTTTTGCTTTCATTGTCATTAGTTGGCACACTGACATTTTCATATGTGTCTCAGCTAATGCCTCAAAATTACTCCATCTACAAATGTAACAATTGAACAGATAATTTTAATAAGATTCAGCTTGACTTCAGACTGCACTCCTTCCTTTCTTTATAGAATGCAAATTGTAACCTGTTTTTAAAGCCGTGCAATGCAGTGAACTTTAATGGGATTTGACAACATCATATTAAGCACAACAACTACGCATAATGTACCGAAAAATTGGACGTGAAATTGGAAACATAGCTGAGAACAAAGTAAATTTACATGGTTTGGTAGTTTGAATGTCTGATATCATATTCTCTCATGCAAGCTCCATAAAAAGCAAGGGATTTAACAATGGATATCAGCGGAAAGTGCTTTTAAAGTTAAAGCTGATGGATGGCTTGTCAAAAAAAATAATTGCATTGGTTGGAAAGTCGGGATGCGTGCTGAGGGGGAGAGAACAGGATATACAGAGAGGATGATGGGAAGTGACAGTGGTCTGTCAAGAAGCAGTGGCTGCCCAGAGAAGTGTGAAGCCAGAGCTATAAGGTGGCAGAGTAGAACAGGCTGTCAGAGCGGGAAAGTGGCTTTAATACCCTGAAAAGCAAAGGAATCCGCCTGTCAGCCTTGCTCAGCCGTGCTGAAAGAGGAAAAGAACATGGCATGAAGTTAGAGACATTAAACGGGAAAAAAGAGAGGCCAATGAAAGCCAGTGAGGAGGGGTGGTGAGCTGTTATGTTTTTTAATAGACAAATGACACATTTCTAGGTGCAGCAAGAAAGCAAACTGTCTAAGAAATTTAGAACTGATTAGAGGATTTTTTGAAAAAGAAATACAAGATGATCAGCATCTATTTCTGGCATTTTTAAATGTACCACATAGCCCTGTGACCTTCCCTTCACTTCCCTCTTGTGTAACTGCACTTGCCCATTGCTTCTCTGAGAGGCAGAAATGGTTTTGTTACAGAGGAAGCTTTGTCACTGTAAGCATTGGAAGAATTTGGTGTTTCAACCAAAAGGAATTGTCTGAGAGGTCTCTTTTTAGCCATTTCTAAGCGATTGTCTTATAAATCTGATTATCAACCTAACCCCAAACAGTTTTTCCTTGAAATGTTTTAAATGTTGAGAATCATTTGGCTTATGCATCATTAGAATTTATACCTGGTACTAATGCAGTGGTACAAATTGCAGCGCTCACGGATTTTAAAGGTTTTCCACAAATCTGGGAACTTTCTTTATATTTTAGAGGTTGTAGGAAAAAAACCTTGGATAGCTGTCAATACAGGTTTTAAAAATAAAATCAGTTATTTTGAAGTACATTTTCCTGTTATAATCTGTAACAAATATCTTTTAAGGAAAAATGGGGAAAGGAGTAAAATACAAACATTTTTAAAATCTTTTTGTAAATTATATATATATTATTTTTTTATATAGGATAATGCATTAAAACACACTGTGGTTCATAGCTGCTGTGTGAGGAAGGCATTAGAAACACAATCCATACGATAATTTTCAGTGGGTTGCTTTAATGTAACTGAAGAAATAATGTCCAGTAGAAAAATGCAAGTAAAAAGCGAGGTACAGCTTGTGCACCAGCATTCAAAAAATGCGCACTGCATGTTAAAGAAGTTCTGGAACACAAGGTGAATGTACTGAATGAAATGGAAGGTGCAAGGAAACATTGTTGGGTAGATTTCAATACTTTTCAGGATTTGACTCAGTTTATAATTGTGACAGAAGTTATAAAAAGCAATTAAGTGTCAGGGTGTATTTTCATATTTTTTTTCTGATTTCTACTAAGGGTGTTTGGAAATAAAATGCAAGTTAGCAGTTTGCTTGTGAAACAGAAAAAGGAGACAAAGGTGCTCTTTGGTCAAAAGCACTTCTAGATTGTGGGTCAAATGTCCTTTATAACAACCGTCTAATTCAAATATGGACTTCTCCATATCTCTGTCCATACAATCTTTCATGGTTTATTTCTGTTGCACTGTGTAGAATGGGAGAATTAATTTTCTATCTCCAAACACATATGTAATTAGTGGAAAACAATTATGTCATGATTATAATGCACAGATTAAACCCCTCTATGATTGACGACTCCCATAGCATACTTGTTTCTTTTGTTGAATATCATGTGTCTGAAAACTTATTGCATCCTGAAGCAGAAGGCCCCCAGTTAAAATTTTATACGCATTATGTTACTAGTCCTTTGTTGAAACAACAGCAGGAAATTGAGAATATTTTAGCACAGTGGAAAAACCTAGAGTGTTGCTAGGCATTTTAAAGATATTTTAAAATGCTGTATTGAAAGATAGCATTGTTTGCATTTGAGAATCAACGTGTTCATTACCATCTTTTATGTATTAAACATTGAATGTATTTGCTTTGGGGGATAAATGATGGCCCAGCTTTTAAGGATTCTCCATGCTGAACCTAAACAAAAGGGCATTTTCTTTCTTATGGGTGCAATTTCAAAATACATAATGAAAAAAAAACAAATAAGAATGTTTACTCCTCCCTTCACTCATTAGCATCTAATGTAAAATTACAAAACTAAATAAATGAGAATATTGCATCAATCCATACCTTTTATGTCTAGATATTCTATGGGCTTGTGAATGGTTTATGTTACAGATTGCATTTTTTTAATCCAGACAATTTTCCTATAGTGTCTGTTGCCAGTACATATTAGTACATTTCAGTACATATATATATATGTGTGTGTGTGTGTGTGTGCATAGTCTAAGCAAATGCATGAAAGATAAAACTCTCTACTTGGACAAAATAAGAAATATAAAAACTAAATAAAACCTCCCACAACACTCCTCCGGTGTTTGAATAGCACCTTTCGCTTGCCAAGTAAGATACTTTATGTATTCCCTTCTTTAGTCAATGAAAGCCCTAACTAGCAGGGAATGAATGTAGCAAAAGTGCTCTCTTTGCTAGGCACAAACCTGTGATGTTAGTCCGAGAACAATAACCTCTGCTTGTTTTTCCTTAGTCCTTAGACATTAAAAAAATCTGTACGGTTGCTTGCAATATAGTGGTTTTTTGTATTAATAGCTCTTTTGGTTTGCAAATAATACCTCTTTTTGTCACTTTGTGGTTCCAGAAGGGTCACTGGTTTTTTACACTCCAGGAAGATTGCTGCTGTTATCTGCAAATCCATTGCTTGGACAAGAATGGGATTACATGATATGATTTAAAACGGTATCTTCTGTATTTCATTCTTTCCCCAAGGAAATGACCCTTTACCATACACAGCTTAAATAAATAAATAAAGCTTGTAGAGTATTTGCCTTTGTTACCTCAGAAGTACCTGAATAAAATGTCTTACTAAGCAAGGTAGAGGGGAATGAAAATAATAAATCAAATTAGTTCTCATCTCAAGTTTGGAGCACCATATATAATACTACTACTAGTTATCAGTATAATAAAATGAATTTAATGAAAGATCTAAATGTTAGCATCTAGATAGCTGTATTTTGGTAGCTTGGAAATTAGCATTGAAAGTTCACAGAATCACAAAATATGTTGAGTTGGAAAGGACTTGCAAGTATCATTGAGTCCAACTTCCAGCCCTGGCACAGGATAGCCCTGAAAATCCCACCATGTGCCTGAGAGCATTGTCCAAGTACTTGAACTCAGTCAGGCTTGGTGCCATGGCCCCTTCCCTGGGGAGCTGTTCCAGTGCCCAACCATTTGTCAGTGATCTTAGAGGTCTTCTCCAACCCAAATTATTTTGTTATTGGATGATTCTCCTTGTAAAGTTTTAAACTACAGTAGTGTGGAAATCACTTTTGCCTCTCTGAAGTGAGGTCAAACATATGAACGTGTAGGGCCTAAAAGAAAGCAGAGAAAATATTGGATTATCTTTTATAAGGAAATACCTCAGGCCAAAAGGAGAGCTCATTTGTCTGATAATACTGGTTTTATATGGAGTTAAGAGTATTATTAAGCAGTATATCCTGAATTACTCAGGATTACTTATATGTGTTCACCTAAAAGACTTGAATGCAGAAATTGGTGGTAAACTGGACTCTGAGAGATGATAATATACATAATTTTGATAGAAATGTTGCATATTTGTTGTTATTATCCTGTGTGAGAATACTGCTTATTTCTAGGCAAAATTCTTTCCTCCTTATAAATTCCATAGGGAAAGTCAGACTTACACCTTGGAACAGGTAACTCCTAGCAAGTAAGGAATCAATTTTCTAGTGTTGAAAATGCCCTCACCTTGCATTTCATTATGCTTTACTGCTGATCTGCCCGCCCAAGATCCTCATATGAATTTCATCAAAATAATTTTGAAAAATTTATTTCTCTAATACACTATGGGATATGTAATTGCTTGCAAATAGGAAGTAGAAGTTCAAGTTTCTGTTTGAATGACTCCAGGTCAAATTAAGATATGTGACACATAAAGGAATTTAAATTATGTATCTCAAAGACCTCTTTTCTCTCACTTCCCAAGTTTATATGTGTTTTACTTTTGGTGTCCAGTTGTGTCTGTCTGTGTGATTGTTGTGGGGATTAAATATATCAGTCTTTGTAGAGAAAACATGCAGAAAACAGCAGCATGTGGTATTGCAGCAATAGACATGTTAGCTTAATTTTTGTGTCTTTTATGGTTTTGGTAGGGAACCAGACACTATCAAGAACATTCCCACTTCAGGTTATCTAGAAGGCAGCAGAATTTTGAAGGTTTTTCAGCAGATGTCCTTCTCTTAGTAAGATCTTAGAATGGCATAGCTACTGCTTAGTTTGTCTAAATTTAGCTTTTCACCTATTAGAATTTTCATGTCTTAGAATATTTCCTTTGTTTTATTAAGTATAAGAGAAGATATACCTAAATTGTGTATTTCTAGTTGGTGTAAAGGATCAGGTTAACAAATGTATTGGATGTTAATGAAACGAGGTCTGCACAGTGCTTGAAGCTGTATCAGTTGGATGTGCAGTCTAGGGTTCTCCAGCCTGTGATTCTCTTGCTAACCCCATTAGGGTTTTGGTCAGATTTAGGTATGTAAGCTGGTATAAAACCATCCTGTCATGCTGAGAAGCAACCATGGTAGGAGCTTGTGTCTTTCCATTTTAATTTCTGGGAAAAATCACCCTTGCATGACAACAATGTCCCCTTTTCCCATTTGTGTTATTTACTATGGAAGGGCTGGATGTACACATGACATGGGGCAGTGCTTTAATAATTGAAGCAGTTTTGAAACAGGACTTCTGGAGTAGTTGACTGTAATGAATGGTATCAGAAATTTAATGTAGAGATTTCCTCTCTTGTCATCCCCTTGAAGAGCTGGAGGTAGGCGTGCCTGATGAGGTGTTGGGTACTGGCTCATGTCTAGCCCAGGACAGGAAACAGTAAGATGGTATGGAGGAAAAGCTAGTTGTTTTTATCAGTACGTCTTGCAAACTTCTACCTGATATCCACTAATGATAGAAGCACCTTAATAACATCATTTGAAGGTCTGTTTGAAATATTAGCAGAGGGGATCAAAGCCCTGTGTGTTTGCTCAATCAAACATGACTGTAGCTGCATAAATAACAAATATTAACTTCCTTTCCGTTATTGAACAAGTCATGTCCTGAAGGCTTCTGTAACTCACTATGAACCAAAATTCTGCTTAGATATTGTTTTTATGTAATATAATTTTATAAGTCTTAAACCCTGTCAAAAACGTGATGCAATCCATTACTATTTCTGTTCCGTGTTTGGGTTTTCTTAACACAGAAGTGATTTTATTTTCCCTTTAGACCCCCCTTTGTAGCAAAACTGAATCTAACTTATCTTAGATTCTTCTTTGTCATCTAGTTTATCTTATTCTTAATATAGCCAAATGTTTTCTTGGCATTCTCTCCCCCTTTCTCCTTGTAGGTGTGGGGTGTTTTATTCTACTGAATTTGGTGTTTCCTTCAAGCGAGTAAAGACCCCTAAAGATACAAGGGCATTGAAAAATATAGAACTGGTGAAGATAAATAGCAAAAAACACCATGCATAAATAAAATAACCCCTTCTCCCTCTCTCTCCTTCTCCCTCTCCACCCCCCCTCCCCCCCATCCCAAAATGAACAATGATTGTGTGGTTGAAGACCTGGCTGAATAAGTATGTCAGGTACTGATTGGAAGAATGATAAATGGAGTGACCTAACAAAGGATTGACTTCTCCAAAAGACAGGCCTTTTTTAATGGATGGAAAGGGAGGAAGCCTCATTTAGAAGGGAAAGGCTGTTGGCAGTGCAGATATGACAAAGGGGAAGTCGACAACCATTGATTTACGTTCGGGAATGACAGTTGAAAAATTCAACAATAATCATGACAAATGAGAAGCGATGCAGTCAGAGGAAAAAATGCCAATACGTTAAGCCTGAGAAGAAATGCCAAGGTCACAAGCAAAGGTTCCCAAACTTCTGCTTTTGACAGCCTTAATGGAAATATTGGAGAAGATTGGGTGTACAGGTTAAAAAGTATGGTTTGGAAACTGGAATTGTAGGCGATGCTAATTAGTGTTTGTTCTTTTCAAGGTGGTCATGTTTGTTGCCTAGAATAGTGTTGAGTCAAACTGGTCATTAACAGACTGTTCTACTCAAGAGTATATATATTTTTTTTCTTGAGGAATTGCTGAAATAAATTAATAGCAACAGGCAAACAGTCATGTCCCTTTTAAAATATCACTTTGCTGCTCAGTGAATAAAGCAAATCTGAGGATTTCTTTACCCTACTCTTAGGCATAGTACAAAATTTATTAAAAAAAAATCATTCAAGCAAGATAGTAAATAAGATTATAAAATATTTAGATGGAGTGTTAGTTCAGATCTGAATAAATTGGTCCAGCACCTGAGAAGTCTTTGTGAATCTAAACAGAATTGCAAAATCTTGTAGTGATGAGGTTTTAAAATAAACAGTGTCCTGTTATTTTTGTTTTTCAGTTTATTGAAGCACTTAGTGGAATGAGCAGACCATGTGCATAAAACAGTTTTCTACTAGTGCATTAGGTTTAATTTTGTTATTAAGTAATTTACAAAATTGCAATATGCAGATAGCCACTAGTGTAATGAAATGAACAGCTCTCTGTTTACTTGAAAACCTGAGAACACAGTACTGGTGAGAGAAACATTCCTGCCCAGCATGTCTTATGGAAATGAGTAGGAAGGCACTGAATATCAAAACCTACTTTATTTGTGCAGTATTAAGTGGCACAAATTGCTTTCAAATGTATGTTTTCAAATACTCTATGATATAGCTTTAAAAAAACCTGAGCATTGTTTCTCCCCCAACAAAACTACCTTTATATGGGGATAAAAAGAAGAGTTTCTTAATCACAAGAAGTGATCAGTTTTATAATATTTAATTATTGTAGTACATCTCAAATTAAAGTGATTTTTAACTCCTGACTTGTAAAGGGTTAAGCCCTCATGCACAAGTAGTAATTTAGTACACAGTTGTCATTTTAACCTTAGATGTACTGCAGGCAATTATACATTTAAAAACAAATCTGAAATGCAATCTGCACAAATAATACCTGAGTTCAAGGGTAGGGAAAAAGACACACAAAAAACCTCACCCCAAAAACAAATCCAGAAAGGTTGTAAATTGCTAGGACCTGTTATTTGAGGTAAACCTGGATCTGTAATGGGTTTTTACTATCCCACTTATACCTGGGGCTGCGAAGTGGAATATAAGGAAACTAGCCTCTTTAGATTAAACATTTTCTAATCAGCTTTATCACTCATATCTGAATTTATCTTATTTGAGGAAAATGCCAATATATTAGCAAGCATATATGATACACAAGGTGACCCTACCAACTTAATGACATAATACATTATCCTTAATGAAGTCAATATCTTGTCTTTTAGCTGTCTGTCTATTGGGGCGATTAATTGCAGTGTCATTAAAGTTAGCTCTCTTTTCATTTGAGCTTGACAAGTCGCATAAAACTAATGTTCTTAGTTATCAGCCACTGGAATAGGATGGAGGATGGAGGAAATTGTAGGACAAATAAGGGGGTACTGCAACAGCTAACTTGAAGGAATTTTTCCAATGACTGTTTTCCAAGCCTTCTATTGCCGACTATGCACTAATAGTTGGAACGTTTGGAACAGAATTATCCACATTGGGGGTTTGCTTTTGTGTATTGAGCTTGAAGTAGAACATAATGAACTGCAAACTATCAGAGGCCACTGTGTTACTAAGACATCAGGACTGAAAAATTTGCAGAAATAGCCCCACGAGTAAAGTTAAATGAGATTATGTATCCTAAGTTAATGCAATAAACAATATAAAAATATGTATTTTTCTCTTAACGTAGAGTTTCTCATTTATCAGAGTGTGAAATAAATATACAGCGATTTAGGAAATGAGTCTATATGAAATAATGGCTTTGCATCTTGGATAAAACAAGTTTCAGTCACTAGTGATGATAGCAATGAAGCTGTGGTGCCCGGTGCTAATTGTAGTGCAAAAGCATCACTCCCTGCCTTCCCCCTACCTCTGAAACTACAAGACAGGATGGCTGTAATTTACAGTGTGTTATCTTTGTCTATAGCAGCAAGATGATATGAAGTAAATCAAGGTACGAGTAATGAAAGACTGAAAATTTATTCCTTGGAGCACACTTTAAAGTGTAGTATCTGTTATAGTGGCACTGCCTGAAGACCCTGAAATGAGACTTGGATGAAGGGCAATAAAGAAGCATAGAGGCTCATGTTAATGTTGTTTGTCTGAGGTTAGTAATTGGGTTCCACTGATGAGTTGTGTGAAGACAAAGTGAGAATCCTAGCAAGTATTGTAAATCTTACATTGTTGGAACAAGAAGCAATCCTAACAAATATTGATCCTTCCTGTGCCCAGAGGCGAGGAAGAAAGCAGCATGCTGCTGAGCCAGTGTTGTTTCAATAGCACCAATTACCTTAGTGAGGCTAGTGCTCTGCATGAAATCCCACCAGGCTCACAAATTGTGAATTATCAATGATTAGGCTTTTTAGATATATCCCCTAAAATCATGCCAGGTTAGCTTTCTGTATCAATTCTCCTTTCAGACCCCAAAATGTGTCTCTTAAAAGCTTTTATTTTCAGCTTTTAAAATGCTGTGGGTATATTTCAAGTACATTGTGTGCACTTAATCCTTTCCCTCCTCATATATAATCCCTTCTCTCACCACCCCCACAAAAAAAACCTCCAAAAACAACCCCAAAAAACCCAAAACACAACAACAAGAAAAAATAAAAAAAACAAGAGAAAAGCTGATCTCGTGACACCTGAAAATATTCTTGGTAATATTTACCGAATATTCGTTTATCTTGTTTCTAATTTACATTAAGTATTAGAAAAAAATACCATATATTGCGGCAGTTTTAAAGGCTTATTTTAATAAAATCTCATATTCTTCGTCTGAAACTGGTTTATTTTTGAATCTAGATCCATATTTCTTCTAAAGAAAACTCTCAGTCATTATTAAATAATTTACAAAATTACAGTGTGCTAGAAAATTGATGTTAAAGTCAAAATTCACATGTAATTAAATTCCTGTGCTTCCATGCTTGCTTTTTTGTCTTATCTCACTTGAGGTTATTTTTTCCACATAAGGTGTGGCTGTCAAAATTCTATATGAAGGAAAGACTTGTAGTGTGTGAGGGAGAGGGTGCCAGCAGTAGTCTGGGTGTTCCATCCTGGCATGGTGCATGCTGGGGACAGAGAATGGGAGGTGGAGGTCTGTGGGACACGGAAGAACAGATTGTCCTCCTGCCACCTTCTAGACCTGTGCTCTGTCCACTGGAGTCTTCTGTGGTGTCTGGGGTTATTGGTGATTTCAAGGCCAGTAGGAGCTTTATTGTAAATTCACAGAATCTCTGCTGTGCTGTGTGGAAAGGGAGGCCTAGAAAGGCAGAAATGTAGTGCACCAGTGAATATAATTGCTGCTGGTTTGATGCTTGGTAGTTGGCACTGTTAGCCCACCACCTGTGCCTGTCTTCTGGGGAATGCCCTCCAGTGTGATGGACCTTCTAGCAGGAGCTCTCTTCACTAAAGGCCTGCAGAGGAGGGGACTTCTTCCCCATTCTTATCAATTTTACCTATAACCATTCCCCCATCTATGTCTCTCTTTTGAGTTCTCCACGTGTGCCTTCTGATTTGCCAGGCTGACAGGTTCTCAACTGAACCAGTTCAGAGAGTGGCAGCCACTTGTGCTTAACCACACGTGTGCTGTGCTGGCTGAAAGGACAGAAAGCAATCTTAGGGAAAGGCTCGCAATTGGGATTTTTTTTCCCTTCTTTTTGTTAGATAGCACACCCAGACTGGCTGGTGTTGGCATCACGGAAGAGGAGCTGGATAGACTGAAGGGTCTGTCTGCTGGGTGTGAGCTAGGGCTGAGTCGCTTGGATATGCATGTTGCTAGCACCTGATAGCTGTTTTTGAAGTGTCCTGTAAATGTATATGAGCTTGCCAGAAGTTTCCATGCGGGTTTGGAAGATAAGCTTTGTGTTTTTGAAGCATTTTCCTGCAGAAGATGAGACCCAGCACCCACTGTTTCATTGTGTGTTTCTTTCTGAACTGATCAGAAGCCAGAAGCAGTTCCAGTGATTTAAAGAAGTTGTTTGATAGGTTTAAGAATACATATAAATGGCATCATAGCTGCACAAATAGCATTATGAGAAATTTCTGTCTTTATTGTATAATAATAATAACATAAAAATGCTGAGCTTTATTGCTGAAATGGAGCTGTGAAGTTGGTGGACTGTATATGTGACACTTAATACTGTTTAGAGTTTATTAGTGTGTTACATGTAGAGCTGAACCCTCCCTGTGCTGAAACATTTTAATTGCAAGTGCAGAAAGCACCAGTCTATGTTCAATAAAACTACACAGGATATTATTGAAACCATGTTTTTTCTTTAAGTTCACACACCTGTTGAAAGGAATTCTGCACTACTTATAATGTTATTAAATATAGTTTAATACAGTATTAACCAAACTGGGGCTTTGGGAAGAGCAAGTGACTGCAGTCATGGTCCATGTTTAATATGAGAGTTTCTTAGTGTTGCAAGAGACTCTTAATGAGGAAGGAAACTGTGAAAGTAAGTGTATCAACAAAATAGGGTTAGTTTCTTTCTTTTACTGTTCAACTGTATTGGTCTACTATTCTTGAGTAATATAGTTTTCCCTGAAGGAAACACTATTTTTAAAAAATATTTTGTGGGTCACAATCTATCAAATTGAACTACACATGATTGACCCTTGCATTAGAAACTACCTGATAGTGAGCTATCACATCAAAGCTGCAGGTTAAGGGAAGCTGCTTTTGTAGAGAAGACAGCCTTTTCTGTTTAAGAAGTAATGCTTTTTCTTCATGCATGCTGGTCTTTAAACTGTATAGCTTTGATCCATCATTCTCTCTGTGACTATAAAATACTTTTAATTGTTTGTGTTTAGACATACAGAACCTATGATCCTCCTAGCCCTACATACCAGCGGCAGTTCCCTCAGTAACTTCAATTTTGTACCAAATTCTAAAGAACATAAACAATTGTGATGGCAAACAGTGGCTTGTTTCTTTTTTTCTTTTTTTTTTTTTCTCATTTGGCTCTTAGATTTTCAGGATGAGATAAGTATTTTTATCATCTTCCCTTAATCTGAGATTGATGAATATTCCTCTTGACTTAAAACTTTCCATGTTTACTTACCCTGGTCATTGTCCCACTCATGTTCAGGTGTTTTAGTGGCTGTTTAAACTCTTTTATTAGCAGAGGTTATCGTTATTTCCCATGCTGAGTTTACTAGAGTAAGTGTGAAATATTATTTCCTTGCCCCGCATTTGATTTAGCTCCTTTTAGCACTTTCAAATTATTTAAGGCATTCTGATAATCTCTGAAAATCCAGATGGCTCTGGAAATCTCAACCTGGCACTGTATGATATACTTTCTTCAGTTTATGCTGCCACCACAAGACACAGTCAGTGGCTGGTGCATTCTTCCAGATGTTTACACTGATATTTAGACACCTATACTTTGTTTCTTCTTGAAATTTTATGCTGTTTCTGAACCTGGTTCTGTGATCTGAGTCCCCAACTCTGTAAACTTTAAGACTAAGATTCACCTGATCTAATTACCTTGATAATAATTTTGCTATGGGAGATTCTTCTGGACCAGTTGTTGTGTATGTTTGAATTCTGCAGATCTGTGATTTTTTCCTCAGTGCAAGTAAAGGATTACCCTTCTCCCCCGCATGTGGGTAAATGAAATTTGCATCTGATGGCCACAAGTATTTTCAACTTCAAATTAAGAATACGTACAACAAACCCCATGTTTATTTACAGATACAATGATGTTTTTATACTTTTATGACACAGGTCATGAGTATTCATTTTTTGCCACCTAGCTCCAGATACCCATCATAAGAATGTAGCTGTTAATCCTACACAGATCTCTTTTCCTAAGCCTCAACAAGAAACTAGGGACCACTAAAAACATGCTCCCTTTCATTAAAGAGGAAATTATTACCATATATTTTTGTAATAACCAGTAACATTTCAAATTACTCACATTTATAGCTTGTAATCAAGTTTATGTTTAACCTCTAATCCCCATGAAGTAGGTAATGACTGGTTTGTTAGTTAACCACTCATGGGGAGTTAAGGGCAGTTAACAATCTACCAAACCAGTCATTAACTACAATAGTGACTGATTTTTCAGGCGTTATTGGTGTTATAAACTTCTTTCAATGGTTTGTAACAGAAATATTAATTTGTAAAGGAAAAAAAGCATATTTCGATTATTATGCTGTGACGAGCTGAAATATTTGGTAGTTTCATTTTATTTCCTTTCTTTTCTTGACCCCACCTCCATCTGTGTGCTTATCAATATGCAGAAGAGGGAGAGGTGCTGGCAGTAGTCTTAGACTGAATGTAGGGACCTTCCAGGACAAGCTCAGTGGCAAGTGCATTAATAGGATTAGTATAGACAAATATGGACAGCCTGGATTTCAAACACTCCTGGATGAGGTTTCCTGCTGGTAGGTAAATATGTCCTCAGTAGTGCTCAGAGCATGTAGCAACAGTGTCATGGCACTGGTGTATTGTGATATAAATGAAAATGATTCAGCATGACGTGTTTTAATTATGTGTTTCATTTCAATACCTTTTGTTCCATATTATAAAGCTTCCTAATTAAAACATAGTGTTTCACGAGCATCGCTTTGACGTAGAATGAATGAGTAGACTGTTTAGGTATCACGCTGAGGTTAAAAGTAGAGTCAAGCTAAGAATTTTTGTCACTTACCCAGGTTAGTCTTTCTTTGGTTTAAATGCTTTAATAATGAATTATCTGGCTGTAAAATACCTAATTTCTCCAGATGAATAGCTTCTAGCCTTTCTGTTTCTAAATTTGTGCAGCAGCATGGGTTCATCCATCCAGCATATGGGTTAATCAGAGCTAGCTTATACTACTACTAATTAAGAACTTTCAGTAAATGCCTGGTACCTGATCTCACATTTGCTGCATGTTCTAATTAATCTGAAACCCATATGAAGCTTAATTAAGATGATCCTTTTCTGGATCCCAGGCTACAGAAGGTGTTTGATATTTTCAGTATCCCATTAGCTCTAAATTTATGGAAAAGTAGACTCAGAGTTTTGGTAGCTTTCATGCGGCTGTATCCGTATTTTGTGAGTTCTGTTCATCTTGGAATAAACCATACTTTTTTCCTTTTTATGTGGAAAGGGAGGGGAAGGGAATGTCTTTCTTCAGGATAAAACCTTTGGTTTCAGTTTAGGAATACTTGAATTATATTTAAGTTCTTTTAGGATTCCCATTGAATCCTAGTCTTCCAAAGTGGGGGAAAAACCCTAACTTTATTGTCTTATATTTAGGATAGGAGGTATGAAGCATGAAGCAGTTAAAGTTCTCTCTTCTTTTCTTATTATACTGTTTCACACTTACTGTTCTCTCTGTTCTTCCTCTTTATATGAAATATGCCAATTTGGCAGAATACTTTAAAATTTAAAATAAAAGGTAGGAAACTGAAAGTAGTCTTAAACTGAACTTCTGGTTTTAATGTATCTTCTTGTGCGTGTGAATTTTCAACACTTACGGTAAATACAGTCTAGATTTTGAAACAGAATTTGCAAGTTTCCCAGGGTGTTTTTTTTTGTTTTTGTTTTGTTTGTTTTTTGTTTGTGGTTTTGTTTGTTTTGGTTTTTTCCCTACTTTAAGTTATTTTAGGGAAATACTTGCTTTACTGGAGAGAAGCCTCACTGTGCCAAAACGTCCAGTCTTATAAAATGTAGGATGTGTGAATCTTTGCAAAGCAGGATGTGTATGTATGGCAGTCCCTGCTTGCAATCAGCGCCTCTGGGAACTATGTCCATACAGTTCCTCAAGCTGCTGGAAGCTTCTCAGATGCTTGCAGTTGATATCTGCTGCAGCTGTTTGCTCCATGGGGAGTGGACATCACCCCAAAGGTGCTGTTTTGGATGTGCTTGTTTCACGTAGGTCATTTAGCAGCTGTCAGGCAGGAACAGCTTCAGGTCACAGCCAGCCTGGCCCATGGTTGAACCAGTGACCGAGAGGTGAAAGGCATTTTCCGGCGCTATCAATCCCCTCGCACATCAAGTCCCCCTCACAGGCTTTCCACTGGAATTTCCACCAGATAACTGTGTCTGTGATTACCTTTAATGTGACACCAGATCCTGGATAAAAAATACCTCAGTGACCTGTCAATGAAAGTTCTTTGATTTGTATTTAGCAGCATAAAGCACCACTTCACAAGGCATCGCATTTTTTATACCTTGGGTATTACATAGGTTAAAGATAGCCATACTCCAATTGTAGTTTTGCAGTTACAGGCTGATCTACTGTACTGTATGTCCCTTTGGGGAAAAGAATGTGAGTTCCAGCCACAGATTATCAGGAAATTCCAGCCAAACTGCAATTGCATTGTGATAATGCAGTACTTTGTTACTGAGCAGGTTAAGAACTGGTATTCCCATTATGTAGCATATCATGAAATGAATGCTATTGTTAAGCATAAGGACAGGGCACATTAGAGGTATCTTTTATTACACAGTCTTCATTATAAAAGAACATCTAGAGCTAAAGTGTTATCCGAGTGATAGGTAGAGGTACATTGTTCTTGTGCTGCTGTCTCTGATTAAGACTAGGATAATGCACGGTTCCTGCCTTTCATGTCCATCAGGAAACAAGACAGACCAAGGTAAAACAGATGAACTTATGTTGGCAAAGATTAAAAAGGCCAGTAGTAAAGTCCATTAATAATTCTCATATTTAGGATTTGCTTGGTACTGTACTTATAGAATCTACAGCATTTAATCTCTTTTCAGAAAGAGCAGCTGAGAGAACCTTTTTTACTCCTCTGAGTGATAGGCCTAGATTTTCGGAGGCAGCACATTTGTCTGTCAGAGCTCTTGGCTGGTGTCGTGATTTAGTTTCCGTCAAATGATGCTGGTGTCCGGTTGATGATATAGCCTTGCTGGATATGGGGAAATTTGTTACCTTTAGCTTTGACAGGAAGATAATTGCTGATGGTTAACAGAACTGTGCAGAATCCATTGGTTTTGCAGCAACACAAGCAATGGAATCTGCCTCAAGAAGTCAGTCTTTTCACATAAACTTCTGTATTCTGCTCCTTCACAAGACTTTTTTCTTTTCTTGTTGCACCAAAATGTATCTTTGTATTGGTAGCTATTGAAGATTATTGACCTGAATAGAAACAACACAACTTGCAACGACCAAGGTGTGATAATGTAATATCTCTTTTTTTATTTTTAATCTTTATTTTATCTTAAAATATTTTTTCTTTATTTTTAAGCACAGCACTTGTTATCTTTCTTTGTTTAAAACAGTTGCTAAAAGAAGAGAAGGAGTTGCCCATTGTTTGTCTTTGCTAACTGAAACCATATTCTGTGTATATAACTTGTTAAATGTAAATTGTGAAAATATTAAAACTGGTCTCAGAGTTGAAAAGGGATAGAAAATAATTAAGATAAAGCATAAAATACTTAGTTAATTAAAAAGATTTTAAAATTCACTTAAAATGCCAGAACTGAGCTTAAAGGAATTACTGTAGATTGGTCAGTGGCAATATTTTTATGTTCACTTCCTTAATTTTAAAGTTTTTGTGGGCAAAGACCTGATTGGATTTTTGGAAGAAATCCCATAGTCCTTTGCAATATTTAACCACTATATCAGTATGCCTTTTTCCAGATATCTTGTAGGGATAAAACCATCTTTCCTGTCTCTGCCCACTTATTTCTCAGGTCTGGACTGTGAGATACAGAATTGCCTGAAAAGCTTCTCCCATTCTTCCTCCCCCATATGACAGTGAAAATAAATTGGTTTTTAATGGCAGGAGAAGCAGGATCTATAAATGGAGTGACCAGCAATATCATCTGACTCATCTTATTGTAATGTTTTTTAATAGTCCTGGACTTCTTGAATCCTTTAAACAAGGAGAGCTTAGACTGATATTAGTAAATATCTCTGTCATAGCTCTTTTTCCAAGAGGGGAATTGTGACAAAAATAGAACCATATTAGGATCACGCAGAGAGGATTATCTGGTCTCTCACAATATAGGTAATATATGCAATACTTTGCTTCTAAAATGACTATTGATTTTGGGGTGTTCACCTTTAAAAGGTTTATGCTTGGATTAACTGAAAACCAGACTCACCTTCATACATACTTTTCTTCACACTCACTTTTCTTCATAACCACTTCCAGACATTTGTCTACATACTACCTTCATCAATTCAGTTTCCAACAAGTGTCCTCGCATGTTTGTTTTTAGTTTTGGTTTTTTTTTTTTTTTAATGCCTCTAAGAGTAGGTTTCCCTGCACATATTTTTGAATCCATGTTGTTGTCCTTCTCTGCTCACTTTGGGCTGTGTGCCAGTCTGTGTCCTTTCCTTTGGCTGTCTACTTTCCTCTGTTTCAGTCTGCAGCAGCTGTGGGTGCAGAGCTCAAAAAGTTCAAGTTTCTCTTGCATGTGTGAGCAAATTTCCTTCTGCATACCTAAAATTGGTGAGCTAGAAAACGTTAAGACTCTGGTAACTGCTGACACTTAGCTTTCATGCCTATATCCTATATTCATATCTTGGAAGGGAAGAGATTTGGGATTAAACTGCCTTTCTTTAAATATTATTTTTTAATTAATCATATAGTTTGATTCCCCGTGGTGTTAAGGAAAAGGGATATTGACAATGTAATTTGAATTTCTTGGTAATTGAATTAATGTATATTTTTATACCAACAGTGGAGTGCTACAGATTTTGGGTAAACTTTTGTGTAAAGATTAGTTGCCACTATGCATTAATTTCCCAACAGAGCTACAGTGAGGAGTTTGTCATTGTAGTCCAAGAAGCAGGAAGCATTTCTTCACTGTGGTATCAATGTTTGAAAATGCAGCCATTTCGCTGTTACAGAGCTGTGTTTGTCAGGACTCTGTCCTAAGATTCTGACTTTAAAAATCTGTAGCTGACCTGTAGTTCTTGAAATTCCCTCACATCTACCTGGTATAGGGCTGGTTTAGTAGTTAAGAACGTGGAGGTTATGGTGTGAAGTGATGGAATAAAGAGGATTTCACTGAAAGTGCCATGCAGTAGCATCTCAAATTTAATAACTTTTTTAATAGCTTGTGGGAAGAAAGGAAACTGTGTTGTATTCTCAGCGAGGTGTCACCAAGGTCTAAAATTAGAGAAGTTAGTCTGAAACACCTAACCTTTCCCTGAAAAACAAAGAGTGTTTAAATTGCATGTTGTGCCTCAAAGTTTCAGTCCTCTCCCAGTGCCCCCCTTCCCCCCCAGCTCTGCATCATTTTATTTTCTTTACTTGGTTTTACCACTGTATGACCTCGTGTTGTATTTTTTCTGAATGACAATGAAAGTAATTGAAAATATTGATTGGCAGTACAGTTAAGTTGTCAACACAACCATTTAATTTGTCAGGAGGACTTGTTAAATTGTCAAAAATCATATAAAAAAACTCCTTCAGTCACTGATGATATACATTAGAGATGTTCACGAATCAAATGGGCCATTTTTGAGATAAATGTTGAAGAAAGATTCTGAAATGGCTTTCTCCAGATTTTTTTTAAGGTCAGATTAAAAAAGAATATCCAGAAAGTACCTGGCTGGCAAACACATTCAGTAGAGCACCTGGACATGGAATTACTTACTTTTCAACAGCACTCATACATACTTTGTATTTATGACAGTCTAGATTGAAATTTGGCATTACTTCTGCAGCAGGTGTGTTTATTTCAGCAGTTTGTTTTAATGTTCAGGAACTTTAATCTCAGGTTTTATATGTAGGCTCTACAAGAAAAGACAATGCTATTAGTGTTTTATGAACCTTATCTTTCTGTTAGGATAAATATTGCATTTTGTCAACAGGAAACTATGCAGAAATCTGCTTGCACATAATTTGAATCTGTACTCTTAATCTTGGATATTGGTGCAGCTTCAGGTGTGCTACAGTTCTGATGAAATGGTGCCAACTTCTCTGCAGTGTCCTGTTTTTTTCTTCTTAATATCATGGTATTTTGAACCATAGGTGAGATTTTCTAGGCTGTCTCAGGCAGTTATTTGCACAAATCCAATCAATTTATTATGAGGTTCAGAGGGAAGTGCTCTCACTGACCACTGGGCATTTTTGTAGTTCTTCCTAGAGTTTTCCTTTTCTCGAGGCTGGTGGTATTCCAGAAGTATCGAGTGCTCTTATTTTCCATTGGTTTTGTAAAACCAGCTGGTAGAAATGAAAAATGTGTTTCTTCATTCTTCACCATTATAAATCTGTGATGCTTCCTACATTAGGATTCAGGCAAAGGAAGCTTTTTAGCTTTCAGTCCTGCAAGTTCACAAAATGATGGATTTTATTGTAAAAGTGTTAGAGAAAAATATTATTTTTTAAGAAGTAACTAAAAAGATTAATTATTTTCTCTTATACCTTGGCATTTTGTCCATGGTTCTTAAGAGCCTTGACTTTGCAGACAAAAGGTGCAAAGAAATCTCAGATTATACTTAGGAAATACTAAGAGCCACACTTTAGGATCAAAATTTGTATAGTGTAAGACAGCAATATTATCAAGACTTGCTGAAGTATTAAGTGATGTTGCGATCTCAATTTTGAGGATTTGTAAATGTTCATGGTCCATATCATCATGTGTTCCTAAATGAAAAGCATGTCAATGTTGCTTGCTTTTCTCTGTTGATCAGTATGAAATACAGTATTAAAGGTGTTTTAGATTCATTTTGCCAATATAAACATGAAATTTACTTCCATATTTAATTTATTTTCTTCTCTGCCAAGCCTATGCCCTTTCTTTTCTATCTGAAGAGATTTTACTTACCTGGCAAAAAAATCAAGTAGTTTTAATATGTGGAGTTTTGCA
Source organism: Cinclus cinclus (assembly GCF_963662255.1). NCBI lineage: Eukaryota > Metazoa > Chordata > Aves > Passeriformes > Cinclidae > Cinclus > Cinclus cinclus. The sequence continues at coordinate 22,206,740 of NC_085052.1, forward strand.
TCTCTCAGCTACTTTGCAGATTTGTTGTTGTAAGTATTTTGGGGTATAATGCGCTACATAAATGTATAAATATATTTCATTATTACAGCTTATTTTAATAAAAAGCTTTGTCTTTTCATATTCTAGCTGTGTGCTAGGTTGTGAAAATACTAGTATTTTTAATGTGCCTATAGTATTTAGAGCTGCAAGTGGATTTAAATAAAACAGACTGTTCAAAACTGAAACCCATTTCTCTAAGCAATCATTCTTCAACATAAAGAGCCATTAAGAAGAAAGCAGATACTGGATGCTCCGCAGCTGGGTTTAGGAACGTGGAAGACTGATAAATAAATAAATAAACAAGCCCAAAGCACAGCAGTGGGGTTTAGGGAATAGTTAGCAATAATAAGTTGTCTTAGGTTAGAGAATTTCCACCTTAGCACATCATTGTGTTAAATAACATTTTCTGAAATATGGTTTTGCCTTTTGAGGTTATGAAAAGTCTCCTTCTGTCTTCCCCCACCATAGAAAGCCATACCATCCTCACTGTGACAGTCCATCTCTCTCCTGGTCCCAGTAAATACATTTTTAAAACCCTACTGTACTATAAATACAATTGCCAATATACCATATTTATCAAAGATCATTTAAGAAAAAGCTTGCATGTTTTATAAGCGTGTTAAATTAGCCATCTGTTCATTTTATTGGAGATTTTTACATTTTAATTATGATTTGTGATGTCCAAATTATAGGTCGGTGTGTATGCCTTTGTTGCAGTGGCTTTCTCTCATCTATCAGTTCATTTGAGCTGTAATATTACTTTCTTCTAATAAAATTTTAAGCTCATCAAGTTAGGACAGGAAAATTGTCCATGGATTGGTCTCCTACTGAGCTCCAAGTATTAAGAGGGGGGCCGGGTGTCTTCGGAATTGTTCATTCTGCTTGCAGGTTGCAATGAAGCTTTGTGCCACAGAGAAGCAGCTCTAAACTGAATGTTGGAGGATCCTGACCTTAATTGCTCAGGACAGGGACAATGAATCTTGATCCTTGAAACACTCTTAGCTATTCTGGGAAATGTAGTCATCTCAAAGTATGACAGTTTGGTTATTACTGATTAGACGTGATTCAGATGCCATTTCCAGGGATCAGTGATTAACATGCACCATCTACAAGTAATATTTTTTCAGGGTCATATTCTGCAGGGAGTTTGGTTAGCTCAAATCCTTAAGTCATTGCATTCTTTTTTAAATATTGGGTGGATGTTGGTACAAAAGCCTGCAACTTCTTTTTTTCTTCTTTTATTTTTCCTCTCCAAGTGAGTAGGCATACCAAATTGCTTATGGAAAAGCTAATACAGCTGAAAGTATTACATAGCAGAGTGTGCTGACTAACATTCTCCTGGGAAGTGCTTTCAATAGAACACACCATAAATCTGTTATTTATGAAAAGAGTTCTGTTCCTCTAGAGGTGTAATTTCTTTACTGTTGCCAAAAAAGTATGTAGCAGTCTTTATTTCTCTAAATCTCTTAGGCTGGGTAAATTCTGAGTTAGTGATGCTTTGAAGAAAAATGGCATGAGACATTCACATAATAGAATGAGGGAATTTTGGTAAATGCCAAAACTCACATAGCTGTGGAAAAGTTGTGTGTCTTGCTTTTAGAAGATAACCCAAGGTGAGCAATGCACCTTAGAGTTCATTGGCTAAAGGAAATGTGAACATAGCAAGTGTAATGGTTGTGAATACTTTTGGAAGTCTTCTGGAAGAAATGGATGTTTTTCTCTAGCCTTGGAATTTCCAATAAGCTTCCAAAAATCTTGTTGTGTAGTGCAAGATATGTATTTAGTGCTACAATTATACTGCTGATATTTTTTTGAGGATTTCCCTTCCTGTGTATTTCTGGATGCGTTATGCCCTGTTGAGTATTTTTGACCTGTAAAATGTGGAATATTTTCTGATAAGTGACCTTGTACTTTGCAGGTGCACAGTGCTTTGCAAGGCTTATTTCTGTTTGGGGGGAGTGGAGAAAAAGTGATCTCAGTAGCGCTTGAACTCTAAAATATGTTGGAGATGGAGCTATACCCATTTGGCTTTTGTAGTTTCTTTCCAGCTTTTGAACAGGACAGATAAATATTGTATGCTAACCTGAGCTGCACAGGCTTTCAGTCTACTAAAACTGCAGATCTTAGCATGATTCCTTGTTGTTCTTGTAACCAAAAATGCTTACTTTTCTAAGAACAGCCCATTCTATTAGAAAAAAATATATTGTAGTGTATATTCTGTTCTTCTGTGCTCTCAATAGTATTTAGAGACCAGAGAAAAGCTATTTCTTTGTCTCTACATACTGTAGATACTTAATTGTAAGCATTTTGCATGCATAAAGTGTGACATTTTTATGTAGTACTTTGCATTTGAGGATTGTGAGTAATCATTCCTTCTATGCAGCCCTGATATTTTCTACTTAGCATGTAAAAATGGAGATAGAAAGATGGACTCTTGCATAAGAAAACTGGTCTAAAATTTATACTGGGGTCAATTTCTGCCCCTGTTTCAGGCTGTCTTGGGATCTTCGACAAGTCTTTTAGTTTTTTTGCCCAGTTTTCAGTGTTTAAAGCACAGCTAAAATGTCTGTTTACAGACATGTAATTTTTTTATACTGTGCTGATATTTAGATGTAGGTCAGGGTTTTGTTCTTACGTTCTGGGTTTGGCCTGTTGAAATGACTGTAGCCTCAGTCCCAGGGAGTAATGCAGACCACATACTGATGTCTATAAAGAGATTTTTTTGTCTTTGAGGCACCTAGACAGCACTCACAGAAGGGAAGGAGCTGAAGAAGCTGGCCAAGTAACAAATTAGTATTTGTCTATGTGTTTACATCAGCGGTTAAATAATAAATTAATTTTTAGATACTTATTTCTAAATCTCATACCAGCAATGTCTTAGACAAATAGCAGTCTAATGTGCAGAAGACCTTGCACTGTTAGGTTTGCTTGTTTGTGAATGACTGATCCATTGCACCATTAAAAAATATAGTTAACTCAGTTAAGTGAAATGGCACAATAAATTTTGAACTCTTACGGAATGACTGTTTCACTCATCATTGATTGCTATTTACTTATTTATGTTCATCAGTTACTCTTTGTGTTGCCATTCTTTTATGGCTATGTCAATGTGATAAAACCATACATCTAGCTGTCTTTTGCATGCCTACTTAAAAATTCTGTACTACGTTTTTCATTGTGCCTTATATTTTTATATCTGCTGCTCACACAGGTGCTGCTTCTTCCCTTTAGGAAAAAAGTATGTTCCATCAGAGTGTTCAGTGACTGTCATTTTCTATAGAAGGGGCTCTTACGTGGTCTTCGGTTTATTGTGGAGTATCTGGGACCCATTAGCCTGTTAGTGTCAAAAAGTAATAAATTAGCACTAGTGACTCACACTTCTGCTATCTACAACTGTGAGTTTAAACTACTTTCATCTCCTTTTCCTATCATCTGCAACAAAATTCAGATAAAAGCCATCTTCTACACTGATTCTAACTCTTTAGTCTTTGAACCTGCGACTTGGTGAGGATACAGTATTGCATTAATTCTTGCACCATTTAGTCTCCTTATCTAATGGCACAGGCTTATTCTTTGTAACTAACAACAATGAAGGGTGCCTTTAAGAAATCTCCAGTGAGCATTGAGGCATTACAGATTAGGTCAGTAGAACTGCTGCTAGGTTGAGCATGATGGATGAGTGGGAGAATGAGTTTCTGCCGCACAGTATTGTGAAATCTTTTCATTGTCACCAACGGGCCTATGAGGGGCTGATGAATGAGGGAGCAAGTGTCAGAAACGCCCTTCCTTGCCCTGGTACACTTTTAATATCTCCCAGAGCTACAGGATGAGTATTGATAAAAGTAAAGTTTAAAAATAACCATGGAGTGATAGGTAGCAATGATTTAAGGAGAAAGTGGCAATGGGGTTAGAGAGGGTTCATTTTGTAAAAGCACACAGAAGAGAAGAAGCTGAACTGTGTGGATCAGAGAAGGAGCAGTAGGCTTTTTATAAAAAGATAATGTGATGAGGATGGCGAGTTCCTTGATGGATGAGTTACTTCCATCTGGTTGCAGTACATGTAATAAATAGCTGTGCTCATGTTTGACCTCTCCCCACTTATCAGGCACATCTTTGTCTTTTGGGATATCCAGGAGGGAACTGTCCATTACAGTCAGGGGGAAGGGGCAACAGCGAGAGGAGAGTGACCAACATACAGAGCTACGGAGCTTGTAGGGTTGAACATACAGCAGGTGGAAGCGATGTCAAAATTTCATCAGATGAACAAGACAGAAGTATTCACTTTGCATCCATACTTTACTTTCCATTTACTAAATATCCATTACTTCCTGTGCAGTGCCATTTTAGAACAGGAAGCATATTTTGAACCGGTTTCCTGCATAAAAATATTGCACAGTCTGATTTTTCTTGTATTTTTCTAGATTTGTAGATTAAGACTTTTTTTGGCCTCGATTTCTGTTTTTTTCTGCATTCTTTTTTTTGTCTCATCTAGGGAAAACTTGACCAAAAAAAAATTGTGTTCCTTAATGTAAACTCTTAAAGGTAGTAAGAGTTCTGTCTTACTGATAGAACATGTCTCTGCCTTTGGAAATTTTTATCGAAGCACATATACAGATATGAGCCAAAGATTTCTTTTGCTTGTCATGAAGAATTTTATTCTGGAAAGAAATAGCTCATTATACCTTAAAAAAAGTGTGCTTAGAAACCAAAATGTGGTGTTAGACATTGCAGTGTTGTCAAAGCCTTCAGAAGTAATATGAATTTCTATTTTTCTATCGATTAAGCTAGAAATGGTATGTCGATAGAAACACTGAGTGAAGAACCTGCATGAATCATGTGAGTGTGAGGAAGTCAAGGTCTTGCACTGCAAATGTTAAAACTAATTTCCTGCACATTGAAATGTCTTTCTTTGCTTGTTGTTTTGGGTTTTTTGTACCCCTCAGAGACAAAGATTTCTTCTCCTCCTCTATTTCATACAGAGTGGATCGCACAGTTCTGGAGAAATTATATAAAAGGACTTCAAATGACTTAGCATTTATTTCAACACATGGCTTTGTATGAAACGTATAGCTGAAGATATTTTTGAGCTTTTTTTTTCCCATATTGACAATCAAAGAAGTACATGCCACCTAATGCTAACATGAATTTGGCATGTTTTAATGGTAATCCTGAAGCCACTATGATGCCTGCTCTGAAGGGATGTGAAGTGCAGGCATATGTGCTTGCTCAGGGATGGATCCATAATGTCATTCAATACATTCCAAAAATCATTTTGAAAGGCTGTGTTTATTCAAGGCAGGGGGTTACATTTTGAATGTAGTTTCAGTTTAATGTTTAAAGAGTTAGTAGAAAAATAATTGCTAAACTTAATTTTCAAGTTATGTGATAGAAACTGTTACCCTTAAAAATGTACCCTATTGTGAGAGTGTGTATACTGTGTATATGTAAGGGCATTAAAGTGCTTTGTGGTGCTTGTGAATCTTAGAGTCCCAACTGTACTTCATAACTGTAGGCTGGGTTTCAGTGGCTGAGAAACAGAAGTTAAAATCAGTTTTTCTCCTGACTTATCTGC